>NC_141719.1:5546178-6130505 GCF_971803275.1 Cyanistes caeruleus | reverse complement strand
GGGCTGCTTCTCACAGCTGCTGCTTTACCAGCATCACTCCATCCTCTCTGGGCAATCCCTTCCCTCTCTGCAGAGCAGGAGTTCACCTGAAGGCCATCAGAGGGATTTAAGCTTTTAGCAGAATGAAGGGGTTTTGGAGAGAATGAAACCAGCCCTGCTGCCCTGGGTGAACTGCTGGGCTGTGAGTCTGGGCTCTGATTGATGGCATCCCTCTACTGCCATTGCAATCCCATCCCAGCCCTGATTCCTTCATCTGTCCTGGGATGGGCTGGAAGGAAGAGGGGGAAAGATGGTGAAGGCATTGATGCAGAGTGAAGAGAATGTTTCCATGACTTATAAATCTACCTTCAGGCTTGGAAAGGGCAGACTGAAACATGTTTGCAAATATTTGGCATTTGCCAGCAAACTATGATTGCTTACTCATTCAGAAGGGGGGGAAAAAAGGCCATAAAAGTAATTGACACAGCCAAAACTCAAGGAGGTCTACAAAGAGGATTCCTTAGATTTAAGCTCTGTCAGTGGGGCCACTTTCCCTGTATGAAGAATGACACTATTTCACCTGCTATGTCACGTTCAGATGTTGCATGGGTTTGTGAAGATTAGTTATGTTTATGCCATACAGTAGAATTTAACAGTTATCCATGGATTTCCAGGAATAGAGATTATTTCCTAAGGCATCGTGTTGGGCTCAGCTCTGTCCAGTAAATAAGTTGATGACTCCCTCGGCTCCACTCCTTGGGCATTTCTTTAAGTGCAGCCTTGGAGTACACTGTTCTTAAATAAAAGCATAAAAATAACCAAACCAGTATCAAGTGAATTGTAGCAGCGGGAGGAATGGAGGTAATAAATAAAGATAAAACAGCCTGATATCAATATCCTGTTGCCAAAGAAGAATAAGCATTACTCTCTAATGGTGAAATACAAAACCTTTCTTGTGAGAAGGCACTGATTTTCCCAGAAAGGAAGGGGAGAACAGCCCCGAGATGTAATGCAGCACTGAAAGGGTGTAATGATGACAACACTGAGCAAGTATCTCATCTCCAAAAGCTCAGGCTGCCTGACCTTTAGCAGTACTCAGGATTGTGTGTCTGTTTAGGATGTCATTAAACAAGGCAGGCTTCCTCCTGCAGAGCAGTGTGTGGAAGTCATTGGGGCGGGTTTGGAGAGTGAGATTCCAGACCAGCTACTCAACGGACTTGGAAAAGCCACACGCCAGAAATAACACAACCAAAACCCAACACAAAATAGTTTTTGGGTAACAGCCCTTTACTCTGTGTTCAAGTTGGTAACCTGGTTTCCATGGCATGCCCAGTGCAAATCCCAGTGCTTGGTGTGCTGGAGAACTTGGGGGGAAACATCTTAAAGGCAAATTTAGATTGACTGGAATAGTCCTGGAGATCTTGGTAGTTGGAAGAGAGGATTTTACCTGATCACTGTCAGCTTTGTGTGAGAGGGAGGGAGGGATGGTAGGGAACTGCTGGTGTGCAGCCCAAGGCAGTGCTCTGAAGCCAGAGGTGCTGCTAAGAGCACAGGGGTAAGCTCTGGGTGGCATTTGAAAGCCACTCTATAGAGTAAAATAATGAGTGTGAAGAATTGTAGGGTAGCTTGAAGACTGACGCTAATTACCCACTAATTTTCTAGCTGTGATCCATGAAACACTTGCTGCTGATCCCCAGACAGATGGCTAGTCACACAGGATGGGCTTCTCTTTATTTCCATCTGCTATATTTCATTAAGATAGCTAAAGAAAAAATATCCCTAATGTTATTGTTCCATGCAAGTTACTGCTATAGTGACTTGATGCGACTGTGAATAGAAGAGTTTCCAAGAGACAAGATTTTCATAATTAATTTGTGATCTGTGGCATGAAAACTAACTGCAAATCCCTACATGAGATTCGTCATAAGCACTACAGTTACTTCTAAGTGCTATTTATCTAGAAGAGTCAGTTCAAAACAATTTTTTTTTTTCTGGTATAAGAAGAGAAAAGCGGCTCCTGTCTCTTCTGAGCAGAAGAAATTGCTATTTTTAGGCTCTAACCACTTGTAGATGCTGCCTACGAAATGGAGATGTAATCAAGGAGATCCTTCAGGCACAAAATCTTCTTTCCCTATGTGTAGTAGGAATGTCTCCAGAAACAGCTTTTCTGCACAGCTCCGAGCCTCTTGTCAGCCAGCACAGTGCCCAAAACCCCCCTCAGGGGGAATGCATTTTTGGGAGATTGGTTGGTTCTGTCTTTCACAGATTTTTTGGCTGTAGTTGAAGTGTCTTTGTGAGTGGAGAAGCTGGGTTCTTGCACACACAGCTCTAACAATTTCAGAGTGTAGTTCCTATTGTATTGAAATGTTTTCCTGGGAAGTTATGGTCCCCTCCACCCAGATTGCAATTTACTTATTTTCCAAAAGGGTCAAAAGCCTGAACCATCTATTTCTAGTCCTTCTGTGCCTTTTCCACAAATTCTTTCAGAAGGACAGGAGCTCTCCCCTATATCATGATGACAAAGTTTCAGTATATTTTAGAGCAAGGAGCTGTGAGATGGCCCAAAAGCCCCAAGGGAAGCACAGACAGAGAGAACAGGCAGTCCAGCAGTAGCAGCTTGGTGTATTGAGGGGCTCCAGGGACTCAGCCAGGGACTCACTTGGTTTCCAGAACTTTGGATGAAATCTGGGGTTGGTATCTCAGGGTTATTTTTATCCTTGACTACATAAGCCATTGCCCTAGACCTCTTGATGGTAACCACAGATATTTATGTGGGATGAAAAGCTCTATAACTTTATCCTTTAAGAGTTTTCAAGGTCTGAAGCCAGTGTGCTATTTTGGACTTCACAACTCAAATCACCCCTCCTTCTGTGTCTCAGTGACACTGCCTGCAGTACAGAACCTTTGCTATCACCCCTTCTTCATTTGCTGCTTCAGCT
This sequence comes from Cyanistes caeruleus, assembly GCF_971803275.1. Classification (NCBI taxonomy): domain Eukaryota; kingdom Metazoa; phylum Chordata; class Aves; order Passeriformes; family Paridae; genus Cyanistes; species Cyanistes caeruleus. Next base: position 6,127,587 of record NC_141719.1, on the reverse strand, counting down.
TGGAAAAGCAAGCAATTTCCTCACCCTCCTGGCAACATTCCCACAAGGAAATTCCTCCTCCCAAGCCACAGCCACACAGCCAGTCACACAATCCTTCCTCTTCTTGCATCAGGCCATTCCCTGATTTGCTCGGGCTCCTGCCGCTCACCCCAGCCCATCACCCCAGGAGGACCTTTGGCTCCATTTGTGTGCCCGTTCTCTCTCCTCCAAGAGCAGCTATTTGAGTTCCACCCTAAGAGCACACTGACTTAGGCCCCAGTTTAGCAAAGAATTTTATCACATGCTCAAGTGTAGTTGACTTAGAGCTTCAATCTGTTTTCAGTTTATCAGAGCAGGGGTGGGTAAAGCCCTTGTTCTCTTATGCATGCCCAGATCCCAGGGAGCTCAGCTGTGGATGAGCAAAGAGCAACATGCCTGAAGCAGAGCAGGAGCTCAAATAAGCAGGAATTCTGAGCTGGCCTCCATCCAGCCATGGTGCCATGTCTTTTAAGGCCTCATTATCTGCACACTGCAGACGTGTCAGCCCCACGGTGGTGACACATCACGGGTTATTGGGTGTTCCACCCAGCTCACCACCTCTGCATGGTCATTAAACTCTGGGTAGTCTGTGTCTGCCTCAAACTTTGCCTTGAATGTTGGGAATCCTGAAGAAGGATTTCAGGGTTAATGCTTAGTATCTTCAGAGCAGAGAATGTGGCTAAAGTAGGCAAAAGTCAGTGATTGCCTCCAGTTCAGGCAAAAACTAATCCAGTAGTATTACAGTCAGTATTTTATTCTGCTTAAACAGTGAAGCTGGACACAGGAGCACCTCACTTTCTTGCAGGGCCTCATCAGAACAGAATGAGGCTTAATGACAATGGTTAACAGAAAAACACCATGGATATCACTGAGCCACTGAGGATATTTACCTTTGAAGTCTGGCATATTTAATTCAGCTCATATAAAAATTCCAGTGGTGAAGGGTGAAGAAAATTGAATGCTGAATGAAGACTTTTGTTTTTCTGAACACAGTTGAAATGAAGAAGAAGGTGGGATCAGATTTCTCCTACAGGTCAGAAGTTCAGTGTGTCATTGGATTTCATGTCACAGGGCTGCTCTCATCCTGATTGTATCTAGCCAGGACTCTGCACATCACTGAGCTTTTACTCTGAACTCCCTCCATAAGATATATACTGTAGACAGAGTCATTACTAAATTTAAAATGTATTTTTAAGGGTGAATCATTACCTTTCAATTCTACAACACGGCAGAAAATGAAATTAGTTGCTGGCTTGTGTTCATATAAAATATAAAAACAAGTACTTGACTGGATTCTTGCTACAGCAAGTTAATTTTGTACAAATTTACTACAAATATTAAGCTACAAGCCTCTGGTACCTGTGATCTTGGATTCAAAGGTGTCTGGGACCTTGCGGGGATAGAGGAGCCAAAACTGTGAAATGTGGCCTGAGGGCCCATGGCCTGAGCTGGGGTGGAGGGTGGATGAAGGAAGGGAGCTGAGCTGGATTTGTTCAGTAGCTGATGTGGGATCTGAGCCAGCAGCGCTCTTCACACGGGTCCTGAGTGATCCTGCTTCATAACTGCATGAGTTATTTATGCATCTTGGGGAGAAAAGCTATAGCCACATCTCAAGCTGAAAAAAACCCACAAAAAACCAACCCAAAAAAGCTCCAACCGTTTAGCACTTAGCTGATGACTGACTTTTTGAATAATTTAAGCTCAATAGGGACATCTGTGGTAGACTAGCATGACCTCCTATGGATCTGTTCATCTGCAGTATAAAATGAGACCAAGGGAGTGTGTGACTCTCTGGTTAGCCAAATCACAATATTAAATTATGACAGAGAAACACAAGCTCTTATGCACTGGTATTATGGGGCAATAGCTGAGAATCAAGTTGGAGATCTCACCTTCATCCAGCAGCTAAGGAAGGTTAAACTGTGAGTCCTAACCCAACTTTACATGGTGAATGTCTCCTGCAGAGCACCTTCCAGCACACCTCTGCTTGGAGAAACCTCTGTCTCGAAGTAAATAGCTCTCAAGGAGGTTTTACCCTTCCTACACCCAGGACAGACCATTTGTGACCTGCAGTGCCTTCTCTCTTTACTAATTAATCTCCCAAGCATCTCCATACTGAATAAAGGCTTTCACAGGTTTCAGCACATTCTGGTTTCCTATGAGAGGAAGGACGAGGATTGCTGGTGCTGTAGGACAGCTTTGAGATGCAGCTTGGGAGAGAAGTGCCAGCCAAGAGGAGCAGGGCTGCACAGAAGACACATCTGTGTTCCTCAGATGCTATGAATTTTTCTGAAAGCCAAGAAACCTGAAACTGCAGCAGCAACTCAGACTTCCTCCTGAGATGGAGTTGAGGCAGGCTAATTTTAGTCACCATGCACTATGCAAATCATCATTCCGGAGCTGAGTTTATTTTTTAAAGTGCTGATTGCCAAACTTGCTGTGGGGTTTAGACTCTTCATATGGGTCTTAAAGAGGTTTGAAACCAGTCCTTCAGTCAGTGGTGCTGTATTTCAGATGGAGGGGGTGTCTCAAAGGGACCCTGTGAGGAAAGCAAACTTCTAACAGGAAAGGTCTAGGTGACTAGTTTAGATGTTATACTGATTTTTTAACTGGCCAGAATTAGCTATTGGTGGGGTTTTCTGCATCTATTTTTCATTCTAGATATAATTTTTCTTAGTTCCCCTCATGAGCTCACACCACTGGCCTGCAAGAGATGCTGGGAGTGTTGGTATCTGCATCACATCCAGGGTCTGCAGATAAAGGAAGCAGATCACTCCTGGGTTTGAGATTTACTCTCTAAATATTTGGCACATGCACAGAGCTCACTTTTAAGTGGGCTTTATTTGACTTCCTAGGAAAGAAGCAGTTATTTAAAACATTGCCATTAGACTGGGCTTGGTGCCACTCATTTGAAAGGCAGAGGCAGACATGGGGAACATGAAGAAGCAGCAAGGCAGGGTACCCTTCCAGGAAGTCCAGGCTTCATCATGGACAGTAAACTGTTACATTTCTCTTCAATATTAAAAAGATAAAGCATGCAGATGTTCATCTGATAACTTTCAATGTCTCTATCTAACTTTCAATCTATCATAAGCCATGATATGGCTGAATTGTTCTTTGTGTTTAAATGAAACAATTCTCCATTATTTCTTATCAACTTATCATAGAGACCTTCGGGAATTTTCCTTTCTCAGCTTTGAGAATAACCACTTCCAGGTTTGAGCTCTTACCCACAACCTTCAAGGCATTCATCCATCCAAACAGGTCTGCATGGACCTGAGTGCAGAAGGGCACTTGGAATCCTGAGCTCAAAATTACCAGGAAGAGTAAAAGCAGGAGCTTGTTTTCAACAATGAAACTGTGAAACTTCTGTTTTCTGCAGCTGGTCCTCAGTCTAAGTGCTTTGGATATGGGGCTCAAGCCCTAGTGAGTGGTCCAAGAAAAATTTCTCAATGAAATTTGCTCTGGGTTTTAGGCAGGACTAAGAGGGAAAAAATGTGCATGGAAAAACCTAATTTAGATACAGAGGTTGTGAAACACCCAGTTGCATTTAGGACATGGGACATACTGAATTGCTCTGAATGCAGGGAGCTGCAGCATTGTGAATTTATTTCCATTTAGGTGCTGATTTTGTAGGAGTCCAGCAATGCTCAAGGGCATTACCAAGATTAAAATAAGTAACTGCGAGACTTTGTATTCAACACATAGCAGCTTGCCAGCCATTGGAAGGGTGGGATTGAGGAAAAATATCTTCTCCATCTTAAAAGCCTGGAACAATCCAATTCCCTTGGGGATACTCCAAGAGCTGGTGGGTGCTCGATGTCAGTGGCTCTGGCTGAAGGCCATGCAGAAGGAAATGATTCACCTGCCCAATTCACATCTTCCCAAAAATGTATCTTCCATGATAGTGGAGCCAAGTCCCAAATCAAAGACCAGGGAGCAATAAAGAGAAGGGATGAATGGTGTGTCTGTGCTGCTGGCTGTTCCACAGGGATGAGCAGACTCGCTTCTCTCCCAGCACGGCTACACTCTATTTTTGTACATTTTCTCTATAATTTCATTGCCCCTCAGCTTCAAATTAAATCTGACCTTTCCACTGCGTTTGACTGGGGAAAGATAATCACCTGCTTTGTTTTCTTCAGGGCTGTACATTGTTGTATGTGACAGGTAGATAAGTGTACCTAGAAAATATGGTTGCATGTGAGACTAGGCAGAAAAAAATATCTGTGAGTAGGTCAGGATCCAATTGAAGATCTGCCAGACCTGCCTGAGTTCAAATACATTTTTCAAGCTGGATGTTTAACTCCCACTGGCTCCCATGAAAACTCAAAAATTGCAGAAAATCTTCTTTTGTTTTGTACAATAGAGACGATGCAGTCCCCACCTGCATAGCCCTGTGCAAGCATGGGGAAAGAAGGTTCTGTGATTGGTGATGTTACAAAGAGTTGAGCAGTTAGGAAAGAAGAAAAGGAATATTTTAGGTCTCATGCAGTTGCTAGAGATGGATCTAAATACATCATTGTGCAGCTCATGGTCTGGAACTGAGGCTGTGACTTGCACAAAATAAACATCACCCAAAAGTGGCTAAATACCTAAGTACATCCTCGAGCATCAGGGGAATATTCCCTGGGGATAACAATAACCTCACACAAACAGCTCTGTTAGAGCATTCTTATAAAAATTCAGAGATCTTTCCAATTAATGTGACTATAAATATTTTCATCTCGTGTAGATTTGATTTGTTGTATACTGAAGATGTTAATTGCTGGAACATGTTTGCAATTCAGAAATGATGGCAAAGCTAATTCAGCAGGGAAGGTGAAGGGACAGAGTGTGGCTGCTGTTTGTGTCAGGCAATGCTCATCTTTCTAAAGCAGTGTCTATTATATACATCTAGGAGCAGAGTACATCTGCTGACCTGATCTGCACTGGGATCAGAGTTGCTACAATTGCTTATTCTTATTGATCTTTATAGTATCTTGATCTAGTGCTATCAGAGTGCCTGGATACTCAGGTTATCACCTCTAACAAGCTGAAGATGATCAGACAGGGTCAACTGCAGCAAATGCAAGAGCAGGGCTTGCACAAGGGGGCTTGCACAAGAAAGCCCTTAATTAAGGTGAAGAAAACACCTTGGTGTCACAGCTTGTCCCACTGGCTTTTCTTGTGTAGAAGCTCTACTTAATGCAGAAATGATTAAAGATAAAGCCAAGTCGATACAGAAGCATCATCCAACAAAAACAAAGGCAGTTTAGCTAAATTTGGTTTGAAAATACTCATTTCTTAGGCTAAGGTAAATTTGTGTATATGTGGGCTTGCTAACACTCTTTCCTCCCTCTTCCTACCTAAATGGGAATAATTATTTCTCTAATTATGATGTAATTGTGTAGCCTTGGGATCATTGATTACAGATGCACTCCTCATCTCGCTGTTTTGCCTGAATCCAAGCAGAAGGGATGCTCCTCTAGGATGTGCTGCTACTCCTTTTGGCTGCAGCCTTGACCTTAAAAAAGAACAGAAAAAAGTGAGTAAACTGAGCTATTTATAGCTGAACTAATTATTTTGATGTGCTATGACAGCAGCAGAATCTGTTTTCTCTTCACTCAATTAATGGCAATGGAAGAAGCTTTCAATACCCTTTAACAGTGTTTGTTGGCTGCAATACAAACTTTTTCTGAATGCCTTATGATGTAGGATTTTGAAACACAGGAACAGAGAGCACAAGGTGTGTTGTGTTCCTGGCTGACATGAGTAGCACTCAGGAGCTGCAAGGGGGGGTCTGCTGTGAAAGAAAAAATGCACAGTTTGGAGGGAAGGTGGCAGACAGCAAATCTGTGCAAACCCCTGTGTAAAATTGTACAGGTCAAAGCTCAAGTGGCTTCTCATAAGGTGCTTGGTGGACACCAGGAAGTTTGAAATACACAACTTTACTGTTCCCAAGTGGGGAAACTGAGGCAGAGTGCTTAACTTGGCAAAGGTTGCAAAGCAAGTTAATGGCCAGGGAGTGACAACCTTGGCTCACAGTCTCTGAATCCATTCAGAGAAGGTGGACTCATACCTGTGTTTTTCCCTGTCCCTTTCTTGCCACTATGTTCCTGTGCACAAATTCTGTCAAGGGTGACCTGCTGGGCTGCAAATAAACTGGGAAAGGTGGAGGGGACAGAGGGGGATGTCTTGGCTGAATTTTTTTTCTTGCCCATTACTGAAGATTTCAGCAATAAAAAAACTCCCCCTGAGCACTGCAATGTGTTTTCTAGGTCCCTGAGGAAGTTGTTAATAGAAACTGTTCCTGCTCCTTGTTTTTTTAAGCTGGACAAGATAGACTTTTCCATATTTAAAGTTTTTGAATTAAAATAAATACATGGAGTTAATTATATTTAACCAAGACAGAATTTGAAATCCTAAGTTTTTGTGAGTTATTTCTGGTAGAAAAACACAGTTGAAGCTCAGGTCCTCCTCCCCCTCCAAGGTTTATAAAATAGCTTTTCTTCCTTGCTCCTCTCCACACTCTGGGTGTTCCACAGCTTGTCCCTCTCCATGACCACAAAACTCCTGCCAGAGGATTTGTTGTGTATTCCAAGGCTTGCTTCATTGTGGCAAGGAAGAAGGAAAAATATCCGCTCTCTCCTCCTTTTACAGCTTTGATTGGGTCCCTGAAATCTGTGCACTTCTCAGATTGCTTTTGGTGACCTTTAAGGCTCTCAGAAAGCAGGTGCTGTTTGTGAAGCCTTTCTGTGACCGTTGCCTCGTTTCCCTTTGATTTATCCTTTTTTTAACTCCCGTGTCAGGCTGTTGCAGGTACAGTGCAATATTCATGAGAGACTGATTTATGCAGGCACAAGGCTGTGCAGCAGGATTACAGGGTACTGTATGTTACATGCAGCTTTAATTTCTTTTTATGGCCAAAGGATACAGCCAGAGTTTCTCAAATATGGAATTTATGAGAGCCTCATTCATGCAGGGTTTAAAGGTCCCCTGTCTCTGTGCCCTGCTCAGATGGGGAGATGTGGGGAGATGGGGTGAGCAGTGTGTGCAGCCTCTGAAAGTGAACAAAAGTACATAAAAACACACCCAGGGCAGTCAATTGGACACTGAAATGGCCTCTGCACACAGAACTGAGGCACTTCTGAAGGATCTATGCAGTCCATCTCTGAGTTACAGAAAAACAAATTCTGTGAAATATTTAAGTCAAAAATCTTCCAAGAAGGAATTTTCTGTGTAGTGCAGTGCCAGAGGCTAATTTCAAGGCTTCTAAAACCTATGACAGTGCAAACCAAGTAACAGGGGGTATTTGTGGTAAGTACAGACATTTGGTCCTCTCAGCCTCTTGTCCTGTGCACCTGCACTGTTTACTCCTCTTCTGGCCTATTTGTGAACTTCATATCTTACCTGCAAGTCCTTTCTTTATAGAAGAAGCCTCTCTGCTCACAGGAGGAGCAGGGGTCCTGTGTGTCCAGTAGCTCACCAGGCATTGTTATTCACCTGGAATTTGCATTGGAGATTATCAAAAAGCCTCACATAAAAATTCAAGATATGAAATGCAATAACATGGCCCAGGAACAGAACGCGCATGTCTGATATGGTGAATTGCCCAGCCCTCCCTCACTTAGAGTGTTACACATCACTTTACATGTACTTGCATGCCACAGGGCTATTTTGGGGAGAGAGATGATTCTTTGGGAAGTCACTAAAGTTTTTGTAGTGGAACTGGAACCGTTGGTGTATTCAGAAACTTGTCAGTGTGTTCCCAATGGGAGATGCCCCAGGCAGCCTGTGACTGTCTCCAGAGTCCCTTGGGGAGAATGAAGGGGACCTGTTCCAGCCTTCATAAGCACAGTGGAGTCATTCCCAAGTCTGGTGTCTCACAACAAGACTCTCTCTTTTCCTGGTGCTCCAGGATGGTCAGCGTGTGGTGCTGGCAGCGAGCCCCTGATCCTCTTCTTACAGGCGCTGCAACCACCTCTGAGCCCAGCCTGGACAACTGGAAAAAGCCTTACCTATCCTCAGCTTCTATTTCTGCAGAAGGGGAGCTTTTCTTTCCATCTTCCCTGCTTGCCATGCCATCCAGGAAAACAAAAAGGCACCGCTAACATCTGCTCTTTTCTCCTCCTACGCCCAGGCTCTTTCTCGGCTCCCTATTAAACCCCTTCCCACACAGCAGCGTAGGCAGCTCCTTCGTGTACATCTTGGAGTACAAATTCCCCCCCCACCCCATCCCTTGGGAGTAACATTTGCAAGAAGTGACTGGAGAGGGTTTATTTTTGTTCTTTGCTAAGACTTTTTGGTTATTGGGCTCCTCGTTCTCCAAGTGCAGCTCCTCCCCGAGCCTGTAGCCCGTGTGCGGCGGGGCTGACACGGATGCTCCTGGGGACACTGTGTGGGGGTGGCAAGGGATGCAGAAATGGATGGAGAACATTCCAGTTGCTCAGCTATGCTCAGGTGCATTTACTTCTACCAAGAGGGGTTACTAAGGAAACAAGGAGACAAATTTCTGGGAAAAAACACAGACATTCCTAATGAGCAACAAGGTCTAAACACGTCCTTCAGCTTGAATGTTTGGGGTCTGTTCTGTGGTCCACTGTAATAGGAAAGTGTCTGATTTTTGAACCTGCCTTCACTCTCTTGTCTCTGGCTTGTTCCTGAGGTGGTTGCAGGGTCCTGAGCCTTCACCATGGGACACAAGCTCTGAGTCACTTACTGGAGCGGGCTGGCTACTCCTGAAGCTGCCATGGCTTTTTGTTGCAACAGGAAAAAACCTCATCAAAATAAATTCTGCTGGAAAGTTTAATCCGAGAGATTCAAAGCTGAACAAAGGTGCTGCTGTTCAGGGAACTCTGCAGAAGATGCTTGGCTGTTTCCCACAGCCCCACTCAAGCCCCAGTTGTTGCCAAATTATCAGGTTTTGTGTACCTTGCATTGTTCCCGAAGCTTTTATGGAGGAAAAAGTTCTGTAGGAAATTGCCTGAAGGGTACAAGCTAAAGGCAGAGGCACTGGAAGAGGTTGGACTCACTGTTCTGGTCTCCTCCTGCACAGCTCAGGGGATGTGAGGCTGGTTTTGTGGTGCTGGGCCTTGGATTGTGCAGGCAGGACTAGAGAGCAGAAACCTGCAACTCCCCCAAGACTTGCCAGTCAATGGAAAGGAGTTATTTACTGGAGCAATTATCCTTGGAAATGAAACAAGATGATTAATTGCATCAGAAGCTGTAATCTCAAGTGCACCTACTTCATAACATTAGAACAGAAAGGGGTTTAGATCTAGTGTTACTCTAGAAGGGGGAAAATACATTTTCAAGTCAAATAACCAGACCTAAACACTGAAAACAATTCAGAAAATGCTGTAAAAGAACATGAATAGGAATGACATCATTAAAAAAGAACATTTCAAAAGGATTTATAATCCCCAAATGAAGTTCTCCAGTACAGAAGCTAAGAAGAATTTTTTTATTTTTTAAAAAATTTTAATTGTGTTTCATGAATAGTGTGTTTAGTTTGGAGGGATGTGACACAATTGTGTATTTTCCCACCATTCAGAAAGTATAATTCAAGTTATCACAAGGAACACTTGCTCATTAAAAAAAAATCTATATCTAAGCTTTCAAACCTGATGGGTTTTGCAGTGTGATTAACTTGGTAGCTTCCAGAGTGTTTAACTCAAACAAAGGGAAAGTTCAAAGAGAATGGTTCAGTTTATCTTACTATATAATTTTTTTTCCTGTGAACACAGAAAATTACAAGTGACAGTTTTTGTGGTTTTTGATAGATTTACAATGCCATTAGATTGCACTGAGGCCATACTGAAGACATATTTATTTTAGGCTTTGCTATCAAGAAATTTGAAATGCCAATTCATTGGAAATGAATTAATTAATTCCAGAAGAAAGAAAGGGAAAAGTTTGTTGTTCTGCTATATTATCTATTCTTGCTAATCCTTGTGTGCAAATGGCAGTGGGCATGGGGAGAAAGTGGAGAGACTTGTAGCAATGTTTTAAATAGTGACACTGCCTGTGTTATTTGGGATCTCAGAGGGAATCCCAGCTCATCCCAAGAAATATTTTCATCATGGGCACCTCTGCATTTCCAACAGTGACAGTTACCCCTCCTGGGAAATGCAGAGGTGCCCATGGCACATTGACAGCTGAGTTTGTCCTCACTGGGGTTTTGGGACAGTGCTGGTACCAAGGACAAAAGGGAAAGCAAAGGATGTTTTTTGATGGGAAGTTTCATAGCTTGTTTCAGTATCCTATATATTGACTTTTGGAAGCATTTTTAAATTACCTGAACAGGTAGGCTGTGTGTTTTCAGGAAGGTGTTTGGCTAGGGGGCTGTTTTTTGGGATGCTCTGGATGCATATTCAGGGTGAGTTTGATCCAGTGCTCCATGGCCAGGTCAGTAGCTTTAGGTTGGGACCAAGGCAGGAATGTTTCCTCTTGTTTCAGGTCACTGAGTTTATGTACCCAAGCTCCAAATCAGCCCAAGCTGACTAGAAACACTGCCAGTCTGGCCTATGATTTGCAAGTCTAAGTCTAACCAGGTAATCTCCTCTTGAAAATCTGGGGAGGGGGAAAGGACAGATCTCTGTTATATGAGCTTCAACAATTCTATCTGCAGTGAGTTTTGCATTCAAAAGGCACACTTAAAGAAAGGAAAAGGTTTGCAAAGCACAGCTACATTTAATTTCTAACGTAATGTCTACCTACCATTCCATTTCCACCCAAACTTTGCTGGCTTGTATTAAGACATCTGAGAATGTGCAAACCCCTTTATCAACCTTTTCCATGAAACCCCTCCTTTTTCAATGAAAAATCTCCTGGCAAGCCATCCCAAAGGCACTGATGACAAATCCAATTGAGCTGTGGTCATCTGGGGACAACTCTGCCATGTTGTCATTGAGGGGGCTGGTTCCCCATGTAGGGGACATCACCATCATGCCAAGCTGGGATGGAAGCCCAAAACCCCCAGGGATGCCTGTCTGGGACAGAGGTGTGACTGTGATAAGTTTGGATTTGCACAGAACTGGTTTGGCAGGGCTGAGACATGAAGGTCAGGGAGAAAGGGAATGTGAGGCTATTTATACACGGGGTGCTCGTGGCTGAGAGCAGCAATGTTTTATCAGGGACTTCTCCTGGATGGAACCCTTGGCACCCGGGGACACACACACAGCCTGGCCCACAGTGTGTCTGCTGCCAGCAGGGTTTCTCCCACCGTCTCCAAAACAACCTCCTTTGGGGCTGGGCTCAGGGGAAAATGTGTGAGGCTGAGCCTGCCTGGCTTGGTAGCAGCGTTGGTGGCATGAGCTGGGGGGAAATTCCGACACAATTCAGGTCCCTGCAGCTGAAGCATCTCTCGTCTATGTGCAAATGCTGAACTGGCACAAGGCAAAGTTTCTTTTTTTAAAGCCCAGTGATGGTTTGTGCAGTTTAATGATTTCCTTAGATATCTTTTTAGTTATTTATTTCCACTCTCTAAAGGCTCTTGGCTCTTTAACATTTTTTTTAATGGTACTTTCTGAGTGTGTTCTCAAATTAAATGTTGCTGAAAGCTGCCTTGCTTAAGAGGATGGGGGTTTGCAGAACACTTGGGCCTGATTCAGCAAAAGCACTTGATTATCTTCAGTTTAATTTTACAAAGTAGTTAAGCACATGCCTACAGCAAGGTATGTCCTTAAGTCCACCTCTGCTCAGCAAAGCGTTTAAACACGTGCTTTGCTTTAACCAGAGGCAAGGGAGTTTGAGCATATGCTTAAATATTCCTCAAGCCTGGAACCTGAGCAGCTCTGGCAGATGATTTCCCTCCTGCCTTTCTAGAACTGGTGGATCTGTCACACTGCTAAAAACATTGAGGAAAACCAAACACCTTATAATATGTTATTTTTGGTAAAAGCAAGAGCAGCTTCTCACCAGTTTGGGGTTGGAGGGACTTTTGTCAGGGCAGGGAAGGGGGCAGTGCTCCGGAGTGAGTGAAGCTTTGTGGCTGTGCTGATGTCTTGCTCTATATTTGGATGTTGTACAGGCACAGTGCAGGTCGCTGCCTGAGGCCTGTGGGTGTTGCTGAAATACAGATAATAAATGGCTCATGTGATTTGACAGAACTTTGCTGACTACATCCAAGGCCTGCTGCCTTTCCTGAATGTGCTGGCTGGGATGGGGGTTCTCCAACACCTTTTCTGCTCTAAGGCTTCAAGTGTGTTGGTGTACTTAAGACTGAACCACACTGAAGGGAGAGCTCAGCCTGGGAAAGCTCAGATGTTCAGGGCAGGGTTTGGCACTTTGTCAAAACAGTCAGCAGAGATGGTCTGACGCTGACTTTAGCAAAACCAGGCAGGTTGGGATCAGCGTGGTTTCCCCCAGGATCACCTGTTTGGCTCATGTGCTGGGTTTCTCTGAAACCTGGGAGATTGACAGCCCTTGGACTCTCAAATCAAATTATTCTGGAATGCAGAAAGGCTCCAAGCCTTGGCTGAGCCAGAACACAGTATTTTCTGGGACTCAGCAACTGCCTTAAATCACAGCTTCCCTAATCCAAATTTGGGAAAAGTGCCATTCAGATTTTTGATCCAGAGCTGTAGTGTGATGCCATTGTCCTGGGGCTGCCACAAACACAGGACCAGTGGCCAGAAGGGGTGGCCCCATCCTGTGTGTTGCTGCCTGCCTGCGCCATGTGAGCAGGCACACAACAGCTGTGGATAAATAAAGACTTTCCTTCTGTATTGAAAGAAGAAAAAAACTCTTTAAGAACAGTGAACCCAACACCAGTGGTCCCAAATGTATTCCTCACTGCTCTCTCCAGTGTGACATTATCTCAGTGATCAGGATCCAGGTGAGCATTGGGGGTGCTGCCTCCCATCTTACACTCAGAAACCAAAGAAGTGATGAAACACAACTGTTACAGCAGTATTTTGGGTTCATTTGCTGGTGATTTGGGTAAAAGTTTCATTTTCCAACATAAGAAGCCTCCTTGTTCCCACCAATAAAGCAAGCTGCTGATCATGTAGTTCCAGCACCAGGGGAAGGACTGGGAAAGGAGAGCAAATGGATAAAAAAATTGGTGTCAGTTTTCAGACAGGGATGATCCAAATTACACAGGAAAGATCAGATCTATTCCCAGCTGTCGAGCTGAAGCTCATCCTTTGGATGGGACAAAGCAGAAGTCTGGATCCAGAGAGCTCTTTAGGTTTTTTGGATTCAGGAATCCACCCTGGTTGAAGATGTAGCTCCCTCCTGGCCTGTCTGGTCGCCCTCTGTATGCTTTGCAAAGCTCTGTCAGCATAGACTCTCTGCTTGCTTTCACCAAGGCATAGGGGACATCAAACAAGTCCCCCCCACCTTTTTTTTTTTGTTTTTTCAGAATATATTCCTTCCCTGGAAAGCTCTTGGCTATTCCTATCTTCTTAAAAAGTCTTTAAAAAAAAAGTCATTTGTGGTGCTAATGGTATGGAATGAGATAAAGCTTTATGCCATTTTTAGCACTTTTGGAACAGAGAGAATTGGAGGATCTGAAAATATATGCTTAATCGCCCCCAGGAAAGACTGCCATAATATTTTGGGTTGCATAAGCAAACTAAATTGGAAATCTGGAATCTATTCAAGACCTTTTGATCAGGGAGCTTTGCAAGTGCAGAAAAGTAAAAACACAGACAGATGGGGATTAGAGTTGAGCATCAGGAGAATAATTTCCTCTTTTAATTTCAGTTCCGCCAACATATAAAAAGCATTAACAGCCCAGTTACGTAACATGCGTCAGAGCCTGGCTGGACAGGGCAGGAATTCTCACTGTAATTAAATCATTACCCAGTCCACCTTTGCTTCATGGAGGTGGGAGTTTCTCTGCACCAGTGAAAGACACCCCATCACCCCCCCTTTCTTCTCTGGGCAAATGTCCTGGATAAAATTAGAAGCGGTTATCAAGGCTAATAGGAGCTGCAGGGGGGGTCAGGGAAAATTGGAGCCTCCCTGAGATACTGCTGGGCTCACAAAATCTAATTGACAATCACTTGCAAACCCCCTTCCCCTCTATTTCTCTGTATTTGTCACTAAATCAGCTTCAGTGGGAGAAGAGAGGTCAGGCTGAAGAGCAAGAGGAGAGATTTTTGCTGATTGTTTGATGCTGGGAACAATAGTGCATAATATACTTGTTCTAATAGTGGGATCCTTGAGAAAAGGTGCTACAACATCCAAAGGCTGGTGAGAGTCCCGCAAATTTGAGGCTGCAAAGGCTGGCAGATTGGATTGGGTTTCTGTTCTTGCCTGTTTTCCTTTGCTTGGGGCATATTTTTGTGCACAGTGGATGATGTAGAGTGATGCAAAAAAGCACTAAGAGGATTGTCTAAATAGAACCACTTACATTTCAGCATCAACTCACTGGACATGGTTTCTGGACAGATTTTGAAGAGTGTCTGATATCTCTGAACATCCATCTTAAAAAATATTTGCCTATTGGGATCAGCTCCCTAGACTGCTGATGTCTGCAGCTTTTAGATAAAAGTCACTCCTTCCAGGTAGCTGATTTTTATTTTTATTTTTAGATGTTTTTGAGAATTTCTGCATGTAGATTTAACTGCAGTTACTTTTGCTTGCTTTCACTCTTGTTACATGAATTTAGATGGGAGTAGGAGTGAGATCATGGACTGGGTCTGCTTTCCTTAATTTCAATTAATATGGCATATAGGAAGAGATCTAAAATTTTAGCATTGCTCTATGGTACTCTGCATGAGTTCAGAGTCTCCAGGCAGTTTCTGCAGCAGTAGAGCTGTCCTGGGAGCTTTCCTCCAAGCCTGAGAAATCCCAAATTGGCCAAGACAAATCCCTGGAGCTCTCCTTCTATGTGGCTCTGAGCAACGTGGTCTGGTGGAAGGTGTCCCTAGACGTGGCAGTGGTTTGGAACTAGATGGTCTCCAAGGTCCCTTCCAATCCAAACCCTTCTGTGTTCCTGAGAGGCTGCACTGGGGTTTTGTGGATACACCATCACTTTTCACACTGAATTGCTGAGCAAGGGTGAGGCCAACCATTAATCAGATCTGGGGACTGTTGTTATTTCTGGACCACAAGAAGACCACAACAAGAAGAGTTAGTCATGTGAGAGGCTGATGTGCCACATTAAATAAATAAAAATAAGAGAGAAACATTAAAAAATTAGTTGTACACATGACTGGCATATAATTTCCATTCAAATGGGTTATACCGTAGGTGCAGATGAGATCATAGGCTGCTATTTAAGGAGGAAACCTCTACTTACATAAATGTCTGATTATGCAACTGTCATGGAAACCACAGATGACAAAGATGTATTAGATTAGCTTGTCCGTTCCCTCAGAGCACAGTGGTTTATTTTTCACTCAAGATTTTAAGAACTGATTGGTGGCTGCTGGGTGCTGAGCTCGAGAAGAAATGATTTATAGTATGAGCTGAGCTGTCCCTTTTCTAAAGGTGATTTTCTTTGGAAACTCAGGAATAGAAGTGCTTAAAGTCACTGGTTGCACCCAACAATCCTCACACCAGCTTTCAGTTCATTCTTGTACTTATATGCCTGGAGTACTCTGGCTTTCTTTCCTTTAAATACAGGCCAGAGTCTTAGGGACTTTACCTTTCTGCCTGATTTTTCTTTAGTTTTCATCCCCTGACTCTGTTGTCTTTCCAAATAATACTCCATTTTCTCTGGTTTTGCACTCTGCCAGTGTGTCCCTTGTGGTTGCTGCTTAGCCAAGCTATACAAATTTAGCTGTTCTTAATCTTTGCTCATAGGTCAGTCTTTTGAGGCATGCTCATTTTTGCTGCTGCACAGGGAAATCAGCAGAGATTAGTATTTTAATCTTCTTTCCCTGTTTAAAGAAACCCCAGGACACATGTTGAATGGTTTTCCTGTGACTTGAAACCAAAATGTTTAAAAGTAAGTGTATTAATATCTCTTTTTCTCAACTTTCACCTCTAGTTCCTCTCAGTTGTTGCTAGAGGACACAAGATAGAAGCATGGGTTCAATCACAACAGCTGAGGCTTTCATCCTAGGGAGGCAGAAGCCTTTATTTGGGGTTTTCAGCCCCTTTTATAAGGTGTTCTGATACAGGTTAATCTGATTGGTAAAAGGAACAACATCTTTCTGGTCCCATTGGTGGAACAAGAGAAAAACACATCCAGAACATCTGTACAACATTGTTTTGAGAACCAAAACCTATTTACAAAAAACAGTCCTTGAGAGAGAAATGTTTCCCAAAAGAATTTCTCTTGGGAAACAGATCAGCCACTGACAGGCTGAAAAATCTCTCAGGCTCAGAAAATCATGTCCACACTCAGTCACTGATTTGGCTGCTCATCTGCCTTAGAAATGGTGCTTTTTTTTGAACAAATTGAACTTTAGTTTGGTTTTTTATCATGAATAGAGTGGCATTGTTATGTCATGAGCTATATGGTTTAGTCTCACCCATGATCATTCTGCAGAATTAACCTGCACTGGTTTTAAATCAAAGCCCCTGGGTTGTCCAGTCCCACCAGACATGAGATTTGGGAGGATGCATAGCAAGATAAAGACAAAAAGATTAATGCTAAATACCAGTGATATATAGCCCCATTTTTGTCAACTGGCCCCTCTTTGATTGTGCTTTGTGCTTGCTCAGTATGTGTTTGGTTGCTGTTATTTTCCTTAAAGGCAGTCTCCTTGTTCTCTCTTAATCCCAACAGTCGTTGAACTCAACTCTTGCTCTCCTCATGTCCAATTCAGATAATGATAAACAATTACAATGGGTATTTCTTGTTCTTAAGATCTATTGAGGGCCATGCTTAAAGAGTTTAAAGAAGTAAATTATTTTTATGAGTAGCAGGACTTTAGCCAGGATCACAAGGCAAAATTCAGGCTCTGTCAGATCCTAGGAAAGAAACAGGGTGGAGAATTGAGCCCTCTCCTCTGACAGTGGGTCCCAGAGGCAGCCTGTACCTGACCATTAACCATGGATGAAAACAGGGAAGCTGCTGCCACAGAACACAGGGAGAAGCTGATACACAAATCCAAAATACAAAACAGCTTCTCTCTGAACTGTTGAATCAGGCTTGCAAGCTAAGTCTGGTCTCACTGAAATAGTTGGAAAAACTCTTAGTGTGGGCATGGTTCTCATTGCCAACCCTGCCAAGCACCTCAGCAGTGACCTACAACACCTTCCCTATTTTGCTCTAGGGCTATTTTAGCCAGGGCTGTCAGAGGAACTGAATTGTTCCATTATGTGGTGGCTTTGCAATGTGGAAAAGTATTCAGGAGGGACCACTCTCTAAATCAGAGTGACTCAGTCTCCAGGGCCAATTCAGTCATGGATTTTTATTTATTTATTATTTTATATTTTTTCTGATGCAGGGAGCAATTACAGTGGTCATTTTTCTGTGCTGTGGATCTCAAATTACTGTCCCATGGAGGGAGCTGTGCTTATTTCACATCAAACCCTGCTGCATGGCAGGGCTTTCTAGGCATTACTGAACTGAAACAGATTTGACCCTAGAGATGAAAATTTGAATTGCAATGTCTCACCCTGGATATCCTTCCATCAGAGAGAAGACAGTGAAGCACAGTGTTTGTGGGATGATTTAGAAGACCAAAGTACTCCAACTACTCATTTTAAATCACAGCAACTGGACTATGCACAGCTAAGCCAACTGGTTTTGGAGCAGGTCAAATGAATTCAAATCTCCTCTTCAAGTATTTAAGGGAAATCCTTAACAACAAGAACCTGTTTTGTTGCACTTCTTAAAAGAACCTGAGGGAGAACTTGCTGGGTCCCCTCCCCATTTTTCCTCAGCAGATGCCCAAGTTGCTGCTGTCCCACATCCCACAAACAGACACATTTCCGCAGGAATGATCCCTGAATTTCATCTAAGAGCCTCTGAGTGCCTTCTAAATAATTTCAGCATGAGCTATCCTTAGGAAGTTAAAATCAAAGGCACAAGGACCAGCATATTTAATAAGATGGAAATGGCAAAATGAGAACCACATTGAAGGATTTGGGACTTTTCTCCCTGTATGGATTCTGAAAGGGGTCATGGGTTTGCAGCACTCTGGCAAGCAGAGAGATGCTGTGCATTCAGCACAGGCAGTAATTATGTCTCCTCTTTCTAAATTATGTTATCAGGAAACATCTATATTGTTCATATGGGTCTAGATTATGCTCTGAGAATAGAATGTTCCCTGCATAAAGAGCACGGCTGGAGTAAATCAATGCGAATGCACTCAGAAACATCAATTAATGGTAATACAAGTCTTTAGCGTGGTATCAGGGAGGGAGCAGAGTTTCAAATTCTGATCTTCCTCTCTAGGAAAGCGACAAAGCAGAACTACTCAGAAATTCATAAGGTTTAAAAATAAAATACTTGTCTCCTCTCATCTTCATTTTACTCAGGTTTTTACTCAGTGCTGGTTCCCAGCATAGTAGAAGAGTGTAATGTTTTTCTTCAGATCTCAAAGTTCTTCTGGGTTAAGGAGCTGTCTTTCTGCATGTCTTGTGAGTTGAGTACCTTGGGTTTGAAGTACATGCTTTGGGACACCTGAAATCTGATTGTCTGAGGTGCCAAGAGCCCATCAGTGATCCAGTGGAAGTTAAGAAAATCAGGCTCCTTCAGAGCAGCACCCAGAAATTCCTGTTTTCAAAGTTAACAGTGATGCCTGAACACAAAATAACAGCAAATCTGTGATAGAGGTGGGAACAAAATCTATACCATTTTACCTGTTAAATATGTAGTACCTGGAGCTCATCTGCAGAGGTAATCTGGCCACCCTTGGACATCATTAGTAAGGGACATGCATGTAAACATTGTCACCACGTTCTCCACTGGTCCCAGAGACTTCCTGTTATTGAGGTAAATGAGAAATTAATGTGAATTGTCCTTCAGCCTATTAATTCTGCATCCCCTTTGCAGACATTAATTCAAATGCAAAATCTGAGCCTGGGTTTGAGCTTTCCCTGCTCTCCACACAGTTCATGCATAGGGTTCCTGCGCAGGCACATTTGTTACCTACGTGACACTCATCCATCATCAGAATTGTAATTGTGAGGGGTGGAAAATTTTCTTCATGCTACTCGGAAGGAAAAGGGACCTTACAAAGAATTTATAAGCTTCTTCAGCTGAGTTAATTATTCAGGAAAGGGTATTTTTCACTGCAAGGAGCACAGGCGAGCAGATTCCATTCATAGCTCAAATGCTAAACAACTTCAACACCTTTAGTTTTAGTGGCTTATTTTATTAATATTAGGGTGGTGGAGCGAGGGGGTTAGTGTTTTGGGTTTGTTTTTTTTCATTTAATGTTTTTTCCCATTGGGCAGAAAGCTGCTCCCTTTTCGTCACAGCCTGGATAATGAATTGCAGTATACAAAGCCAGTCATACAATACGCAGCAGCAGCAGCGTGGAGCAAGAATCTTTGGGAAGAGTTTCCATAGAAACATTGACGTCCTCCTGGTGAACAGGACACTGAGTTCCTTCAATGGGAGGTATGGGATTTTAAAGGAGCAGTGAGGTGGCAGGAAGCCAAGCCAGCAGAGCTATGACTCTGCATCTCCCAGCAGAATAGGGGGTTGGAGCTGGTGGGAGGGGAAGAAAAAAAAATTACCCAATTACCCTCACAATATCAAAATGTCAAATTTGATGGTTGCTGCTTGAACAGTACTGTACAGAGCATGGTAAATAATTAAACTGCTGACCGCAATGTGTGTGAGAACTGGCAGCCAAAAATCATAAATGCTCAAGGCTGTGAACTAGCAGCTTCTAAAAACTCTTGTCAGATTTTGCCACATACTTCATCCCCAGAAGCCTTAAATTCAGCACATTATCGGCATGATGCAGGCACAAACCTCCCAGGGACAAGCAAGGTTGCACTCGGCAATGTGCACCCTCCCCTTCCCTGCTTGTCTTGGAATGAGACAAGTGTTTTGCTAATGTTCCAGCTCTGTGTTTTAAATAGCCCTGTGTCTACCCTGCTAAATATCAGCAGAGTAGCCCTGTCTGGAAGAAGACTGTTTCTAGAAGGAAAACAGTCAGAGGAAATGTTTTTGCCAGAAACGCTGGAAATCACAGAAAACAAAAAGGCAGCATGTGAAAGAATTCGCTGCCGAGCGCTCCCCAGTGTTTTTGTTCAGGCTCACAAAATGCTTTGTTTCAGAGCAATTCCCAGATAAGACTAATGAAGGTGACAGAGTCCCTTCTCAGAGAGCGTGTGACTCACCCCAAGGCCCATCTGATGCCAGGTTTGTTGTCCAGAGCCTTCCCCTGGCTGTGGGGGATCTGGCTCTGGAGTGAGTGCTGCTCAGCCTGAGAAAGCCAGCAGCCATCTGACCCACCAGGGCTGCTCGGGTTGCTCTCAGCCCTCATGGTTTCCTGCAGCTTGGACTCTGAGCTGTATATCTCCAGCACAATTCAGATGACTCTCTGGGGTACCTGAATGTATTTCAGTGTCTTATGTGTGTCACTCTCCCAAACAGAGTCATAGAATAGCTGGGGCTGGGAAGAACCTTTAACACTCATCCAGTTCCAATCCCCTGCCATGGGCAGGAACACCTTCCACCAGACCAGGTTACTCCAAGCCTCATCCAAGCTGGCCTGGGATACTTCCAGGGACGGGGCAGCCACAGCTTCTCTGGGCAATCCATGCCAGGAAACTACCAGCCTCACTGGGAAGAATTTCTTCTTTTTACCTAATTTAACCTGCCCCCTGTCAGCTTTAAAAATACCCAAACCCACACATCTTCTTGAGGTGAGTCACATGAGGTGAGGAACACCCATTGCAGCTCTTCCACTGTTTCTCTCCAGTGCTGATATCTCAGGGGTGACTTGTTTTTACCCAGCAAACCCCTGTGGTGTGAGGTTTCCTTTGGGTGGGTGAGCTGTGCTCCACCAGGACAACATGGAGCAAGGAGGGAACTTTGCTCCACGCAGGATCAGGTGCTGTGGTCTTGAACCAGCCTTGTCCTCTCTGCAAGAGACCTCCTGTTATTCAAAAGTATCTTGCAAGTTTCCACACATCTGCTTCTTGTTCAAATTCCTCCAGAGTGATAATCAAGTAATACAAGGCATCCACAGTTGAATGGGAGCCCCAGGTACCCTGCACCTTTTGTAGTCTGCTCCAGTCTTCAAAGGCCAACCACCGCACTGTGGCTGCTGACCTTAATCCCTGTCCTTTGCAATGCTGAGACATTTATACTATTGCAATGCTGAGCTATTTATACTGCTCTTATTGAAACGCTGAAAACCCTGCTGAAAGCTAAATTATTTCAAATCTGTATGGGTATGATGCCACATGAAGTTCTGGTTTATAATTTCATAGCAAAGACATCCATTTATTCAATGGGCTCCAGGTAGGGAGTGTTTGATACAGGATATGGCATTGATCTATTTACAGAATGTTTGCAAGAAGATAATTTTGGTTCAACCTGTTCAGCAAGATTCACTGTGGACAGAAAGAGAGAAAAGTCAATGAGTCAGAGGGTCTCAAAGAAATGTCTTGCGTTCCAGGGACTTATTCAGATTGTTTCATGGGATGATGGCATGAATTGCTTTGAAAGGAAGAGGGTAAAACAGATGTCCATCTTTCTGAGGAGTACTTAGCTTCATCCATTTGTCCCAGTGTTTACTTAACCTTGTTTTGAGTCTGCAGAAGACTTAGAAGTAAGGACCCATTTAGAATGAGGGATGTTTTACTTGAACACTTTGTCCTTACAGCTTAGGGGAATTTGAAGGCTCATTATTCTTTCTTGATCAATATCCCTTTATAAGGTGTTCAGCTAGCATGACAATGAACTTGATTTGAATACCCAGGTAGCCTGGATTTGCATGTGCCAGGAAAAGACTGAAGGCAAACCAGACCCCACACCCAAAATGATAAGACAGGTGAGTCAATGTAGGGCTGTGGACAATGTCTGGAGCTGATATGGAGGGATAGGGGCTGTGCTCAGCCTCTGTGTGACAAACCCACAGCACATGGGACTCACGTGCTGGCATGAATCTGTGTTCCTACACAGAAAGAGAATGCTCAGTTCTTCTGAATTAGGAAGAAATACAGGTAGAGCAGGGGGATGCTCTGGTCTGACTGCAGCTGGGCCCTCCAAGCACCTCAGTGTGGTATTTTTGGAAGAGAGAGCAATAAGTGAAATTATCTGCTTGGCTGATACTAAACCGTTACACTACAGAAGTCCTGAAATTCTCTGAATCAAATCTTATCACAGCACTTCTTTTCCCAGAGGTGCTCTCTCTTCTCTTCCACATGACCCACAGAGCTCAGTGCTGTGCTGGGGGAGTTTTTAGGTGAGCCACAGGCACTGCCCTGACCAAGCTGCTCTTGCTCCAGCTGAAAAAATCCTTTCAAAGACAATTAAGTTGCACTTAAGTCTTATGAAACCTGCTGGCCCCTGATAACCCCTTTGGAGCAGTGCTGAACTGGTGGGCAAACTCCTCAATGGAAATGAAGTCATGCCCATTAAGGGCAGATTTATGTCCTGCTGGGAGGACCATGCACCGTGCCCAAGGGTCTGCCTTGTTGATTCTGTACTGGCTTATGCTTGGTGGAGAATTCCTACAAATGTCTCTGTGTGCTGCTTAAAACTTGTGTTTGGCTTAAAACAGAAAACAGGCAATTCCCTTTTCATATCTTGTAGTCAAGAGCTGCCAAAGATATGTAGATGTTTATATTCAGGCATTTCTGTTCAAAGGAGGCATTGGTGCCCTGCTTGCTGGCTGAATGGGGGAAGCCTCTGCACCTGAGCCTGTTCCCTTTGGGTGGATCTTCTGAAAACCTGGAGGAGGAACCACAGCCAGCAAACATTTTGCAAATCCACTACCCAGATGCACTGCTGCTTCTGGACTAGAGCCTGTGCAAACAGCAGGGAAATTGTATTTCCTGTGATACATCGTTTGAGCTTTCCATCCAGCAGATCCTGCTTCTTTTTCACATCAGTTCCTCTGCTGAATCTAGGACACGGGAGATGCTCAATCCTGCCTTCTGGGCTCTCCTTCATCAGATTTACAATGTTTTTGTGCTCCAACAGTAATCACAAATTGCTCGCATTAAATGCCACACTATTGGAAACTCTTTCCAAAGGGCTCCGAGTCTTTGATCATTCCTTGTAATAGCAGAAAACAGAGTATTTCTTCCAATAATGAAAAATGAATTCCCACTTTATTCTTCAAAATTATGGTGGATTTCTGTGCCTTAGATGTTATACAAGCCCGTTGCAGTGGCCATTTTGAACACCTAAACTTCCTATAAGCAGCTGAAATTTCCAAAGTGAGGATCCCATTGTTGCAAACACTGCCGTGGAGAGTGAGAGCATGTGCTGAAGAATATAAGATTAACAAAAAGAAAGAACAGAATTTTTTTAAGATAAGAATTTGATACCAAAAATTAAGCATGGCCATAACAATTAAAGTCATCTAGTGGCCAATTTTTTAAGAAATAAAAATATTATTATTGATATGAAATTTCAGTAGTAAAATACAGAAAAATTAAAATTAATTGTTTTGCTGTTTTTTTAAACTCTATTCTTCAGAAATACATAAAATCTCAAATATTTTCAGTTTTGCATTGTAGTCTACAAATATTAGGAAAATCAGATCTCATCTGATGCTACTGTTTTAATGAGAGACCTGCTGAGAGTATCCAGCGAAGTGTGTTATTGCTCACACTGCAGCTGAAGGGACAGGACTGAATTTTTTAAGATTTCCTTTCTGCAACTGGTTCATTAAAGTTAGATATACAACAACACAAGCTTTAAGTTAAGTACCTGGCAACAAATCAACAGACTTCACACAGTCATTAAGGATCTCTTTCTGCAGATGCTTTGTACATGTTCTTTTGGCTCTTGATGTCATCCATCATCTCAGGAGCTCCTGAGGCTTCACAGAGTATTTAATGTTGGTAGGATCTCTAGTGAAATTCTATTGAAAAGGCAAATTGGAAAGTAAGCATTTCATCTAAATCTTTGCATATCAAAAGGAAGAAAAAGCACATCCTTTCATTTATCTTACTTTTAGATGGAGCATATGGGCTGAAACATTGAACTTCAGATCTGAATTCCAAAAACTCCAAAGCATTTTGATTTAGCCCATAATAAAATCTGCACTGGGATTTTATAACAATGCTTTTCAATCCACTTCCAAGGGAGGGATAAGATTCTCTGTAAGACGGATTGCTCTGTTAGATGTTATTGTTTTGTTTTTTTCTTCAAACTTAGTCATCTTTATTCAAGATTTTAAACATATATTTACAGAACAAACAAACCTTCTCAGAATAATTTCTGCAGGCTTTTGATTGCATGCCTCAGAGTGGAAGAACAGGCTATAGGATCTCTATGACGAGAAATAACTGGCTGTGAATTTTGGAAATCCTCTCTGGCATGTGTTCAAGCCAGTATTAATGCAAACCACCCCATGCCAATCTCCTGACTCACCCCAAATGGCAGTTCTCAGCACTGCTGGCCTTCCCTAGGAAGAAAACAAAGCAGCTCCTCCCTTCCTTCCTGAAACTTCACGTGCCCCAACTGCTGCTGGACAGGGGCATCTTCTGTGCTTCCAAGGGTTTAACTTGGGGAGTGAGGCTGTGCCAGCACATCTTGAAGAGGCGTTTGCAGCAGTAAAATAGCAGTAAAATAGCTCACCCATTTCAGGTCTCAGCTCCCCAGTCCCTGGGCACAGAGTGTCCTTCAGCCAGTCCTGGTGGTTTCACGTTCGGGGCATGAAAACCTCTTTGCAGCAAGTGTGTCAAATTCTCCTTGTGCCTCTGGTGCAAATCTATTTGAAGAAAGATATATGTCAATTATAGCATCATGTTGCTTCTAAATTCTGTATCTATTTATAGGACTTGATGGTCTTTTCCAACTCAAGATACTCTATGATTCTATGGTATTTGTGTATTTTATATATTATTTATGTAGTGTATAAATATACAAATAACCATTTTCCAGATGCAGGAAACATTTGCAAACTAAAATGCTCTTTAAATACCACAGTCCTGCAGAATCTTGTGTGCTGGAGGAAATCTCGTCCCACACTTGTTTGTGCCAGTTCCAGGAGGTTTTTTATTCCTTGTCCTGCAGGCAAGATGTGAGGAGAGAAGGGCAGAGGCTATGCTGCTCTAACTATGAATTTCTTGACCTCTGACAGTTTTAGTTTTTTTAATCACAGCCTTTTCTAGGAACAGGCTGTGCAGTATAACTTGCCATATAAAATCCTGGATAGATATGGAGCTGGATTTGTGATGCAGTTACTGGTATTTCACTAACCTTTATCTTGACAAGTGGAAATAACACGTAGTGATTCAGGGGAAATTTTTCACTTGCAGAGAAAAATGGTGCCAAAAGAAAGCAAGTGAGCTACAAATTAATAAATAAAAATCTCAATAGCAGGAATCAACCTCCAGCTGGACTTGGCCATTTCTCTGTGTTTTGGATGCATCAGGGATGCTGTGATGATACTCTGGGTGGCATGACAGAGCCATGGCTCAGGATCCCATGGGTGACCTCAGCCAGCCTGAGGGCCTCCTCCAGGCTCTCTCCTCTGTTTCTTTCCCCCAGATGAAAACCAAGGCCTCAAGGATTGTCTGTCCCATCATGGGCTGTGGCCTCTCCATGCTGTGCTGTTTCTTCAGCCTCGTGGTTCCATGGGGGTCAGATGCTAAAAGGCTTTTGCTCTGAAAAAAGGCTGTTTATAAATGGTCCTGTTGATGTGGATATGCAACCATCAACCCTCCAAAACCCCAGGGAGAACCTTTTTTAGAAGGACCTGAGCAAAATACAGCCTTCCTACAAGTTCAGCCTCAGTGGTGGCCCCAGAGGAGAGCTAGTGAGTAATAAGGATCACTGATGTTTTTTCCAAGTGAAAACCAGCCTGGCTCACCTCTATTTTGTTTGTTTTATTGTTATTTGTATTGCTCTGATGCCAGATAGCAGATCTCAGTTATTGAGTCCAGGGTTTTATCACCATATAACTGGACAAAGTGCCCACTGAAATACTTCCAGACTAAATCAGTAGGAGGCAAAAAAGAAAAGGCAAAGTCACTTGCTCACTGCTGCCCCATAATTCGGGGCTGCCCTGTTCCTCACCAAGCGCCTTCACTCACCCATGGGTGCATTTTTTCCTGCTGGCCTGCCTTACTCTAAGCTGAGGTTTATAAATAGGCATTACCATTTGTTTTCCAAATAAAAGATCCTCTTGGCACACATATCCTGGGACCTGCCGTGCTCCAGGGGGAGCACTTGCTGCCAGCAGGAGCTGCTCAGATCCGAAGCTTTTTATCAAGATCCTGATCTGAGGCATCAGAGAACAAAACATGCAGTGGTGACCCCATGCCATTCACTTTGGCCGTGCCATCCTCCAGTGAGCAGCACACTCTTGTACAATCAGTTCCTCTGTTACATGAAGTCAGGATCTATTCCTGGGCAGGGATGCCATGGAAAATGTCTCTCTGGAGCTGGCCAGGGATAATGTCTCTCTCAAGCCAATGTCTAGCACAAGATAAGCTTCCTACTGCTTGAGATACACATTAGCCTCTCAAGGCCTTTCCAACACCGTGGGTGCTGCTGGTGCCAGGAGCAGTCATACCCACCACTGCACCTGCTAAGCAGAAGAGATCCCACAGAGTTCAACAAAATATCAGGGCCTGTATCCATGCACCAACTGAAGCAGAATAATTCCCAGATCCAGAGAGAAAAGCACAAACAAAGAGAACCTAGATGTCAAAGAGACAAAAGCTGGCTGGGAAATCAATGCAGAAAAGCTCTGCCCAAGGTCTGAGGTTTAAAGAGAGCTGAGTAGGATGAGACTTGGCATAGATGGAAGCTATTAGGAACAGCAGAAAAGAACAGAATATGCAGACAGTGAGAGGGGAGAACAGGTGTAAGAGAGGGCTGGGAGGAAAGCAGGTAAAGGGGTGTAAATTTTGGCTTGTGTGTACCAGTACAACAGCTACAACCCTGCAAGATGTGGTCTAGCATGGGAAAAGTCTCACAGTTCCAGAGGATTCCTGCAGGAAGCAAAGCTGCTCAGCTGCTCTAGGGGGACAGAAGTGGTGGTGATGCTGAGAATGGGTACTCCTGCTCTCCTGCTGCTCCAAGGCTTTGTCCTGGCCCAAGAGCTGGAAGCAGTTTCTCTGGCTTTCTCTTGGGGGTTTAGTGGGGGGTTTGTTTGTTTGTTTGTTTGAATTTTTCTTTTTATTATTATTGTTGTTGTTTTGAGGGGGTTTGCATGGTTTTTGTTGTCATTTTTTTAGGCAGATCCCAGATGAGTTCTGCAGTGGCAGCTCTAACTCCTGCCTCAAGTTCCAGGGGCTCTCCAAGCACCCCAGAACTTGCTGAGAATGACCCTAAAACTGAACTCAGCCTATGCCAAGTGCCACCTCTGTGGCTCACTGTGGGGCTCACCATGACAGAGGTGCTGGTGAATCTCTGCTGGTCTGACCCACCATGGTTGGGGTATCCCAGGCTGGCATCTCCAACCAGGACCAGCCTTCACCACCCAACAGCAGCACAGCAGGTGGGCAGAGGGGTGAGGGTTTGTTTGCACTGATCTCAGCTCACATCTTGGTTTGGGAAGACGTGCCTGGCATTCTGGTCAGTGATGACTGAGCCTTGAAGTAAATAATCAGCCATTCTGGAGGGCTGTACCTATGTATTAAGACAATTATTGCTTTCTTCCAGCCTCAGCTGTGTAAAAATGCATTGCTTCTCTTTATGAGAAATTCTTATCTCCATCTATCAGTCATCTTGTCTCAGTGGAGATAAAAATCCCTGTCATCAGAAAATGAGAAAATTATCAATATGTAGAGTGTGTGTGAAAAATAGGAGCTCTTTCTCCATTTGGGAGAATAAATCTTGGTTGTAATGTCTTATAAATGTTAGCAGCTTCTCAGACATTCAAAAATGTTAATGATCCTGAGGCACCAAAATAGCTTGCCTTGGAGTTCTCCATATTAAAAACATTGTCTCACCCTCTGCAGCCATCTCCAAGTCTCTGGGAGCTGAATGGTCCTATACATCACTTTGTGCATTCAGGAAGCAGAGGCAGGATTAGTACATTCATGCAAACACAACAGGCTCCAGTGATTGCCTGTGTATCCAGCTCTGGTGCCTGGGATCAACTTAATAAATACTATCAGCTTCCACCAAGTGTAGCAGTAGAAAAAAATCTGTCAATAGCTGTAACTTTGAATAGAAATCCTCGAGTAAAGGAAATCTCTCTTCTTCAGATTTGCACTGGCCTCGTTACACTGCCTTGGAGAGAGAGAAGGGACCACAGAGGTAACAGCCCCAAGTGCTGGGCTATGAGGGTGTCCCATCAGTCCCAGGGATTATTCCCCACCCCTCCCCATCACAGGGATGTCTGAGCCAGTGTGGGGTCCCTCTTCCCCTGAAGAGCAGCCACTGACTCCACCTGCTGCTCCTCCAGGGGAAGGTGGGCGTTCAGGTGAGTGAACTCAGCCTGCCGTCCTCCTCTCCTAAAGCCACCCATGCATCCCTGTGCTGCCCAGGGTCTTGTGCTGATCTTGCTGCCTTCAAAAGAGTTGATTTTGGATTCAGCTCCCCATGGGAAACCTGCAAACAGCTCCTTCCCCCTCAGGCTATCTCAGACTCCAGCAGAGCCCCAGCTCCTGTGGCTGCACACAACTTTGTCCCACTGCTTTGGGCCATCACTCATGGACATGTTCCTTCAGATTCTTCAGCTCCAGGGCAGCCTGAAGCAGCCAAGGCTGCCACATGCCACCACATCCCCAGGCATGCAGAAGAGTGGTTTAATTCAGATCCAAGCTTTACTAAGGCTACCTGGAACCACAGGTTTGAGTCCTGGCTCCACTGAAGCTGACTGGGGGCTCAAGTGGAAAAATGCTGCAGAACTTGCTACTTTTCCAGGCACTCCTGTGCTAGTACTCACATCTGAATCTGTTCTGATATTTTCCTTTTCCAATAGCTGTCCGTTTTGCTTTTATGAGTCATCAGCTGTTTTATTTTCCTACCAGATTAGATTGTTCCTCTCACTGTAGCTTTGGGCTTTTGCAGCTGGATGGGACCCAGGAGACCTGAGCACAGAGCATCAGGACAGAAGACATGGTAGAACACAAAAAGGGCAGCTGGTGCTCAACAGATGCCACAAGTCACTTAAAATGTCTTTTGTTTCTTAGCTATTGTTTGGCTAAACGTGGTACCTGAAGCTTGAACAATAGGCAGAAGCAGGGTATTACACTGAGGGGCTGATGGAGTCCAAGGTGGGTTTCAGTGTGTGGCCAGAAGCAGCACATTTGCCTAGAAAGTCCTTCCAGGCGGCCCATTAACTGAGCTCCCAAGGAGCCACACGAACAATGTTTATTGCATTTCTTTGAGTCCACACTGGGGGTATTTATTTAAACAATTTGGTGCAGGGAAAAATCAATGTTGGCAGGGATTTGGGTTGCAGCCACGAGTAGATGGAGCTGTGGGAGGGCTGCTCCTGGAGAGAGGTCCAGGCCACCCACACTGGGCTCTTCCTCCTGCACCAAGGTGTGCTGGGCCCTGAGGAGAGGTTTCCAAAGCTTCTTTGAGTCAGGTAGGTTATTTCTGGGATGCTCAAACTGGATGCAAGTGTCCCACTGCCCAGCTCACAGATCAATGTCCCCATAACCTGCTGAGACCCCCGTTCCACCCCATCTGGGCATTGGGTTGTTATCCCTCCTCAGAGAGCAGAGGATAAGAAACAGGGTGCTTTCAGACACTTTAGCAACTGCTTTCTCAAAGCTTGTGGTGCTGCTCCAAAGGGAGTTACTCTTTGCATACACCAGTCCAGAGCTTTTTGGATGCACCAAGTAAATGAAATGTAAATTCCTTCTTATTTTCCCCATTAGGTTTCTCTGTTCTGAAGCTGAATTGAGTTTTCGGAGCTAATTGTCCTTCCCATTCCAAACAAAAAATGTCTTTGAAAAACTGCCTGTACTTTTATACACCCAACATCTGGTTTTGGTAAAAATTCTGTACCTTTTTAAATACTACTTGCAGTCTAGAAAGAAGGGAGGGTGATATTTA
Source organism: Cyanistes caeruleus (assembly GCF_971803275.1). Lineage (NCBI taxonomy): Eukaryota > Metazoa > Chordata > Aves > Passeriformes > Paridae > Cyanistes > Cyanistes caeruleus. The sequence continues at coordinate 6,097,571 of NC_141719.1, read as the reverse complement.
GTAGATGATCTTTGCCCTCATTTTTTAACAAAAAAACCCATCCATTAACTCTGCTGCTGGCAATTGAGAAAGCAGTTGGGCTGAACTTTTAAGCGAACAAACACTTATGGATCTATTTATACTTGCCCTGCAGCAGACTACCATAGGTGGAAATGCTGTAATTATTTCCTCTCCCTGGTTTCCACTGTCCTATAAAGATCTCCTGGAGCAGCTTGTTAACAAGTTACTGCTGCACATGGTGAAATTAGAAGCAAGTCCTTATTAACAACCAAACCAAATTGACTAAAAATTACTAAAATTGGCAGTAGCAAAGGTGAGAGGAGCTGCTTTGAGACAGCTTTTGCTTCTTAGCCCCATCTATCTAAGAAGGCTGAAAATTACAAATTACAAATGTGGCTGGCACTTGAGTGGGGAGGAGATGCAACATCAGTTTTTCCTGTATTCCTTTTTCCATCACTGCATGTTTCCTAATTAATTCCTCTCCCTAAAGAGTCCCTCTCCTTTGTTATCTTCCCACTATTCTCCCAACCCCTTCTCCCTTGATTTATTTCTCAGAGCACATGACCTCCTCTGCTCACCATCCAGGTTAACTCTAGTTTCAGTATCAAAGATCTCTTAGGCTGAAAACAGCTTTTAGTGGGCCCATGTTAAAACCCAGAAGTGTCTGGTCACCAGGTAAGCAGCTGCTCCTCAGTCAGAACTATCCATGTGCTGGTACTCCCAGTTACATGGTCTCAAGCCATTGTGCTTCATCACAATTCAGGAGGGTCATGAACTCAGTTACAGTTGATTGTGGATCACATGGGAGGAGCTGAAGAAATGGGGGGAAAAAAAGTCATTAATATTAATCCAGGCAGCCTGCTCTTTAGAGATTTTTTGTTTTCATGGAAAAATTTTTGTGTGTTTTGAAGTGACATTGTTACCTCATGCATTAGGAAATGGCCAGTGGTGATATTTACTCCTTCTGTGGTACAGAGTCCAAATGACTGGGTTATGAAAATAAGCATTATACTGTTCAGAAGTATGAAATGTGGCTCTTCAGCTCCAAGCATGAAGTAATGATGCTTCTGGAGCAAGAGTATGGATGTGCTACAAATCCTAGTGCTGTGAACTTCTGCCTCCCCTGCAGGACAAGGGAACAGAAGCCTGAGCTGTGAACAGGTAGAGGGTCTGGAGTAGCCTGGATGGAGTCAGGTGTGCTCTGCATTTTAGTGATGCCCTAAATGTCCAAAAGCATCTTTACTATGGGAAGATCTTTTTAAAAAGCATTTTTCCTTTGTGCGGCCTATTCTGGGTAAGCCAGCATTAGCAGGGGGCTGGATCAAGCATCTCCAGAGGTCCCTTCCAACCCCAACCATTCCATGATCCTATGATGATATTAGGAAAAATTTCTTCACCAAAAGGGCTGCCAAGAATTGGAGCAGGCTGCCCAGGACAGTGATGGAGTCACCATCCCTGTAGGTATCTAAAAAACTTGCAGGGGAACATGGTTTAATGGCGGGCTTGGCAGTGCTGGTTTATAGCTGGACTTAATCTTATAGATCTTTTCCATCCTAAAGGATCCTGGGATAAGATTCCACATCCCTGGCAGATTGGGGGGGAGGGAACAGAGAACTGGCTGTGGGGAAGGCTACAATGAGTCCCTAAGGTGAGAGTCCTAGCAGAGACCACAAAATCCTCACTTCATTGAAGGAGTGAATAGCCTTCCTTGATAGCAGGAGATGCAAAGCAGGTACCAATTCAGTGCCATTGTACAGCAATACCCTTTGGAAGATTTGCCAGATGGATGGCAGCAAGACTTTTTGACTTTTTTTCTCAGCCAGTCGTATCATCATCCATCAGTCACTTTGGGCTGACATTGCAGAGCATGGCTGTCTCCTTTTTGCCTTGCTCCTGTTTATTTCTAGCAGACTTGTTTATATCTGGAACTGATATAAGTGGCACAATTTCTTTGTTTCATTAAAAGATTCCTTGATCTAAACTTTAAAAGATTTGTCTTCAGAGAGATCAAAGTCAATCCAGTGTATGTCTGGCACCCCTGAGGTTTTCTTACATCCCACTCTTCAGGTAAACCTGGAAAAGACATTTTGTGGCAGAGTAGTAAACTACGGTGACTAGGTTAAAGTGGAGCTGGCCATGAATTCTTGGGTACTAATATATGCCTATCATCCAGGCTTCTTAATTATTATTTTCCAAGAGGCGAAGCAATGTTGACAGAGCTGGCACTGTCAGATACAAGTCAAGGTAAAACCCAGTGCCAACAGCAGGCATGGAAAATTACATCCCACTGCCCAGCAACTCATAGTCAAGCAAGTAAAATATGATTTACACAGCTGAGCAGAGGCATTGTTGGGGTGCTAACATAGGAGCCAAGCACTCCTAAACCCCATCTGTGATGACCTGTTCCTTACTCCTGGGAAAACTGCAGGCAGACAGCTCCTTAAAATAGACTATTAATACTGGGTACCTTATTTATTAATTTTGGGGTGTGAATCTTTATGTCCCCTGATTTCTAAACGAACAGTGGCATGCTGTGACTAGGGCAGAGCTGTCTCATTCCTTCCTGTTGCTGCGGAAGGCAATTTTTTCCCAGCTGATCTCAGTTATTCCAGGAATCAGTAGGTCTCAGTGCCCACCCAAGCTCTCTGCCTGTTACCTGCCAGTGCCACGGAAAGGACAGGGTGTTTGTGGGCACTTTGAAGGAGCAAAGCTGAACAGAATTGCTGAGTGCTATTGTGGAGGGTTGGAGGACATCCTGGATATGAATCATCTTGCTCTTTCTGACCTACTGTCCTAATTGAAACTCATTTATTCCTCAGATGCTCGTCACTGCCCCGGTCGTACCTTTTCACAATGAAACAGCAGCCTGCAGCTGCAGGTGTTTGTCCCACTCCTTCATTATGTGACAAATTAGAGGAGATTTAGTAAACAGACATGCTGAATCATGGATCCTCCCCGAACATGACCCCAAATCTCCACGGATCCTCCCCAGCCTGCCCTTTTGTTTTGTTGTTTTCTGTGGCAGGGTCAGGCCAGGACATGGCTTTCCCATTAACTATATGAATTTTACTGCTCTGCATGTTCCAGTAAAATCAAAGGCCTAAGAAAAGGGATTATGTGTAAGCTCTTTTTTGTCAGGGCCTTTACACGCATTAGTTATAGTTTAGATCACAAGCTGCAGGGTGGGACCAGCAGAGTTGCTCCTGTTTGGCTGTGCAGGTGTTGCTGCTTCTTCAGGAACCTCCATCGCTTTGTGGATCAGGGATGACAGATGTCCCAGCCTCTTTTTTCCAACACATTTAAGAAGCATGTTCTTCTCTGACCATCTTGTATCTCTGTTTGTTAAAGGGAGGACTGATTGCCTGCTCCAAGATACCCATAGTGACAGTCTGCCCATCCTCATCCCTTCGAAGAATTTCCATCCAAGGGCTTATCTTTGCTGCAGAAAGAGCTAGGACTTCCAGCCAAGAGTGCTCTGCTCCCTGCTCTGTCCACACTCCTCCTGGAAGGGCAACAGTAAATGGAAGCTGAGTAACCCACCAGTTGCTGTGGATGAAGAGGTTAAGTGCTGGACTGGCTGCAGACATTGAATCCATCGCTCCTCTCAGCAAATCCTCTGGTGTCTCCCTGGAGTCTTCCCAGTGACGTTCTTCCTTGTCATGTAGGCACTTCCCCATTCAGCTGAAATGGGGACATTAACAATTAATTGGATGCCACTTGGGCAGGCTGCTGTCAAACACCTAGCAAGAACAATCTGGACAGGAATATTGGGCTTTCCAAACATAATTCTGTCAATGTAAGTGAGAGAGAGCTGTCAACTGCACCTTGAGCTGAGAGTAACAACTAACACTAACCTGTCTGAGGAAGCCATGGATGCTTTTATGTATTTCACTCTTATCTTTAAAGGCTTCAGACAGCATTTTTTAAAATCTCAGAATGTGTTGCTTTCTTCACCATTAGAGATTCCTTTCTTTTCCTCATTACATCTTTTAAATGTGGCTTTATTCTGCAAAGGTTCAGCCTTTGTGCTGATCAACCAGAAGAGACCAGATCCTTAACTCTGGCTGGATTCTGACTCAGCTTTAGATCACCTCTGAAATTTAGATTTTCTCCTCCTTACAATATTTATGGTGGGTTTTTTTAATTAGTTTTATTCTTAAGGGCTTGTCTCTGGAAACACATTTCAATTAAATTTCTTCTTATTCTACAGAAGGAAGATCTTGGAGAAAATATTATCAAACTCAGAAGAGAATTTCCAGGGAGCACATCTCCTGGTGTGAAGGAACAATTGCACTATTATCTCTCTGGAGCTGGAGATAAATGGGATTTATCCTCTTTGAGGCAAAGAATTTATCAGGCAACAAAAGTTACAATTCCTGGTAAGGAACAAGGTTGGACTGTGCAGCAACAAGTGCTTCTGGAGAATGTAAGCCCGACACATGTGCTGAAGTTACTCTTTATTTTCTGATATGAAACCACTCCCATTTATATAAGAAACAAATTTCAGCCTCTTCCTTACTCGGCTTTCAGCAGCTGCTCATGCAATAAATAGTTCAGCCAGCCAGGAAGGAGATGTTCATAGATAACTGGAAACAACACCAATTTCTGCCATTTCCATGACTGGTTTCATTTGCAGATCCTCCAGCTCTGGGCTGGCATCTTTTGCAAATCCTCATAGGTGGGAGGCTTTGCAAAAGATCTTTTTTGCTGTAATTCATTTAGGTCATAGCCCTTCTTCTGCTCTTTCTTTTCACTACCTGAAGGAGTGTTGAAACAGAGATCATCCAAGGCACAAGTGCTGGTTTGATTTACTGCCACAGTCAGCTAAATCTGAGCTCTCTTCCCAGTATCCATGGCTCAGTTCACCTCGGGTCTCTGGCATTGCCTCTTACAATTGCCCTTATTACACTTAAATTTCAAAACCTGAGAATTCTTCTGGTTTTAAGCATAATCACACATTTATACCTCCAAATGAGTAAGAGGTTATTTTCAAGATTTAAAAAAATCCATTTAAAATACTTAGGTCTGCATTATCTTGGTCATGTATGCAGGTACTTTTAATAAAAGTCTGTTCCGAGCAGCGTCAGGTGTGTTTGCAGCCTTGGGTTAGACTGAAATGAAATTGTGAGAATTTATGGAAAAGCTCTTTGTGAGAAAACATCCTCACTATGTAGCCTTAGAAACTGGAGAGTTAGAGTTGGAGCTCAGAGAATGGCTATGAATATGGAGAGCCAGGAGTTGGAATAATCACAAGGGAGGCAACTGCAGCAGCCGGGATGAAAGATGAGGGTTTCAGCAGGAAATTGATCAAGATAACAAAGCAGGGGGAAGATGTCTTGTGACAGCAGCTGGATTTGTAGCATCTAGCCTCAAATAGGATCATGAAACATAAGTTTGCTTGGAGGAGGAAAAAAATCAATCAGGAGATTTCACATAGGATTGTGAGACTATAGAAAGCTCCAAGGCACCCTGGAACACTGCACCATTTACCCTAATCGGGGGGTGAGTCAGCACTCAATTATGCTCAGGCAATTTTATATTCAGTTTTTTATGCGTTGGCGACAAAGCAATTTAGATAATATGGTCACACAGTAGAATCACTTTCTTTACAAATCTGAGTTCCATTAGCTACAATAAAAAGTATGTCACTCTGAGTGCTCATTTCCCAGCATGCAAGATAATCGTCATGTGGGATCAAGAAAAAAAATCTCTTCTTCCCATTTCCAAACTCAATGTAATTGTGTGACATGGCTGTTTTATCCCTGCTTCTGCAGATCTTTGTTACAGCTGCTCTTGAGACTGCACAGATCCACTGCTGTGTGCAGGAGCTGTCTGAAGTCTTTGCATAAATAATAGCACATGAGATAATGGCTCCTACTGGGTTCTGTGTTCTAGAGAAAACATTCTGTTCTAATGAAGTGGGTCATATACATGTAGGTATATATGGGGGTGATCTATCCATTACGTGGTAAAGAGCTATGACCTGTGAAACAGAAGAATCTCTGTGAAATTGTGTTATTGACAAGTCCCATGAGCACTGTCCTGGGGGACTTCAAAGTGTGGTTTTATGCAGCATTTTGACATCAGTTCGGGAAGGATGTTAAGCTAATATGACTTTTTGCTTAATCTTTTAAGGCACTTATGTTGGGAATTACTCTTTTAGGAATCAGAAGTTGGAGAGGAAATGAGTGATTTACTATTTGGACTGAGTCTCCCATGAACTTCTCCTTACATGAACAGGATGCACAAACTGTGTAAAATCCATTTTGTATGTCTCAGAAGCAAACACACAGTTTGAATCTTCATTCCCTTCCATTGCTCCTGTCTCTGTGACTCAACAGACTTTAATCGGAGCTGAGTAAGGACCAGATCTGTAGCACAGCAAGATTAAAGTGAAATTTCCATTGGCTTTTTTCCCCCTATGGATAATACCCTTAAAGATTCAGGGTCAAACCTTCAGCTGTCATATCCAGACATCTTTCCACTCAACTCTTCTTATCTGCACTAATACTAGGTCCCTGTTTATCTGGGAAACACCCTTGTTGGTTTTTGTTTGGTTTCCTTTTAAATTAAGATAGTTTTAATGGTCTTCTCATGAAGACGATTTTCAGACTTAACAAGACTCATTTGAACTCATTTACTTTGAAGTCACCATCACTCACACAGTCATAGCATGATAGCACAGCAGGTTAACTCAGCACTTCTCAAATCAGACTGCCTCCAGACCTAGCATCAACACCTCTAACCAGTGCCTTTCCTAAAGGTGATATTCTGCCTGACACCTGGTAGTCACTAATTAAACTCTCCAAGTCCTGGGCTCAGAATAAAACAGTTACTGATAGGAATAGTATGCAGAAAGGCATATGAAACCCAGTCAACAGCCACATGCTCCAGAGAAAAGGGGTTGCCTGAAAGCTTAAAATATGGATGGCTTCCTACTGAGCTGCACTGTTCTTGATCGTTTTAAGTTCTTAGGCAAGAACCAAGGGAGATCTTTTGGGGATGTTAAAATTTTATTTTCTTCTGGGTTTTATTGCAAAAAATTGAGGCACCTTCCAGTCCTGATAATAAATTGACAGTGCAGGGAAACATCCTTCCTCTCCTTCTCGTTCAAGGTGCATCTACATCACTTTGTTGAAGAACTAGAAAATAGTGAAGGCTTCACTGATCCTTCCTAAGTAAACAAAAAGCATTGCTGGGAGAGCCAAAGAGTGCAGATTTGGCTTAGAGAACACTGTGGTTAGTCAGGAAAGGTGGTATTGGTTGGATCTCTGCCTAAATAAAGTTGAGTTTCCATTTATTTCAAAAAGAGACCACTGGTAATTTTTTTACCCTAGCTGATGATAATCAGAATGTCAAAAAAAGTGGCAGAATTTTTGTGTTTATTGGACTGTTATGGTAAACAGTCATATCTCCATTCCTCCTTCTTTCAGTTTAAATGGACTGAATGAAAGCCATTTCTTTGTACTGACTTTTTCCCCCATTCACTATCTATTTCTTTCACATTCAGTATCTCTCTTGAATAAGACTGAATGGTTTTCTTGGAATTCCTTTTTCAGGAAAATAAAGATTTACTTGCCTTCCTGGAAAATGCTAAGTACACTAAATTATTAAGTAAATTCCTAGTGAGATGTTTTCAAGCTACCTTCATCTATTCAGAAACTGAAAGGGCAAAAGATCAGCCCTTCATCTTCAGTGTTTATTTTTGATCCCCATGAAAGTATTGACAATTTAAAAAGCAGCTTTCTGTCTCTTTGGAACTGCTTATGAATCACTGTTTGGAATGAGCATAGTAAAGCACTTGAAGCTGATTAACTTAGAAGTTCTGTGGCTATCAGCTATCATGTCTATCAGGTCCTCACCCCATAATTTTATCTATTAACAGATACTGCACAGCTAACTGACAAACTGGCAGGATCCCAGCACAAAGGTGAACTAGAGGAAAAAATTATATTGAATTTTAATAAAAATTTCTTCAAAGGTCAACCTCTTTAATGTATTAAATCAATCTTCCTTCTTCCTCCTTCAGCCCATTTATCCACAGCTGTAGGAAATTCTGATGCTTATAAAATATTTCCCATTCCCTCCCCTTCCTGTTACAGTTTCTACCTACTACTGACCATTACTTTTTACAGCAGTTTTAGATTACTTACTCCTCATTTCATTTTTTTTTACTGGCCTTCTCAGAATCTGTACCCCATTCTGAAAATGTTGCTTATCAGGCTTATCTTCAGGAACAGATCCTACCTTATACCATCTTCTGACAAAACAACAACCCACATTTTCACTTGAAGTTTCATCTTTGAAGGTGGATGAAACTTTGGGAAGAAACAACTTTGGTGCAAAATCTTTATTTCTCCTGGTTTTATTTCTCCTTCTTATCCAGCAACTGCTTTCTGTGACTTGATCAACTTTTTCCAGGTAATCTATATCATTGGTAGCATTCCACTTAAGAGGGAGTGATGTCCTTGTGAGCTCTGAGCTCTAATCTCCTGCAGATCAGTTCCTTCTACTGTTGGCCCAGAAAAATTGCATATATAGAGAGAAAAATTACATATATATGCACATATATACTCATATAGAGAGTTGTTTTTTTTTATTAAGATGAGTAACTAATATCTAAGTACCAACTTAGAAGAGTTTTTTTCAGTATACTCCCTACAAAAAGCTGTAGATACCCAGATTTGGAACCTGCCCTTCAGTCTATGGCACTCAAGCTCCAGCTCTTGGTAGCCAACTTTCAAAAATATTGGCGTCACCAGAGACACTAACATCACACACACTGGAACAGCAGAACAAGTCCTGTTGCTGGTGTTTTGGATTTGCTTTCCCAGCTAAGCTGTGGGGCAGACCAGACCCAGAGCATCCCACAGGAATTGATACCCAAAATTCCAGGGTCTCCAGGATGGGGTGATCAATGCTGGGCTGTTCTCAGCCCATCAGTACTGCACCCTCTGTCCTCCATTCTCCCTTTAACTGCAATATTTCCCTCCTTCCTCTTCAAGGGCTGTTCTTCCCCCTCTGTCACAACTGTACCTCTGCCCAAACCAACAGACACTGCCAGGTCCTCCTGCCTCCATCCCTTCCCTGCACATTCCCAGGACCCAACTCCCACTCTTCAGCCCCCTGAGCAGCAGAGGGCCAAGCCCAGGCACAGCTTGGGCTGTTTGCCCTGGGGCAGGAGGTTGCACAGAGTCATGGCACACATTCTGCCATGTGCACTTCCTTGGCAGCTTGAGCTATGCCAGCCACTGCCTGACAGCTGCTCTCCATCGCTGGGAACCAACGCGTACACCTTCACAGGATTACAGACAAGACTGGGGCTCTCCTAGAAGGTGACCTGGCTGTTTTGCCTGAATTCTGCTCCTGCTTATTTCTTACGCCATTGAAATGTCACTTACAAGGTGATTTAGTGGTTTCCTACCTCAAAAAACCTTTGTGGTCGGAAAGCTCCTGGTACTGGGCAACACCTGATAGATCCAGACCCCCCTTCTAATCAGTATTTACAGAAAAATCATTGCTGGTAAAGTGAAATGAAAGAGAATATACATTCCATTTCAAACTCAGTGCTAAGAAATCTGCTGGAGAGCGGCCAGGCCTGGTTGCTCACACTGATAGATGGTGGGGAAAAGGAACACATGTTAAAATCAGCAGATTGATAAAATCAGGCTAGAGAGGGATGAATACAATGGGGAAAGCTTTCCATTTTTTCAAGATCAAAGCCCAGGCTCCCACGCTAAAGGGAGAATTGTTATCCTAAATAAGAAAATGTTAAAAAAGAGTCTGCACTCTATTAAGGAATGTATGATACAAAACTCCATGTCCACCATCAGGATAAATCTTATATATTCTGTACAGCAACATTCATTTAGCAGAGAAAACGATTCTATGAAAAGCATGGGTGGTAGAGATTCTGAGCCTGTCTTCCTGCAGCTTTAAAATTCTTGTCCTCGTTGACATAATTAGTAAAAAATGTCTTGGTTATATATGATTGCTTTAAACAAATTTTAAGATTAACAAACAGTATTCTGGATTTGGACACAGTGTTGATCAATAAGCAATACTAATTTAGATTTTTAAAGAGTGCTAGTTATTATTTGAGGAATCAGATTTAGCTTTCTTTAGCAGAAAAGAAGGTCTCTTTGTCAAGTCTGTGCAGTCTCGGCAAGGTTTTATGGTAATGTAGTTCTACAATGCAGAGATTTTAGAGATTATTCTGCAGAGACTACGGAAATTGTAGTTCAGCTGCTGATGGCTGCTGCTGGCCAGCATTGCAGGATCTGGCTATGAGCAGGGCATGAGATCAAACCCTTCTTATTTAATATAGATTAAGAAAGTCTTCCTACTTCTAATCTCATTCCTGCCTCCTTCCCTGCTCTGAAATACTTGTGTTGATTTGCTCTGCTGGGGAGAAGACTTGTCAAGGTCTGTCAGAAAAGATGAGAATATATAGTTTTTCTTTTCTTTTAAGATTAATCTTCCAGCTGAATAGAACTGGCAACATGAGCAAAATTTTGCTGCTGGGGTTATTTTGTATTGATTGCATTTTTAAAGATTTTTCTAGCAGGCAGACATTCTGTTATTGCTGTATATTAATCAAAGGGGCTGAAAAATACTGCAGGCCCTAATCTGACCCTTGTGGATCAAAAAGCCAGTTGAGGTTTTAAGAATACAAATGATCCTGGATTAAACTCTGGGTTTAGGTGTTAATAATTTAACACTACTACAGTTTGGCCACCTACCTCTGACATGCTGTGTATGGACTACACTGTGATCACTGCAGTTTAAAAGCTATTTCTTCAGACAAAGATAAATTGAAACTTTCACTGGAACACTAGAAGTGGGGTTGATCCTCAAAGGTTACTCCTGGGCCAATGACCCATCATTAATATTTAGAATCATAGAATGGTTTGGGGTGAGAGGGACATAAAAATTGGTCTAGTTGCATTTAACACTAAATTTTTCTAAAGCATGGACTAACTGCATGAGAAGCTTCCTTTCCATCAGCCTCAGAAAAGCACATCCCGATTTTTACAGCTTTAAAGGATCCCATGACTGCCTTGATTAACAATGTCTTAGCTCTGTACATTTAATTCATGCTTCTAATACTTATCATGTAACACTAAAGCCATTTAAAAGAAAGTCTCTGCTTTTAAAACCTGGCTTTTTTTAGCAGCTCAGCAGCAGTTACCGGGTTTGTAAAGCTCTTCATGAAATCTCACCTGAAAATAGTGATCTGAGGCAGTGTGCTGTTTCTCCCACTTCAAAGGGAAATCTGCTGCTGCCACCCCAGAACTGAGCACAGCAAGAGCTGAACCATCACCAGTAGCTGATGTCACCTGCCAGCATGTGTTTGTTGTTCCACGGAGACTCCTGAGCTCTAATATCAAAACCAAACCAAAACAACCCCCTCTATTTGTCTTTTCACCTTCTCTGTGCAGGGAGTTGTTTCACTTTGTCTCTTTTTGATCAAAACAAATACCCAGGACTCTCTTTCAGATTCCCAGAGATGCTACAGCAGTTCCCAGTAGTCTCCTAGTTGCCAGTGCTTGTAAAGTTATCATTTCACACTTTATTTTCCATTTGGGGTGCATAGTGACAAGTGGCCCAGTTTTCACTGAAGGCATGTTCAACCCTCTAGATTTAAAAATGGGTGATAAATAAAGGGGGGAATTGTAAATATTTTGGGTCTTAAGATTTTCAAGTTGTTTGCAATACCACAATCCCAATAGCATCAGCACTGACACATCTGAATAAAAACTGTTTTACAGTGAATTCCATCAGAAATGTTAAGCTGTGGAAATCCTAAATATTACTCTCTTCTTTCCCTTAATATTTTAAGCTTATATTCTCATATATATAATCTCTCCAAAGGGTTAAGAGTCTTGGCATTTCTTCTAATTGGCATTTCCAAATCTCTCCCAGGGCCCGTGGAGCACTTACGCCAGAATGCTTCATTATTATACAAACAGAGCAAGAGGCAGAGAAATATACATATATATATAATATATATAATATATATATTATATATATATAATATATATATATATATTAAAAAAAAATATATATATATATATATATATATCCCTTCACAATTCGTCCTCCAGAGCAGGGTCCTGCTGGCGGTGTGAGGGAAACCGCCCCAGAGCCAAGCCTGAACACCCCGAGCAGTGTTTAAGAGCAAATCCGGGGGATGCTTTAAGGAATACTCAAAACACTCCAGTGTTCCAGTTCACACTCCAGGGCCCCTGGAGGCCCCGGAACCCCCCGAATCTCGCACAAGGAGCAGGCCCCCAACACTTCCAACACACAGCCACTCCCCGCCGGCCGCTGCCGTCGCTCACCCTTGGTCCCCCAAAACCCGGCCTGGCTCCGCCCCCCAGCACCGCTGGCCAATCAGCGATGGCCGCTCGAGAAGGCAGCCAATCGCCGGGCGTTGCTACCTGTGGGGAGTATTTTTAGCCGCCGGGCGCGGAGAAGGTGGGGCCTGGTGGCGATGTGGGGCTGGGGTCGTCCCGTGCCCCCTCAGGAAGGAACCCGCGCGTCACCCCAGAGCCCGAGGGGCGCCAGCCGCGTAGGCGGTCCCTGCCAGCCTCGCCATCGCCGCTGCCGAGGCCCCCGCGGGCCACGGTGGTCATGGGAGATGTAGTTTAGCGCTCCCCCCTTCCCTTCCACGCGGGACTGAGGGGCACAAGGGCACGGTTTGACATCGGCAGTGACGCAACGGGGCTGAGGGGCGAGCAGCGCGCTGACGTCAGAGCGGCCCCGCGCGCCGCGGCGGGGGGAAGGAGAGGCCGCAGGCGGGGAGCGGAGCCCCGACAGCCGGGGCGGGGCCAGCCGGGGGCCGCGCGGTGCTGGGTGGGGCTTGGGCCGTGCGGCCGCGCGGGGTGTGGTGTTGGGGGCGAGGCTGGGGGCGGGGCAAGGGAGGCTATAAGTAAGGGCGCGGCGGGCGACGGGGGAGAAGTAGAGGAAGCGTAGCTGCAGCAGCTGAGTGTGCGCGTCGTGGGGGTGTGAGCAGCGCTGCCCTCCCCCCCTTCCCTCCCCCCCTTTTTTTTTCCGACCCTTCCCCCTCCCTTTTTTTTTTTCTTCTCTTTCCTCTCCCCTCCCATCCTCGCCGAGAGAGCCGGCGCTCGGAGATGGGGGTCGGGTGCTAAGCCACCCTCCCCCCCCCGCCCTCACACCCCCGCCGGGACTGTTTGCACTACTCACGCACCCCTGGGTGAGTACCGGCCTTGAGGCGTGCGGGAGCGCGGCCGGGGGGTTGAGGCAGCACCGCCGGCCCCTGGGTGGGGTGTGCTGGAGGCAGTCACGACCTGGGGGTGCCGGGGGGGAGCCGGTGAGTGCAGGTGCTCCTCGGGGAAGGGACTGAAGGAGAGAGCACGGCCGGGCTGTGAGGGGTCGCTCCCCCCGGCCGCGCTCGGCTGGGGAGGAGGAAGCGGTGCCGGCTGAGTAATCGGCGCTGGGCCGCTCCGGGAGCATCGGCTGCGCCCTGCGGGACCTGCCCGACTGTGCGCCGGGAGAGGGGCCCTGCAACCCCAGCCGCCCTCCAGGTATCCCCCTTCCTCTTCCTCCTTCGCTTTCCTACGGGCTCAGAAAATGCTCTTCCTCCTCCCGCTGCCGCCGGAGCTTCACGGCTGTGAGCAGAAATCTAATGAGACCCAACTGCCTGGTTATGTAACTCCCACTGTTTAAGGCTCCTGCCAGGGCGCTGCTGCCCGGCCACGTATGGGCTCTGGTCCCCGAGAAATACTGCCGTCTTCCTATAAATACGTGAAAAGAACAAGTTCGAGATGATCAAGCCGATATGTTTGATCAGCTGCTTTTGTACCGTGAATTCGTTTCGCGTGGAGAAATTTACAGCGTCAGCCTGGTGCGCTCAGAAAGGAGCATTCCTTTCTTAAAGGACATGGGGGAAGGGAACTAGCAAAGATGGATTAATAAATCATTTTTAAATACCCCGTTTAACCACCCAATCAGCTTTTCGGTACTGATTGTGCCCCTTTTGTAAATATCTACTGTTTGCCCTTGATCTTTTCCTTATCCCCACCCGGTGCTGATCCAGCAAACGTTTAAAGGTCGCCTTATCATACAGCCTTTCAAACTATTCCCATACCATGTTGGGGAGAACACGAATGGTTTGGAAATAGGGTTCCAGATTTTAAAAAAGGGATTATTTGGAGCAAAAAATAAAAAAGCCATGTAATCACATTGTTAATATCAAAATCCTTTAACTGATTTCTGTAATCTTTAGTGATAGCTATGCTAAATTTTGTTCCTAGTGATGCAGTGCAGAACATTCCACTGTTAACAGAAATTCTGGGCTTTTACTTGAGCCAAAATAAAATATTTTTTTTTTTATTGGAACTTTTGACAAAGGTGTGTAGTGTGTATGTTTACACCAAGGTACTGCAGGATTTGCATTAGCAGTTCATGTGCTAATACCTGATTCTCGTCCCTTCTCTAACTTTAGACAGCTAATTTCTCTTTCGTCCTTTGTGAAGGAGTGACAGCCATATCTTACATTAAATATAAAATGGAGTCATGGAGAAGGAGAAAGGTAATCTGGTTTGAGGCTGTCAAAAGCCCTGTTAGGCCAGGAACTTTTTTTAATCTGAGCTACAGACAGTGTGACACAATAATTTGGTATATAATTGCATCTTGCATCTGAAAATAGAGAAAAATTTGTATGAAGTGAAAAATTTGTGAATTAATTTATCAGTCTTGCCAGCCTTCTGACAGAACATACGTGCAGTTATTATGTATGTGCTGACTGCATTTTAGTGTGAACTGTTGGATGTGCACAGCAGACATTTTCTCCTCAGTTTGCATAATTTCACCCCTGAAGAGTTCAGGGAGAAGATTTACTTGGATTTAAAATAAATGTTGCGTCATTTTAGCTATTTGTATGAAACCTACAGCAATTGTCAACATTTTTATAATTCTGCAGCCTACAGTTGCAGTCAATATGTTTCCAAACTTTAAAGTGATAAATGACCCTTGGACTAAGACCTTTCAGGCTAAACTAATGTTCTGGTACTAAATTTTGCAGCTGAGTACTATAAATCATCCAAATACAGGTTGGTAATTGAACCCTTGACAGGCTTGGGAGTTCTGTGATATCTTAAAAATTATCCTTGCTGCTTTGTGAATAACTAAACACCCAGCTCATGTGATTTGGAAGTGCCCCATGCTGTATAAGTAAACACAAGCCCATCCTTTCTGGTGTTGTTTATAAGTCATGCTGAATGGAGCTGACATCCTCACCTTCCGCAGGCAGGAACAAAAATAGTTTGATGCACATTTTTTCACTTAAAAAGTAACCTATTTTCTGCAGAAAGTGAAGCTGAAAGATTAGGCCTTGGAGCTTGAATCTTACGCTGTTCTTACTTGGATATGTTTGCTTTTGTTTTTTCTTAAAGGAACAAGAGCACTCAAGGTGAAGGATAATAATCAACTTGAATCAGCACTTTGAATGAAATTTTGTTTCCCTGTGGCATCTTGAACACTTTCTTCTTCGGGTTTTGAAACTGACTTATAACTCTGTGGCACAGCAGCTATGCAGCTTGAAATCCAAGTAGCACTCAATTTTATTATTTCATATTTGTACAATAAGCTTCCCAGACGACGTGTCAACATTTTTGGTGAAGAGCTTGAAAGACTTCTGAAGAAGAAGTATGAAGGGCACTGGTATCCAGAAAAGCCATACAAAGGATCAGGGTTTAGATGTATTCATATAGGGGAGAAAGTGGACCCAGTCATAGAACAAGCATCCAAAGAGAGTGGTTTGGACATTGATGATGTTCGTGGCAACTTGCCTCAGGATCTTAGTGTTTGGATTGACCCGTTTGAGGTTTCATACCAAATCGGTGAAAAGGGACCAGTGAAAGTGCTTTATGTGGATGATAATGAAAATGGATGTGAGTTGGATAAGGAAATCAAGAACAGCTTTAACCCCGAGGCCCAGGTGTTCATGCCTATTAGTGACCCAGCATCTTCAGTGTCTAGTTCTCCTTCTCCTCCCTTTGGTCACTCAGCTGCTGTGAGCCCAACCTTCATGCCCCGCTCCACTCAGCCTTTAACCTTCACTACTGCCACATTTGCTGCCACCAAGTTTGGCTCAACCAAAATGAAGAACAGCAGCCGTGGCAACAAGGTCGCCCGCACCTCTCCCACCAACCTTGGCTTGAATGTCAATGACCTGTTGAAGCAGAAATCCCTCTCCTCCTCCATGCACTCTCTGTATGGGCTCAGCCTAGGCAGTCAGCAACAGCAACAGCAGAAGACTTCTGCCCTGTCTCCTAACGCAAAGGAGTTCATTTTCCCCAGCATGCAGGGTCAAGGTAGTACCAGTAGCATCTTTCCTGGTGACAGCCCCCTTAACCTCAGTCCTCTCCAGTACAGTAATGCCTTTGATATGTTTGCAGCCTATGGAGGTCTAAATGAGAAGTCTTTTGTGGATGGCTTGAATTTTAGTTTAAACAACATGCAGTATTCTAACCAGCAATTCCAGCCAGTTATGGCTAACTAAAAATAAACCGAAAATGAAATCCAAGTAAATACTATTGTACAAGTTAAAATGCACGTACCCAAGGGTGTATCTTTTTTTCCACCTCTTGAGATTTTTTTTAAGGCTTGTAGTATGAATACATTCAGGCTTGGTTAGATAAATACAACATGCATCATTTTTTTCATTTGCCAACCAAGCACAAAATTATTTTATACTGACTGTACATTACAAAAATATACTCTCAAAAATATGGCCTCTTGCCAGTATTTAAGATATAGCAAGGAAGTGGCTGATTTTTTTCATGTGACTATATATATATGTATATGTGCTCAGACATATATGTATATATATATATAAAAAATTGGCACTAGTAGGTGGGTTTATTGGTCTTTTTCTAATTGTATAATTTAATTTAGTACAAAGTTTGTAAAATATCAGAGTATATATATTGTTTCTACAACATGGTATTGCATTTATATCTTTTTACTACAGTGATCTGTGACAGCTGCAGCAGCTTCATGTTGTATTTTTTTTACTGAAATTGTAAGATATCCATCTTAAAGACATCAATTCTAAAAAAAGTAAAAAAGTTGTGTACAGAATATACCTTAGTAGTGGAATTAAAATGTATGAAATATTTGCTTTTTTCAAAAGAAACACAAATTGTATTTTCTGTTAAAAGTTTAAAGATTTTTGCTATATATTATGGAAGAAAATGTAATCGTAAATATTAATTTTGTACCTACATTGTGCAATACTTGAAAAAAGGTATAAAAGTATTTTGAGTCAGTGTCTTACATGTTAAGAGGGACTGAAATAGTTTATATTAAGTTTGTATTAAAATTCTTTAAAATTACTTGGCTGTGGCGATGTGTATGCGTGTTCTTTGTGTCCCAGTGAGAATGTGATGACTGCATTCCTTGTGCTGGCACTGCTAGGGATGCACCACAGTCTGACTCAGGAGCAAAGGGAAGGGTGGGTCTCTGGCTGCACCTCATGGGGGGTTCTTAACCCAGAATACCCCTGTCAAAGCACAGAACCCCATTAGGAACTTGCCTGCAATTATTTGAACAAATTCCACTTGTTTTTCATAACTGCAGTTCACTAAAGCCAAAACGCAGTTCTATTTTTTTTTCCTTAATAATTAAGGCTCTTAAGCTCTGTGAACATTGAGTTATGGGGCAATGGAACGTGTCTAGTAGGGACTCAGGTGATTCAGTAACATCTCCTTTCCATGTCATCAGGATTATTGGAACTATTCTCTCGGGAGGTCCTAGACCAGCAAATCAGCATTCTGCCTCTGTATTAGGGATTAATAGCTCAGAAATGAAACTGAATGAAAGTGCTGATTTACAGCTTACTAAACCCATTGCAAACTTGCATTTTATATGCTCTATTAACAAAAGAAATGTAATACAGCTACACTGTGATATTCTAAGGTATTGATTTTAGCAGATTTTACCAATTTTAACTGAATATATGCTCAAAATCAAATGGGAGTGGGAGGGGAAAGAATTCACAGGCTGACAGAACAACTGTTTTTCCAGGGCTATTTTGAAGTTGCACCCCATATTCTTTTCCATCTGCTCAGCAAATAGAGTTCCTTGCTAATGGACATTGTCAAGGGGAAGAGAAACTACTTTAATGTGTAAATCTGACAAAGGTCAGCTTATGTTCCATGGCAGCTCCAGCCATACAGACACCCGGTGCTAAGTGGATAGTCCTTGGCTCTTGGCAGTGAGTTGTGAGCTACAGACAGCTACAGACGGAGCACAGGATTAAAATGAGCTGAACTTCAGTGTTCTGACACAGGAATTTGAGACCGAAGGTCAGTCTTTTCCTGTTGGATGCACTTGATGTGACAAAAGATGTGGCTCTTTGTACTCCCCCCTCTCTGGTGGGAGTGCAGCTGTGGTGGCAGCAGCCTGTGCTTTTCACACCAGTGGGAGCTCCCTGTTTTGGGCAGAGGCTGGGAAGAGCTGGCGGGGCAGAGGTGGGAGGCTGACAGTGGTATCCATTTCCAGCACCATGACAACCAGTTCAAAAGCAATAATGGAGTGAAGGGTTTTTTTTTTTTTGCATTCATCTGTCTCTGTTTAACTGGCTGCCTTTTATTGAGTTTGCCATCTGGTTTATCTTTCCGCTCACAGCACAGCCGTGGACAGCACCGGCCTTAAAAGTGCATCGTTTGTTACCTCATTTTAAGTGGATGAGTTTGCTTTTAAGAGGAATTACAAAAATGCTGGATCAATTGCTGGAAAACAGAGAAAGCCACCTCTGTATTATTCCTATTTAAATGCCTAGCTTTAAGATTTACTACTGTTTTACTATTTACAGCACGATACGTAAACTGCCCAAGCGGTTGAGCAACTCTGACAGTGGAGACTCTTCATGTGTTCTGTAATATTTCTATTCCTGTGATTTAAACTGAGATAATTTGTTTAAAGGTCAGTGAGCTTATCCTCTTCCAAGGCTGATTTGTTCCTTTCCACTGTAGCCAGCTCTGTGTCTGAAGGGCCATGCAAGGAAAAATCTTTTGGAACACATGTTTTTTGCAGCACCTTTTGTTATAAAGATTTGACAAGCAGGGTTTGGTTCTGGTGCTTTGAAAGGAGACAAGTGAGAAAGAGATCTTCAAGTTCTCTCAATGCAAGTGTGGAGATTTTCTTGTTTTAATGTTTTTTAACATTTAAGTGTGAATGATTTTTTAATCTTAGAGGAACTAGAGATGCCTGCTTTGTGTTCAGTCTGCTTCACCCAGTTATTTATCTTCTGCTGAAGTTTGGTGCTGAATTTTTGAGACCAAACATTTACATTGCAAGATTCTGTTCTCAGGGAGTGCCAGGTCAGTTGCTGGGGTCATTTGTGCACACCCAGTATTTTGCTGTCAGGTAAATGCACTTGCTTGGGTAGAAAGGACATTAAAACAGGGAAAAGGAAACATTTGCTCAGGTGTGCGAGTTCTTTTGTATTTTCTCATGTGAACATGCAATTTGCTTCCTTAGAATTGCCAGTGAGACTTAAACCTTGGAAGGTGGCTTTTTAATTTACAGTGAAGGAAAGGGTAGAAATATGTGACCCCCTCAATGCTGCTTAGCACTTCCTCACCCCAGGTCCCCACCCAAGCACAAGTTTAAGGTACTTTTGGTCTGTAGGGCTCACTTAATTCAGCACAAGTCAATAACTTTTCAAAACTGCAGTCTAGGATCCCTGAAGCTGCTCAGAGGCTCCAGCGTGGCTCCACAGAAGGTTCAGGGGACAGCTACAGTCTGTGCTGTGTTCACTCTGTGGATAGGGAACAGACCTCTCTCTTGATCAGGAGTCTGGTAATGGCCACCAAAATTAAATTGGTCTGGTTATTTCTGCAGTGGGAAGTTGAATCATGGGAGGAGTTCACAGATTAGTGCTCCTTTGCTGTGTCCTGTTCTCCAGGGTCCCTGGAGCTGAATCCAAGGCCTGGCACTGCAGCTTGGTGAGTACAAGTTCTGCAGTTCTCAACTTCAGCTCAGGTAATTCATATACACTGAGGATGGGCCCTGAGCCACTTCATTTAATTGAAGCTGTCTCATCCTTCATCCTTCACCAATGATGGAAAATTAGAAAGCTGCTGAACATTGCTGGTATGATCTCTTGGTGCACACCAGGACAGGGTTCCCCCAGTGCCGCACTCTCTGCTCCCACCACATCCCAACCTGCAAAAGCCTGGTGGAAGCAAAAAGCCCAGCTGCATTCTGAACTATCAAGTAACCAAACAACGAGTTGTTAAATCAGCTCTTTGGACTGACATGGGATCAAAGCAGAGTTCATGTACTGATCTGATGCCCCAGACTGTTCTATTAACGTTTCAGGAATAAATACCTCAGGGTTTGTGTTGGTAGTTTTGGAGCAGATGAAGCAAACTGGTGGTTCAGCACTCTTTTTCATATCATCAGCAAGTTGATTTAAATTGAGTGTACAGAGTTGGCTGCATTCCCCTCATGAGTTGCATAAAAAGTTCGCTAAATCAAAGTGCCAGAGCTGTAAAATCCTGCTGAAGGGACTGTTTCCAAAGATCAGCAAGAGGAACAGTTAAACTGTTACTGTGCCATTGCCTGTGTGACTTTGTCCTCTTGGCTTTATTTCAGTGACAGTAGTAAGGAATTTTGCCTTACAGAAGGGAAAAAGCATTAAGACTTGGGAACATAAACCACGTTCCCTTTGACACTATGAGTTCTCTACCTCATAGACAAAATATGATCAGTGTGTGGAACAAATGGCAGGTGTAAAATGTTTTCAGAAAAACCTTGGTGTGTAGTGCAGACATCCCTCAACCCCCATCCTTTATTCTGTCAGCTTTAGTTTTTCATAAACAACCTGTAGTATTGATGGCTGCAGTTTTGGTGGAACTTCCTGTAGTTTGCATTTGGTGATTTGGCACTTCAGAGGCCTGGGATCAGAGCTCCTTTGCTCTGAGTTTTGGGACACACATTTACACAGTGTCAGTCATGGAGCTCATCGTGCTGCATCATTCCCTTGTCCCCTTGGCTTCAAGATTACCAAGAGCATAAAAGAAAAGAGTACTCTGGGAAAGCAGAGCCTTAATTATTGTTGTTTAGTGCCTCTGTGAGCTTCTCTGAGAAGTTTTTATTAACTGGCTAATGCCCTCAAAACCAGGCCTGGAAATCTACCTCCTTTCCTTGGCAGAACGTATTCATTCCCTGCTACATCCATAACCATGGCTTTTCTGCCTCCCACAGCATCCTCAGTAGGACTGAGTTCTGTGTTGCTCCCTTTGTTCACCACCTCTTGCTACTTGTGCTGCTCCAGGCTTTCACATTGCTCCTCTCTTCACCCAGACTCCACTTCTGCCTGACCTCAGCTCTGAACTGTGTGGGGCTGTTGTGCCAGGGGAGACACCACGCTCAAGGATCCAGCCAGAGAGGTGCCCTCTCCCAGTGCCTCCTGGCCTCAGGCTTTGCTTGGCTTCACTTCAAAGACAAAGTGTAAAGAGCTCCAGAATGTCAGAACACAGGAGAGGGTTGCAGGAGCTGCTCTCAGTCCCAGGGAATGGGGTGAATTTGCTGCTTGGGCAGTAATGCAACAGCCCAGGTATTTTCAGCCACACTGATGGAAACCAGAGGTGGCAGATCATAGTTGACAGCTCAGACACCCCACAATCCAGAGCTGACTGCGGGCAAGCCACTGCCCTTTTCTGTCTTTCCGCCTCTGTCTCCACTGGAATCCACTGTTAGTGTCAGACATTCCCTGTCTGTTTGCTATAAGGAACTTCAACCAGGTTCTCTGTGCCACAGGAACATCCTCTGATGCTGACCTGCTATTCCCTCCTTTTATTGTGTTCAGTCTCTGCGGCCTTGAAGCGTCTCCTTTGTCGCACAGTTCTCTTAGCCAGGATTAGGTGACCTTTGTGTTTTGAAACAAGGCATGCCTATAAAAGTGAGGCACTGGATTCTCATTGTCCGTGGTATGTGGAGTCCAATTCATCCCCATCAGAGCAGAAGGCCTCTGGAGCAGTGAAATCTCACATACTGACTATTGTGATTCTCTAAAAGAATGTCTATGGTTGTTTCTATAGATACGAAAGTATATATCCATAGATATGAAAGTATATATTCCTCCAGTACAAATCATGTGAAAAATTTGCAACAGCCTACCCACTGAAGCTGCTGCTGGCCAAAATTAGATTTGCAGACAGATTTTACAAACTAAAACAAATTCCCCTTTGGTTCTCATTAGACCCTGATGTTACACATCCCACGTGCCAGCAGAGACAGGGCTGCTGGGGCTTTGCCATAGCCATGCTAAGAAGTGTGAATCTTCCACAGGTTGACTGGGAAACAGTAGATGTGCTGACTTTAAGCCCATATTTGAGCCTTTAACTCCCTGCCAAGTCTCAGATGTTGGTAACTACAATGTGTTTTTGAAGCCCAGGGGTCTATGTCTTTCAGGGTTAACCAGGTACATACAGCATCTCTACAACTGAGTGGAAGAGTGCAAAATTCCAATTACTGTTGAAAATATTAACACCTGGGGCAATTACCTACTTTGCAGGTATATGAATACTACATATTGAGTCTCACGTTGTATTTATTAACTGCTTTGAGACATAGCTCATATTTTATTTGAGGAAATTGCTATTTTGTTTTTGAGTAATGGGTACAGATATTTTGCTCTTTTCCTTTAGACTGTTACAGTGCTGTCCTTAAAGATTCATTTCAGCATTGCTAAACCAAATCACTTGAGAAACTGTGATTCAGTCTTCCAAGAATATTTTAGAAATTATGAAGTAATCATAAATAATAATCCACTTCACATCACATTAATTTATCTTCTGGGTGTAGAGTTAAATAGATTTCAGAGTTTCCTTCTATCCACAAGTCCACTAAGAACTTATATTTATGTGAAAATTTAGAAATCACAGTTTCCCTGGAACTGTCACTGCACAGGAAACAATATTGAAGGGATAGTGATGAACACAGAATTGCTGGCAATTAACCACAGCTGCTTAATGGAATCAGATTTCTAAGTGACACAGAAGGACTGAGACCTGCTACCACTCTCCTGGTTCTGTGCTTTGCATGACATATTTGACAGGCTGGTGGCAACAACTGCAGGCAATCACCTCAAATTAACTTGTACAAACTGATAAGGGACAGAAACACTCAGTCAAGAGATCAACCACTGCATCTCCAGCCTCTCACTCCTGACCTGCAAGGAAGGTCTTCAGAACTGTTTCAAAGGACAATCCAAGTACTAAAATTCCTGATTCCAGGATAGAAAATTGATTGCACATAGAATTGTGTTTTTTGCTCTCACCAGGCATTTCTAGGCAATAATTATTCCTATCTCTCTTACTCTCTTTTTGTGATTAAATTACATCATCAGCTGTCCTCTGGCTAGCATCCTCCCTTCGATCAACAGGAACCAATCACCCTTTCTCTCAAATTGCCTAATTCATTAATACAATGAAGTTTAACACAGAACAACCATTCTCAACCTATATTTAGCTCTAAGGGTATTGCTTCTATTTCAGATCTGAAACAGCCTGATGTGCCTGCAATTGTGTCGTTTTTCTGAGTGTGTCCACTGACCTAATAAACTATGTCCCCTGTCCCTGCCCTTGCCTCACTTCCATCTTGCCCTGTCCTTGCTCTAACGCCTCTGCTACACCTCCAGGCTTGTTCCTGCTGGGTTGAGTCTGCCAAGGAAGGCACAGGCTCAAGGAGCTGCTATGGGAGATGCCCTACTGGTCCAGTTTGAGGGGAAGCACAGGCATCGTGTGCTGGAGCTGCTCTGTCTGCAATGCCCATCCACCTGCCTCCCAGTGCGGCCTGGCAGGGGCTGATGGCAAGTTAGAGAAGCTGCTGGTGACACTGGAGAGCTGGGAGCAAGGCTGGCTGCATGGTCATTTCGTTAGACAGCACTCATTTGGGGGTGATGAACTTTTGGAGGTCAGTAAAGTTGTCTTTCTTTTTTTCTTGGCGTCTCTATGGTTTTAAGTAGTCAGTGTTTAGAGTCTCTGACCTGCCCAAAGCAACATACCAGGAGATCTGGTTAAATTCAGCATCTGGATCTCATCTGTATACATCAGTCCTTTTTCCAGTGTTCTGCTGTACAACCTCTCTCCTACCTTGTTTAGTCCTTGAAATTTCTAGGTTTCCCCCTCCTGATTTTATTTTTTTCTGTTTTCCTTCAATGTCTCACTTAAAACTTGCTCTTGTTAGTTTCCTTCCCAAACCAAGCTGTTCTCCCCTCCTGCTTGTCTGAGGTCTGTACCTCACCATGCATAATTTGCAGTGTATTATCTGATGGAGACTGTAATCTCTCCAGGGCAGGGCTGTGTCCTGCCCCAGACTCACAGTTGCCTATTTTACTTTATGAGGCTGAATAAGAAGAACAGAAATAGAAGAGTACATTGACACTCCCAAATAAACTGTGTTTTGTGATCTGTGTTCCAGAAACAAATGCAGGAAACAATTGTTACTACTAACGTGGTTTATGCTGTACCACTGAGGCATGGGAAGAAGTAGCAAAGAAGTGGCAAAGAAACCTTCTCTACAAAACATTTACAGAATGTATTTATCCAAAAAATACAGGGGCTTATGTTAGAGAACAATGTTCCTCTGCTGATTTATAGTTAACTGTCAATGGCAATACAGGACTAAAACTTTTTAACCAGTCCTGCTGTAGTAATATCTTAACTTTATCCCTTTCCTTCTCTGCAGTATCCCTTCCAAGGCTGATTTCCTTGGCCTCTGCTGCTGCTGTTGGAAGAGTCCCTTTCACTTGGCTCTCCCAGTGTGGGAGGACGAGAAAATGGATGGATAGATGAATGGATGGATGGATGGATGGATGGATGGATGGATGATGGATGGATGGATGGATGGATGGATGGATGGATGGATGGATGGATGATGGATGGATGATGAATGGATGGATGATGGATGGATGGATGGATGATGGATGGATGATGGATGGATGGATGGATGGATGATGTATGATGGATGGATGATGGATGATGGATGGATGGATGGATGATGGATGGATGGATGGATGGATGGATGAATGGATGGATGATGGATGGATGGATGGATGGATGGATGGATGAATGGATGGATGATGGATGGATGATGGATGGATGGATGGATGGATTAATGGATGGATGGATTAATGGATGGATGGATGGATGGATGGATGATGGATGGATGGATGGATGGATGATGGATGGATGGATGGATGGATGGATGGATGGATGGATGGATGGATGGATGATGGATGGATGATGGATGGATGGATGGATGGATGATGGATGATGGATGGATGATGGATGATGGATGGATGATGGATGGATGGATGGATGGATGGATGGATGGATGGATGGAATGATGGATGGATGGATGGATGGATGGATGATGGATGGATGGATGGATGGATGGATGGATGATGAATGGATGATGGATGGATGATGAATGGATGGATGGATGATGGATGGATGGATGATGGATGGATGGATGGATGGATGGATGGATGGATGATGGATGGATGGATGGATGGATGGATGGATGGAATGATGGATGGATGAATGGATGGATGACCCTACTCACAGAGGTAAAGGTTGGGGGTGAAACCTCATGCATGTGGGACAGACTTCTGCCTTTAGAAAACTGAAACTTCCACTGCCACGTCCCTCTGCGCATGTGCTGGGGGCAATGTGTGGCTAATAATGCGTTTTAAAATACATTTTGGCCAGGGATCTCCAATGAGTTGGAATTTTTGCTGCTTGCACAAATGGGCGCTGCACATGAACATCTCCCTAGTGGAACTGGAGAACAAGCACTGTGTAAGTGGAGATGAAGATCAGCTGTGAGCCTAGCTTGGAGATGTCTCCCTCCAAAAGTCACAGTGGTTACAGAGACAGGATTTTGATTTTGCCTCTTTTCCAGAGAGATCTGGGGCTCTCTAGCCCAGCCCTGCTGCTGGGGGCATTGCTGCAGGGTGGCAAGTGGCCTGCTGGAACAAAAGGCTCATTCTGGCTGTGTCTGGACTCTTGCTCTGCCCAGCTCCCAATTGCTTTTGGGAAAGAACGGTGCTGGAGTGCCCGGTCTGAGCCCTCCCATGGGGCACTGTCATTTTGGATATTTTGGTCTTTTGTAGTATATAATAAGATATCTGTGTAATTTGCATGCAGTTAGTCATCTGCTAGCCAGAATGGGTTTGCTTCCCTTGAGGATGTTTAGGATCACATAACTCTTACATGCAGAGGGGAAAACATCTGAAGATGTTTGGATTAGTCATATAACTGCTGCAGTTATCTTCATCCAGAGCCTTTTCTTTCATTCCCTGTTAGAGCTCCTGAACTTGAGGACTGTATCTGAACTCCAGCCTTTCCCAGAATGACATTTGTCCAGGCAGGCTGGAAGACAAAGAGGAGCCCAGGCTGTACAGCCTCTATCCAATTCTTTCCTTCTTTACTTGTTTTTCCTTATTTTTTGTTTGTTTGTTTCTTTTTTCATTACAACTTGATAAATCATGCAATGGAAAGCTGGGAATGGGAGCATATGACCTGCTCTCCTACTCCTGCCTTCCAGCAGCAGTTCTGGTCTCTCTGGGCTCACATTTCCCGTTAGAACAAGGTGTAACCCCATTTCTGTGTCTTGGAGAGGAGATCTAAGGTTTGCTTCTTGCCTGAGAGCTCTGGCTGACCCTGGGCTATGATACCACTGCTGTTGCAAAGCACTTCCAGGTTTTTATCCTCAGAAAATCACAGGCTTTTATCCTCAGAAAATCCCCCTGTGGCATTGCCTTCCCTGCTGAGGTAAGCCCTGGGCACCATGTTGGCCTTTTCCTCCTGTGAAATCCCTCCCACAGCAGAGGAAAGGGAAAGTATGATTTGCTTCTGATCCATTCAATGTCCTGTGCCTGGTCAGGACGTGCTTAAACTGGGGACAGATGATTATGGGGTGTTTTCAAGGGAACTGATGTTGGGTAGGACTAAACAGCAGTGACTGAAATCTTCTCTGCCGGGGATCACTCGGGCTGTGCCCACAGTGAGAATGTTAATGAGTGCTGTCCAACACTCAGCAGCATCCCAGCAGAACAGGGACAAGCCAATTGAGGCAAAAATGAAGGAAAACTGGAAATTGGTCACTGTTGCTTGTAACTTTGAGGTCCTTTTAGAAACAGACCCCAAAGGGCCACCAAACCCCACTGGATTTACCCTGCTGGTCCCTCTGTGGTGCTCCAAGGCTGGGGTGAGGGGTCTGTGTCAAACTTGGCTGCTTTAAGTGTTATTTGCATTCCCAGAGGTCAGGTGCTGAGAGGCCACTCGCAGAGCAAATGCCTTTGCTGTGCACCTTGTCCTCATGAACTGGAAGAACCTGAAGGACTGGTGAAATGGGGACCTGCAGCCAGCTCCTGCCAGGATTCATCTGGGGATCGTTCTTTCCTCAGTCCTTCCAGAAATGAAGAAACATTCGCTGGGAGGTGCCTCCCCCCGTGGCAATTGGCCCACGAGGATGTGCTGAGGCACGGCTGGGGCTCGGATGCACTAAAAATATAAATGCCAAGTGTAAACATTGCTTTTTGCCAGGGTGGAAGGGTGTCTGCAGAGAGGTGCCAGGGACCTGCAGCTGGCACAGCAGAGAGAGACACACGCTCTCTTCCTCCGGGCTCTTTCGGCCTTCTTAAAAAAGCATTTATTTAGAATTCTAACGGCTTCACACGTAAAAAATTGCGGCTTTTCCCTCATCGTGTGGCCGTAGCCATGTTTTAACAAGTCAGGGAAGAGACTGCAGGGGGGAAAGCAAGGAAATGAAGGAACAGGAAAAACTATGAAAGGAGCAATGTCTCCCCCCACCGCAGGGCTCTCTTCTTCCTTTCGTTTTCGTTCTAAAGCCCTAAAAGCCAACACGAAAATTAAGGTGGAGGTGGCCCACGCCCCCTCGGAAGGGCTCGGCACAGGGAGGGGACAGGACAAGGTGACACAGCTCCTGCCAAAGAGAGCCAGCATCTGCTGGGGCTCCAGCTGGGAGCAGATGAGCAACCAGAGCATCTCCCCTTAAACCCCCTGCTCCTCCTCTCCCCACAAACTTTGTGTGTCTGCAGAGAACATCTCCCCTTAAACCCCCTGCTCCTCCTCTCCCCCCAAACTTTGTGTGTCTGCAGAGAACATCTCCCCTTTCTCCTCCTGCTCCTCCTCTCCCCCCAGACTTTCTGTCCCTGCGGAGCTGCTGCCTCTGGGGTCGTGTCACAAATAGGCTCCCCCAGGTGAATGAGCAGCACCCACCCAAGCACAAATCAAACAAAAACGTGATTTCCCCCACCTCATGGACTGTTTTTGTTTTGTTTTTTTCTGTCAGCAGCAGGATGAGGGACACTTTTCATTTCTGACTCCGGCCATCCCCCATGTGCAGCTCCAGCAGGGAGGGGTAAAATTATTGTGTTTCAAGGCACTTCTGCTCCAGAGTATAAAGTTACTCAGAATTTACAGGTCCAGGTCTTTAGAGATATTTTTATTCTGTGCCTATTTTGGTGTGCCTTAGAGTGATGTGTTGTGGGTGCTTCCAGTTAACAGTGCCTGAATGTAGACAATGCTTTACTCTTATTTACAAAGTAAGATTTTTTATTTTTATTTTTTTATTAGTTATGTTTACAAAAACATATTCATGTTCTGGTTTTCTTTAAGCAGAAATGAAAGTACCTGAGCTCCAGGGCAGGGAGGGTTTGGTGAGCAGAAGGGGCAGGAGCTTGGCTGCACTGTGTTATATAAACAAAGTGCTGGTTTTGAAAGCAGACCTTGAGGAGTTTGAAATGCGTTTATTTAGGCCAGGAACCCATCTACACCCACCAGTAATGGATTCATAGAGCAGCTGTGTGTTTGTTCAGCTCACAGGCCGGCAGGTTTTACATATGTTACACGATTTGCACCAATCAATACAGAACGTGGACACGTGCTCACATCTGGAACACATGAGCCATGAAGGCAGGGACTGAATGGAGATCTTGCAAGCACCCTGGCACTGTCTGGATTTCAGGGTAAAAACATATTTTTAATTTTTTTTTTTAATGAGCTGTTAGATTTCTGAAGCACAGAGTGGCAGTGCCCATTTCAATGTACAACTCCTGCAGGATGCAGCTCTACCACAGAGCAAAGCTGGAAGCTGCTTCCCTCAGCTGGCTGGCCAAGAAGGAAAACTCCAAATTCCATGTGAATGTAGCACAGGACAAGGATCACAACGCTGGATCAAGGATCTGCCTCTGCTCACAGCACTGCCAAGGACATGGCAATGCATTTTAATTCTGGCTATGGAAGTAGGGAAAATAAAGCTTTACCAAAAAGAAAAAAAATATTTCTTTATATAGGAAATATGAAATTGAAGCAAACCACAAGGCTGCACCTAGAACACCTTTCTGAGCTCTCCAGCATTCCCATAGTCCTTGTTTCTGGTTAGCTGTCCATCTCTCACAGCTTCCAGAGGCTCCAGAAACCCCCATCTTTCCAGAGACCGTTCTGGAAGCAGCACTTTTTCCATGGAGCACTTGCAGATCTCCAGCTCTGAGGGCTGGACCAGAGCATTTGCCCCAGAGTCTGATTTAAAGACCCATGGTCATCCAGAAAAACCCAGAGCCTGATTTGGCAACACTCTCCCTTGAGCAGACTGGTGAGAAAAGTGGAGACCAGGAACTTCAATTGTATGACAAGCTCAAGCCAGTGACAAAAGTCTTGCTGATCTAGGCAATTGCTAAAAAAAAAAGGGAAAAGAAAAAAAAACCAACCCAAGCAACCAAACTTGTTGTCTGTTCAGATTGCTAACTAAATAACCTGTGAGTGGCAATAATTCTGCAAAAGATGCTCTCAGGAGTGTTTTTTACTGTGAAAGTGTTTATAAATAAAAATAAAAAAATGTATCTGTGTATATTTCACAAGGGAAGTAAAAAAATTCTTCCTCTTCAAGCCTGTGCTCTGTGAATAATTCGTGAACAAGAGGAGCAGCTCCATCTATCTTATAAGGTGTTTGTTACAAATAATTTGCTTGTGTGTTAATCTTCCTGTCAGGGCAGGAGCAGCAAATCCTCCTTCAGTTTTTGTCTGCTGGAAAACTTCTATAAACGTGAAAAATTGGATTGATAAGCAAAAGGTGTAGGGGTGCATCTTGAGGATGAATGTGCTCCTGGAGCCTGTGGTGGAGGGGCTGTGACAGCCTTTACGAGGCTGCTGGTGGAGGATTTCTGGCTGGCATCCAGTGCTGAGCCACAAGGGCTAATAATTTTGTAGGAAAACAAAAGCCAGGCCAAAAATTCCATCTCCAAAACCTGCTTCCCTCCCAGGACTTCTACAGTGAGCAGGCAAGCAGCCAGGACCCGACAGAAACACATCAGAGCATCCCAGCTTGGAGAAAACTCTTTTAGAGCTCTGAGGAGTCCCTAGGTGGCAACACTGCTCCTCCAGACCCTCCTGGGAGCCTCGGATGGGAGCTGCAGCCCCAGCTCTGGAGAGACAGACACTGAACTTTCGTTCACAAAGAAAACTGAGGAAAATATTTCTGTTTAATGCTGGTGGTGGCAAAGGAAAAGTGTAAACCTGTGATTGCTGGAAGGGTCTGCCATCTGAAGGCAAACTGAAAGAATGACCAAAAAACCCTAACTATTTATTTATTTAAAAGAAGTAACAGGAATTTGAAGCCAATTTTGTGGCACTGGGAGATGCGGCTCGTGATTCCTGAATGCTTTGGGTTGCCACACCTGGCAGTTCAGGGGAAAAGCACCAACAGAGACCCAACAGATAAAGAGATTTTGGAGTAGGTCCTGCTGATAACACCTGTTAGATTAGTAGATCTGAGAAAAGCATAAACTTTTCCATCTTAACCTATGTTTATTTTTTGCTAATTCTCTGTGCTCACTGACTGCTCCAGCACCAAAATCCAAATCTCCCAATAAAAGTAGCAATTGCATTAAGTCAGAGATCAGATACTTTCACCCATCTCTTGCTCAGCTGACCTTTGGAGCTGGCTAGCACAGTAAAAATGGAGGACTGCAAATATTATAACCAAATACACAATTTGAATTTCATCCCAGGTTAATTACCTGAGTTGTCCACATCTGTTAGTAACAATAAATTACAGCAGAAATGGAGAATTTAGTTGCAATGCTACTGCAATATTCATTTATTGGTTGATCTGCTGGTCGAGTATTATCCACTGAAGAGATTCATGAATAATTTTGAATAACTGGACCAATATCTTTAGAAACTGTGCAATTTGCAAACAGGGAGAGAGAACATCTCAAATAAATTATACATTGTGGCTTTTCCCTGCAGCTCTGGAAATGAATTTAATTGCCTTATCACACTCCCTACTGGATCTTTATTCCCCCTGATAAACCTAAAATCTCTCCTCCTGTTTTTCTAACAAGACAATGATGAAATCAATGAGGAAGGACCCAGCTGCCCAGCGTGGCAGGGTGGGGTTGCTTCCCACTTAGAGAAATTAATAATTTTATTAATGAATAATACAAGTTACGTAGCCGGGTGTCTGTGGAACAGTGAAATGAATCAGGGCCAGAGCAGGCCAGCCTCAGGGGGAGGGTGTTCCTCTTTCAGACCAGGTGAGGTGGCTGCATGCGGGTCCCCTCGCGGTGTCCCCACTGATGTCACCCCGATGTCACCCCTGATGTCACCACGATGTCACCCCGATGTCACCCCTGATGTCACCCCAATGTCACCCTGATGTCACCCCGATGTCACCCCTGATGTCACCCTGATGTCACCCCGATGTCATCCCGATGTCACCCCAGTGTCACCCCTGATGTCACCCCGATGTCACCCCAATGTCACCCCAATGTCACCCCGATGTCACCCCCATGTCACCCCTGATGTCACCCCGATGTCACCCTGATGTCACCCCAATGTCACCCCAATGTCACCCCTGATGTCACCCCGATGTCACCCCGATGTCACCCCAATGTCACCCCAATGTCACCCTGATGTCACCCCAATGTCACCCTGATGTCACCCCGATGTCACCCCGATGTCACCCCTGATGTCACCCCTGATGTCACTCCCGATGTCACCCCTGATGTCACCCCAATGTCACCCCGATGTCACTCCCGATGTCACCCCGATGTCACCCCTGATGTCACCCCTGATGTCACTCCCGATGTCACCCCTGATGTCACCCCTGATGTCACCCCAATGTCACCCCGATGTCGCGATGCCATCTCGTGTCGAGCAGCGGGAGCGGCTGGGGGCTCCTGTCCCTGTTTCCAGCCTCCTGAGGTTGTGTCAGTGCTGAGAGATAAGGGCTGTTTTAAAAACTTGCTCTCCAGTATTGCCAAAAGAGGAAGCTGAGGCTGCGTGAGGAAGACCTTGGGTCACTCTGGGGCCATGGTGGGTGCAGTAACGCTGTTCCACTCTTGGGGGCTGGTGCTGGCTCTGGCTCTGGCATTAAATTTTGTGTTGGGCAGTGCAGGATGGAGAACACGGCCCTGCCTGTGCAGTGAGGGTGGAGAGACCCTGGCACAGCCTGCCCAGGGAGGTGGTGGATGCTCCATCCCTGGAAATATTCAAGGTCAGGTTGGATGGGGCTTGGAGCAACTTAGGCTGGTGAAAGGTGTCCCTGCCCATGGCAGGGCATGGAAAGAGAAGGTCTTTAAAGGTCCCTTCCAAACCAAACCCTGTGATGATTGTACAGTTCTAGGATATGGTGAGTCCTGCTGAGGCTGGTGAGACCCCCTCTGCTCCACAGCTCCCCTGGAATATCCTGCTTGCATCTTGCTCTCTGTTCAGGGATGGAGGGATTTGGCCAAGGCCAGCCTTGGAGGCATTTCCAGAAGGAGCTTTGTCATTTCCAGGATCTTCTCCAAGCACCAGAGATGCAGGAATTGTGGGGATCTTCTGAAGAGACTCAGGGCTCCCGAGCTGGGTTTGGGTCTGAGCCTGTTGTCCCTCCTGCAGCACGAGCTGCTTGTGGGGACAGATGCAGGTGAGATCCCTGTTTTAGCAGGACCTGACACTACGAGGCTGGGATGTGGCTGAGATTTATCTGGTGATGTCAGGAGCACGTTCCTAATAGCAGGAGCATTCTGTTAGCAGGGCAGTAACTTGTCCAGCCTGAACATGTGCCAGTGCTGCTGGGATTTTGAGATGTCCACAGGCTCTTTGTGCCTGTTAACAGGAATGTTGCAGGTTGTCAAGCTGCTGGTGCTGTTTTGAGATGTGTGATGTGGAGGGTCTGCTCAGGGGGCTGCCTGCACACAAGAGCCAGGCTGGACCCCCCGTGGGTCAGACCCATGTGTGGATCATCCAGGTCTGGAATGGGAGCAGCTTTCTTGAAGTTGTGATGGGAATGCAGAGCCAGGGCTCAATTTCCCCCATGTATATTAACCAATATTACATTTCATTTGCTATTTTATCATCCTGTCACTTGGTATTACTGCAGCTCCTCACAGTCAGCTTGTGATTTTGCAGCCCTGAATAATCTGATCTCAACAACAACCTTCATATCCTATCTCTCCCATCCCTCTCCCAGATGATCTCCATGGGTTCCCTGGGATGCTGCTGATGACTTCTCTTCACACTGAACACTGACCTTTTGGTCTCACTCTTTTTTTCTTTCTGATATTTCAACCAGTTGTTGGCTCAGGAGACTGTCACACCTCTCCCAATCTCAGGACAGCTAAATGACTTCAAAAGCCTTGGCTGAGAGAGCTGGAGCTCTGAGGCCTTGATGCAAATCAACTCCCTCAGCTGGACCAGCCCTGTCGTGTGATTGCTTCAAAGGAAGTGTCACAGAGCAGCACTTCCCTCTGTTGAAGCACACACACTCTCCCTCCTCACATCCTATTTACCACCCAGCTGTGAGTTTTAGTCTATCTTACAGTTTCTACCAGACTTGCTGAGTTTTCATACCCAGCCCTTGGGAACCCTCCTCTAAAATTAGCCCCATGTTTGCTACCTTGCATGCTCTGGTCCTGCCACAATGAAGTAAAGGTTATCTGCTGCAGTTAATGGTTAAGCAATGTTTTATGTAAGTACTTTTACCCTTGGGTGAAAACCATCTGATCCTGGAGATTTATTACTGTTGTTTTCCTGTTTATTTCAAGCAGTAGAGGAAGCAATGTCCTTTACACATGTTACAGTCTCCACTTGGCTCAGGGGTGTGAGAAGCAGAGCAAAGGAGAAAGAGAAGGCACACAGCCCTTTATGACAGTTCTTTTCATGCCAGGTGATCCACACCAACTGTCATGTTGTAAGACCAGTTGAAGGTGAAATTGTGCTCCCCCTCCCTCCTCTGGAGGAATCTTTCCCTCTTTATCTTGTCTTCAGCCTTCTCCTCCAGGGAGCAGTACCAGGGGTCTGGGGTGGCCCCAGCTCCCCACCCCAAGTGTCCCTAAAATTTTGAAATGTGGACATTCAACTCTCCTTGTCTTTGTTAGAGCTGGTCCTTGGCAGGTCTGTGTCCACCAAAGCCAGGGGTTTGGAGGAGACCCCCAACACCTTTTGGCTGGGCACCAGGGACAGTTGGATGGGAATAAAGGCGGATGTAGGGATGGGCACAGAGAAAAATACCAGAGTTAGAGAGTTTCCTCGCTGAAACCTGACCCACCCATCAGCCCCTGGAAGACTTCCCATTTGCTTTCTAAATTCTGAGGCCTAAATGTATCATTTGCCCAGCCATAAATAGCTGAGAATTAAACAGATTATGCTGCTTTTTTGGCTAATAGATATGTCCTCTAATGCTGCAACCTTATATTCAAATTTTACTGCTGTTTGCCTTGGAGATCAGGACCTCAAGCTAACTTTTTCTTTCCAAGATTTAAAGTGCTGGCAGAACATTCATTCAGTTGTGCAATCTCCATTCAGAGGTTCTCAGGTCTTGGGCATGGGGCTGGTTTTTTGCCCTTTGACAGCTGCTGTAAATCAATACAGCAACTGGAGGTCACTTGTAGTCAATCAGTAACCAGTCCTGGCAGAGGGGAAACCACTAAATACTTGGTATTAGAACAGGCTCTAAACTGGATGTTCTTGCTCAGGCTGACATTTTCACAGCTGTGCCTTTAAAATCTGGCTCCATCCAGCCCCACTGGAGGTACCAGCTTGGCCATGATATTTTCCTGGTAATTATCCACAGGGAGAATTTCCTGGCACATGCACAAATTACAGCCAAATGTGGCACAAGGTGCTTCAGGTGGAAGAAGTAGGTCCTGTGGCACAAGGTGCTCATTTGGTGACAGCTGAATTAATCCTCATTTTTGCAGGAAATCATTAGGTGTTGGCTGAAGCCATGTATGACCTTCATCACAACCACCTCCCTCAGGAACTGAGACCCATGGCCAGGGGGGAATTCTTGCAGGGGTCCCTAATTTCTTTTAAAACAAGTGGAAACTGAGCTCTTAAATACCTTTGCTGTCTGAATCATATTCCAGTGGCATCACCACTACTGTTTGCTCCTTGTTCTGGAACTGGTTGCCCATTAAATCTTCTGCCTGATCTCATCTGGAGCCCCTGCAATGAAAGCATGCTCAATTGCCTCCTTCCTTTGAGCTCAGCAGCTCTGAGTGCTGTGGGTGATGCAGAATCTGTCTCTGAGTAATCAGCCAGCCAGCTCTCCATGTGTGCAGCTCCTCATGCCCTGCCAGCTGTGTGACACCTGCCTTGTGTGACACCAGCCTCGTGTGACACCAGTGCCACACACAATCTGTGTGCAGCAGCCACACACCATCACTTTGCTGCTGCTGCTGTTTGTCCCCTGTTAACGGAGTCAGACACAACCACCAGTGATTCCTGCTGAGATCCAGCTGCTGGTTGGTGTCTGTCCAGCTGCAGGGTTTGTAGATTCGGGGGTTGCACTTCTCATCCTCACTCCAGGTTGGGGGTGAGGGAGGTGGGCACCTCACACTGGGCTGTCAAGTATCCATTAGATCCATCCCTGAGCCCTGGGGAGCTCCTGCAGGTCTCAGACCCAGCCAGTGTAGGTCTGTTCTCAGCTTCTCGGTTGGACTCAATGATTTTAGGAGGTATTTTCCAGCCTTAGTGATTCTATGATTCTGTGTTGCTTCCTGAGCCAGTGTCTGTGGGGAATGCTGTTTCCCTCCTGTCTGCATGTGGAGGAAAGCTTTGACATCAGTCACTGGCCACAGCCATGTGGATTTGGAGGTGGCATCAATCCCCAGCTCTTCCCTGGAGCCTCGTGCAGGCACTGGTGCTCCTTCTGAGCCCACAGCCCTGCAGGGAAAGAACTCAAGGAAGCTTTTCCCTTTCCCTCTCTCCTCTCATAAATTTTATATAACTTTAAATACTGGCATTTCCTTCCAGCTTTCTGACAGCCTGGGAGAAGGACCCCACAGGGCAGGATGGAACCTGAGCTGATGAGCAACACAAAAGGGACCTCCTGGTGAGAAGCCACATGCATGTGCCCATTAGTCCTGAAAGGTGGAGCAACATCCTCCAGCACTGGCCCCATGCAGCAGCATCCCTGGGCTGCTGGGATGGTCAGGCTCAAATTTTAGGCTTCTTAAGGATTTAATAAGAGGCTGAACTAAACTAGCTTTGAATGGAGACCTGAATTCCTCAAGGTCAGAAGGTGGAGAGGCTTGGGTTGGGGTCAGTCCCATGCCACGGGGAGGGGTGGTGCTCACAGAACTGCCAGGAATGGTTTTTTTCCTGGTGAGCAGGTGAGGGATGCCTGCTCCTTCTGCCTCAGGGTACCTGTGGTGGTTCTGTGCAGTGGGGAATAGCCAGGGGCAGAGCCTGAGGGGCTCACAGGACCTGGTCATGTCTGCAGCTTCGAGCAGGAGCTACACGAGAGTGGCTGTGCTGTGTTAGGGAGCTGGACTGCTCTGTTCAGTGTCCATCTCACCCCACCACTGTGAAAACTGACCCAGAGTGTCCCCTGGGATCCCCTGTGCAGAAAACCCCTCTAACAGCAGGCCTGAGTGCCCCAAGGGGGCTGGCAGACACTTTACACCTTGCACAGCCCTGTCTCTCGGTGCCTCAGAGCACTTGCACTGCATGCTGCATGTTTTAAGTGCCTGCTGCCTTCCCAAGGGATTCACCAGAAGGGAAAGCCAAGAAAGCACTTTAGAGCCAAGGCTACAGCACTGCACTGTGCTGGCTGGAGAAGCAATGAATCCTCTACTTTCTGCTCCAGCCAGCTATGTTTGCATCCCAGCTCTTCTGAACACCCAGCTCCACCTGTCCCAAGTCATTCCAACACTCCTGAGTTACCTCAACACTCTCACACTTGCAAAATCTCCTAATTTTAGGAAAAAGGGAGGCATACAAACCCTCTGTTTATTAAACCTCCATCCTCCAAAAGCTTTCTGTTAGTATTGTAAGAACATTCCACTTCCTACAGGTTGCTCAAAAAATGGCAGATGAGCCATAGGTCAGTGGTGGCTGCCACAGCCGGGGATGGAGACGCCAGCTGTTTCAGAGGGCAGTAGAGCCAGCATCTCCCATCTGCAGAAAATGGTCTCCACAAGAACATATGCAAACATTATGGGACTTTAATTGGAGGTTTTTTCACATACACTTAGGAAAGGTACAACAAAAAACCCAGCAGGTATTTTCTTGGTCGGCAAAGCCTGGTCCAGACTCCTCTCTCTCCCTCCCACTCAGCTTCTTGTGAAATTATCCAAATAACTGGAGATTTAGATCCATTCCAGTTGCAGGAACACTTCAGAAATAACCAAAGCCCAAACCACTGGGAGAGGAGCCCAGTTCTCCATCCTGCAGTGGTCTCTACCCATGGCTTGGCTGCTGGTGCAGAGTGTGGAATCAGGGGAAGCAGAGCTGGACTCACATCCGATGCTGTTTCTCTCGTGAATTTTCCTCCCTGCAACTACCAAACACTCAACATGCACAGGCTTTGGGGGGATGGTGCAGGTATCCAACATCTGCCTGTTTAATCTCCTTCCCCAGCCCTTGCCACAGCCAGCCCCACCACAGGCCTGCAGAGACATAGGTGTTCCCCTGCCAGCCTCGGCTGCCCTGCAGCAAGCCCATTAGATGGCACCATGGGGCAGCACTGCCTGCACTTTCCTGCCTCCCTCCTTTCCTTCTCACCCAGACATGTCTTGACACTGCTCCAGCCCTGAACAGGCCCTTTGTGCAGGGCAGCAAGCTCTGAGCTCTGCCACAGTCACTTGGCTGAGCCCACAGAACAAGGAGCAGTGACAAGGCTCACTGTGCCACGTTCGCCCCTCTTCCCTGCAATCACACTCCTCAGCACGGCAGGATGTTTCCAGGATCAGCCTTTTCTTTATTTAAGGATTTTTTTTTATAGGCAAATGTTACATTTTTTGGACACACAAATGTTAAAATTATTTATCCTATGTGTATTCACCTGCTCCCACCCACAGCCTGTGCTGGCTGTCACAGGGAATTCATTCATACACCTATATACAGTGGCCTGGTGGAAAGTGTATTCTGAGGTTTGAAAGACTCTAAAAAGGCTCTAAAAGGGTGACACTGATAAAAACCTTTAAAGTGTCCACTTTGTCTGCTTGTGTTTGTGCAGTTCAGATTCAGGAGCTTTGTGTCTGCCTGATGCAGTTTGCAGATTGTGTATCTCACTTTCCTAGGCTGAATTTTGTTCTGACTCTTCTTACTTTGATCTCTCATCTATAAAAGCAGGATTGATACTGAAAATAAGCAATAAATCGCTGTGTATACTCAGGTGTAAAGGCTTTTCAAAAGCAAGACAGCTGGCAGCACACTGCTGTCCTAGTTTGGACTTTTTGTGATAGACAATATATTGATTGAAACTTAAATAGGGAACGAGGGTGTTTGCTGACCTTTTTCTGGTGACAGAAATGTCATTTCAAGGTAAGACTGTGCCTTGAGCTTTTATAGGGACCTGTTGTCCTGGGCACAGAACCAAGGGAGTTTCTCCTCCAGTAAGGATTGCAAGATAGGTAGTAGTTGCTATTTAAAAATGAGGTTTTTAAAAGGAAAAAAAAAGGAAAATTGCAATTAAAAGAAGCAAACTCATAATGTGTAGGTTGGTTAAATGCGCACAATTGTAAATATAGACAATAATTTACAGCCTTTTTTCTTGAAATATTAGTGCTGCTATAAGGAGCCGTGTGTGACTTACAATGACAAACCTGACTGAAAATGAGAGATTAAATTGACATTACGTATTTCTTAGCTGTGTACCAACTAGCCAAACAAACGCTATGAATTCTGTCATTTATGATGGAAGCTAGATAAAAATTGTATAATTACTGAAGTGAGTCACCTAGTTAAATGGCACTCCTATATGGACAAATTGATTTCAATGCAAGATTAATGGCCTTTTGCTGCTGGTTTACATGCCTGCCAAAGACCAAACTATGTTGTTGCTAAGCATCATTAATGGATTAAAATAGGGGTTCTGCGTAACTCCTACAGTGTATCTTCCTTCCTCCTAAACAGTGAGTTTAGTTTGGCTCTAGCCTAGCACTTGTTAGCCCTACTAACACATGGATCAGGACAGCTCACACGTATGAGGGAGGTTAATGCAATCCCAGGAACTCTTTCAAAAGCTCACAGGTTTTCTTGTGGATGACTTCGCGGAGCTTGCGCACGCGCCGGATGCTGGAGGTGCCCACGAAGCTGTCTGGCTGTAGGACAGCCATGCCATTGTGGACATCCCCCATGATGATCAGCTGGCCATCCACTGTGGTCATGTTGGGACACGGGCAGCTCCAGTCCATGTTCAAAAGCGTGATTTCCAGTGGTTCCTTCCCCAGGAATTTTAATCCCATTTTTTCATCCTTGAGAATCTCCTCCACCGTCACCAGGGCGTGTCCCGAGTCCTGGTCTTCGGTCAGCTCCGTAATGCGGCCCAAGATGACAAAGTCACTTTTGCAGAAGCTGGTCACCAGCTTCTGGCGGGGTTTGCAGGCCTTGCAGTGCGTGTTCTTTGGGAAGGGGCACATCTCCTCGCAGGCCTCCCGGCTCTCAAAGTTGTTCTCATTGCCTCCACACCCGCCATAGATGAAGGACTGGCACTGCTTTGTCAAGCTGTTGTAGGCCCACCTGGGCTCATAGGCCTTGCAGTGGCCTTGAAGGGCTGGCAGGTTGCAGGTGTTGATGGGGCCGTTCATGCACGTTAGCATGCAACGCTCATAGGTCTCAAAGTGGTTGAGGTTGCTGTTGCAGTTCCCATAGATGAAAGTAAAGCAGTTGTTTTTCTTGGCATCATAGTACCACCTGGTCTGCTCTTCCCCACAGTCTTCACTGTCTGGCTGCTTCAGGCACTCATCGGTGGGAAAATGTGTTTTGTTCTGGGAAGCTTCCTTGGATGTGGGCTCTCCTCTGATGACTGACAAAGGGAAATCCACCTGGAGGAGGCCGCCGCTGTTCTGGGCAGTGCAGGTGTAGATTCCCGCATCCTGCAGCTGCGTGTTGTAGATGACCAGC
Source organism: Cyanistes caeruleus (assembly GCF_971803275.1). Classification (NCBI taxonomy): domain Eukaryota; kingdom Metazoa; phylum Chordata; class Aves; order Passeriformes; family Paridae; genus Cyanistes; species Cyanistes caeruleus. Next base: position 6,057,162 of record NC_141719.1, on the reverse strand, counting down.
TGGGCGATGTTGGTGACCACCACGTTCCCTCTGACGTGGTTTGGCTTCATGATGACTTTGTCCTTCCCATCCACCTGCTTCTCCCATGTGATTTCTGGCTTGGGTCTCCCTGTGACATCGCAGAGGAAGCTGACAGTCTCTCCTACATAGACGGACTGCTGGACGGGGTTGTTCACCAGCACAGGTGGCAAGATATCAATGACTGTTGTCTCGGAGTAGGCGGTGGTAGGGCGAGCTGTTGTTTCTGGGGGGATAGGGCTGGTGTTTGGCCAGGTGAGATGGTACCTACAGGTGACCACGTTCAGTGTAATGCCTTTGATACAGGCCTCTGCATCCATGTAGCACTTGTTGTAGTAGGTGAGCCCATCAGAGGCACAGGTGAAGCTCGGTTCCTTCTCACACCTGTCCTTGCACTTGCAGACGGGCTGCCCGTCCCAGATGTCGCACTCTGAGCCTTGCTGGATGCACATGAAGCGGTCACAGGTTGCCTCTTTGGGCATCCCCACAGGCCCCTTTTTCCCCTTGATGTCCATGTAGCGAGCGGCCACACAGCTCTTGGTTCCACAGACATTGGGGCAGCACTTCTCAAAGGTCTCGCACTCCTGTGGGGAAGGAAAATAACCTGATCATTACTGGGAACAGAGTAAAAGCCTTTTTGGAGACTCAGCAAGCAGAGAGCCCAGAAACTCAGCTCTGCCACAGATATCCCTGATCTGAAACTCAGTGCCCCTGCTGTCAGTGAGTAGGAACATCCCCTCAGCATTTCCCAGGGGGTTCTGAAGTGCTGATGGAGAAGACTCTTGGGAAGGAAAATGTAATTCTGTTTCCTAAACCTCCTTGTAAGTCTTTACCCCAGAGTCACATGGACCGCTTGACTATAAACCAACCACCCCCCTTCCATGCTCTCTGAAATGCCTGTGGACAAGCCCTGAGAAACAAGAGCAGATGGAAAGTCTTATCATATGGCTGTAGGCAGTAATCCTTCTTATTTTCCACACAAGTATGTAAAGTATTATTTGAATTCCCTGAGACTAACAGCCGGCTCTTGGAGGTGAAACTGCCAAGGATTTGTAATTGTTCACATTGTAGAGGAAATAGAATATCTCAAGGTAATACTTGCTCCAAAAATAGTTTTTCTATGGTATTTAGAAAAACAAACCCCAAACAGCTCATTATGGCTTCTCTGTCCTATTTTAGTCCTATTTTCAAATGCAGCATCACTCTACTAGTGATTTATTACACCCCGCCTCGGTTATAGTCAGCTCTAAATTGTGGTTAATTTTAGCAGAAATTTCATCTTCTGTGCAGAAAAGGTATTTGATACATGTGATCAGGGTTTCTGGGTGGTTATGGATTATTTCAAGGGACCAGAAAACAGCTACCATGTGGCCAACAGGGTACACTTCCACCATGTGTTAAACCTCTACAAGCCCCCTAAAATCCATCAGCTTTTTCCCTAAGTGAGAACAAAATGGTTTTTAAGCTACCACACTAAAGAGCTTCTCCGGAGTCCCATATCCTTTCCTTATTGGGAAAAAGATGACCTAATACAAAAACTCTTTCCCCATTTCCAGCTGCACATTACTATGTTTCAGAAGCAAAGCTAGAAACCAGGATTGGGGAGGTTTTCAGCTGGGGTTAAGGAGTGTGGCTTGGCAGAGTCCTTGGTTGCCTGCAGTGCACTCACTCCATCCAAAGTCCTAGGACTCGGTGCTGCCACTGGCACAAAAGGAATTTTTGTAGCCAGTGGCTTTTGGCTTTCAGGTTTTGGCCAGTAAATTATTAAAACATCATTGTCTGCTGCTGCTGGTGCTGCTGCTGCTGGGGTTTTGAAAGTGTTTTAGTGTTCATTGCTGCACCTGGTAGTTGGAACAGAGGCAGCTTATTTGGAAATGGCAAAAGTAAAAAGAGCGCCTTCATTCCTAACACATGGGATCCATCTGAGTAAATGTCTTTGTTTACTTATGGCCAGAATTTTTGTCTTTTTTTCCCCCCTTTTTAGCATTGCAGAAACAACCTGGCTACAGAACACAAACCCAAACGCTTTTTTTCAGCACAGTAAATGTTCCTGTCAGCCAGGTTTGGGCTGCAGAAACTCTGTCACGGGACATGATGTAAGAGGTAGGACAAGCAGGTATTTTCAGATGCCAGCCTGAGCTGGCAGTGCTGACAAGTTGAAAAATGAATTTTAGGGTGGTAATCTAAACACATTTTGAGCTGGGAGCATCCCACAGAACATCTGTCTGGTCATTTCAGCCATGCCCTATTCTGCACCCCGAGCAAGCTTTGCACTTCAAATGCAGCAAAGGTTGATTTCTATGCTAAATTAAACTATTTCATACAGGATTCCTCCTGGGAATATAAAACATTGATGATGGCCACCAACAACAAAGAGCAAGATGACACTGTTAAAATACTACAGATTGGCCTCAGGGCATGCTGAGTTCTGGAGTATCAAATTCAGACATTTCTTCTGACATGAAAACAAGGAAAAGGATCAGAGTGAGTGCTATACCCACACCAGCAAAAATGAGAGCTGACACACACCTCCCCTCTTAACTGATAACCCACCAAACCTTTTCTATGTTACATCAGTCACGGGTCAGTTCAACACATGTGCTGTCTGCTTTGGGTTCTGCCTGGTGCTCCCACCAAACCCCCCGAGAGCTCCAGCAGCACCCGTGGTGCAGAGACACAAAAACGAGCATCACTCACCAGGTCAGCGTCGCACTCCCTCTTGCAGGTGCTCTGCGCGTCGACCCACAGGTTGGGGTTCATGTCATTGGGGCATATCCCAGCGTGGGAGTAGCGGATTGGAGGTAGGGCTCTCCCTTTCAGAGACACCTCCAGAAGCAAGAGGACAGTGCTCTTCCCCAGCAAGATCCACATCCACCGAGTGAACAGTACCAACAACATCTCAGAACTTCTCCAGGGCAGTGTCCGAGCTTGAAGCAGTTCTTGTTCTCTTGGGGTTGCTCTTTTTTTTTCTTTTTTTTTTTTTTTGTTTTTTTGGTAAGCCTTAAGTTTTTGAGGAACCCAGATGCACCTGACTTCGGTAAAAACTTCAGCAAGCTCCTCTGCTGCCTCTGTCGATAGTGCAGTTTGGTCTGGACCTCATTGGATTAAAGGTCCTAGGAAGTCACCCCCTTATTTTAAGAGAAACACTACTTGTGCGAGCAGAGTTAGCTCTATTTATACCCTGCCTCTGTTAACAAGTCAGAAAAAGTAAACTTGATTTCTTTGACAGGCACACGCTTCCTATGTCCTGGTGGCAGTCAGACAGATTTGTTGCAAGAAAAAAAAGCTGGAAAGAGTTCAAAAGGCTGGAACTGGCATGGTGGGACCCCTGCATGTTTCTGAATGCAGGGAGGCCTTCTTAACCCCTTTAGACCTAAAGTACTTCCCTATGCTAAGAATGGCATTTACTTCTGAAAGGGGACTTGTCTAAGTAACACGGACCCGCAGTCAGGGGATTTCCCCACAGCAAGGGGCTACACAATCACTTGCTAAAAGGAACAAATAATAGGATTGAAGCAATTAAAGCCAGAATATCATATTTTAACAAAGGAAGTAGGGAAGAAATAACTTATTTAAACTTAGGATCAACAAAGCAGAATGTCTTCATAACTTCTACTGGGGCTCTTCCGGACTTTTTTCTTCTCTTTGGTTGGGAGATTTCCATGATGCTAAGTTTAATGCTGCCTTCCAGTCACACCAGGAAGATGTTAAAAGTGTCCCTGAATTCCTCCATATTTCCTGACAGCTAGATCCCATTGTACAGTGCATTGCTGACCCCTTTAACAGCAACAACAAAAAAATATTTCTATGGAAACCTGCATAAAGGAATGTACAGCATTTTTGCGTTGGGGTGTGGGAGGGAAACTCGGTCAAGCTGAGTTCCTCATTCCCTGATTATTACAGCAAGGGACTGATCCTGCTTGTGCTGAGCACGTGCCAAAATTCAGAGGTGAGTGGCAGAAGTCTGAGTTGCTCAGCACCTTCCAGGATTAGGGCCTCTGGGCTGAGTTTTGGAGTAGCTTGGATGGATCCTGTGTGTTGCTAAGAGCCTCCTGGGAGGATCAGGTAAGTTTGCATCCCACATGGAGGTTCTGCAAGGCTGGATCAGCAGCACTGTGCCTGGGTAGGAGGGAAGGGCGTGCATCCACCCCATGCCCAGTGCCGAGAGCTGCAAAGCCAGAGTCAGCCCTTACTTTTTCCACTGGGTTTATAAATCCAGGGTTGTTTTTCATGGCTGAGTTTGGACCTAATTCTCCCCTGAGCAATGAGCAATGATGGCTGCCAACCAGTACAACCGGCAGTGAACTGGGTCAGCATGGGGCTCCTGCCCCTCCCCTGGGGCCAGGCAGCAGAGCACAATGACCTGCTGGTGTTCCCTGGGATCACCTCCAGGAGAAAGGGAGGGCAACCTGGAGCCGATCTGCCCCTCGCCGTGGCATTTCTGTAGCAGCCCAGGCTGATGAAAGGGGCTGCTGCAGCTCTGATTTGTGTGCCTGCATTAACCATATACACAGTATTTGAATTTCATGGGACGTGCAGAGCGAAGTTGTCCAAATTAGCTATTTATAAGGAGTGAAGTCAACTGCCAGGCAGCAGTTTGCAGTTGATTTATTCTTTCTGAAACTTTAGAAACCTGCATGACACTTGTACAAAGTGCGGCTGTGTGCTAAATGTTTTATTCAGCGCTTGTTTACAAAGACAAACGTAGCGCCCTGTGATGCCTGAAAAAGCCAACCAAAAATGACACATTCCCAAGAGGTACTTAAAATTCTTAAAGCTCTATTAACAACAAAATCACATGTATTAGTGGTTCTGTTGACTAAACAAAGACACTTTACAGTGTAAAACTGACTACAGATAAGCTTTGAAGCTAGATGTGCGTGGGCCTTGAGGAGTGCAGGTATCCAGGGTGCTGGGGAAGCTGCCTTGGTGACCTCAACAGCCAGTGCACACGCAGGGACTTTTCCCTCTATCCATGGCATTGCCACAGAGCAGCCATGGATGCAGTCTTTTCCTGCCAGCTTTAATCTTTTGTGGTTGTTTTATCCCCTTACCTGCTGGGCCAGAGGTGGATCTTACAGCCTCCACCTCCTCTCCTGGCGCCAGACAGCCAGGTCTGTGCTAGCTTTGGTGAGTGAGAGATGTACTAATATGGGCCACCATAGATGGAACTCTGTTCCAAACAGGAGAAAAAAAATAAATCTAATTTTTAACTGTCCCTGACCAGGGATCCCTTGCCCAGAGGCACATTTCAGTGGGGGAGCAGAGTGGGGCTCTGAAAAATCTGATACTGGTTTTTATCAGACAGACAGAGCAGCCTTCTGCTTTGCTATGTCATTCTCCATCCACAGGTATATTCTCCAGTGAAAGGTAAGTCCCATTGCAGCTTTCTGCTTTCAGCTCTGAGGTATCATGTTCCTGCATCAGTCCCTTGGCCACTTGAGCTCAGCCATGAGAGAGGAAAACATTGCCATAAATCTTCCTGTGAATGTGGGCAGACAGCTCCAGAGGGCAGGGGAAGCAGTGAGGGCTCCAAACAACCCTTGACAGCTGCTCTGTCCTGCCAGGACATCCCAGAGATGCTGTCAGCCAGCCTGAGGAGCACATCCAGGAGGGAAACCACTCTACAGGCTGCCCCAGGTTGGCTCAGGGATCACGGGGACCCTGATTGTCCCAGCATGGACAGCCAAGCTCTGAATAATGCACTCACTGTCCCCTGGGTTTCACTGAGGGCTGTTTACTTGCCTGGTTTAGGTTAATTTAACTCCAGTGACCTCAGTAGATCTGACTGGACACTCCAGAACACCACCAGTTAATGACTGTTGTGAACTGCAGTCTCCACCAAAATCCCTGGGCCCAGTTTTTCTCTTTCTCCTTGTGTATAAAGTACTGTGCATTTTTTATTTAATAATAAAGTAATCCCCATTTCCCATTGCTATGGACAAATCCATCATGAAAGCTGACTTTATGGTTTATCTTATATCAGCCATGTCAGATACTGATGTGATAAAGGTCTTCCCAAAAGAGATCAAGCCTTAGAAGCAACCCTACTACTACCCAAAAATCCCTCTTTCTGATCAAGATGCTGGAATGAGTCTGCTGGATGGGGAAATGGGACAAAATTCTCTGGATCTCAGATGGACAAACCTGAGCCCTGATGGCACCAGTCAACATCCTGGGTCTGCTCCCAGCAGTGGAGACATTGGTGTGTGTGACCAGCACCAGTCCTGCAAAGCCCCAGTGCTAAGGTGCCCAAGGCCCTGGTTAGGGTTGGTAATCTAGAACTGCCTTAACTGTTGTTGGGTTCCTTGTAAATTATAATTTCTTTGTCCTTTTTTTTGCCCTCCTCTTCTGTGCCAAGTGTCGACTCAGAGTGTGTTGTGACACCTTTTAACTGAGGACAGAAAGAGGATTCTCTGATGTGCAGAAAAGTATAATTTTATTTTGTTATTTTTCCTTAAGCCACTGCTAAAGGAGCAGCAAACTGTTGATCAGATTTACTAGGCCAGCAGCCCTCATCTGGAGTTACTCAGTGGAGGATTGATTTGCTGGTTTTATTGTGGAAGGCTCTTGGCAGGAACCGTCACCCTGCAATGTTAAAACTCCAACTCCCATTGATCTCTTCCTCGGCACAGGGGCCCTTCCAGCCCCAGCCTCTTGTGCTCCCTGGGCCTGCTGCCACTGGCAGCTGGTTTTGCCAACACAAACACGGCTGCCACCCCCTCTCCAGACAGGCTGTGTCTCATCGCTGCCGGTGGCACTTTGCTGCATGAGGCATCGAGACCCTCCCCGAGGGCTCCCAGCTGGAGCAGCAGTGCCATTGATGTCCCCAGCACATGCTGCAGATTAAGGCCAGGGGTGAAGGCTGGATGCTGGATCTGCTCTGCCTCTGAGAGTAGCATAAAGCAAAGACTCTGTCTGGTCCTTGAGGCCACCCTCCTCCTCCTCCTCTCACAGGACAGCTGGTGGCAACAGGGCCTGGTACCAACTCCCTGCACTGTCCTCAGTATCAATCAGCCCCTTCTTCCAAATGGGATCCCAAATCTGCCCTGCCCACAGGGACCTGCTCATGCAGGCAGCTCCAAGGACATGCTCTTCTTCAGCCCCACCATCACCATGTACCCTCTGTAGGAGGCTCCTTGTCCATGCACAGCTGAAAATACCATGCCTGTACTCTAAAAAAACCTGTTTCATTTAGACAGTAACAGTGTTCCAAGCTGTATGTAAAGCTTATTGCACTTAAAGCTAATAGCCAGACATTTGAAAGGGAACATCACTGCTAGATGCTAATGACATCCTTTTGGTGCATAGCTGCCAACTGTCTCAAGCAGGAAATTTCCACAGAGAAATATAGATAATGCCTTGGGACCTCAGCTTAATCTTGCTTTGGACTGCAAAGAGTCAAACCTTCCCCTCTGAGTGATGTCCTGAACCTTGGCAGGACCTGTTCAGGGGATGGCCAGGGAACCCAGCTTGGATGTCTTTCCACAGCCCTCAGAAGACCACACCTCTCCTGCTGGCTGGATAGCTGGCTGAGCGAGGAGGATTTTTGGCAGCAGGAGATGCACCTCTGAACATCAAAGAGCAGGCAAAGGCTGATGTGCTGGCCACATGCTTTGGGAGCACATGCAAATGGGCCAGGCAGATTTGGCTGAAGGTGTAAAATGGGAACAGCCTGTCTGGGTCCTATTTCGGCTCCCTTCATATGCAAAATTAGCAGCAGAGGCATATTTCAGTTTTCCCCAAGCTAAGATAGAAATCTTCCTGTAAGCACCCAGAACTAACAAGTGCTGGTTTTGACTTCTGAAATAACATAGCTGAGCAGATCTGAGAGAACAGAGAAGGCTCAGTGGGCACATTTGGCATGGTGATTGCTCACCGAAAGGAGCTGCTGCTGATGTGCACGCTGCCTCATGTGCAGCTGCTCAGTAAGCAGGAGTTAATGTGGTTAGACAAAAGGGCTCAGTTTGGGGGGGGAATCAATGGCAGGGAGTTTATTACAGGGTTATGGGCCACCTGCTAGAACTCAGCATTAGGCCTGCATTGCATTGTGTTTTGGGAAGGGCTGATGGCACTGCACTCAGACAGGGCTAGTGCCAGAATTATTATTTTATGCCTCAGCAGATGGCTTCTGCTCAGGGGTTTTATCTTTGAGTGCAGACATAGGACTAATCATCATTTGCTTTCTCTTTCTCTGCTAATATAAGCTGGGCAGGAAGCAATTGCCAGTTTGATGATGGTTCATTATTGTTTGGTTTATTCTGTCTGAAACAGCATAGCAAGAGGCACCAAGGATACAAAGGAAGATAATCAATGAGATATCCATTATCAGTGAGATATGGCGAAAAGCTGAGCTCAGAAGCTCAGAATCTTTTACCACCCCATCTCTTTCTGTCTCTGTTTTAGAGACAAAGCCTAAGATAGCCAATAGATAATTCAGAGAGGTCATGTTGGTATCTTTGGATTGTTAAGATTGCAAAGATGAAATGTTAGGAATGGGTTCATCCTGCCTTAGAGCTGGATGATCTAAATCTCTTCCTAAAGTCCCTTCCAGTTCTCTGTCACTGTCAATGCTGAGTGAGACCTGCTCCCTCAATCAAGCTTTGAGTCAGGGAAACCTGAGCTCTGTAATGCAACCTGGAATGCCAAGAAACAGAAATCACAGTCAGTGGCATTAGGGCAGGGCCAGCACTTTCTGTGTTAAGTCCTCTCAGCTACCTGGTGTACAGGCTGGACCATGTCCTGTCACCTGCTGAGTGACAAATACAGACAACATGGACACACAGCTGCAGCACAGAAGTTGAGCACCTTGTTTTGTTGCAGGTTTTAGGAGTTCATAGTTAGTTTTATGGCAAGATTGAATAACAGCACTTTAGGGAACTGGCACCAAACCCGTGGTGTGCAGATGGAAATGTTCCCATGGGGCTGTTGAGCTGGTTTATCTGTTGTTGTTCTTTATATTTGCAGTTGTTCTGCTTTGTTCCAGCTCGGTTTGAATCAGAGGTCAGAATAAAAGTGAGGTGCACGTGCTCAGGCTGATGAGTGCTCAGCACATTTTTCACCAGAGCCGGTGGTGTTTCTCCAGGAATGTTAAGTTAATTTAGTTCCCCATGTAGAACTAATGAATATTACTGAACCCTTTGCACAGATTCACTTCAGTCTACAAATGACCCTAATTTAACCTCCCTTATTTACTTTTAGGAATTTAAAGCTGGGAGGAAATCACTTGCTGAGTATCACACAGCAACAGCCTCGAAAGGCTGGAGTCCCAAGACCCTGCTTCCAACCCCATGGGCACCATTTCCTTCTCAAAATGCAGGTTATATAGAAATATCACATTTCTTTTGTTTGTGATGTGATTCAATTTATATAAACAATCAGGTTTTCATCTGCTGTACTAATTTAGTTCAACCCCAAGCCTTAATTCCCTGTGATGAAGGAACCATCTCTTTGTCACTTGGAGATGATCTTTTTAGAAAGGTTATGAACCCTTCAGTGGAGAAGAGTTTGTGAGATGAGATTAAACTGCTGCAGATTTGCATGATTTTGTGCTCCATTGTGAGACTTTACCAAATCCTGTGGATGTTTGGAACCCTCCTTGTGGCTGGGAGCCTCTCCAGGAGATGCAGAGCAGCTCCCAGCATCTGGGCTTTTCATCAGGCAATGAGTGTTGGCTTCTCCAGACAACCTGGAAGTTCCAGAGCTCCTCTGAGGGTTTGGTATCCAAAACTTCACTATAAACAAGATAATTTTCACAAAATGGAACTATTTCCATTTCTGCAGATACCATGAAATCCCTTTAGCAACAATTCTGTCTTATTGGAATTTAAATTAGGACAAAATTCCTTTTTAACTGAAGAGTTATTGCCTGTTTTGGTTTTTCTGGCTGTTAGCAGTCCTGGCTATTACACAGCACATCCTCTGCCCGTGTCCAGAGGGTGACCTCTGCCAGGAGCAGTCCCTGCCTTCTAAACTGGGCACATTAAGAGTCTTTCCAAGAGGTGAACTATTTTGTTTTAGTTTGCCCTGTGTGCCACCAGATGCAAGGCATCACACAGTCTGCAGCAGCTGGAGTCAGCAGTGGCCAACAGAAGGAGAGAGTGCAGCTCTTCAGGGCTATTGATGCCTTTACTGAAGTACCCAAAGACAGAAAGTGCAGCTCTGGTTTGTAAAGGTGCTCTTCATTCAGCAGCACATCTCAACTGGAGGTGCCAGTGATGTCTGCAAACAGTGATGACCCACTTCCTTTGAGCAGCTAGCCCACCCTTCCTGCCCTGGCAATGGGATGTTTGCCTGCATTTGATAGCTTTTTTTCACTGCTGTTCTTTCTGATTCCAGCTAATTCAACTTACATTCTTATTTTTTTCTTTTTTTTTTTTTCTTTTCAGAGTCCACCTGCAGCCTGCAGCATAGCAGGGTCTGCTGAGATGCAGCACTTTCTTCCCATGACAATTTTGGAGATAATGGGTCCTGCCTGACACGATGGTGGCTGGCAGAGCAATCCTGGGTAACAATTTAAGAGATTCATGTGGTTTAATCGTTACAACTTCCCTGTGCCTTTAGGGCCAGCACGCCGGGCTCAGTGCTCTGTCTCACCAGTTGCTGGGATTGTGTTTAATGACAGAATAGGGGAATGGGGTGAGGTTATAGCCAAGTACTCTTGGAAATCCCACCCAGTGCTTGATTTTTCTTGACCAGAATGGCAGTTCAGTCAGCTCTGCTTCCACAAAGGAGCTTTCAGGAGTCCTGGAAAAGCCGCCGGAGTGTTTTTAGCCCTGGGTTCACATGGTAGCAGCATGTGAATTGCAACAAATCCAGAGGCCAATTCAGCTTTCCCAAGTTCTGACTCCACTTCTGCAAATGTCTGCTGGCATCACTCTTGCTCTCTCTTCACTGACTGTGGGGGAGTTTAGGGCAAAGGGATTTCCACGGAGGCACTTCAGTTTGGTGGGGTGAACTCCTGCAGTGGGACAGCAAATGTGGAGAACCCTCACAAGGCCTTTGGCTTTGCTGTACATCAGCCAGGAGAACAAGCTGGTCAGAATCTTTACAATGTGGTATGAGCTGTGGCTTTGTCTCTTCCCAGCACAGAGAAAATGCTCTTAAATTCTTTTTCTCCTTTTATTTTTTTTCCCAGGGAGGGGTGCTTTTTCTTTCATAACTGTACTGATTTTTTTGTGTGTTTGTGTAACGTCATACATAAAAATCTCTATGAGAGTGGAAAATCAGACTTTTCTGTACATTTCCAAATATTTCCATTGACTAATTTCCTTCTGAATTGGATTTCTCAGTTTGGAATTGTTATCTCCACAGGAACCATTCCTGTCTTTGCCTCTGACTTTGTGAGCCCAGACCACTTGTTCTCTGCACTACAGCTTCCACCTCCCTGAAAGGGACTATAAAGCTCACAAGTGGGTCAAGTGACATCAATTTATCTTTGAAATCCCAACTTCTTGACATTCCCACAGAGCAGTGTGTGAGTGTGAGGTGTGATTTGCTGCAGTTGCAAAACTGTTGGGAAAAAATGGCAAATGCAAAAATTGTATCTCCAGCCATTTGTTCAACTCTCTTAAGCTGAAGTTTAAGCACAGCCCTTTCTAATTCACACAGACACACAAACACACACACAGACACACACACACACTTTTTTTTTAAAACTTTGCTATGGCCAGAAACCTAATATTATAATTGTTTCAGGACATATATTTGTACTTTCTCAGATCCTTTTTGATTTGTCTGAGGAATCTGGTGTAGCCATGGCCATAAAAACCAGGTTAGTGCACAGTAGAGGCTTTCATGGCCACTAATCTTGATGACAAAATTATTCGAACAAACATTTCTTGTGTCACCAATATATATTATGTAAAACCTTGTGACTTTGATTATGTGTCTATAATACAGATTAGTCTGTTTGGGTGTTTCGTGCTGACCTCCAATAAGCTCCTAAAGTATTAGCAAGAATTTGCAAGTGACAGGCAGGCAGAGGTGCTGTTCTGCCTAATCCCATTCTCAAAACTGTGGCTATATATGTGTGAACAGTTTCTGCTGCTTCCCTTGAGGCACCAACCAGGTTCTTTCTTTCTCAGCCCCCTCCTAGCCACCTTTGTCCTTCTTTCCACTGCTGTAATGTGTCACAAATGTTGGAAGATTTCACTAACCTTATGGATTAGAGCCAGGGAAACAGCGAGAACAAATTTAGAATAGGAGGCAGAGAGTGTACCAGCTGGGAGGTGATGCTGTCAATCTCTATGGAGACCTCTTTAGTTACAGCTTTGCTAATTACTCTGATGAATTGTATAGTGCCTGGTTGAAAGCCTGGCCAAGTCAATGGAGACTTCCAAACTGACTGGCTGTGTCTGGTGCCCATGAGGGATGCACAGGGCACAGCCCCTCGGGGTAACCAGTTATGATTTGCACTGGGGGCTTTCTCCTTGATGGCCAAAACACAGCCTAAGGAGGGTCCAAACACCCTCATCTAATCTTCTGCACGAGGCCAGCTTCTTCTAAAGAAAAGAGCTCTGGAGAAATAAATGTATATCTTGTCTTAGCAAAACAATTTTTTTCTCAGGTATGCAAGTGAAACATCTGTCATCTAGTGAACTTTCCATAGGAGTCAGCTCCTACAGGAGATAAAGCGGGACAAGATCCACAGAAGCCTTTTGACTCCAAATGCCTAGACAGGACATGCCTTCATGCAGAATTCAGGCAATTAGCTATATTTGCCCCTTATCCCCAGGATGAACGTGTTTCATGGATTAGTAGAGCAAAGGGAGGGACTACAAACATGGGCAGAGAAGAATGCACACAAAAGTCTGGAGAAAAAGCAAAGGCAGTCCCTTTCCACAGTTTTTTGGCTTAGGATGTCTCTGAGCTCAGAAGGGACTTGGCTGACACCTGGGGACGCTGCCACAACCCCAAAACAAGCAACAACCATCCTCAGGGGGAGAAATTTGGCTCCACGGCACAGCAGCTCAGGCTTGTCATTACTTGAAGCCAAACTGGCTTTAGGCACTAACCCACTGAACAATTTCCAGTTGTTATCAAAATCTATTGGACTTCTTAACCACGAGTCCCTGAGCTGATGTACCACACCCCTCAGGTTCCAGCTCCCTGATTTGTTTGTTCAGAAGTTATTTATTTGTTCTACAAATAGAAACAATGTTAAATTAACGACTGGAATTAAGATCAGCTGTACACCATTCCTGATTTCTAAAGGGATTTGGCTGCCTGAGCAGATCTTTCCCTTGCAGATCACCATTCCCCCAATATAAATTCCATTTTCCAAAACCTTCCTGTCAAATTTCACTCCATGCTGCAGGCATGTTCATCTGTGTGCATGAGTGTTTGCTCACACCTGCTTAAATGTCCCTCTTTGGACACTTAGCTCCCCTTGAGGCCCTGCAGCAGGGCTGAAAATTCATGAGATAGCTGGTTGCACTGTAATTCAGGGATGCTCCAGGGTGCTAAAACCTGTCCTGAATCCCAGTCCTCTGCACCACTATCAGGGTAGCAATTCCTGCTGGGTGATTTAGTGAAAAAGCTGTCATTCATTGTCAAAAGAAAGATGATGAGTGAGTTCCCCACAATTTTGGGATTCACTGGAAGGATTTTTTTATCTCATCAGAAATAGAGGAAATAATATTGAGTAGAGCCCTATCCACCCTGCCTCAGGTGCTCATCTTGCCTGGCAAGATGATACTGGAGATTTTTTGGTTCAAAGCTCATTCTCTTTGGATCTTTTGGCAAGGGGTAGAACACAAGGGGCATCTCCAGAGGAAGACTTGGCTGTGCTATTTTAGACCCTTGCCCTGGAAGGAGATGAATCTTTGTGCTGTGTGTTTCCCCCATGGACATGAGGTGAGTGTTGGGTGACACAGGCTCAAACTTGATAACATGGAGATTTGAATTTAACCTAATTCACCTACAGATTCTCATGGGGGTCATCACAAAAACTGGTATCGCATAAACTGCTTCTCCCATGTGACTTCAGCTTCCTCCTTTGAAATTGTCTCCTCTGCCTTCAAACTCCCATTGAAAGGCCCAGTGTGAGCAGCACAGATTAGTTTAAATCTAAGTGAATATCTGACTTGACTTTTAATTCCATCTTTATTCTCCACCAGTCCCTTCCATTTCCCTCAGCCTTAATCCCACAACAGCTTTCAATCTGTGTGTATGCAGTAAGTATCATATTTAAGGTTTCTGACTATCCCTTAAATCTTATTTCTCACAAGTCCACAACTGCAGTGTTGGTTTAAATTGCCAGAAACATTATTTCAGTGGGTTGGGTGGGGAACAAGTGCTTAAAATGTGATTGCACAGCTGTCAGTATCACTGTGTAACTGGGAATTAAGCCTTTACAAAGATGTTTAATCATAACTTTCAGTGACTGAGAAGCTGGTTTCATGGGGAGAAATGGAGTGATATGGGGAATGAAACCTGAAATGTAAAGGGAATAAAAAACTTCATAAACCTTACAATAAACAGGAGCAAAGAGCAAACAGACAAAAAAGCAGAAAAGAACCAATCCTCTGGCACAGTCAGAAGCTTGCATAAAGACAGATATTAACACTTAACCAATAAAATCTGGAAAACTTGCTGTGGGGACAAGGACTGGTGCAAGCCTCCTCTGTGGTTGTTGCAAGGCTGTGATAGTGAGGTGCTGGCTCTGCCAGGTGATGCTGCAGGCTCAGGGCTGGTGAACAGGGAGCACTGAGCACCTGTAAATCACAAAGAAAACAAAACATCACTGATCTGGGGTCCAGACACAGGCTCAGAGCTCAGTGAGTTCCCAGGGGAGGGCAAAAGCCATTTAACATTTGGGAGGCAAAGCAGCTGCTCCAGCCATGAGCACCATGTGCAATTCCCAGCAGTTTCCAAAGGCTCACTCAGCTGGCTCCTGCCCCACGCTCAGGCAGGGAAGTGTGTGTGTGTGCCCTGCACAGGTACAGGCACAAACCCAGCTGTCCCATGGGAAAGGAGCAGGGAAAGGACAAGTTCAGGCTCTGCTGGGAGCTGGTGAGTGTGACAGCAGTGCCAATAAAGGGGACACACGTGTGTGAGGGGGTCTGAGGCTCCAGGTGCAGGGCACGAACAGGAGGTTCATGGCAGCGGTGGGGAGGTTTGAGTCAAGTGAACTTGCTGCTAATCCTCTTCCACACAGCCTTCCTCGAGGGAGGAGATCTCATGACTCCAGGGAGAAGTACATTGTGTAACTAAGCAATGGTGAACCCAAGCTCCATTTAACAGGGCTTGGCGCAGGCACAACAGAGAAGGATACTCATCCCAAGAGAGCGTGAGAGAGAGCATCTCAGTGCATCACCCGCCGGCTTCAAGTCCTTAAAAGCCCTGTGTGGCTTTGGGAGAGGAGCTCAAGTAGAGGGGGGAAAAAAAAAAAAAAGAAAAAAGCCCATAACCCCCCCCAGAAAACAGCTCCCTGCACTGGGTTTCCCTGCTCTTGTGTGGAAAAGTTGCATAATGTCCCTTTGCACCACAAGGAGCTTTCAAATCTGCAGGATCAAAGCTGTATGGAGACACTATGGATGTGCCAAGACAAATTTAAAGACATTTCACAATTACAGCAAGCACAAAGCCACACTCTGGGCTCCTCTTGCTGTTCCACTGTGACATCTAGTGGCAGTGGCACTGGAGAACACCACAGGAATAGTGCTCCTGGTTTAAGGCCTGTCCCTGTCTCCTGAGTAGCTTTTCCCTACCCATCTGAGAGTTGTCTTGTATTATTTTGGAAAAAGCTCTTTTGCCACTAATCCTATTGGATTTTTACAGATGTAAAAAATCGGGATTTAAAGCTTTCACAGTTGGCAAGAGGGCATCCTGCTTCTTGGAATGTATCACTAGGTCTCCACTTATGTGTGCCGTGTTTTATAGCTTTATGGCACAGACACTGAAAAAAGACAAAAGGGATTGTGGCTTAAAGAGTGATCATTTAAGATGCTTTTACTGAAAAAGCCAACGAGTTAAAACACAAATATTTAGGTCAGAGCAGTGTCCAGTTGAGGGATGGTCTTCTAGGTCTCTAAAGTTTGAATTTGCGGTTGTCATCAGGTAAATCTTCCTTGCAAACCATTCTCCAAACCCAGTTCATGCAGTTTGTTGAGTCTTTTGTTAGCAGCTGGGCAAAATGTTTGTTCAGTCTATTGCATGGGATCAACAGCATGTGATCTAGTGTGAAAAAATTGCCACTGAGTCACTGTGTAACCTTTGCCATAGTAGTTAAAAATGTCACTGCTTGCTTCTGCCTCCTGCTTTCATGAGTGTGGTTTGCAGGGCTGCTTCTCTCTTAGGGAAACATTTGGCCTGTGGGCCTTTGCCTCTCCTGACTGATTAAAAGGAAGATGAGTGTTTGTGCTTTGAAGCTTCACCTAGATGGAGAGATAGTCAGGAACTGTTTGGATGGTAATGCTGCAGGTATCGTCTTCACCTAATGGCCACAATTACCAGAGAAGAAACAGCAGAGCAAAACAACAGCAACCAAAGACCTAAATTAAATGGTAGGTTAAAAATAATGTCATTAATAAGAAAAGTAAGCAATAAAAGAGAGGCAATGAAATAAAAAAACAGCTTAGTGAAAATTTCTCCTTGGTGGCAGACACTGATGCCAAAACAGAAAGCCTGCAGTTAAATGAGCTCCCCAACACATGCCACAGTGATTTAATTAAGAGTGTGAGCAACACACTGGAGAGGAAAGAAAGGACTGGGAACTGGGAGTGCCAGGGCTGGAAGTGTCTGGGAAAACCTGTGGATTTGAACCCATCCTTGTGGTCCTTTCCCAGCCCATGGCACCCTCACAGGCAGGAGCCAGGCTGCTGGTTAAAAAACACCCCAAAAAGGGCAAGGCCACTGTGATAGATGATGGGTTGGACTCAAAGACCTTGGAGGTCTCTTCCAACCTAAATAATTCTATGATGTGCTTTTGCAGGCAGGCAGTTTTTACCTGCAGCTTTGTCAGGTGAGGATGAACCCATCAAAGGAAACACTCCAGTCTCGGATTTTCACCCTGTCCAGGCCCCCACTTAGCACCTGGAGTGGGGAGAGCACTGAATCACATAATCATTGGGGTTGGAAAGGACCTCTGGAGGTCACCCAGTCCAACCCTCTGCTAAGGCAGGGCCACCTGGAGCAGGTGACACGGGAATATGTCCAGGTGGGTTTGGAATGTCTCCAGACTCCACAGCCTCTCCGGGCAGCTGTTCCAGAGCTCTGATTACATTTGTTAATGTAAAGGAGTTCTCGCTAGTGTTGAGGTGGAACATTTTGTATTTTAGTTTATGGTCATTGCCCCTCGTCCTGTCTCTAGGCGCCAATGAAAAGTCTGACAGCATCCTCTGATACTCCTTGGATGTATTTAAATGCATTGTTGAGATCCCCTCCCAGTCTTCTCCAGACCAAACAGGCCCAGCTCCCGCAGAGTCCGTGCATCGGAGAGTGCTCCGGACCCCTCATCATCTCTGTAGCCTTCGCTGGGCCCTCTCCAGCAGCTCCTTGTTTTTCCTGTGCTGAGGAGCCCAGAACCGGACACAGAACTCCAGGAGAAGGCCGTTCCCTGCCGGGTCAGCGCCAGCGCTTCCCGCCCCGCCCGGCTCAAGATGCCGGCGGCCGTGAGGAGCGGAACGGGGCCGCGGGGCGGGAAGGGCCCGGCTCCGCCGCGCTGAGGCCGCCCGGCCCCTCCCGCCGGGCTCCGGCGGGGCGGGGAGGGGCCGCAGCCGGAGCCGGCCATGAGCGGCACGGCGGAGGCGCGGGAGCTGGAGGAGCGGCTGCGGGAGGCGGCGGCCCTGGGGGACGTGGCGGAGGTGCAGCGGCTGCTGGCCGCGGGGGCGGACATCGACTCCCGCAACGAGATCAATGGCTGGTGAGGAGCGGCGGCGGCCTGCGGGGTCCCGGCGCTGCGGGGGACGAGGGGCGGGCCGGGGTCGCTGCGGGGCCCGGCTCTTCCCCCGCTGCCCGTCTCAGCGGCGGTGTTCGGGGTGCTTGAGCTCAGGGCTCCCCCCAAACGTATCACCAGGCACGGGGTGAGACAGCTACCCCGGGGACGCAGCTCTTGTGTTTCTTAGTTTTCCCATTTGCGAGTACAGGAAAGCTAATCTCGGGAGGCTGGGAGATTTACTGCTAAAGAGGATCACGATAAAAGCAGGTCGCCCTCCTTTTACCTGTACTGTGCGCTCAAGGTCCCCGTCCAATCGCTTCTGCGGGACAGTAGTGGGAGTCACCCCGGAAGGCAAAGGAGGGCCCTGCCCTGCACAACTTACAGATTCAGAACTTTAAATAAAGCGATGCAATGGAGGAAACTTTATTCCCAGTTACCACTTGAGGCGTAACTCGGGTGAAGTAGGACGGGGCTGGTGAGGAGTGGCTGGGGCAGTGAATCCCAACCCTTCTGCTTCCTTCCCGCAGGACCTGCCTGCACTGGGCCTGCAAACGGAACCATGCCCAAGTGGTGTCCTGTCTGCTGGAGGCTGGTGCAGACAAACACATCCTAACTGCTAAGGGAGAGCTGGCGGCACAGCTAACATCGAAACCAGACATCCGCAAGATTTTGGGAGGTACCATCCTCATCTTAAAAACAATCTAGAATTCTTAGTCTAAACACTGAAACGCTTTTAGTGCTTTTATCTGAGGCAGTAATTGGCAAAATCTTGGCTAGGACCATTGTATCTCATTAGATAGCTGTGATTTTTAACTGGAATTCATATTTGGGCAAGTAGACGTGGATATTTCAGGCAGGAAAGCTGCCTGAGCTGTGTCCCCCAGAAGTGGAAGAGCTGTATGCTTTGCGAAGTGTGCTGCTGCACTCCTGTTTGCCGTCAATAAGCTAAAGCTGGCACGCAGGCTGCAAATGGGGGCTTTTGCAATTGTACCATTTCCTGTGGTCTGACCACGATCAATATTACAAATCCCCTCAAAACAACTTTATCACTCAGGAAGTTAAGCCTTCTGAGCACTTTTATAGTGTGACTTGCTGCTGGTATGGTTAATTTTTGCCCTGTAATTCTGCCATCTTACACTTTTCATGTGCACAGCAAACCCAGTTAGATGTGTGGACCACTCCTGCAAAAGAGCAAGTGCCATCAGCATCTAGGTATTGCACTCCAGATTAAAATTCTGATGTGCTTTACCTTTGGAAATGTGCTGTTTTCTGTATTTGCACTTAAATTGCTCCCTACAATGATCTGCAACAGTGTGGGGTTATCCTTCACAAGGTTGCAGCTAAATCATGACTCGGGTTCCAAGAGTTACGCCTGACATGGCGTGTTCTTACACGATACTTTTGCTTTCTTTTGGGCAAAGTGCTCATCTCTTGGGCCTAATTTGTGGCAATCGACACCTGTTTTTAACATCTAAACAAGCACACGTGTATGAACTCTGTTCATAGTTCATCTTATTTTTCTGTCTGTTAAGCTTTCATGTGTTTCCTGGGGAATAAACCTATCACTTACCTTCTCTCCTAGTTTTTATTCTGGGAGTGTGATATCATTGAGTAGATCTTTCTGATCTACTTTGACATCACTATTTATGTTCTGTAATCCTCAGGCAGGAATGTCACTTACTGCAGTGCTTTTGTGCAAGAGTTGAGTTTGTTTGGGTATTACAGCAAGTAGAGACTTCCCTGAAGAAGTACTGGGTTGAATTTACTGGCCTAGGTAATAATAAACTATTTTCAGCTGTGCTATTAAAAGCATTTTAAAATGAGATTCAAGAAAGGACTACTGGTCATCCAATTCATTTGAAAGTGCTGGAACAACACTGCTAGAAATGATGTGTCTTTCAAAGGTTATTTTCCACCCCCACTTTGTTTACAAAAAGCAATATACTGAAGACATTTACTGGTTTTTCTTTCACTTTACAGCTACTGGCCTCCAAGTGTTACATGCCTTGGCATGTGACTTCTTCACTAAAGAATTAGTGTCATTCTTTGATGGCCTTGGAATGTGATGTAGTTTCATGATACAATGGGAAAACTAACAGTATTCAAAATTAGATCTATCCAGTAACATGATGGATTTTTTTCTCTCTCCATCCCTTACCCCTCATTTTGAACTTCATCAATAGAGGAACAAACTGAATGTCAAGGATTGAAGGATTTAAATTTACCCATTGTTGCGAACTACTTGGCCAATCCACCATTCCCTAACGTTTGTACTGAAGAAAGCATTCCAGGCAGCTTGGCAGAATCCCAGAATGAAAGTGCTTCCATCTCTTCTGCTTCCCAGAATGAAACTAGCCCTTGTTCATCAGCAACTCAGGCCGAAAGCACCTGCACACCCAAGTCAAGCAGCAGCAAGACTTTCCCAGCACCAGATGCTGAAGCCAGGCCACCCCCCGTGCCCCCCATCGCTGCAGCCAGCCCAGGGGTGCCCCATGGCCCCAGCTGCCCCCCAGCCATGCCCCCCAGCCATGGGCCCTGCTCTCCAGGAGCGTCCAGCCAGGCCATGCCTCTGCAGCCAGACACCTCCCCCAGCGGCCCTGCACCTGCCTTCCAGCCCATCTTCTTCACTGGAACATTCCCCTATAACATGCAAGGTAAACAGGTGCCATATCTCATAGTTCTGTTACTTACTGGGTGAAAAGTTAAGTACAAATTTCACTTAAGATTCTAATAAAGTAGAGGCAGAGATGTTGAATTCTGTGGCCAAAAGTGCTCTAACTTTCTTGTGCTCAGTCAGTTAAGTGAAATGTCTGTTACACTGTATTTTAACCATGGTAATACTTGGCAAAAGATCGGTCCATATAGCATGAAAAATTAAATTTTGCACTACATTTACATCAAATACACCTCTGGTAGTGTGGTAATGACTTTGTGACTGGGTGGATCAGTTTTAACAGTGTTAACATGATTCTTCTGTGTATTTTTGCTGGAAGCTTCTGTTAACTGCACAGTATTTCTCAGTGAGATCACAGGGATTGTATTAAAAAACCTGAATTCAAAAGATAATGGTAAACACTGTAGTGCTGGGTTTGAGTTGCTCATCTTTTTTGTTGTTAACCTTTTAATTGTTTCTCTGTCAGAACTTGTGCTCAAGGTCAGAGTCCAGAACCTTAGAGACAATGACTTCATTGAGATTGAACTGGACAGACAGGAATTGACCTACCAAGATCTGCTCAGAGTGAGCTGCTGTGAACTGGGTGTTAATCCAGAGCAAGTAGAGAAGATCAGAAAACTACCCAACACACTCGTAAGAAAGGTAAGAACAGAAATGAGAGACTACCTTGACTTTACAGACATCAGAAGGTATTTTTGTAAAAAGACTAGCAAAACATCATCTTTGTTAAATAAAAACTGACTTAAACTGACAGATTCAAAGGGACGTTGGACCTTTCTTAATACTTCATCATAACTTGTTTAAAAATAGTTCTTGTAAAAATAGGCAGAGTATTTTAGCTCCTAAAGCAGATGGAACTATTACAGCTTGACTTTTTAAAAATGTATCCCAAACGGTGCATTTAGTGTGCTTTTGACATTAATTGCCTGTTCACTGTTTGCTTGCCTAAAAAGAACAAACAGTAATGTGAAAAGCGTCCACAAATTCGCATACAAACACTTAAAGATAGGCTGTTAACAAATGAACCTGCTCTTCTATTCCAAAAATATACATTCTTGAGGTCCCTAAACCAAAGTGGTCACAACTCTTTGTTAAGTGACATGTACAAAACCAACCAGATCATAATGAGATTAAAGGAGAAGAAAAAGTTTGAGGAGAAAAATCAACCAGTCAAACCTGCTACACTTCTAATGAGTATATATGCTGGTAGGATTTATTTTCTCATTCTTTATTGCTATTATTGGATGTGGAATTTTAGTTTTTACTTCCTATAGTTATTTCATAAATAACCAGCTATGTTTAGCAGAATGTTGTTTTGTCTGTTCCTTACAAGGACAAGGATGTTGCCAGACTCCAGGACTTCCAAGAGCTGGAGTTGGTCCTTATGAGAAGTGAGAGCTCTCCTTTCCTGAACGCTGCGGCCATGCTGACAGAGTGGCCGTGCCACAACAGCAGAGCATCCAAGCTGACCTACTGACCCTGAGAGCTGCAACTGTGATGTGAACACCTGGCAGTGACATGTGCTGCCTTTGGAAGGCAGCAACTTAAATGTGTGTAAAAAACCTTAAGTTATTATTAGGGTTACTATTTTAACTAATATTTTATATTTAATATCCTGTTTGCTTTTATTTTTTTACTTGATACTGTATTCAGCCAAGGGATACCTCATTTGTCTAGTAAAATCACATGCTTACAATATATTTCAAGGAAGTTTATTGGTTGTATCTGGCAGTGAAGTCACAAAAGATGTAATTATTGATATGAAAATTATGTTAAGTATACCCACTCTGACCAAGTAAGATGTATGGAAAGATTTGGGAAATTGTGTGTCTCTGTGCATATATATGCCTTTTAAACTTCCTTATTAAATTAAAAGAGGCACACAATGAATAGTTACTCTCTAAAAATGTAAATGTCCTTAACCTTTGCACCTCACAAACACACCAAGATGGGTTGTCTGGAGATCTTTAATCATCGGAAGTGGCAGGAGAAACCCTTTTACTGGGCTGAAAATAAGTGGAATAAACATGTCCATATGTAAATGATTATACCCTCCCCCCCCCGCCCCATGAGAATATTGTACTTCCACCAAAAAAATACAAAAGCCTCTCATAAATGTTCCTTAATTAAGTCTCAGTCAAGTTGGAGTGCCCTTTCAAGAGAAAGCTCATGTTTCAGGAGATGGGGAGGGGACCCCCAATCTGCACCTGTGGTTTTATTTGCTTCCTGACCGATGTGAGCCTGTGCATTACTCACAGCAGGTGTCAGTATTACCAAGACAGGGAAGCTCTTTGTGGCCATCCCTCATACACTAGTTCCAAGGGGGGCTGTGGTTTCTGCTGTATGAGAAGCACAGTAGTGTCCTCATGAGAGATGACAGCTGGAAGGAACACAGCATGCTTTTATGAGCCACTAGATGGGAAACACCCCACAAGCAAGTGACTAACTTGTAACTTTACATCATGCAGTCTACTGTCACTGTTACATAGCCATGTGAGTACTGAAAGGGCTGAATGCCAGGTGCTTTAAACTTTTTTTTTTTCCCTCTTCTTTGTGGAGAGTGAAAAAAAACCATCTCTGGTTAAACTACAGACTTTTTAACTTGCATCTAAGCAAGTCAGTAATGAAAAAAATGATTTGTGGGTTAAAGTGTTTAAGTCACAGCATTTCTGGAATATAAATAGCTTGAAGCCTTTCCTGATTAAAATGGCAGCCTGGGAACTTATACATTTGGAGGCTGTTTTCTTTTTTACCAAAAGATATGATGCTGACCTTTGCACCAGAAGCCTTAATTGAATCCTGTGGTGGGTGGAGGGGTGAGAGACTTGTTTTTACTGCATGAGCTTCTTTTTCTCCCCTCCGTTCCCCCCACCCCAAACTGTATTGA
The DNA here is from genome assembly GCF_971803275.1 of Cyanistes caeruleus. NCBI lineage: Eukaryota > Metazoa > Chordata > Aves > Passeriformes > Paridae > Cyanistes > Cyanistes caeruleus. The sequence goes on along the minus strand of NC_141719.1, from coordinate 6,033,702 downwards.
TTGTCCTTCCTCTCTGCTTTATGAAGCTGCACCAGAGCAGTTTTTGCACAGCTGGCGCTGTTTGTTGTCGATCTGGACTGCAATGTTGACAGTCAAACTATAAATAGTACAGCACCATGTTCTGGTAGAAGCAGCATGGCTGCCACCCTCCCTGGGTCCTGCTTTACCCTGGAAGACTCCCTCAAGCTGCTGCATGCCAAGAGAATACAGAAATCTCTTCTGCCAGCAGAGGAGTTGCTTGACTCTGGGCTCAGGATTTCACCAAGTTACTTAGTCTTAAAATTCTTGCTTACTGCAGTCAAAATAATTAAAATCCCTTTGTCCATACACATCACCTTAACCCTGCTAACTTCCTATTCTCAATCCTGGTTTTTTCTTCAACCAGGAGCTGAGCTACTTTAATGCCAGATTCAACCCTTGGGAAGCTCAAGACTGTGACACAGTATGAAGTAAAACTTCTTAACTAAGGTTCCTGCTTTGTTTTTCTTGTAGGACAGGAAAGAAGGTTTTATTTTAACAATTGTGTATTTATCTTTCCAGGCATAGCTTGGAGGCTAGCTCAGATTAAGTGCAATAACTGTCTGAAAAACAGTAGTGGTAAAATGGCTCAAAATTAATAGGAGTATCTAATTTCTTTCCCGTACCTTAATTTAGGAAGTCAGTGTAAGGACTGTCTCCACTAATTACTGAGAATTCTCCTAGAGGGAAGCTGGTTTAAAAGGCTTTATTTCTCTAGTTTCCACCAAGAATAACAGTTAATGTGTTAAACTCTACTCCTAATCTGACTGTAGTAACAGTAAATCTATGCATTCAGAGAAATATTTTTGTATGTTTTATGCAGTTTGATAAACTCTAAGGCACACTAGTTATGTTAACTGGTTTTGTTGGGCTTTTTCTTTGAACAATAAACTGTTGGAATGACAACTGAGATTAAGTTTACAAAACTTACTGTTCTTCCAAGGATGACTTTTGTTTGCACTACAGACTTGTACTGATCTGACATTACTACTCTTCACTTATATTAAATTATCAGTCATTTCAAGTACCTCGATCTCTTCCTTTACAGGGTGAGGGGTAGAAGGATGTGAAGATCACTCTAGAGTGACCATGACACTTAAAATTTTATTGCAACTTTGAAAAACCATAAACCAGTACATTTGTAACACCTAATAAAAGACTGTCAGGTTGTCAAAACCAGTATGGAAAAAGCATGTAAGAGGTGCTTGCTGAAATCAGCTACTTGCCTTCTGCCTAGCATTCCTAGAAAATCTGGGATGGTATTTATCCTGGACTTGAGCTTTGAAAGGTACCTCTCACAAAGATGAATGAATCTCTGTGGAGATGTTTGTACAGTCAAATCTGGAGGCAGAAAGGCACCATGTTTCCTATGCTCTGCAAAACAGAATTTTTCTCCAAAGCATTAAAGACTCCCCTATGATACTTTCAGAATCTGAATTCCAGGCTGATGTACCTAAGGTACCTCATTTTATCATTTTTACTTTTGCAAAGTAAGGGGAAATGCAAATCCTGTAATAAATAAGTGCAGTGGAAGATGCAAGATAAACATTTTCATTGCTGAAAGAAGTAACTCATCCAGGAAGTGGCTGAGTTCTGTCTCCTAAGTTTCAAAAGGAGGAGGTGTTCATCCAATGTCTTTCCAATTAGGATTTAGCTATAATTTCACTTGCTCACACTTTATGTTTTCTGAAAAACACTGCCATATCCACTCTCCATCCCCTGTGTCCCTGCACATGTATTTGCTTAAATTAATAGACAATAGACTATAAAAACAGAACAACAGAAGTCAAGAAAGGAACACAGCTGTCTACATGTGGTATCAAAACCTAGCCCTACTGACCAAAGACACCAAGATAGAGATTCCTCACAAGTGCACTTCCACACACAGGCCACACAAGGGAGCACAAGTTACAATGGTGTTCTGTCCATGTCTGACTTTGGTGACATACATCAAGGCCTGAATACTAAGGGGAAAGATAATGCTCTTTTAAAAGAGCATAAATTCATTGCCTTACAGCCACAGCACTGACTCGTACACACTGCAGTTCTTTTCCAACAAGAACCACTCCTGCTTGCACTACAGCTTCACAGGGCACATCTCCCTCCCTGTGTGTCTGTTCTGACCAACTGCATAGGGGCTGTTAATCAATAATATATCAATATTATAAATATCAATAAACAAATAAAATATCAATGCAATATATGCAATGCAAATATAAGGCAGTCTGAATGCCACTCTCAGTGCTGGAATCGCTCTAAATATGCTGTCAAAGTTGACCAGTTTTATAAAGAGTTAGTATCTACATTTTTATTGCAAGATTTCTGTGATTTCTTAACCAACTGCAGCAAAAGACACTTTTTGGGGAGATGCTGAACCCAACAGCATCTAACTGCTGCATAAGTAAGCCAGAAATCAAATCCTGATGGCACCAAAAAAACCCAAACCCACAAACAGCACAGAATAACTAAGCATCCAAATTAATAAACTAAGCTTGAAGACATGAGCAATTTATTAGGAAAGCAGCTTAATTAATATTATTAAATGTTCAATGACAGAGACAATCAAATTTGTAACAGAAATTCAAAGATACTTTATTTCCATTTCTCATATATCAAGAAGCTAGGAATTGCTTAGTTGTAAAAATGGGATTCATTTTAGTTTGATTCACACAAATACTAAACATTTATTCTTGTATTTTAAAGTCCAAGAATGAAAACTTGCAATTAAACACTGAGCAAGCCATGTGTTCAGGTTATGTTGGTTTCTTATCTTAAAAAGTCTTAAAGAAAAAAAAAAGGATACAGGACTTATATTCTCAGTAGCATATGTGCTATTATCAACACATCTTTCTGAACTCTGGGAGGAAACACCAGTCCTGAATTAAATTTTTTTAAAAAAAATTCTAACTCAACTTTATATTTTTCTACGTCACTACAGCTTTCTTTCACCTCATTTTAAAGCAGATCTTCAGTTTAAGCTGTCTTCCGCTGTCTTCACAGACTCTTCATGTAGTAGTCCTATAATGCAAAATTTTGGGAGAACAGACGATTAGACAGCATTAAGAGCATTTTGTTTACCATTCCTATACACTCGCCCAGTTGTTAGCTGTCATCTTAACTCTACAAAAACATCAATGAACATGACTAGCTTTAGAAGCAATGATGTAGCATTAATGGTTTAATATCAACATTAAATGTTTAAGAGCTCCTAGCATACATAATGCAACTACAGTAACAAATTATGTTACAAGAAGCTCATTTATCAGCTGGTATCTCCACTTTTAGTTCCTTATTTCAGGAATACAACTAAAGACCTTCTGTAAGAAAGAGCGGGGAAAAAACTTCAAGTTGTCCTTTCAATACAGTATTGGAATTGCCTATTGCTTAGCTGCTTCATATCCCACAAACAGTTTCCAGCATACATTCCTGCCATCAACACTGTCATCATTTGGTGGCATCTGTCTCTGCATTTACATTTGCCTTACAAGCCTGTCATCAGCCATTCCACTGTTCTGTGCTACGGCTGACTGCAAAGTCTCCTACACAGTAGGAAATATTAAACACATACCTCTTAAAGACTTGAATTGCATTGAAAGTAACAAGGCGAATATTATGTAGTGTTTATTGCATTTTAAACTCTTTAAAGATATCTAATTCTGGGCAGCACTGCATCCCTACACACAGTTGAAAGAAAATTCCATTCTGTTAACATCAGATTTACAGTATTCACACAATACACAAAAAGTCCTTTTCACTAGCTTCAAAATCAAAAACACAACAGTAAGCTTAAAGATTACAGGCAACAGCATTCAAACATGGATGTGGGTAGAGAAAGGAGTACCTGGCATGAGTACCTGCTTAGTTTGACTGAATCCTTGATTTTTAATTTGGCTTTTCATGGGCCGCTCACAACACCAACGCTGTGTGAGGTATGGTAGTCAGCTGCAATAATTCATAAACCCTACACTTCCATCAATCCAATGCTACTGGCTCTCGAGTTACAGAACAAACTGCATTAGAATGCAAGGCAATAAAGCAAAAAAACTAGAAACATCCTTGACAAAGAAATACTAGCAGTTTATATGAAAACAAAGTAGTCCAACATGTGCCTCAGATATTAAGTATTTAAGCAAAAGTTTCTGCTGATGTACCAACACAATATGGACTTAAATACAAAACCAGTTCAACTTTTTTTTAAAAAAACGAAACAAAATCCCTAAAAATAAAAAAAAAAAATCATTAATTTTTCTATGGTGACTATATTACAAATATGTCCCAAAGAGGCACACTAATGGGGGCACGAGTCTGCTACAAAATAGCTGAGACAAAACAATGTACCTCAAAATGTTTTGCAGGACTACACTGTCATTTCCTTCAGAAGGTGCTTTAGTTTGTCTTCTTACTTGACTTAGTTCCATCTTCATCTGTGCATACTTACGCTGCACTGTTAAACAGTAACAAAAAGCCCTAATCAAAGTTTGAAATAATGCACTTACCTCTGTCTGATCTGAGGTCATATCAGATCAGTTTTAATTGGACTGAGTGTCACCTTCAGATTTTATGTCTTCATTGGTCCCATTGACCTCATTCTTAGTCTCACTCTCCTTCGAGTCTGTATTTGTGTCTTCACTCTGTTTTTCTCGACTACTGGACTTCATACTACTTTTTTTATCATCAGATCCCCTCTTTTCTGCCATGAAAGAAGACATTGACCATGGATTTCAAAGTAAAAACAAACATTGCACATGTGAGATATATATTGCATACAACATGAGACAATTTGTATAGCAGTAACAGTAATACTCAAGAAGTTACAGAAATAGGCTTCAGACTACCATGCTGGAATGGAGAGGGGACAAAATAAAGGTAAATGGGGACAATAGAGGGTGGGGGAAGAGGAGAAACAGAGGCAGCTACTCAGCTCTCTGTCAAAATGAACAAATTTGGGGGGAAAGAGGTTAGGCAAATGTGTAATTATGGTGCATGGCTTCCTTACTTGTTACGGGACTCTTTTGGTCCGCAAGTTTTGATTTCTGATTGTGTATGGCTTGCTTTGGTTTACAATTCTTGTTAATTATGGGTCTTGAAAGAGAATCAGAAAAGAGTGATGGGACAATGCTTCACTGCATAATCGAAGAAATTGATACTTGCCAATTGAAAACTAGCAATCTCAAACTATCAAACACTTTGGGAAACAGTATTAAGCACTGACAGCTCTGCAGGTGGAGATCAGTGACAATCAAGATTAAATTTGAAGCTGCACATTTGTCAGCATTGTTAATTCTCAATTTTATAAAAACAGCCATCATTTATAGACAACTCATTAAAAGGACTTGGGGGGACAGCTTGGAAGACATATAAAAAGCAACTTTTTTTCAAAGGCAAAGAAACAGCAAGATGTGGGGGAATGAGCCCACAATTTCATCATGAATTGAGAAGCTCACTGAAATATTTGCTACACTAAAAACTCAAAGAAGGAAGGAAGCCAGAAGTAAAAATATTTCCATGGGAAGAAAGACATTCAGTATTAGAGCTGCGTGCCTCATCTGTAAATTCAGTATTTTCAAATTTACTAAAAATACCAATTCCTGCTGTATTATTTCACACCATAATATTCACCTCTTGATCAGTAAAGACACTCTGGAGAGAAAAAAAAAAAAAAATCCAGAAAACCAACCTCTCAGATGTCATCATACAGAACAACATTCATGCTCTTTTTTCTGATTATTCCCTGCTATCCGGGCAAAGTAAATAATATAAATAGACAGATAAATCTCCAACACAGGAGCGCACAGATCAAACACTCTGAAAAAGCTATTTTAAATAACATTATCACCTAGACTGGCATAACAGACTTTAATATTCCAGGAGACAAAGCAAGAAATTAAGCTTTAAAAGAACAGCGACATCCCGACTTCTTTGCTTTATAACACACTACACCAAAGGATAGGGTAAAGCCCTCACAGAGAAATTAAGGCAACTGCCTAATGACCACCAGTAGTGAGGATTCACCTGCAGAAGCACATCCAGTGCAGGGTGCCTGGAGAAAGCACACGGCAATGTCACCCAGCTCACTGAAAGACTAAGTCAGTTTGGGTCTGTCTGCCCTTGATTTGGCAACTCCGCAGGTAGATTGCACTCTAACTAACCTTGTTAAAAAGTCTTCTTTTTGTGTCTTAAAGGTATCTCCGGTGCACACGTGGATCCACTGAGGAATAGTAGTCTTGTTTCCCCGCAGAGGACTAGTAGTCAGTCCAATAATCTTATCTTCTGTCCTATGTAGATATGGTAGATCTTAATAGCCCTATGGATGTGCAGTGTGCAGGGTTTTGTTCTGTCTTTTTTGTGTCTTGAATGTGGTCAGGAAGGATAATTTTGTTTAAGGTTAAAAAAACTAATAAACTGTGGCATGAAAGATCAAATTCTTCTAAAAATTTTAGAATTAAAACAGGTTTACCATAGCAAACCTCCAGTTTGCCAAGCAGAACTGAAAAAGTGTATTCAACAAATAGCCCAATAACTTTTTAACCCCTAGAGTATCTGCAGAAAGTTAAGTTCCTCCACTGTATTTTTAATCAGTAAGAGAGAAAGCACATAAAATTAGTTTGCTGTTGAAAATGGGTGTATTATTTCAACTGTGATGTATTAGGTATAATCACATAACATTGACTTTGCTTCCTGATTAAACACATTAAAGCACATTTTTCTGATTGAGTTTGTGTGGGCAACTGAGATGTGTTCTGTGAGAATTCTTACCACAACAAAGTGAATCACTTTACTATTCAGAAAATCAAACATAATATCCAGTATTACTGAGCTGTTCTGGCAGTATCTGCTGACGTTTAATCACTAACATTAAAACATGATCATAATTACTTTTATGTAAATATCAGAATCCACATTAGGGAAGGTAGAGAGCCAAGCCAAAGTGGTCTAGAGGCCCAGTCCAGTATGAACCCTTCATAAAATTAAGGTACTTGGAAAATAATTTTTCTTTTACTAAAACCCCCTATTTACTCCATCTGCTCTGAAGTTTGTTAACTTCAACACTAGATGCATTCTACTGATTTATATTAAGCTGACACTCAGCTGGTGTTAATGGCTGGTGGCTCCTTTCTTTAGCAAAGGTATCCCTGACCCTGAAATCTGAGTCACAAACCAAGTACCCCCATTTTTACACATACTTTTTTCTTATAACCTTGGCTGTTGTCTTCCACAGTATCTTAGTGAACAAGAAGCCAGGACTTCTGAATTTTCAAAGTGTGGCACTAATTTAATATGCAATTGTATGCAAATCTTGGGAAACTGCTCCTTGGGTTTTTTTGGTGTTAATATTCATATTTATAAAGCAGTTTGAGATTTCCAGATGAAAGGCACTACCACAAGTAGTTACAGCCTTTGCTCCTTACTTTTACAACTGCAGATCAGTGATGGCTATAAAGACCAGCAGATTCTGAAGCCAGGATCCCCAACATAACTAAGATTTAACTTTTAAGTTACTACTTAAGTTACACACTTCAGATATATGAATCTCTAAAGCTTTCTTCTTTACTACCTACCTACAGTGCCACATTGTAAATATGAAGCTGCAATGGTGCTTACAGATTCAGCACAGAAATTCAATGTGGTCTTATTAACTACTACTGGGTTTTTTCTCCTTCCTCCCCTCCTCTTTTTAATTTTTTTTTTCTGTTAAAGGATTTTCCCAGCAAAGGGAAAACAACAAACTTCTTCTGTTCTAAGGCCTATTTGTGTTTTTACAAATGTTAAGATGGTACAGTGAAAAAAAGTAATTGGTTTTCCCAGGTGGGATTTTCATCGCAGCTCATAGCATCACCTCACTGTTCTCATTTCTGGTGGAAGAAAGTAGCAAGCAGCAAATAAAACAGCCAGCAAGGAAATCAGTTAAGTTAAAACTAAAAATACTTGAGATGCTGAAGAAAGTTCACTAGCTCCTCTATTTATGGGAAGATTAAGGAAAGAACTGAGAAAATTGAATTGAGAAAAGCTCAAAACCAGACCAAATTTGAATAAATAAGAAAACAGTTACTTATATGCATAGATACACACATTCAGGAAAACAGGACATTCTTGACCAAGTACCAAAAATCTGTTCATAAAGCAGGCAAAAAAGGCACAGTATCAGGTAAGAATAGTAACAAATGGACAGATATAGGCTACAACACTGAATCTGAGTTTAAAGCCTGCACATCATTTCCACTGCCAACGAGCAAGCAACAAAACCCACTCTCTTACATGGCAAAGGAAAATGAGAGAAGCATCAATACTAAAGGTGCCCCACAGTATAAACCAGAATAATTCAAACAGTCCAAGGAAGTCAGGGAAGAGAAATACATGAAGCATTACCAACATTTTGGCAACCAATCCACTGGATAAATACGGAGAAGGGTCAAGCAGACAGGCCTATGCAACCCAGACACATGCACAGAGCACCTTTCATTCCAGAGAACCTCAAAAGTACCTTAGAAACACAATTGTTTCATCCATTACTGATGATCAGCCCATGAAGTGGGGTGGCTGTTTCGGACTGGCCATTAGTCAGCTCCCCACCAGAGCCAGAAGTATTACGTTCCTTCAGAAGTTCCAAAAGACTTTTAAAGGGGGAAATTTAGCAATAACAGTGAATTAGTATCTTCTCACAAAATTGGAATCTACAGTGTTCTCACTGTAGCTCTTTGTAATCCTACTTAAAGTCAAGTTTCTGAGCTTCAGCCTCTGGTGAAGCAGTGAGTCACCATGAATGCTGTGGTACATGGCATGTACAGCTACAAAACTGTTGCAAGGACTAACACAGCTTTCTGTTGAGACTCACCTGAACACTGACAAAGCAAAACTCACTTCGTTTGAACAACAAAAAAAAAAAAATAAAAAAAAGGGAGAAAGGTGGGGAGGAAGAGCAGGAGACTGGGGAGGAGGCATAAATTGTCATTTAGAGCATCACAGAGATTCTGCAATATTTATCTTGGACTGCATTTATAGATTAGAAAAAAAACTTGAAAGCACTGTTAAAAGAATAACAACAGAAACCTGATAGTGTTGAGAAGTAACAGATGGTACAGATGAAAAGCCAGGTACCAATCTCCCACAAAACGTGTGCCTGCAAAGGGTAATTTGCAAATAACCACTAAGAGTAGGAATGCAAGACATTCACTCTTACGAAATTATGATTACAGGCTTATGTTTTCCTAAAAGTAAACAGGTCTTAATATATAAAAAAATCCTTGCACACTTCATCTGCAGACAAAGTGCAACAGGTAAGAGAAGGACTCTGGGGTGTAGGTATGCACACATATGCAGTGATGTTAACCGGAAAAAAACAAAATGCTTCAAACTGCTTGCAGCAACACACACAGCTTTTAGAACCAGGTCTGATCTGGTACTAAGAACTTTCAGTCACTCACTGAAAGGCTAACAGCTTTTGAGACTCTAAGGAAAGATTATTTCAAAACTTTCTAAGAACTCAGTCTTTATACAAACATACCTTTTTCTTTTGACTTCCTGTCTTGTTCTCTCTCTCTGCTTTTGCTTCTGTGCTTGTAGGACTTCCGATCCCGGCTTTTTGACCGTCTCCTGTCCCTACTGCGAGACCTGTGTTTCCTTTCTGATCTATCATGGCTCCTGCTTCTCCTCCGGTCACGACTCCTTAACATTCACAGAGAATTTCAAAAATGTAAACCTCAGCTGCTATTTTCTAACTCAGAATATAAAACTGTAGAACAGTAGCACTTTTAAATACAGTCATTATCTGCAGAAACCAAATCTTAAAATATTGTATATAAATATTTCCCGGTACAGAAGACCTGGTTTCATACTGACCTCTTAATTTACTAAAACACTTAACTACACAGTTTCAAAGTATCTACCACCATTAAATACAGACCAACTAAAGGAAGAAAGCAGACCCTACTTTTTTGGGAGCATTCTTTATCTGCTGAAAGCTCCCTCATAAAGCAAATTCCACCACTATGGTGCCATCTTCCAAAAATGGAGAGAAGACACTCAGCAAAAACTTGCCTATCCTTAGAACCAATAAGGTGTGTCTTGGCTTAAGAAGCAAGACCTAAGTGAAGCTAACAAATCAGTGATGTGACTCAGGCTGACAGATCAAGTCCCCACAAGATTTTTACCTTTTGGAAAGTTATATGAAAATACTTAAGAGACACACAGGCACACACACAGGTACCTGCTCCGCCTTCTTTCTCTGCTTCTTGACCTTTTGTGGTCTCGTGAGCGGCTGCACCTCCTGTCAGATGTCCTGCTTGAATGCCTGCTACGTGATCGGCTCCTTTTACGTCTCTCTCTGTCACGAGCCCTCTCTTTTTCCTTTTCTTCCTCTTCACGTCGTCTCTTCCTTTCCCGCTCTTCTCTTTCCCGCTCCCTCTCCTTCTCTCTCTCCTCCCGTTCTAGCTTCTCTTTTTTCAACCTTTCATCACGGTCAGGCTCTTCTGTTCTTTTTCGTAACTTTTCCTTAAAAAACAAGTTCACAGGAAGAAATGGTGATTACTCAATGACTCACTCAAGAAATGACGACTACTTAAGCTTATAGATTCTGAGGCTATAAAAGCCAAAACTTTTCACTAGACAGCCTTTTCTGTACATTAGGAAGCCTCCAAGAATTTTGCATTTCAATAACTGGAGGAAATACTTACTTTTAAATCTTCTACAGTAGCTTTTATTTTGGCATAACCCATGTGCTGCTTTCCCATCAAGTGGTCATCTACCCTGGACTGTGCATCTCCTACAATTAAAAAGGCTCCACAAACTTCACAAACTTCCATTTGTTTTTCCTGGGCTGCAAAGCTCTCAATTGTCTGAAAAAGAAGAATATTTGATAAGGCAAAAGGAAAGTTTTGGTTGAACTCTATATTACTGTTGTCAAATCCCAGGCTCTACTGAAAGCTTGAATCACATCTGCCTGCTTTCTCTTAGGAGCACTGCACCCCATCAGAGTAAATAGGGAGAAAAGAGGCCACCCTATGCCCATTGCCACATGGAAGGAGCCCATGAGAAACCACAGAACCATTACTGACTGCATTAATATGTACCAAGTTGTATCTGCAGCTTCCTTGCAATATCAGAAAAATTAAAGTTCTAAGTTTTTCTTTTAAAGCTTTCTTTTCCAGTTTTAAGATTACTTTGGCATCAACTGTAATGTCAGGAGCTGCAGAACTACCATGGAATATACCTCAAGGAATCAAAGGGCTAGAATACCCCATGAAGAAAAACAAAAATAATTACTGGCTTCAATTTAGAAGTACAGTGGTCAAATTAAACCACTGTTTCAACAGACATATGAGAAGTACATTGACATTTCAACATAAACCCAGGTGATTATTGCTGTGCAGTGTTCATGAATCATACAGTATGGACATAAACACGCTGTCTGTAACATTTATGGGCTCTCAAAAGATAAAACAAGAATCTCAATTTGAGCATTTCATTAAACACCAAAGTCAAACCCTTAAACTTAAGCTCCTTTTCATTAACAGAATCTTGATACTTAAAACATTCCCTCTGGCTTCTGTAGCTCTCAGAGTCAGACAGATGCCTGTCTCTAGTCACAACCTTGACTCAAGGGCTTTCTGTAACAGTCACAGTCGTTCAGTAGAATTATATTGCAGAGACTACAGGGCAAAGTTTAACTGAGACCTCAACTAGAGGAAGGTGCAAGCTCTCTTCTACCACTGCTGGGTGAATATAATAATTTGTGTGCAGGAAACCCACTCTCAAGGTAAAATGCCTCATCAACACACTGGATTAACACAGCCAAATGTCCTGTTACTATATAATAAATTCTGCACAGACCTTGCATACCTTCAGCAGAAGGATATTTTAGTATGTCTCAGAACTACAAACACATTACTTACTGAAGTCGTAGACCTCAGCAGTTCTCTCTCTTCCTTTAACTGTTCAACGAGTTTCATCATTCCTTGTGCTTCTTCCACCTTCCCTTCTGAACCTAGTTCTTCAATCTAAAAGGCAATTAAAAAAAAAAAAAGTTTGATTTTTGATCAAGTAACAAAAGCAAGAGATCTCTCTTATGGGGGTTAAAAAACCCTCACCTGTTGAAGCAGTACATCAATTTTGTCAGTTAACACCTGAATCTTCTCTTCGTTTTTACCAGTAGGTCCCGCTCCCTGCAAAAAGTAAAAGAGTGAGTTGGGGCTATTCTTCTTTTGTTAAAGTAGCTTAAGCACACAAATGTATGTCTTCTCATATACCAGAGATGCTTTGGGAATAACCTCCCCCTGGGCCTCTTCTCCCACAAGAAGCTACTAAAAATAGTCTAGTCTAATATAAAACACTTCTCAATACAATTTACTCCACTCTTGTTAAGTCTAGTCACACTAATTCCTCCCAAATCAACAAAAATGTTCAAGGTCCTGGCAAGAAAATCGTATTCAAAGTCCTAACTGTCGTAACTTCAAACTCTGACACTCCCATGCAGCTATTGCATATCTTTGCAGACATTGAAGTATGACTTAGAAGTTCTGTGGGCTTTGAATTCAAATTCTGAGCATGAAATGTGAAAAGAATTTCACTTCAAAGATGCATTTGTCAGCAGTGTCCTCTCTGCAGGCTGCCAGAATAGGCTTATTGCTGCCCTCCCACCTCTGCTCTGCTCCACAAGTGCTGTCTCTCGACCAGATATTGTCCACAGCTCCTTCTGAAGCAACTGGACTTTGCACAGAACAGTGTGGGGCAGCAGAAGGGAGCAAGGCTGTACTGCCAGTCACAGAAGCCACAGAGCACAGGCCACAATCACTGCTCCAAATCCATCAGGGGACAAGATACAGCTTGCTAGTGAAGGGAGGAAGGAATGTGCAACTAGTGGAGAGAGGGTGAACTGAGGTCAAGGTAAAGACAACACTTGACAGGTAGAGAACAGATACTCATTCTGAGGAAACAAGAGACAGTGAGAACAGAGAGGGCTCTTGCTGACTGTGGAGTCTCTCTTGGCTCATCCATTAGTGCCAGATACAATCTGCTGGCTAAATGATGAATAATCTTATTGATCAGGAATCTTCTGGATGGCATTAAGTTTTACCTGAATAGGTAAGACCCTGAAGATACTGTCTACAGGAAAAGCTGCCTCAATGACTCATGCAGACTCACCCCAGAAGACTGTTGGTTCTGTGACAGTGCCAAACGAGCATGGCCCCTCCGGATCCTGCGCTCCACCTCTGCAAGCAAGCTCTGCAAATAGCGCAGGAAGTCTCTCTCATAGCCCACCTTCATAAACCGAGAGCTCTTCTCATACCTGAGAAATAAATTTAAAAATGAGAGCTCACATCAATCCCCAATAGATGAAAACTAAGTAACAAGACACACAGTATTATAAATTCTTGCTCACAGTAAGAGAATACTATAAATTTAAATAAGTAAATTTTTATTTAAATAAAAATATAAATAAGTTTACACAAATAAAAAAGAGCGAGTAATTTGTAATGTTTGGGTTGCTATTAACAAATTTCAAAGATACCAGAAACTCTATCTGCTTTAACATATCAAACAACAAACTTACTGTTTGCGTAGGTTTTCATCATGTATTTTTTCACAAGGACCTAAGAAGACAACACAAAAAGCTAAAGTTTGCATTCCTAAATGTTGTATTCATATTCCACCAGCACCAGTTTGTGCACCATGACAGAAAAGGGCTATAAACATTTCACAAGGACTTTTATGCTTCTGTCTTTCTGCTTCCTTTGCTTGGAGCTTGAAAGATACATTAACGAAAAAGAATGCCAACATTTTTTAGTAATTATAAAACCGAAAGAGACTCTACATAAAAAGTCTTCATAAAAATAGAATTTCCAGATAAAGTTTTACATCATCAAATACAAAGTAATATCCTAAACACCTGGAGCTTTAAAAAAAAAAAAAAAAAAAAAATTACATATGAAGGGTAATTTCATCAGGCACTTTCTAATTTCCAGGGCTCTCTGCAACACACTGGCTACTTAAAACATAGATCTTCAGAGTAAATTAGGAGGTATGTGCTCTGACTTCATGAAGGTGGCTGTGTTAAAATTCCTCACCTTCCCCAGACTCTCGAACTCTTCAACAGACTTAGAAACTAAGACAGAAAGTCTGGTTTTGCTAAGTCACCATCTCCAAACAACATCCTACACGTAACCATCACATCATTTACAGCTGGTCTTCAGAAGTAACTATTACAGTAAGAGAGTCTCTAAAGTAAAGCAGCTCAATCATGTATACTCACACAAAAATAGGTTTTAAAACCCTGCCCAGGTAGAATAACCCAAACTAGAAACTGACACTTGAGGAGAAAAGCACCCCACACCCAGTAATCTGGCTTACACAGTAAGAAAAAAAAAAATTAAGACTTTTTTTACTTAGACAAAGTAGCATCTAGGATAAATATTTCTTTTAGCATATTGTATCACCAGAAACCCTTGAAATGAAAAAATAAAATAAAATTCAAAGTGTTCTGACAGAGTAATTAACAATAAAAAAACACAGTTTGCATTCAAAAGCTCAACTGTAATTACTTTTATGTGAATAAAAATGTCATGACTTATAAACTTACCTAAATCAGAACGGGTATTTGTAAATAATTCAGCTGGGCAAAAGCCACAAAGGTAGTATTTGCAAACCTGATAGAGAAGAAAGAAACAGGCATCATTTTTTGCCCCTTGAACTGAAAATTTTATGTAATTGCTTTTATTTTCTAAAACACAGCAATAAAGTTTCCTTTAAACATAGTAAGATTTCTAAAAATTTTACACACCCTCTATCTTTATATTTCTTGGCAGCAGTGAGTGCTACAAGATGCATCTTGATGACAAAAGACTAAAAATCTTACTTTTCCTTGCAATAGTAATAGTTCTTAATTTTACCACCAAATATTTAAGATTAGAGGAGAGAGTCATCAATTTATAAATATAAATATTTAGTAGTTCCAAAGGAAAGGACTTAAATCAGATTGGGCTATTTAATAGTTTAATAAGTTAATAAAAGTGAAATTCTTAACTATGAAAAGCCACAAGAGATGAGAACAATTGCCATGGAAGCATGGAACAAGTTCTTCCCTGCCAACTAGAAAGGGTTTGGTTTGTTTCTGCACAGTATGGTTTTACATTGAGTCAGGTTATTTTTCTGATAACAGAAAAAGACCACCAGAAAGTTCAAAAACCTACTAACCTGTTACTCTAGTCAGTAAATACTTAACATATGATGAGGTAAAACCAGCTTTTGTTAAAAAGATTATTCACCCTCACCCATGAACATGGGCTTAGCTAGTCAAGTTGGTCAGTTCCTGAAGTTCATAACACAGAAATATCTCCTGTCTATTCATCAGAAGAGCCGTAAGGGTAGAATCTTAGATCTAGTAGAAATACTTTGATCCCTAATTTGATAAACAATCTTAAATAATTAACTTTTCACTAGGCCCTTCCTACAGATGCGACTGCCATTAATTAAGGGGTAAATCCAAAACTAGCCTGAACATTCTACCAGCACCTCCTTTACATTATGCTACTTTCTGATTTTTGGCAAATCTAGTAACTGTGAATGCATTACAGCCTAATTCTAATCCTCTCACATATCCTTCAGAGAAAGACTTGCAGTATCTTATCTCCCATGATACTCACTAAAGTATTTGAAGAAACGGGGGTGAGAAGAGAGGCCCCAAACACCACCAACTCACTAAAAAGCCTGTGATATCCGCTGATCAAATTAGATCAACCCGATTTATTTTTCCAAGCTGCAATTCAGGCTATGGAAATTAAAACACTACTGACTGCTTTAGAGATCACTCAGAAAAACAATCAGGCTTCTATTAACAAACCACGGACAAGAAACACAAATCTCTTATGTTATCTGAATACCTCTCCCATGATCCAGGTCTGGACACTGGTACTTATCTGAAGCAATTTACCAAGAATACTTAAGAAAACATGTAAAATGACTGTTTTTTGTTTTTTGATTTTTTTTCTTCTCAGAAGGACAAAGTTACTGGACAAAATCTGGTTTCAGAATCTGCTCTTCTCTGAAAGCTGCAATATCCCTTTTTTTACTATGGTGTTGCTTCAAAGGAGCAGTTTCGGGGATGGATTTCTGTACTAGTCCATAGAAATGTGACTTCTCTATACATTCTCTTCTTCCATTTTCTCATACTCACATCCAGGTATAAGGATCAGTGGAAAGACACCTCCCAAAAAATTTCAGAGATGGATTAGACAATTTCCTAAGACACAGAGAGTACAGTAATGACAGTCTGACCATACCATACTGTTAAAAGGGTTGTAGAGTATCTTCTATCAACCAAAAAATTAGGCAAACTGGCCTACAAAAGTTTAGAAACTACTAGTAACTAAAGAAGCAAAGGAAAAGTACTTGGAAGTACGATGAACAAAACAAAACAAAAAATCCCACCCTCAATGAAATCCAAAAGAATTACAATTATTTTTAAATAGCTCTACTAGGAAAGTCCTCTTTTTATGAACTGATGGTTATAGCCAAAAGTTGCAGTAACCTAAAATACAACTAAAATACAAGGTTTAAACACTCTATACACAGTAACAATTATTTATCTATTAAAAGCCCCAAACAAACACAAGCCATATCAAACAAACAAAAAACTCAAACCCAAAATAATGACAAGATACACCCACACCTAAAAGCTGCCATAATTTTCTATCAGCTTCTAGATGCTGCCACTCTAGCACTCGGATGGCACTCCTAGTGAGTGAGACAGTGAATTAATTACCTGACATTCTCTCCTAGGAAGCAGCCTGCAGAGAAATACTCACTTCAGAGTGGTTCAGACCACTGTGGCAGAAGTGATTTCCCTCCCCTCTCATACCTATTTCTTTATGCTCTTCAACTAAGTTTGCTTCAACAGGAAAACACAGCTTGCTGGAATCCTGCAGAATCTTGCAAGTACCATTCCAGCTCAGCTTCACTGAGCGCAACATCTGCCTTCCCAGGCTGAACATCAACTGCACTTCCAATCAATCCTAAGTAATCAACGGTGAGTGGGAACAATAAGGGCCAAGGAATGGCTTAAGCATCATGGAACCATAAAGGACTGAAACAGAGGTGATTGATAAGCTTCAACTGGCATCACTCATCCACGGTTTATCAGGCCACTGCACTAATCACAAGTAATATGAAAATATGAAAACACATTCTGTAACAGGCAGTTTGGTAGGCCTAAGTCCCTATGCAGGTAACAAGCATTTACTCCTTTCTGCAGAATTATTATGGCAACTTTGCTACCAAGAAGGTGCAACAGAGAAGGGTCACTGTCAAACTGCTGCTGCAGGATAAGCCAGAGCTTGGGTCTCAAAGCTCCCAAGCGCTCTCATTTTGGTAAGACACTGCCACACTACAACAAACAGGAATGCTTGGAACTCTCCACTTCTTTATCACAAATTGACTAACCCCTGAAATCTCATGGAGGTAGGAAATAGTATCCTTTACATCCAGGTCCACTAAGTTAACAGCAAGAATTGCAAGCTCAATTGGAGTTTGGGAAGCAGTTCAAACCTTTCCCATATAAAGAAGGTATTGACAGCTCAGTATTATTAAAGCTTCTACATTAACATGTTTCTCTTCTGCAAGAAATTTATTTGCTGATGGAGAAGTATCTCTCTAACAGTAACAAACAATGACATAAAAAAATTCCTTCAGGGAGACAATTCCTAGTAAAAAGGCTGAGAATAAAATCCAGCCTAGATTTTAGTTTACACATCGAAAACTTGTAAATTCCTTCTCATAGTTGAGTTCTTTGAATCCATTAACGCTCACATGAGCAGACATTTTAAGAGCAATGCCCGCCCACCCAAACAAACATCAGCCCTTCTCCCAAACCCAAGCTTAAAGACAAGTGTTTTTTGCTCTTGGAAGAGTATTAGTAATGGAAGGCTAGGTTCTCTCCCTCTGTCCCCTGGAGGATTAAGTCCTTAAATTCTACCTAGATGCAAAGCAATTTAGGTCACTGGCATTATAAAAGTAAAAGCACAACACATTATAAATAGCTAAAACCATCCAATCATATTCTGAATACCTACATTTTGAGAAACTGCATTATCAGAGGTGATTGCTCACAGCCATTTGTCTCTTAACAGCTCTTCACCCCTCTCCACTTTCCTGAAAACCCTGAGTTTGCCTAGATGAAGCATTGAAATTTCAAACCTTACAGGAGCACGGGCAGTCTATGCTGGGCTGTCTTGTGCTACTGAACAGCCTCAGACTCTTATGCAATTGTTGTTTCTGTAATAAATCACTTTGTTGCAGGTGGCATATTAAAGAAGGAAGGCGTGAATCAATTAAGAAATATACTCTGTCTACTGATATGATAGTAGGCAGAAAGACTGAAATATATGATACTAATAATTTCTTCCTGCACACAAAACAAAGCCTTTTTGCCACAACCAGGACTGGTTAAGGACACGCCATCATACTGAAATATACCACAAATGGGATTCCAATTTTTAAAGATTAAAGGCTTTAATCATGTCTAAGTTTTAAAGTAAGAACTTAAGCTCAACGAAATATTCTATAATATATGATCAACATGTTTCATTGGCACTGCAAATGAATCACACACTGAGCTAACACACCCTGTTTCCACACTTTCCACTTCTATCCTGTATTTCACTGCACCTTCCAGTTTCTGATAGCCACATGGATATAATCTTCAAATGATAAGCAAAATAGAGATGAGCTGCTTCTGATAATCTTCCACATTCAAAACTGAATGTGACACAAAATTCTACATTTTGGGATCAATACCACATGCTGGCATTAAGCAGGTTGCATGTTGATCTATATCTAATCTCAAAAGAAATTACATTAGCACACGGATTTCACATGAAAAGCAGGACAGCAGGTAGAGAAATTAATGTTACCATTTGAACCTCATCTGCATTTCCTGTCTTAAAACATGTCAGCATTAGCAAATTTAATCTTTAGGCAACAAAGTCAAACTGAGACACGTGTTTAAGAGGCATAATTGTTGGGTCTTCTGAACTCATCAGTTGACTGTGAGAACCTAGGAAAACATTCCTTGCAGAAAGGTTGTATTAAATCATAAATAAAAGCAGAAGCAGAGCAAAGAGCAGCAGACCCTGCAGGACTGAAGGCTCAATCCTAAACCTGTAACTTTCCCACTGCTGTCAGACACAGAACAGCTCTCACTTTCTTAACTGTCAGAGGACTGGAAAGGAGAGACAAGGCCCTGTTTCTAAAACAACAAAACAGAACACCTTAGAGATGGAGTCTCTTGGTTATGGTCAAACTCTTCAGCCTGATGTTGTAGTGAAAAGAAAAATTGAAAATATTCTGATTTGCTTATTTGAAGAAAGTAATCTGAATTTATTAAAAGTGAATGATAGTGAAACAAAAACCAACCAAGAAGAGAGGTCTTTCTCACCTTAATTGATAAAACAAACCAAATCAAACCAATCCCCTTATCTGTTCTACCTGGATGAACATGGCTTAAGCCATTCACCTTGTATTTCACATAATTCATCTAACTCCTCCTTATTTTAAATTCACAATCAAAGGAAAATATCTAACTGTACACAAAACCGAATTATTTTCTTAATAAAGTAAGCCTAGAAACACATAAACAAGGTCATGAAAACTTCCTGAACTCACAATTTCTTCCTGACTTGCACTGCTTAGCTAGAGCAGCATTTTTCAAGGGAGGGAATGGTTCCTCACACTTGAAAAATTTAAGGTAAGATTGGTCCTTAGATCATGCAACTGCAACCAATTAAAACAAATTCAAACAAGTATTATCTTCCTTTATAATGACCTAAATCCCATATAAAAACATGAAATCATGTATTTGATTAAGATGCAATTTAGAACAGCCAAACCCAAGCACTTCTCCCTCCTCCCAAATAACACTCCAGGCAAATGCTGAGGGGGAAGGAGCTGGATGCTTTGTGCAACTTAAACCACAGAAATTCCTATCACTTAAGTGATAAATTATTGTAACTGTGACACTTTATTTTAACATATAGCATAACTAAAAAAGGTATCGTGAACGGGAGAAAATTTAAAAATTCATCAGTGTTCATCTCTCTCAAAGCAGCAGCTATAGGAACTATTATGTACCACTGGGTTTTCCATAAATAACATACAATCCAACTATGACGGCCAAAACTAACTCATCATTCATTAAAGCTCAACCAGTGGAGAAACCCCAACTAATAATAACAATAAAAACAACAGTAACAACAACAACAACGTTGTCTTGTTTGGATTACTTACTTCAGAAAATGAATGAACACCACATTAAGAAAAGTACTTAAGTACTCCTAAACAGTCTTGTTTAGGTTAGCGACCGGCTCTCCTCCCCAGCAGATTCCTCTGAGCGAGGAAATATGGAAAGAATAAGGCTTTTCTTAACCAAACCTCCACTTTCCAAAGTCTTATAGTTATTCCTTGTGGTACAACCTCCAGACATTAAAGTCGGTACGCGCATGCCCTTCTTTTTCCTCCCCCAACACCACCCCAGGAAGAGATCTAGAGATAATTTATCTCCCAAACTAGAACATCTGTCCCATCCCTCTTCGTGCAAGGCAGCAGCTTCTACTGACAAGTGCTGAATTCTTTTAACCGCCCCGACGCTTTATTTTGTGCTTCCCTACGGGAGACCTCCGCCACCAGCAGCCTTCTGGAAACCCCCGTTCCCGTTAACGGCGGCTCCCGCAGACCCCCAAACACCGGGGCTGTCCCTCTTGCAGCCCAACAATAGCCCGGCAGTGTCGGGATCCTCCTCCTCCTCCTCCTCCTCGGTGAGACTCGGCGCTGCTCCCGCGCACGGCCGGGCAGGGCCCGCCCTAGGCCGCCATGCAGGGCCCACCACGGAGGCCCCGACCCGCACCCCGACAAAGCACGCGGAACTCTCGCTCTGGCCGGCACCTCACCCCTTCCCTCTTCCCCCCTCCCCGCAGTTGTCTCCGGCCGAGAGAAGCCGCCCATGTGGCTACGACAAACCCCTGGCCCCGCGCAGTGTGCGAGAGCAGCGAAGGAGGGAGGAGATAGGCGGCCCCGCTGCACTCACGCTCTCGTGGTCCCACCGCACGTTGCTGCGCTTTTCATCCGGGGCCAGGTTCCTGTCCCGGCCCATGAGCTCATCGAGGAGCTGGGCGGCCGATATCATCGTGAGCTGCGGGCCGGATCCCCCTCGCCAGACACCACCTCGGCCGCCTCGCCCCGACCGCCTGCGCCGCTCCTGACAGAGACAAAATGGCGGCGGTGGCTGGCCCTACCCACAATGCACCGCGCGGGCCGGGCTGGCCGTGCTCCGCTCCCTCACGGCGCCTCCGTGCCGCCCAGCCCGGGCAGCGGCGGGGCACGGGCAGTAACGGGGGGTCCCGGCAAACACCGGAACGGGGAACCGCCACAGCCGTGCCTGGCTCCGCCTGAGGGACAGCGGGTGCCACACAGACGGTGTCCTGCCCAGTGAGGTGTCACGGCAAACACGTCTAGCCCAGAGAGGTATGATGAGCGATAATGTGCTCCCTGTGGTGTCACTGTGGATGGAAAGCTGTCGCGACAGACAGTGTCCAGCCCAGTGCGGTGTCACAGCACCGGGACACAACCCAGACACACAACGCTAGTGGTTTTGCTGGTCGTGGCTGGAGGGTAAGGAAACGGGCCTGGGCACAGCTGATGCAGCCTCAGGGCCCTCTCTGCATCCTTCCAGAATAAAATCACCCAAACCGCTCCTGGAAGCTACCGAGTCCCGGTCCTGAGTGCCTCCCGCTGGGCACGACCTCTTAGAAATGCAGAGAATTGTAGGATCATTATGATGGAAAAGGCCTCTAAGATCATCCAGCCACACCACATCACCACACCAATAAACCACGTCCTCAATCGCCACATCCACACGCTTTTTGAACACTTAAGTTAAAATGTTAAAAATTACAATATAATATTGGCTTTTGCATTTATGTATTAGCTTTTACATGTTGTAAGTATTTGGATATGGTACAAATTGTAACTCCTTTTGGCTGCTTATTGGTGTAACACAATCTATTAGTTTTGCACCATATAGCTTGTAGAAATAGTGGTGTGGTGAATGTACTATATCATAGGTCTTAGCAATACATGAAATGTTAAAATGCTCTTAAGTAACTGAGAGAACGGTGTTACTAAGAGAAGGGAATTATGCTTGCTTCCCCCACATCTGTTGATCAACCTCTCTAAGTGATAACTGACACAAACTAGAGCACTGAAGAAGAATTATAGAAGAACTTGTTAACTACTTATCAGGGTGTGTGAAACAAAAGGATGGAAACACAAGAAGAAATAAAAATATATGGACTTAACCCACAGGATGTCCTGCAGATAAAATGGTGTGTAAAATCAAACAAGAGTTTCTGAAACATCAAAAAGCTCACAAGAAAGTTTGAATCATATATGAAACAGATGAATATGCATATACCTCAGTAATGTAACAGTACATAAATAACACTGTCTTAATCTGCTGGTGTGTTCTTTGGCCAATAACCAGAAACACTCCAGCACTGGACATTTATATCCTCTTATTAATCCCCTTATTAATCTTTTAAAAATTCTAAAGAGTGAACTCTGTTTTTCACACTGGATGACTCCATCACTTCTCTGGAAAGCCTGTCTCCATGCTTCACAGGTTGAGGGAAAATAGAAGTCCTGCTTTTGTAACATAAATCTTTTTCTTTGACCTTAGAACTGGCCCATTTTATTTTCCCTTCTACATGTGACTTTGTACTCGATATATACTGAATACAATAGAAATTGTCAACTATTTCCCAATTCCTCAACATCGTTTTGAATGTCCTAAGTACATGCAATTAATTAAAATTTTAATTATATTTTTTGAAAAGCTTGAAGCCACTGTTCATGCTGATCCTGTAAAACCCACTAAGACTGACAGCAACTTTGTTCAGCATCACTGAGGACTTCATGCAAGCACCTGAGGAGTTTCCTACTGGAAATCTCTCCCTAATGCAGCACTGTGAGGCACCACAAACTTCTTCCAAGATTTGCAATTTTGTACTGATTTAAGAACCCAATGGAACGGTTGGAACAGTGTGGTTGAAATCAATGTAACACAAGTTATGATATGAATTTTCAGTCAATATCCTGCAGTCTGGGTTTGGGGATGGGAAGGAAGGTGGAGTGCTAGTATTGGGAACTGGAGCAGAACTGGGCTGTTTCAGTTTCTTTGTAATGCTCTGATTGCATAAAGGAAGCAAACAGGAGTTACACTGGAGCCCAACTACTGCAGAATTCCTTGGCATGGTGCAGTGGCTGCACAGAGCAAGCTGGAATACAAAAGTTTGAATGGAGTTTGAAATTATTATTTTGAACTTGGTTTAGGACAAATCCACAAGGACAAAAAACAGCTTTTCAAACCAAACCATGCAAGTGGCAGGAATTACCTATAATCTCTCCAATTGCTTTGCAGACAATGATCTTTAATTTAGTTAGGTTTTTTAGGGATTAGTTGATTCTGCTGAGAACACACAAAAATGATGGAGAGTTTCCTATGCAGGATAAAAGGATGCCCCATCCTTGGAAGTGTTCAAGGCCAGGCAGGATGGGGATTGGAGCAACCTGTCTAGTGGAAGGTGTCCCTGCCCATGGCAGGGGGTTGGAACTGGATGAGTGTTATGTTCCTTCCCAACATAAATCATCATAATCTTAAAAATCTCTTCACTACCTCCTCAAGCAGTTACCAGGCAAACCCCTTTTTCTGAATCCCTCTATTTAGCCTCTTTAGCAGCAGGTTTTTGCATAACAGTGGTTATCATAAAGTTCTTCTTCCCTTGAGTAAAACCACTGGATAAAATTAATCTTAATTAAATTACCACAAACACTCAGTGAGCTAGAACTATGGCCCACCCCTGGAAGTGTCCAGTGCCAGGCTGCATGTGGCTTCTAAATAACCCAGTCTAGTGGAAAGTGTCCTTGCCCATGACAAAGGAGTGGAACGAGATGATTTTCAAGGTCCCTTGTCGCTTTACTGGGAACAGTGAGAAGCACAACACAGACTCTGTTGTGAGTTGATCAGGAGGGTGAGGTTTATTACCTCAGATCTTCTTTTATAGACCGATATGTGGAAGTATAGAAAGGTAAAACTTATTGATTAGTGAATTAACACATCATCACTGGACAGTGGAGTACACCACCCCTCCACCTTCTTCTGCAAGAAAACAAGAAACTGACAAACAGCACCTGCAAAGCTGTCTTCTATCTCTGAGGATTGTTTTAATTCCTCATGATTTCTCAGGCCACTTTCTCAGGCGAGACTGAGAGAGCTCTGCGGCCTGCTTTTCCACTGTGCTCCCTGCTTTTGCTCATATTTAGCATCCGTAGCCCCTCCCAACACTCAACACTCAATGATTCCATAATTCACTCTGTGACAAATCCAGAGCCCGCAAAAACAATCAGCAGAGCAGGACACAGGGTGTACGATGCTTTTCTATGTCTATTAAACAACACCTACCGGGGCCTTCCCCGTCCGGCCCGTAGCCGGGCAGCGGCCGCGCCCCGGAACCGGCTGTCGGGGCCGGGTTGTCACCGGCAATAGTGTCCCCCAGGCCGGAGCTGGGAGCTGGGAGCTGGGAGCTGGGAGCTGGGAGCGGCGGCGGGGGTGCGGAGGCGATGCGGGAGGCGATGCGGGAGCCCGGCGGGAGCTGCGGGGAGATGGCGGAGCGGGAGCGGCAGGAGCGGCTGCGGGAGGCGGCGGCGCTCGGCGATGCGGAGGAGGTGCGGCGGCTCGTGGAGCTGGGGGTCGGCCTCAACTCCCAGAATGAAGTCAACGGATGGTAAGGGCACCCCCCGAGCCCAGGGTCTCTCGGGGAGCTCGGCTCCGTGCGGAGGCTGCCGCACGGGAAAGGCGAGCGAGGCAGGGTGAATTGAGGAGAAGGAAAAGGTCGATTTGCCGCCGAATACCCCGTTATGGAGCTGTCCCTATTCCAGAGAGGATAACCGGGGTCACAAACACGCGTCCCCACTCCACCTCTCTCCTGTTTGCCCCTTCTCCAGGTCACTGTGGACTTACTTTGTAGTGTTTATTTTGATTTTTCTTTTTCCGGCCTGAGACAGCGTGGTCTGTCAGCACACGAACCCCGGTTTTATGTGCTCTTGCCTAAGCAGAAATATTTATTATTAACTCAAGTTAGAAAATGACTTTCAAGCAGGGAACTTGTTCCAGTGATGTATAGAAACACTTGGGATTTAGCATCTCGTTCAGATCCACCTGAGGACACTAAAGCAAAGCTTGGTCTGTAATAGACACTTGTACAAGTAACACTGTAGACATAAATACACACATAATTTTATTTGAAGAAGGATTTTACAGGGAATGCTCAGGTATTTCTGGAGACTGTTTCCCACAGGTTTAATTCAGCCTGTATTTACTGTGCTGTTTTGTGCTTAATATTATAAACTTATAAAAAAAGGGGGAACAACTTTTTACACAGATAGTTACAAGACAAGGGGGAAAGTTTTAAATTAAAAGAGGAGAGACTTAGGTTAGATGTAAGGAAGAAATTCTTCCTGTGAGGATGGTGAGTCCCTGGCACAGGCTGCCCAGAGAAATTGGCTTCTTCTTCCCTGGAAATGTTCTGGAGGCTGGGTTGGACAGGACTTGGAGCAACCTGGGATAGTGGAAAGTGGCCCTGCCCCTGGTAGGGGGTAGAATAAGATGAACTTTAAGGTCCCTTACAACTCAAACAATTCTAGGATTCTATGACATTATAATTAAAAAATAGGAAAAATAAAATTAGGAAAGGAGCAAGACTTCTAAAAATGAAAGTTCCATCAACAGTTTTGAGAAGTGTGGAACACTTAAAAACTTGAGCTATAAATTGTAATTAAAATTAAAGCTTGTAAAAATTTAAAGTAACTGATTCACAGGACACTGAATTATCTTAGTGAAATGAAAAGCAACCTGTCATCAGAATGAGTTTGTGTCTAAAACTGGAATTGATCAAATAAATCTTGTAATGAAATTAAATATTTTCAAAAATAATGATCTGGTAATTTTTAGCCATGGCAATAAATGGATCTTCATTATTGTTTAAGTTTGTACACTTAAAATTTTTGCAGTGAGATTTTTAGTACATGTGATGCTTAGAGATGCCTAGTACTTATATTTTGGTACATATCAGGTCTGTGGGTAGATGGTTCCTTTCTTCACAGGCCATGTGGAATTGCTTGAATGAATCCCAAAATGAGGCTGTGCTCTTGAGCCTTACACGTCTTCTCTAAAAACTAAATTTTTTTAAACAGTAAATTTTGTGCTCAATGCAAATACCACCCTGTCTCTCTGACTTTGCAATCTCTTTCACTAAAAAAATTCCCACCAAACCAAACCACCCAAAGTGGAAAAAAGCTTTTTGGAGTGGGACTTTCAACTGAAAGTTTTTTCCCTTCTAAGTTTATTTATCTCTGCTTTATTTTATATAAGTCTTAAAAAAATAAATAAACAAACTTGGGAAAGGGTTGAGCATGCTCATTTTTCTTAAGAATTTCCTTCAGCTGGAGCTAGAGAATTAAAATAAAATATAAAAGCTAGAGAAAGGTCAAACACCACTGGAACCTGGGATAGGAAAGAATGGTACAAATCTATAACAAGTTATGTGTGAGTCTATAAGTCCTTAATACACACACTAAATAAGATATGAGTACTAAGAAGCTTTCAGGATGTTTCCTTAATATGTTTCTCTAGCCAGCAACTGCAAACAATAATTTGAAAATACAGAAGAGGGATTAATTGTGTGCATCACTTACAGATTGCAGAAAATTTGTTGTCTGCAGATCTAAGCTGAGTAATTACTGATGCAGCAAATGGCAACTGGGCAAAGAACTGTTCTTAGAAACTGCTTACAGTATTTTAAACATAATTTACTTGCCAGAAAGTGCAAGTACTTGCGCTGGCAGCATTAATTAAAGAGTACATACAGCATCCTAGGGTGATACCAGTAATAGTTCACATATACACACAAACATAAGTATTCTAAGTACAGCTGATTCTTTCAAAGATTAAAATATCATACACAAACCTTACTTTCAAACTTATTTTTCCAGTAGACTAAAAGCTGTAGACTAAGAAATGATAAATTGAAAAGATCCTGAACTTTAAAAATGCTACTGCAGTAAAGAGCATTGGAGCAGAGAGAAAATTCCATCAGCAGGTGCCATTGCAGACTCCCAATCCAGGGTGAATTTCCAAGGAAATTTGCAAATCAAACCTACTTTACATGTGCAGAGGGTGTTCTTCTCATGGTCAGAAAGAAGGAGTGGAAATTAATCTGCCATAACTCAGGATTTGACACAGTGTTCATGTTTTCCACCTGCAGGACCTGTTTGCACTGGGCCTGTAAGCGGAACCACGCGGCGGTTGTGGCTTACCTGCTGCATGCTGGGGCTGACAAGGACATCCTGACGAAGAAAGGGGAGAGGCCAGCCCAGTTAACATCCAAGAGAGAGATCAGGAAGATGTTGGGAGGTAACCTATAGTGGCTGTGCCATATGATCATCAAAGATTAGTAAAAGGCTGTTGAAAGCATGTGTGCTTCAATCTTTGTTTTGCATGTGAAGACACTGTGTTTAGATTTTACTATTAGGACTTACTTTCTAGAGTGTTTACATGGTAAGAAAACAAAGTTTAAGTAAAGGTGATTACCAATAAATTCCATACCCAGCTAGTCAAACTTTTTTTCTAAACACTGGAAATTCAGAAAAACTGTATTTTTAGGAATGCTATGTGCTAAGTAAATGCAGTTTCCAGTTTTCAGAAGAACAGCAGGAGAGAAATCTCTCAAATTTGTAGGAAGCCCTTGTATGAGCAACACCTAATTTTCCAATTTGTGTGTTGGATAAATCAAAAATTAGCAACCCAGATAAATGGCTCATTAAAGGTCATTAACAGGTAGAGCATCTCTATCGCATTTTGTAGCTGCTGGACCAGAGCAGGTTTTGCTGCTGGAGGTGATAAGTAATTTGAAATGTGGTTGATTAACAACCTCTTGTCTCTCCTTGGTACTCCTATGTCTGGTTTTGTTTTCATTGTTGTCTCTCCCAGCTGTTGAATGGGTAATGCTGCAGCTTTCCCAGTACTGCATGTTCTCTTCCCTTTA
Organism: Cyanistes caeruleus; assembly: GCF_971803275.1. Taxonomy (NCBI): domain Eukaryota; kingdom Metazoa; phylum Chordata; class Aves; order Passeriformes; family Paridae; genus Cyanistes; species Cyanistes caeruleus. The sequence goes on along the minus strand of NC_141719.1, from coordinate 6,005,545 downwards.
TCCTCTGTCCTGATAGCAAACAACATACAACCCTTTGTTTTTCATTGCCTGATATATTATGAAGATGACAGCATTATTCCACCAGAGATCATGTTACCATACCATGTGCGGCTACAGATTAAAACAAGCCAAAACAGAAGTACTGCAGTGTATAGAAGGAATTAGCACCCTCAGAATTATTAGACTCAGACTCAGCTTTTATGTTTGTATGGCAACACCTGAGCATTCTGTTTATTGTAGGAAAATGTCCTGATGGGATATTTGCAGTTCTTCTTCAGTCCAAGGGGGTTCTTTCTCCCCCTTGGACTGAAGATTGATGAGAGAGAGGCAGTTTTCTCTTGTTTGGACTTGGTTGTTTGTTCTTCTTTTATGTCCATTACATGTATACAGGGTACAAGGAGTTACCTGCACTAAGATAGAAAGGTGCAAAATGGCTAACAAAGATCTTCTTCAAGGTTTTTTATATGTCTTTTTAACCAATTAACAAATGCCAAGTAAATTATTTTTCTTAGTGACCCAATGACCCAACACTTGTGTGCTGCCCTGTGGCATTCTCTATCCAGTCACTCACTATTACCCAAAAACCTCTAGAAAAAGATGAAGAAGAAAGAATGAAAAGAGACAATACCCTAATTCCTCCACCTTGCCTCTTATTTTATAACTATCTCAAACCTTAAACTTCAACCCTCTCACCCAGTGACTTAAGAAAACTCTCTAATTTACACACTTACATTTTCAGTTTTTCTATTTAACAGTTGTTTTCAGGATGTTATATGAAATTCAGTGCTTTCTTGGATGTCAGAGCCAGGTATCAGAGATAAGGGCACACACACTGTGCCTCTGACTCCAACACAGGAAAAAAAGACACAGTGCTTCCTGATGCATCTTCTAACCCATGATGCTTTTAACACTGCATTCCCTTGTGTAAAAAATAGGGGGAAAGAAAAAAAAAGAAAAAGAAAAAAAAGAAACCCAAAATCAGTCTTGGAGAATGTTGTTTGGTTTGTTTTACAGTGGAAGATGAACTTCCAGACTTGAAGCAAGATTCAGATCTGCCAATCGTCCCCAATTACCTGGCTAACCCACCTTTCCCATATGTTTACACCTCAAGTACCAGCATTCCAGATCTTGCCCTGAATGGGAATCTCTCACACCTGGAAGCACAAGACACCATCTCTCCATCTGTACCTGACTCTGACACCTACAGACGAGCACAAGGACCATTGCAGCCTGGGAACAATGCTCCTGAGGTGCCTCCTAATGGGGACATCCCACCCCTGCCTCGAGGGTCTGCTGGGCCATCACACCCAAATCCTGTCCTCCAGAGAGCTCCTGTTTACCAGGGCTCAGTGTCCTGGGGGAGAAGCCCCTCTTCACCAGCAGGATCCAACCAATTCCTACCCCAGCAAGGGAACAGCTCCTGCATGGGGCCTGTGCCAGCCTTTCAGCCTGTTTTCTTCACAGGAGCTTTTCCACCCAACGTGCAAGGTAACACCAAAAATCTCTTGTGGTTTGTGTGAATCTTCTGTCACCCTGGGCAATGCAGACTAATCACATGTTTCCAGAGACTTTCAGATTGCCATGCTTTGGCATTCAGGAAACATTTGAAGGGAATGAAGTAGGCAGATATCCTGTTTCTGCTGGAACTGTTATTAAAATATTGATGTAAACATTTGCTGTCTCACTTGCTATAAAAGCATACAGACACCAAGGTAATCTAGTTCTCTAAATAGCATAGTCCAAGCTGCAAATACAGATCATGAGCAAGCAGCCAGTGTGCTCAAGAGAAACTCACATGGCTCAGTCTGCACTGAGCTGTTCTAGGATCTGCCTGTTCTGCAGGGAAACTTTGCCTACCCAGAGAGGGAAACCTGGAATTCCAGTTACCATTCTTTCATTCTTCAAGTAAGAGGCATTGTGATACCATGGGGTAGCAATGAGAAGTAACTGAGAGCAAGAAATACCAATAAAGAAATCTTGGATTGCTCAGGAAATTGGTAACTAGTATAAGCTGCTGGTAGATCAGCTAAAATCAATTAAAAGAGTATTCATACAGTGGTTCAGACATGCACACATATAATGCATTAGATTTGCTATGTTTTTTTCATATAGTTTGATGAAATCAATCTAATTAAAACTGTGATCCTAGAATTCCAAGTTTTGCTTTCTGATGATTCATGTATTCTTACCAGTGACACAAATGAGGATAATAGAACATAGATATACCTGGAAGTTGCTATAAAGGCATTGTTTCCAGTTCCTTTATACCTGTGCCTATTAATGTGACTTTTATTTCTAATAGAACTGGTGCTTAAAGTGAGAATAAAAACCCCTAATCTTAGAGAAAATGACTTCATTGAAATTGAACTGGACAGACAAGAACTGACCTACAAGGAGCTGCTCCGAGTGAGTTGCCGTGAGCTGGGTGTGAACCCTGAGCACGTCCAGAAGATCAGAAAATTACCAAATACAATGTTAAGAAAGGTAAGAGCTCTACCTTTTGAAGTGCAGCAACTTACAGAAGAGATTTTTAGGTTACTGTTATAAAGGAATAATTTGTTGGTCACTTGCATAGGCCCATGTTGGAAAAAAAACAAACAAACCCAAACCAAAAATGAAAAATCTCTGCTCAACTGGAAACACTCAGCACTTGTTTGGGATTTCTTAAGTAAAAAGGTTCTCAAATTTCTTGATCACCTCCTTTCATAATCATTTGGTGCTGGACCCAGTTAATACCTTATCTTATGACTCTGTTGTAAAATTCATTACAGCATAGCACCACTGTGAGCTGCCAACAGCATTTACAAGGCCTGCAGAGCTCAACCAAACCCTGTGAGTTCAGCAAGGCCTGGCTGCAGTCCTTGCACAGAGGTGTTCTTCAGGGTTACTCTGAACATAACTGTCCTCCCTTCAGTGACATTTACCCTGCAGCCAGCAGAGAAGGGACCTGCTGACCTGTTTCACCAACTCACCACTGACCTTTCTTCCATCCTTAAATCTTTGTAGAGCATTGTTGGCATTACTTGTGGGGCAAATCTGATTAGAAATAGATTAACAGACTTCATTCTGCTGCATCTTCACTGACTACAGGATGTCTTACTCTGTGTTAGTCAAGAAGTGGAGAAAAAAAGAGACATGAGCAATTCTGTCACTTTCCAACTTTGGTTATTGTTGAAAGAACTTTTTATTTTCACCTCTAATCACTTCAGGCTCTCTGGTAGGACTTCAGGACCCCTACTGTTCCTGCAGTGACACAAATCTGACTGTGTACTGCTGTTGGCAGCAGAGCACTGCTGCAGGGGCTCAGAGCTGGCCTTGCTGGGTAGCTCTGAAGGAAGCCAACCACATCCAGTACCTCCTTGGGTAGGTGCAAGCATCAATTCATCAGCTTCCAAGAGTTAGCAAGGGTAGAAGAAAAGGATTTGGTTGGCATGCAGTAGATCTTGACAAGTGTAATCCCACTAATCACTTGCAGTCATCGTCAGTGTTGCATTCCCTCTAAAAATAGACTTATAAGGGCATAGCTGAATAAGGCCCCAGAGTAAATACAAGGTGCAGCAGGATATCTGCTTTCCAGTTCACTGTAAAAAACTGTCATAGTTATGAATAAATACATACCTTGTGTTATTATTTTAACATACCTCTGCAAAATTAACAGACACTATCACCTAACTTCTTATTGTATTTGTTTAAAGGACAAGGATGTTGCAAGGCTACAGGATTTCCAAGAACTGGAGCTTGTTCTAACAGTAAGCGACAAAAACTTACTTTTCAGAGTCCCAACACTTTCTGAACAGAGTGGCTATAACAAGAAGGCATCAGAACTTATGTACTAATTAAGGAATAAACCAAAATATTTTTATCTTTCGTTTTACAATTGGGTTCGAAAAACAGTGTCTAAAAGGGCTAATGATGTGAAAAAATCTATTTTGTTAACCATGAAATAAACTGAAGTGGTTATGCACATTTACAGCTTCTAGTTAATCTATGAACAGTGAGTGTGGTATAAAAGTAGCCCAATGCACAGGAAGTATTGGTAGAACCATCTGTTAATTCTACACTTCCTTACAAAAAGGTAATGAAATACTGCAGAGTTAGCAGCTCTCAGGGAAAGGCTTACTTTAAGCTGTTCTAATAATTTGTTTGCTATAAAATAGCAGAGGTAGTTGAGCTAAAGAACCTGCCATGAAGCCCATTTAATATTTGTACTGAGTCCATTACCATCAATGTTCTCTTTTTAGATCATGCTTATTAAGTCCTATCTTACTTAGAGGGAAAAAAATCCCGGAAGGGTTTAAATCTATAGAAGCACAAAACTATGTCAAGTTTAAATTTTATCAAGTGACTTATTACCTGTGATTTCTTAATCCCTGTTTACACTTTTCCCTGTTTCTCAGGTTGAAACTAAAAGTGTCAGTAATTATTCAAATAATAAATATATACTCTCAACCAAAATCCCTTTTAGTGTTGTCTGTGAGTATATACATGAACAATTGACATGTGCAATTTAATATACTATTTTTGTTACTGTGTTGACATTTCTTCAATGCTGCTTTAATTTCCCCTTTTAAAAGCACAAAAAGTGTAATTTTATTTTCCCTTGACCTACATAACTGAGAAAAACTGCATCTTGAACCTATAGTTACCTGTGTAAAAAGAAACTAGTGAAATACCCAGGGTTTTCTGGGCTGATAGCCAATCTTGATGTTCCTATGCAATGTATTTTCTTTTTTTCACTGTAACTTGTGTTTACCCATGTAGTTTACTGAAAAGAAAATCACAGTTACTTAAAAGTCAGAATTTGATTACTTTGCTGTGAAATTCTCAAATAAAGAAATTGAAAAGTATTTAAGAGCTGGATTTTATCTGATTTTAGTATTTAGCCACTTGAATTTGAGGAACAGTTCTATTCTGGTAGGCCACGAGAATTGCAGGTGCTGTGGATTAGATGAATAAACTAAAGTATGAGATGTAACAGGGAAACAGAATGTACCAAACTGGTCTGAATTTTCCTGTTTCTTTGCCTTCCACCTTCCTTCCCCCCAGTTTCTTTGGAAACTGCAGCTGCCAAAGGAATTTATCTTTTGTCTCAGAGCTCAGAGCCTGAGCAAGCTGCGCAGTGTCCGTGTGGCTGCTGGGGCAGGCCTGGGCTGAGTCCCTGTGCCTGGAGCTGGGGACCAAGCACAGTCTCCACCTGTCCTGGGGCTGCAGCAAGGGACATCAGCTGCCTGTGTCACCGTCAGTCCTGTGGCAACTGTCCCCAGAGTGCCCTGGGCTTGCTGCTCTCAGCTCCTGGAAGTGCTTGGAGCACAGGGACTGAGCACACCAGAGGGAGCTCCCGACCTGCTGTCAGGCACCGGGCTGGGGCTCAGCTGCCAGCACAGATCCCTGCTAACACCTGAATTCTCTTTGTGCCCAGCCACCACACTGAAGCTCAGGCTCCCCAGGTGAAGGTTTTGTCACACTGAAAAAGCCTCTTCTGCAAAGTGCCAGAGGTCAAACATAGTCCCAGTCATCGGCGATATCTGTTTTTATATGAGATTGCTGGTGGAATATTAAGTTCTCTGTAATGGAATAATAAAATTGTCAATCCTCACATCACCCTGGCTGCTGCCTTCTCCACAGCACAGGATAGTTCAGGCATTGGCTGAACCCAGGAGGATTCTGGGTTAACCTGTAAGACCTCCTAGAGAAAAGCTCAGCTGTTGAGGCAGCAGCCTTGCACAGATGCTGATCCCTATTTATGCATTCCCAGGAATATTTTTATACCTTGTGCAGTTTATACCAGGAAGATACTATTAACACTCCCTAATCCCATCAGTGTATATCCACTACATTCTGTGTGTGATAAATAATTCATTACTTTGTGCTCTGCTACATGAAATGTTAATGTCTAATAAATGCTTGGCTGCAGATTCGGGTGTCTATTTAAGAAGTATAATTTGTAAGAATTAATAAATTATTATTTTTGTCTTCTCAAAGTTTTTCTGTATTTTCCTTCTGGTAAAACAGGAACTTTTTCTTGCTGGGTGGTTTTCTGGAGTGCTTAATGTAAAACACAAACAACTAAAGCAGAAGAGGTTCTAGCAGATTCTAGCAGCAAATGCTGTTTGAACACAGGCCTCCTTTTATCTGAGGAGTCCTGGTTATCAATAATAAAATAGATAATTGTTTCTGCAAGACAAATCACCCATTATTTCAGAAGATTAAGCGTTGAATAAGATAAACTAAGTGCACACCAGTCTCATCATGCACATTCAGCTTAAATGGAGACCAAATCTTAGTGATTTCCTACCCAAAGACATACAGCAAAATTCTAATACTTCTAGTCCAGTCATGGCCCTGTGGGTTTGTGTGGGGTCTGCTGAGTTGGAAAAAACCTGTAGTTTATGTTTTATATGAAGCCATTTGTAGGTGTAGATTCAAATACATGTTGCTTCTTAGGCTGAAGAGGAATTACATATTGTCAGAGTTGCCCTGAACAGGGATCCTAAAGGTCCCAGGACTCCCTTGTCCTTGGGGAAATATTGGAAGGGACAGGTTGGAACCACTCAGAGGTTACACAGCATTTCACTGTTATTCAGCTGAGTCACAGCTTAGCTGGGCCTGTCATTTCACTTCAAATCCTATGAATCCTTATGCAGAAAACACACAAATCAGGTGTATTTTGTACCATTAATATAATTTACTAATTATAAACCTGAATGCAGTACATAGTTGCACTGTGGTACATACATTTTCTTGGCAGAATATTTGTCATTCTTTGGGAAAAAAAAAGAATATAATAAAATACTTTATGTATACAGAAAATATTTAAAAGTATAAAATTCACTTCTCGGTCCTTATAACTGTAAAATACTTTGTTCACATATCACAAGTTTAGTTTACTACAAAAACTGTTTTGTAAATTACAGTACATTCACAAGTCACTTTTGTGGCAAGTCAGTAATATTAAAAAAACACCAAACCAAAACCCAAGGGGTCTTCTCTTCATGCCAGTCCTGCATCTTTGGCCATACTGTAGAAAATGCCCTTTGCTGCTATAAGGTTTGCAGGTGTGTCAAATTCAGCTATGGTCCCATTGTCTAGAACAAGAACCCTGTACAAAACAAAAGATGGTGTGGGGGAATAGATGTGTCAGAAAATTCCTCACAAGGAATGTGGTACCTGCTTGTGTCACAAAGCAAACTACTCTAATCTTTGCCTTGCCTTTGTTTTCCTCAATTATTTTCACATAAAAACACAACAGATGATAAACATTCTCCCTGAGCTAGTGCTGTAAAAAGTTACAGGGCAATCACTGTCTCCCAGGGGCAAGAAGAGGGAAAAAAAGCATCTGGAATTGAAACTACAGTTCCAGAATGCCAAAGAGATAAAAGCTCATGAAGAATACTAATATATTTTCAAGTAATTAAAATGACATGCTGTTAGTGAAGAAGTTACAGCAGCTGCTGGTTTAACGAGGCTCCATAAGCTTCCAGACAGTGCCAGGAGAGCCCCTGGGCAGTGTCCCCTACAAAGGTCTGGTTTCTGAATATAGAACCTGTCCCCTGTGCCAACAGAGGCAAAGTCAGGGCTGGAAATTCTGGGATTATATGGCACACCATTGCTTACATACTGCCTGACAAGAGAACAAGTGTTCATGTCCAGACCGCTCCAAGTGCTGCTTCATATCCCCAGCAAACCCATGAGCCCACCATGCACTACTCACAGCTTTTACCTGGTGTAATCCATGATTGTGTTCAGCCTGTGTGCGATGGTCAGCACAGTGCAGTCCACAAACTGTGTCCGAATGGTCATCTGGATGAGGTCATCTGTCTCCAGGTCGATGGCAGCCGTGGCTTCATCCAGGATCAGGATCCTGGTTTTGCGCAGGAGAGCTCTGGCCAGGCACACCAGCTGCCTCTGGCCAACGCTGCAAGCACAGAGAGCCTTTCAGTGTCCCCAGCTCCCCACTGCTCACAGCCACTTGTGCTCAGCAGGTCATCCATCGGGTTACACATCCAACCATGACATACTCTGCCAGCTGCCTGTTCTGTCAGCCCCACAGCTCACACACACACTGCAGCGTGCCAGCACTAACGGTGACAGGATCACTTACTGCCTGACCCTGTGCTGGCAGGGGCACCAAATGTGCCTTTCATCACTGTGACAAAAGCCAGGGCAGCTAATGACAACATTTCTGCCCAAGCATTCAGAAATACTCACAGTTCTGATAACACTGACCATATGCAAACTTAGGTAAAAAAATAAAAAGGAAAAGAAAATGTTATGAGGCTGCAAGTCCTTTCTACCATAAAAAATAAAATATATACATCTATCTGAGCAACCCAGACTTCCTCCTCTGCCACAAACATTGCCCAGACTCAGTCTCTGAGTGTCTGCAGGATGAGGAAGGAGCCACACATTCATCACAGACAATCTGGTGACACCACAGCCTCAGAAGCCAATGAAGCATATCAAAACATGGCATTTTATCATCCCCAGTCAAGTCTTCATGGACCATCCAAATAGTAATGGAAAATAAACATTGCTAAAGTGTCAGGCAGAGAACTCTCACTCAGCACAGCAGTGATGCTATCATGGCATTTCCCTCCCTACCAAAATGTATTTGAAGGACTTCCTGTCTCTAATATCCTGTCATCCTGAAACTTCTTTCTGACAAGATGGGATTTGGGTTTGGGAGAAGAATCAGATCATTTGTGGCAGAGGCAGAAGAGAAGGAAAATGTTTGAACATTGGTCACTTTCTTGGAACAGAAATATTCTGTTGGCTGAATCATTTTGAACATGACAGACCAGTGTCAGTGCTCACTGTCACAGCTGAAGGGCAGCTCAGTGGATGCTCCAGTCCAAGCATTCCTTACCTAAGATTCTCTCCACCCTCTGAGCACTCATAGTCCAGCATGGATGGCTGGCTGCTGACAAACCTCTTCAAATGAGACAGTTCAAGTGCTTTCCATATTTCTTCATCTGAATACTTATTAAATGGATCCAGGTTCATCCTCAGTGTTCCAGAAAAGAGAACAGGATCCTGGATATAAAACAAATTTTCATTAGACAGGTGCTTTAGCTGTTTTAAGCTCAGATACTATGAGCTGCTGCTTTGACGTGTCCATTGTATTGCAGTAGGCCACCTCCCAATCCCATCCTCTCTGAAAATACATTACATTATACAGTTCAAACTCAACTTTCAGCTCTAAAGAAGGTTTATCCTAAATCTCATTTTATCACTCAGCTTATAAGGTGGCAGGATGGGACCAGTTAAAGTATAAATAGTTTGTTTTTCTGAAACAATTTTTTGAGTGTTTCAAAACATTTTCCTCCTTGAATAAACCATTATTTATGGTTTGTTAAGCTGCTAGAAAACATTCCATCATTGTGACACATGGAAACAGTACCTGAGGAATAATTGTTAGCCTTGACCGAAGGTCATGGAGACCAATTTCTGAAATTTTCACACCATCAATTTTAATTTCCCCTTTTACAGCTTCCAGGATCCTAAAGAGGCAGAGTGTCATGGAGGACTTCCCTGCTCCGGTTCTGCCAACAATTCCAATCTGCAACAAATTGCAGGTTTAACAACAAAGCACGTCGGTAAGAAGAAAACAACGCCCAACAAAAAACTCCCAAAGAACCCTCCAAGATTCCTCTAAGAGGTTTGACTGAAGATCTCAGTCCAAGAAAGAATGTCCCATCTTTCACTAGAAACCCTAGGTACACTGTAATGTAGTTATTGCCATTCCTGTAATTGGAATGATATTCCATATAAATATCACATCATGAACATAATGAATAACACAGGCCTAGAGCCATCCTACATAACTTTGGGTGATTTGGACACCCATGGTAGGCCGAGTCACTCAAGGACAAGAAATAAAGGCTCTCTAAGGGCAATTTCTACTTCATGGTTAAATATGTTTATCCCCAAGTCAGAAGGATGCTGTCATCCTGTCTGCTTAGAATAAGAGCAATTCTATTTTTTAGCAACACCCTGTTCAGGAAAGGACTTTCCCATGCTAATTTTTCTGTCTCCAGCAGGCAAACCTCAGAACTTCACATTGAAGTAAGAAGAAATTAATCTCCCAGGATGAAGACAATTTCCTGATTAAGGAAGCAAAGAATGTAATTTCCTTCTGTGCCAAAACTTTCACAAGGGAAGTCAAAGAGCAGAAAAAGCTGGAATTCCTTCTCCCATCTGCACTGCTTCAGAAAAGCATTCTTGTCACTGAATTTCTGTCACTTGTGCTGGTGCCTCCTGTGTGGTGTACAGAAGCCTGTTGCCAAATGAACTGGAAGGTCCAGAAAGTTCCATTCAATTCACTCTGCTTTTTCCTGCCAGGATGATGCTGGCACATGGACAGCACAGGTGTCATCACTGGCTCCTGCACTGGCATCAGTGCTCCTCTACTCCACAGCTGTCACTGGAAGCCCAGAGCAAAGTTCTAGCAGACATTCAGCTGGTAACTCACCTTCTCCCCACCATGCACTTGGAGGTTTAGACCCTTCAGCACCAGATCCAGGCCCCTCCTGTACCTCACTGAGTAATTCACAAACTCCAGCTCTCCCTTGGATGGCCAGTCTTCTGGGGGTCTCTTGCCCTCAATGATCCAGGGAGCCTGAGGAGAACAGAAATGCCTCACATAGGTTTGAGAAAAAAATAATTCAAGCCCAGATAAAAGCATTTTATCTGATAAATAAAATCTCCATGATCAAATAAATTTATAATAATGGGCAAACGACATGGGGTCCTAAGTATACACCCATCTGTCTTGGTTGTGAAATTAACAGGAAAAAACTCAGAGCTCAGAGGGATGAATCCTCAATGGATATGAATATTTTTCCATCAGCTTTAACAGAACACTGCCAGCTCAAGCTCTGGTTTGTAACACGTATCACGCATCTTGTCTAGCTACCTTTTTCCTTCCAGGTTAAATATTTGATCTCCAGAACCGTTTACTGCAGCTCTCCTCCATTTCCTAATTCTTATTATGTACCCAGGACTAACAAAGCAGTGTGTCCAGAGAGCAGCTTTCCTGGCACAGCTCCATCTGCCACCTTCAAAAGTTTTTGGCAGCAAAGGTAGGCGATTGGATGATGATTTCCTGGATTAGCTGTACAGTGATGTTCTCTCATGGGAGGTAAGGACTAATTAAGCTGATTAAATAGAAGTACTATTGAAAACATGTGTAAGGCCTGATAATTGTGCTGCAGCTCCGCTCATGAGCAGGACCATGGCACCAGCCACGCAGGTGAGACTGCACCAAACACTTCAAACACAAAGGGGCAAATATTCTGATGTGAAACTCATCTCCTGTGGCTATAGCCACGCACAGCAGCAGAAAATGAGATGCTAAGCGCAGGCTGCATGACAGCAATAGTAATTTGGAGCTGTGATAGCATAAATTACAGTTCAGAGCATGACATTTGTTCAGGTTAAATGATAACTCTCAGAGCAGAAACCATCTCTCAAGAGCCTCAACAAAGACCATGTAAATGTGTGCATTAAAATTTTCAGCTTGTTGCAAAGCATGCTGGATTTGTGGCAGCTGACCTCTGTTTCAGTTTCTGAATACTCTTTTATTCTTTCCACAGCCACAATATTGGTTTCAAGTTCAGAAGTCATTTGGACCATCCAATTCAGAGACAAGGTCACCTTGGGGAAGACAAAGAAAAAAATATCACCCCCAGAGGAACAACACATAGTAAAAAATCCACACAAACAAAATAAAACAAAATTTCAAAACAAACAACCTCCCAACAAAACCAAAACAAACCCCCCAAAACCAACAACCCTCCCAAAACAAACACCCAACAAGAACAAAACACCAAAACCCCCCCAAAAAAGCCACAGAAAAACCTAACCCCAGAAAACCCCAACAATAGCAGACACTGCTATTAAGACATGGCTTCACATTAATGTTACAAATGAGATAATTACCTTTGCATTGAAGTTAACACAGTTACTGGGACAAGAAATATACAGATAATCAAGTGCTTACATGAACAAGCATATGAGGATGCTTCTTGCTGGTTTAACACTTGGCCCTCTCAAAAAAAGTTGGATGGAAGTCATTCCCCAAATCATGTGTTTCACTGGAAAACTGCAAACAGCAACTTTGCACACTCCTGCTGTCTAAAATGCTTCTGGCAAGAGTGAGGCCATTAAATCTAAATTCTCCACAGCCTGGGTCAGTACAGTTTACCTTGTCTCTAATTATAAATCCTACTGATCTGCCTGATCAGCACCGGTGTGCTGCACCGCAGGATTGATGCACAACACATTAAGCCCATGCTGCTCAAATGGTCTGTTCTTGATGTTCTGACACTTCCTGGGTCCCTCCTGTGCCACCCCTGAGGGTACTGGGGTGCAGCACAGCCTTGATGCTCCTGAAGTGCCCTGAGATCCTCCTTCACGTCAGCTTGCTGGTTATTTCAGCACTCGGCGTGAATCTGTTTTCCAAATATCCCACTACTCATTTTAATCACTTCCTTATTAACTCCAACTTTAGCAAGCACTTAGATTATTGCTAATATATCCACATCATCTATAAAAATGTAAACCTCCCAATAAAGCTGTAATACATACCTGCAAGGCATAGGACACTGACAGTCCCACCAGGCCAGCATTCAGGCTGTTCCTACCAAGCACAGCAAAAAGGGCAGCAAAAAGGACAACGCAGCTCCCCACAAACTCAACTCGGATGCCCAGCCACCTGGGAAGAATGCAGAGTGGGAAAAGGTTGCCTGGGACCAATTCTGCAAGCAGGGTTATCTTAGTGGAAACAAAAAATGATGTTTTACCTGTTTGACACTATGCTAGGATAATAACTCTTCTGGTTTTCATCTACCTTCAGATCATTGATGTCCACAAAGGCTTGCACTCTCCTGTAGGCTCTGATGACACTGGCCCCAGACACAGTCTCTGAGAAGTGGGAGTAGATGGGGGATCTGCTCACAGACTCCAGGCGCTTCAGCTGGCGGGAGGTTGTGACGTAGAATCGCTGCCATTTTTCACAGGAAATTGTAAGGTTCGTGAAATGCTTTCACTTTTTAAATTAACAGTGAAGAATTTATGAGGTTAAGGATTTAAAGGAGATTGCTACTAATGCACTTCAACCCTCTGAAATATTGTCTGTAATTAAGAAGAGTATCAAGAAAGTTACCCTTACATCATTCCACAAAAGAGTATTGGGTAACTGCAATTTCTACAGACTGAAAGTTGAATTTATCTATGCCCCTTCACATTTAGTTAATATAATCTAGCAGAATGAATCCATTTGTAGGAGCCTCATTTTCCAAGAAAACAAATTGTGCATTTGCACCTCTATTATCAGGTCTCTATTTACAGCCTGTAAAAAAAGCTTGAATATTGCTCAGAAATCAGTAAAACTGATGCTTTCTATTTTCAATGTTTTAATTCCTCACTACCTTGAAAACTTATTAGTGTGTCAAATATACTATATTGGTAGAGTATAATAAAAGTATAACATACCAACACTTTAACATATTGACATGCACTGCAGTGCTGGCTCTAGCAGTAAGCTTACTTTTTATTACTTAGAAGCTAAAAAAGTTTATTTATTTCACAGCCACATCTTGCAGGACATTTCTTTTTTCTGAGAAACGTAAATAATGGGGTTTTTTATATAAAAATATAGCTACTTCAGGTATTTCCATTTTCCCCCCAAATCAATGTTGTTTTTCCTACAAAGAAAAGGAATGGAATAATTGCAGTAGCCATCACACATTTTCCCAGTTACCTGAACAAAGAAGTAGAGAATTGCCAATGGGACTATGACCACAGCAAAGAGCGGGGTGCTCGCTATGATGACGATCATGGTGGACAAGGAGGTGAAGAAGGTCCCCAGGAACATGAGGATGGTGGGTGGGATGACTTCATCGATGATGTGGATGTCCTTGGAGAAGCGGTTGATGATGCGCCCGGTCGGGGTGGTGTCGTAGAAGGACTGTGGGGTGTGGAATTTGTTCTCCAGCAGCGCAGCGTGGAGGGTCCGGGCAGCGTTGATGCCCCCCATGGCCAGGGTGAAGGAGCAGATCAGCACTATGAGCCCTGGCAGGTGAGGAGCAGATGTGTTATCCTGTGATGTCCACGATTCACAGCTCCCTGACCCTTGGCAGTTCTTGTTGTGCTCCAAGCTTGTTTTGCTTCACTTTATTCCCTGCCCACCCTCTCTTCCTGTGCACATCAGCATTGCATCCACTGCTGCCTAAGGCACAGGAACATCCACAGGATTCACCATCCTGTCCATGGAAAGCAGACACACAACTATCTTTCTGCTGTTTTCCACAAGCCTCCATGAAGTCCTAATGCTGCAACTTCACCCCAACCCTTCATCCCCTTCTGCACTGAAGTTTTCATGTTTTCTTTCCAACTTGCCTCTCTCAAGCTTCCACATCACCTGTTAACATCCCCCCTCCCCCCTGCCAAGGGCTTCACACCAAAATTAAAAGTGTTGGGCTGATCTCAGACTGTGTAGCTCCAAGTTACATGAGTTCCCTTGTCCAGGATAGGAGTTGGGGGCAATTTTCATAGAATCACAGAATGGTTTGGGTTGGAAGGGGACTTTAAGATCACCCAGTTCAAACCCCACCACCACTATCCCAGGTTGCTCAGAGCTCCATCCAAGCTGGCTTTGGTCAGTTCCAGGGATGAGGCAGCCACAGCTTCTCTGGACAGCCTGTGCCAGGGACTCACCTCCAGCACAGTAAATAATTGCTTCCTAACATGTAATCTAAACCTACCATCCTTTTGGACCACTAGCAACTGGTGCCACAGCTTTCTGACCTAATACCTCATTCCTAACCATGGGCCATGATGATTTTACCTGTCCTCACCTTGCAAGAGGCCCAGGGCAGCGTAGATCCCGATTCTCATGGCTTTGTTGCGCTGAGTCCCATTTACTACTGGCTCGTTGGTCCAGTCACTGAGCCACACGTTGGCCCCGATGGCAGCAGCATTTTGACAGCAGTACAGGAAACAGATCACCAAAGAAATGACAGGGCTGACAGCCTTCATGTACTGCCAGAACACCATTAGCTTTACCTGCAACATCACACACCAAAGCTGGTTTGCACAACTCACGCAAGAAGGAGTTCAGAGAGAACTACAAGACAGGAAAATTCTTTGTGAGAGGAACTACTGGCAAAACTTTAAAACACTCTCTGACACAAGCCTAACTCAAAACTGCCTGAACTCCTAAAGACCACAGAGAAAGGTTCATCTGCCTGAGCTCCCTGTCAGGGTAATGGCTTTCAGAACAACTCAGAAATCTCTCTGAAATACTCTTCTCCCTGTTGAGGATCTGTATTTCATTACTTTTGTGCGGTTTTAGTTTTTAAGACTATGCCAATGAGGGGAGAAAAAAAAGGAAAGAAAGAAGCCAGATCAAATAGCAGCAAAGGATGGGTAATAAGAATAGGAGCCAAGATTTTCAGGCAGAAGAAGGAACTTGGCAGGAATATTGTACTCAAGACGACTTTAAATGGCCTATTTAAGGAAAAGTGTTGAACATGCCTCCACTCTGTGTCTTCACTGCTACTTAAAATACCAAAGTTACCAAATGCTAATGCACCCCAACAAGAACACAAACAGTTGATGTTTATGGCAATAAATAAAGGTGCTGTCTCTAAGGTAGTGCAAAAAGGCAGAGAAGTAAAAAGAGACAAAGATTCAGGACAAAACTCAGTCCTTAGAACAAATCGTAAGAAGGAATAATTAAAAGAACAAGTGTTGTTGATTAGGGACTAAAGCAATCCACAGAAAAAGCTGGTCT
Organism: Cyanistes caeruleus; assembly: GCF_971803275.1. Taxonomy (NCBI): domain Eukaryota; kingdom Metazoa; phylum Chordata; class Aves; order Passeriformes; family Paridae; genus Cyanistes; species Cyanistes caeruleus. The sequence continues at coordinate 5,989,749 of NC_141719.1, read as the reverse complement.
GTGCCATGGACCATGTACATCAGACTAAACAGGACACACTGAGCCTTCTGAAGTGGAGGGAAGGGGCTCCTCTTCCTCTTCCATCTGCTGCTCCTTTCTGTTCCTTTATTTTACTTTTGTGTTCCCATCTTCTCTTTGTTCTTGTTCCCATTTCTCTCCCTGGCCCTACTCAGGAGGAATACAGCCCCTTTGTACCTTCAAGCACCAAGTGCTCTGTAGTTGGGCTGGTAAGTATTTAGGCAGAACAGCAGCACTGGCACCCAGAGGCAGCTGGTTCGTGTAACCCAGTGCTGCAGCTGGACTCAGCAGCAGCCAAACAGTTTAAAAACCAGCAGTGCTGAAAGCTCTGTGAGGCAAAGGCAGGGCTGATGGAGTGCAGGGCTCTGCAGTATCAAGTGACTGTGGAGGAAGCTGGAAGAGATTTTTTTTTTCCCTTTTTTTTTCTCTACTAAGTATATAGGGCTAGCTAGGTGTCAAAATCTCTGCCAAAATCCCTTATCTGAATGATCAATGGCCACCAGATTAATGCCTAAAGCCTGCAGTTGTGATTTATTCAACACATTTAACAGATCTGGATCAAATGTCAAATTAAAAGGGATTTGTTTCTTTAAACAGAAGAAGAAAAAAAAAAAGTAGAAAAGGGGAGGGGGGAATCAAATCATACCGTGCCTGTTTCAATGGTTTCAGCCTGAATAAGTTTCTCGTTAGCATTTTTTCTTGGAAGAGGAGGCTCTGCTGGCTTCTTCTCACAGACTCTTCGCTTCGTTGACATTTTGTTGGGACATTCTCCTCCCTCAGAAGACACTATACTAAGTTGCCTAATTAAAACAAAAGAGTCATTAGGAGAAAAAGGGCATATTGTGGCAATGGCAAGGCAAGGCTGGGATGTAGAGAGCTGGATTTACGCCCAGTTCTTCCACTAAGTTCCCATGCCAGCCTCACTCACAGCTCTGGGTGCTTTTACCACCTCTCTACGTGTTCAGGAATGCCAGAAATACAGGGTTTAAGAAAGGCTGTGGCAGAGCCTAAGGTCTTTGGAAAAGGCATTCAGAGGCTTCATGGCAAGACAGAGATTTCAAACTAAAAGCTGAGCTTCTCTGTTTTTGTATCAGCAGTAGCTGGAAAGCACCTATGGATATGGGTATAAAAACCTTCAAAGATTTCCAAGGCTCCCCATGGAAAGGTGCAATGCAAGGGGTTGATTTATCACACATCTGCCAGCAGTTCACTGTTGTGTGGGGGTAAATACACACAGTGGTGATACCTGAGAAACAAAGATCTGCTTTTAGAAATTAGTTCAGTCCACACTGAAGACTGAAGGAATAGATGTTTGATCTTCTCTGTGTCTTCACATTTATTTTTAAAAGGATACTAAACCAATTAGTTTATGAGAGGAAACTGAGGAAACTGAAGCCCAGATGGAGAAGCAGCATGTGATTGACATCTGAAAGATGTTTTTTACCCCAGACACAGACTAAAAACACAAGGACCTTGTGTTTACCTAAGAAACTGTTTGTGGACCTCATTTGTTACAGGCTCGTTATTGGCCAGGTCTGTGTGGATGCTCAGAGTGTCTTCAGCCAGCAGCACTTCTTCCTCCTCCAGCACTGCAAGAGAAGATCACACCTTGATTTTTTGCCACAGAAAAGCACAGAGAGCAGAGAGAATGGTGGTTATACAAAGGAAGAGCCATGAAAAACAAAACCCCCACAAGAAAATCATAGTGCATAAGCTCCCTGCCAGCTTTGCTTATATCCCTTCTGTGCATCACCTCTCCTAAGGAAATTGCAAAGACCTTGTGAGGCAGATTGGCTGCCAAACGCATTTCTATCACATCCCTTTAGCCCATCAGAATGCCAAGCAATAGTGTTAGAGTTGGTTCTAGCTAAATTCACTTTTAGGGCATGTTCTAAGCGTGATCCTCAGCTGGGGGAGTCACACCAGGAGTCCTGCAAGGCTCTGCTGTGGCTGGAAGGTGCTGTGCATGTTCCTCTGCCTGGCTGGAGAGCAACAGTGATGTATTAACAAAGTGTGGGAACACCATCACACATGGGAAACATCCACCAGAATGCTTTTATCATGCATCATTTCGTCAGAATCAAACCAAGCTGAAAAGAAAACCCAAGATTAAAATGTCATTTGAACTTTGCTACATGAAAAATACCCCAACCATATATAAAGGGAAAACACACCAGACTCTGGGTAGCCCCTTTGAAAGCAAGCCCAGTTTTTTCTTGGCTACTGTGTCTTCCTGTTGAGCTTGACCTTTTTAATTGTAAAAGATTCCCAAGTTTAAAATAATTTCTAGGACAAGAATTGCTTTCTTCTAGGACAAACCACGTGAAATTTTGAAAGAAATTTGTGAAAAAATTTCTCAATAGTGCAGACCTGGCCACAGACAATAATTTTCACGGTAGTACAGAAAGAGAAATGCCATGAAGAACCAGGGGGATACTTTACAGAGAAAATTCCTATAATCCTTTTGACAGAAAAAAACAATACTGTACTTATTGATTCATCCTCTTCAATGTCTTCATCCAGTGCATAATTCCGGAGGAATTCCGCAAAGGCCTTATTTTGTTTCAGAAGCTCTTGGTAAGATCCCATTTCAGAGATTTTGCCATCTACCAGGACAATTATGTGGTCTACCTGAGGTAGGAAGCTAATGCCGTGGGTCACCAGGATTCGGGTCTGGATAGGGAAAAGGAAAAAAAAATCACATATCCCTCATTTGCACTGTGGGGACTGACAGGACTCAGCAGACCAAATACTACCACATTTTTGGGACAGGGAATGAATTATTGCGTCAAGGTGAAATGTCCAGTGAAATAACACTGTCCCACATTAGGCAAATCAGCTTGGAATGATGTTCATGAACTTGCTTTGCTCCTACTGCTGACAAAAGCAGAGAGGAAAGTAAACACACTGAATTATCATTCCCTCCTTCCCTTATGCTGATCTTCTTTGCAGCCTTTTCCTTTTGAGCTCTGAGATGATCTGAGAAGATGGTAGCAGGAGTGGAAGGTGCAGCAAAGCCACTGCAGTTTGGATTGTTGTTGCCAAAGTCCTCTGTAACATCTGTATTTGGTGCAGCTTCCTGGCTGCAGTGTCTCTGAGAAACAGCAATTAGCACCACCAGCCTGGGCATGTTCCAGCACATGCCTTGTTTTTTGGAGCTCTTATAGAGGAGGGATTTTAAAATACAGGCTAGTTTTCTGCCTCTACACATTCTGACCAGACCACAGTGCTCCTGGGCACAGGTGAGCAGCGTTTCACTGCAGCCTGGACTGTGAGGAAAGGTACCCACATTGCCAGCTGCACATGGAAATTCAGGAGAGAGCTGGGACTCAGGCCTGGGTGGTGAAAGAGCTTCCAAGTTTCTGAGTTTGTGTGAGTTTTTAAGAGGATCTCAACCCCAGCTTACTTTTCCCTTCAGGACCCCATCTGGGCCAATGACTTTGTCAAAGATGTGCTTGGCCACGTGTGAGTCCACGGCGGACAGGGGATCATCCAGCAGGAAAATATCTGAGCTGCTGTACACGGCACGGGCCAGGCTCACACGCTGCCGCTGCCCCCCTGACAGGTTGATGCCCTGGAGAGAGACAGGAGAGAACAAAAGGTGTCACACAAAAGCTCTGACTTGTCATAGCTGCCACCCAGCCCGGCACTTGGGTGCTGAATTGCAACATGAGATGCTGAAGAGAATAACCCACCCAGACACAGGCACAGAATGCCTCTGGATCTGCCTGTTCACTGCCAAACCTTCCACTCACCCAGCTAACTGGAGATGGGGTAAGTATCTTCTTAATAAGCTTGTGATAGATTAGCACTTAAAAAAAAATGTAAGAAACATCTAAAAAAATTCAAGTTGCTGGAAGCTGATGAGAGTTTTTTCTCCTAGCCAATAACTGGCCATTTCTAAGAATTGACAGCAGTTTTGACTATTAAAAAGTAAGATCAACTTGTGAACACCACCATTTAAAACCTAAGCCTGGGAAAGAGAAAATGATCAATATGTAAAAAGACAACATAAATTATCAAAGCCAGTGAAGAAAGGAATTAAGCCTCAGATGAGAAGAGAATAAGAAGATGCACTGATAAGCTGAAATATTCTTTAGTTAAAACTATGAAGATAAACAATGATGTTCTAAAAAAACTCCTTTAATTCATGAAAGAGTATTTTGAGAAAATAGAGTATTTCAAAGTGTGGATCTAAGCAAAGGTAATTCATTGATAGAGCTGAACAAATAGTGAAGTAATTGTAATCCTAAGAAATGCTGGAACAGAAAAAAAGAATTAAAAGTTGTTGAAAATTTGTAGCCCTTAAGAGAAAAAGAGAAAATTTCTGTTTCCAGAAAGGATCACAGAGACAGATGAAGAGAACTTTTGCCTTTGAATAACATCCTTAAAATGACACCCCTTGAATCATGGCCCATCAACACACCTCAGAGTGGTGTGAAATGGAAAAAAAAAAACACTGTTAACAGAGTTTTCTGGGCAGCTGGCATCAGAGAAATAGAAAGCCATGGAAAAATAGTTTTCTTGTGAAAAACTCTCCATAGACTGACAAAAGAAAACTACTTTTTCTCTACACAAACTGATGAAAAAACTATAGCAAAGTTAAGACTGTTTTAACCACCAAGTTTTGTCTCTATGTTGTCAATTAAACAAGAGAATGGTTAAGTGGTAGGGAAAAAGGGTTTCTGAAAATTTTATTCTAGTTTCTTATTCTTGTAGTTTTGTTAGTAAACTTTCTTTATTCCTTTTAAGTTTTAAGCCTGTTTTGCCCTTCTCCTAATCCATATCTCACAACAAGAAATGAGTAAGTTTTCTAGTCATTTTTTAGCTAATGCTTTAAAACCACGACAAAGCTCCTAAAGGGAGCTGTTAAAACACAAAACTATAAAAAGCAAAACTGTTAACCAGGATGTAAATTGCAAATTTCAAAGCAGGACTATGGCACCTGGAACATCTTCCACATCTTTCACTTTATACACAAATCCCCATCTCCATGCCATTTCATGAAATCTAGCTCAAGCTTAGTGGCCTATGAAAGAATATCTAAACATTTATGTAAATGTTTCTCATTAAAATGTGTTAAGGGATGATCATATAATTTTTTTTTTCACTTGAAGCACAACCATATCCTTTTTATCCCTATAGGAAAAGGAAGGCCTTCAGTGATTCTGGACAGATGCACCTTTACAATTTATGACAAATAGAGGATACTCTGACCTTCCAGGGCTGGATCAAAATACACACAAGCCTAAAGTTAAGAGAAAGTTTAAGTCAAGTGCTTTCCAGAGAACAGCCCTGCATATTTTGGTGTTGACTGTAGCAGGGATGCCACCACAATGCCAGTGTGAAGATCAAATGAGATCAAGTGCTGACTTTACAATATTCTCTCTTTAGCTAGAGCAGGAGTCACTAGGCAGATCTGACCAGAAAATAAATAAATCTACCTAAAATAATTACCTTCTCTCCTATCTCAGTTTGATCTCCTCCTGGCAGCACTTCCAGGTCAGTTTTTAAAGCACAGGCCTCCAGGGTATTTTGGTATTTTTCCTCATTAGGAGCTTGGCCAAACAAAATGTTATCTTTCAGTGTGGCATTCTGGATCCAGGCCTGTTGAGGCACATAAGCAACAGAACCCTAGGAAAAGGAGAGAGAGAAAACCTCTTGTAACAAGCAGGAATTCATGCCCTAAGATCTTCAGTGCATGTATGGCTCCTGGTTCCTGTACATTCACATTATATGTATGCTAACTGCTCATGTATCTTTGATCAAATCAGGAAAGTAATTTCATATAAAAGTGGGCAAAACTCAAACATGCAGACAAGCTGCCAGAGAAGCACTAGAATTCCCTCTGAATCCTGAGGTGCATCCTAAGCAAGGGCAGGCATAAGCAGCACATTTCCCTACCATCACTAAATGGTTTCATAAAAAACACCAACCTTCACAGCCACTTCTCCTTCCAGCTTTTCCATCTCACCCAGGAGAGCAGACACCAGAGAAGACTTTCCACAGCCAACATGGCCAACAATGGCAACCAAAGAACCACTGGGGACCAACATATTTATACTGTGGAGGAAATAGGCTGGAAATTAATTAAACATTAGTTTACTAAAGACATCAGGGGTCTTTAAACCGGGGCTGAAATACACAGTCACAGCCTGACTGGATATAATAAGCAAAGCTTGGTCACTGGTTTTCTCCTCCCTTTCTTGAATACAATCAACTGTAACCAGAACTTAAGGAGAAAATGAAAACCCAGTATAATTTATCTTGCTGGTTGCTAAAGCAGTAAGATTGTTAACAAGCCTTCTAAGACTCTTTGCTGTGTTGCAACAATCCATCAACAAGTCAAATTGGGTTAATAAGCATTTTGAAAGCAGAATATCTTCCAGAAGTATTTTGGGGTTTGATTTGAAAACCAAAAGCAACTGTATGAAAGTAATGAGTGAATACATCTCATCTAAAAGTGTTCAAACCATTTCAGACCTGTATTTCCTGTGCTGGTAAATAGGGTTCACAATGACACAAAGAAAACAGGATTTCCCCAATTAAAATCCTTCATCATTTTCCTCACTGTGCTCTTAAAGGTACTTTAGGTCCTGAAGGTAAACTGATACAAAAATGACTGATGGACACAGTCTCTTTGCTGCCAAAATGCTTTTCACTAATGAAATCAAGCCAGACTTCTGTTTACATAGATCCTGATGTGTAACAGAAGGGGTATAAAAATATATATATATATATATATATACATACATACATACATATGTATATATATACATACATATATATAATTTGCTGCCAGGCAAATTTTGTTTCTGTTCATTCAAATAGGCCAATGTGCAAAACATTCATCCCCACAGTCTGGAGATGGCCTTTCACTGCCATAGGGATAAATCTGCCACAAGCCTGTTCAAGTAACAGACCACTGCTGGCACACCTTGGTCCAAACAGAGACATCTCAGCTGTCCTTAAATTCCATCAATTTAATTTGTCCAATGCTTCAAAAAATGCTTTTGTCCAAAAACTGTCTATTTAAGGAATTTATGGAGCCTGTCTTTCAATAGGTAACTATTTTATGCTGGTTGCTGTGGAGTTAAAGCCTTACATCCCTATTCTATAAAGCCTAAAGAGCATGAGGCATGAGCTCCATGTTTTAAAGGCAGAAGGGATGCTGACATGTGATGCATGGTTTTTACCAGACACCTTTCAAATAGACCTCCCAAGAGCCAGAGACCAGGTAGATGTTGTATTGCAACTGCACAGAGAAATCTTACTCTTTCAGCGTTGGCTTAAGCTCCTTTCCCCAGCTGAACGTGGCATTTCTTACGCTGATGGCATTGCCTGTGTGGCAAAAACACAACAACAGAGGGGCAGGAAATGTGTTACTCACAACAACACAACTGAGAATAGGCTGACAGAGGGATCTTTATTTACACACACTGCACTTCCCTCTTCTGCTGGCATGGGAAGCACGGGCTCATGCCTGTGTGTCACAAGACAGACTTGTTCAGAGTGAAAATAACTGACTGCAGCTTCAGCTACAGACTGTGACCTGACATCTAGGGAGCTGAAAAGATGTCCTGCTTCAACCTGCCCTGGTGGAGCTGCTCCCAACATGTGCTGCTCAGCACCACCACAATTTTACTTCAGGAACTCCTTTCAAGTCAGTAGGACATCACTGCATGCTGTTGATTTTAATGTATCAGATTAACTTTGACACTCTGCAGCTTTTTGCTTGCCACACCTGGCTTACTCAATTGTTTGGGGATATTGTTTTGAACAATAATTTTTTGAAGTAATCAAAACTATTCACAAAGTTCCAGAGCATTTGAGCAGTGTGAAAAGTTTGAACAAGTCTTGCTGTCCACGGTTAGTGGATGCACTCCATATTCAGTGCTGTTAGCATCCAGTACATTGCAGATGCAAACTCAGGCCAAACCAGCTCAAAAATATGGCCAGACACCTTTCTAATTTCCACACAGCCTGAACACCAAACACTTTTCAGAGCAGCAGCTTCTTCCCTTTTTTTTAACCCAAGATTACTATTGTTATTTTCTTTTTGCCTTTTTTCATACCTCAACCAGTCCAAAAGAGATATATCAACAGCTTTACCTGGTGCAATCACTTTTGTTTCCACACAATTTGGATCAAGTTCATCATGACTCAGGAACTGCTGAATTCTCTTTAGGGAAACGCTTGTCTAATAAAAGAATGTGGCATTATTTCATCATTCTTTTAATAACTTAGTGCTCTTACTACTGAAAAAGAAAGCATGCATAATGCCTTTAGCTTCCCCCCATGGGCCTCCAATGAGTCTTACGCTGAGATTTAAACTTTCAACTGTGAAATTTCTCACACCAAGGTGAGTTTATCTGAGCAAAGAAAAATTCACGCAGACAGGCTCACTCAGAAGATGTCAGGCTTTCCAATGCAGGACAGCAGGAAAGAAAGGACATTAAAAGGAAAACCAGCTAACAGGCTGATGGAAGAGATCTCTGCATTCCAGAAATCAAGGGTATGTTCTTTCTGATCAAGTTTTTCAGAACAACCTGTGCTCCAGGCCCTCCTTACCTGTGCAATATTGCTAATGACTTGTGGAAACATATTGAGGGGAAACCTCAAGATATTGAAATAGGACAGGGACACAAAAGCCTTTTCTGCATCCAGGATATTCTTCTCATTCACAGAGACATACACAGCAAATGTTGTCAGTGCTACCTGAAAGCCAGAAAGGGAGTTTACTGTGAGATGTCTGGTATATTCTGACATTTTAAAAGCACTCAATCCTGACAGGCATCTTGGAAATAAAAGTATCAACCACAAAACCAGGAATATTCCTTGTTTCTGACTTTTTCAACATAATTTAAGACTGAAAAGCCCTATGGACAAGTTGGTACAGAAAAAGGGCACACAGAATAACTTTCAGGTTTATAATGGTTACATTCAGTTGAACTAAGAACTTCCAGAGTTGAACTACAGGACTTGGGTAAATAAAAAGGAAAAGCTGTTATCGGGTAGTGGTTTCTTCCAGCTCCACCTAAGCAAATTTCCCCATTGTAAACTGCAGGCTGAGCAAACAAGATTCACTAATCAGTAGAGAAGGGAGTGAAATCCAAGTCTTTTGCTGGCTTGATGTATGACTGTGGAAGGACAATCCTGTGCAACAAACTGACAGTGAGCAGGAACAGGAATGTGCACTGAGGGAAGTGCAGTGACTTCAGGGAACTACAAAAGGGGCAGAACCTCCAGGCTATTCAGATCATTCCTGCAGGGCTGGGCCTTTGATCTCAAGAAAAGTTGGCTGGGAATAGTTTTGACCACAGACTTATCTGAATGGTTTTATTCACCATACCCTTTCTGCAAAAGGGATCACAGTCCAGTGAAGTGGAAAATAGAGGAAAAGACAAAATTGATGAAAAAGCATTTCAGAATTGATAATACTATCAATTGGGCTTTAGTTTTCACATTAAATAGATCTGTTTTTTGAGCTGCATAATAATTTTACAACTCCCTCTCTCACTAAAACAAGCAGAGCACAGTAACATGAAGGTTGAAATGAGAACTAAAGACAGACGTCGTCCTGACTGACTCAATTAAAGTTTCTTTTGCTCTTTTGCTGCTCACAGATGTCTCTAAGGTTTCAAATTCTAGTTTCAATTTGTTATGGGAAGTACTTTGAAGTGGTTGGAAATTCTCCTGTGACAACTATTCCCAGCTTCCACTGGCAGGCTTTATCACAAAATACTTTAATACTGATTAACAAAAAAGCTCTCAAGAACAGGGAACTCTGAATCAAAGCATGTGAATAATTCCTTCAAAAAAGTTACATTTTATTCCTATGTACATTAATAAGCAGAAAGCTTCAGACTTATCCTTCAAAGGTGCACTTGTACAGCTTAGAGAGCCATGCAAATTTAATTTACCAGGAAGGGTGCGCTGATCCAGGCAAAGGTGGACAAAGAATTGAGATAGGCAGATTTTTTCAAAACTCTCAGCTCATTCTTCCTTATCTCCAGGACCTTTTCTGAAAAGGATGGTTCCCAAGCATAGAGCTTCAACACCTTGATGCCACCCAGGATCTCATTCATCAATTTAATGCGGGAGTCTTTGTATTGCATTTGTTCCACCTGGGTTATTGGTAAACACAGGAGACAGAGAGTCACAGCCAGGACTACAGGAGAGTTTTTCAACATATGTCTCACAGCTGTGGTGGTCCTCAGGCTATTCCTGAAGAGGATGCAAAAGATAATCACAGAAAGCCAGACTGTTACCAGTTTATGATGCAAGTTAAGGTCTTTCTCCAAAGACATGAGAAATCAAAGGAAATGCCTGGAAAGCAGACTACAAAAGCTTTCCACTCATTTTCACTTTTAAGAGACACATTTTTAAACCATTTTAAAGAAAGATTTGGCCACTTCACAAAAATACTACCCTACCATTTCCTTTGACTTCTTCAGATATTTTTTTCCCTTGTTTGCACAGATGTATCTCTTATCCCTTGAAAATTTTGGCTACTCCTAGGGTTTTTTCCCTATGTATTAAAATAAAGTGTTCCATTCAGTTATTAAAATAAAAACATCCCTGCTCGAATTTATAGACAAAATTCACACACATATGCAAAACAAGTTATACAGCTTGGAGCATCTCATAATGGGCAAGGGAGAAAAGGAATGTTACTATGAACATGTCAGCATCCAAGAGATTTAAAAAGCCTGTGTGTCTCTTTAAGGCATATAATAATACCACTCTGTTACAAAGGTTATGCTTTAACATCATAATTTATATTCATTTTCCAACTCTCCCCCTTTTTTTACACCAACAGATTGACTTTTAATTTCTTTTTTAATCTTCCAAACAGTCTGATAGGTTAGCACAAGCCAATTATCAGGTCTTTTCTAGCACAAAGCCAGAGGGCACTGTTATATTGGTATTTTTTCAGATTTCACTGACTGGAGACAACTGAGACTACAAAGAAAGGAATAAAGGATCATTTTACCTTAAGACAATAAATGAAATTTGGCCCAGCTCAGTAGCAGTGAACATCAACAATGGCTTTTAGCATAAAACTCAAATTGTCAGGTTTTAGCTGCCACCTCTGAAAACATTCATTTGCAGCTTAAAGAACAGTATTTATTTGCCTTTCTCTAGATAATCCTAGAGGAAGATACCAGGTGAAGGGATATGAAGACAAAGAAACCTCTTGCTAATTCCAAAAGCTGCTCTAGGGGTGTGAAGAAGCCACTGTTGCAATGACATACCTTTCCCTTAAATTGCATTCAATTCCCTATGGAAAAGGTATCTAAGATGACACAGTTATTAAACGTATCAGTACATTCTTACTCTGAAGTAAATTGTTGCAAATGGCATCTTATTAACAAGTCCTGATGTTTTCATTTCTCACAGCACAGCTGCCAACTCATGTAACATTACCTCCTCTTCTGGTACCTTACCTGGAATGCTCTGGTTTTTATTGCTATTGCAGAGTTAAATGGGATAAGTAAGACCATCACAGCAACTCCAGCCAGCACAGGAGGCCCTAAAGTCTTGATTTAAATACAAAGAGTAAGTTGTTGTATCCGAGTGTTCCCTACAGTCAGCACTAAAACAACAGTAAGTGATAGAAACAGAAATCAATGTTGACAAGTTGAACTTATCCCAGAGAAGGGTTGTGATTCCACAGAGCAACTGTGAAGAGGAGACAGAAAAATAGGACAGGAACCACTTTGAATACTACTACTACTAGTACTATTACTACTACTACTGCTACTACCACCACCAGCACCAATTATTATTATTATTGTTCTTCTATCAGTGATTGGAATTATTCTCTTGATTTTTCTCTGACCAAGGGAACTGTAATTACAGAATTAACGCAGTACCCTCAGTGTGAGTACAAGCAAACAAACTGCTGACAACCAGAGCCAGCTTCCAGCAGAGCAGTAACTCAAAGCTGCTGCAATTGAATGGCTTTTGAGTCAAAATCAATATGGTTAAGTTGGTGCTACTGTTTTATGTATAAAAAGACATTTATTGCACAGAAACAAGTCTGAAAGTCAGTGCTCAAACTGAACCTGGCATAAACCTGAAACAATGCCACTGTAGCAAATGAAAAATTGTGTTTTTTCCAGGTGAGAAATGTAGCAGGATATGATCTCTACACATGACATTTCCTACATCCAGGTTTTTGTCTGGTTTGGTCTCTAACCACTTCCTTCAAGATGGCATTTGTATCAATTACTGGGAACAAGAGTCCAAGACTGAGCCCATCAAAGTAGAGAAAGGACAGGGGAAAGACAAAGGAAATGTTCTGTTTCAAATGCCCATCTGGCCTACCAGCTGAACAAAATAATTAAGCCACTAAATGAAGGTGTACAGCAGTAAAAGCTATTTTACCACAGGACTGAACACTTAAAGTTTGTAAAAAAAGCAGTGGAGGGTCAAATTGATAAATTAATTTTAAAAAAAGGAAAAAGAAAAAGCCTGCACATAATTTAGATGAGCTGTGAATAAAATTGTGACAATGTCTGTACCTGCCAGAGGAAATACAAAGCTAGAAATATCTGGAGTGGTGCAGACCACAACATGTTCAGGAAAGTCATCAGGTCCATGAAACGTTGGGCATCCACTGACATCAGGTTGACAATTTCTCCAACAGTAGATGAGCGCTTTGCAGAGTTTGTGATGGCTAAGGACTGACAAGGGAGAGAGCTTCAGTACACTCACAATATTGACACACGTGGAGAACAAATATTCAATTATTAGCAAAACGACACTGTCCAAGATTGTGTTTCTCCAAAAAGAATAAAATAATTCACTTACATCAATTCCTAATCTCCAAGGAACATGAGCTCATGAAATGGTTTTGCTTGTGAGCATCTCCAGCTCAAGTAGTGTGTACAATCTGAACAAAACCTCACTGGGTCTAATCCACTCATAGCATAAACATGCTCTTCTCCTGGATCCCTCTTCCAAACCATGGAATGGTGTGGGTGGGAAGGGACCTTAATGTTCCAACCCCTCTGCCATGGGCAGGGACACCTTCCACTGTCCCAGGTTGCTCCAAGCCCATCCAACCTGGCCCATGGCACTTCCTGGGATGGGCCAGCCACAGCTTTTCCAGGCACCCTGTGCCAGGCCTCCCCACCATCACATGGAAGAATTTCTTCCTTACATGTAATCTAAGTCTTGCCCCTTTCAGCATTTAAAGTGAACCAGTATTGGTATGTCTAGTAACCTACCAGAACACCCCTATTACAGTACTGATCACTAGAAAATTCTGTAAAGTATGAAAGAGGTACTCCTAAAAACTCACCAAACCTCCAGTCTTTTCTATTTCAGGAGGCTACTCCTCTCCAACATGCCTAATCTTCCCTAATATGTGAGAACTGAGCACACATGCCTGGTTGGCGTTCCAGCCCACAAAATGCTTCCAGCCTTACCTTTCGGTATATCACCCCAGTGATCCCAGTCCTCAGCCTCATCCCAGTAACATAGCAGTACTGGAAGTGCTGGTGAAGGATGAGTGTCTGCAGCACAGCACAGATAAACATCAGAGCTGCAATCAAAAATCCCCACCAGGCTGGAGCATCTTTGTTCTTAATGAAGCCGATTAATATACTGTTCATCAGCAGAGTAGGGAAGGAAAAGGAAAAAGAAACAAAAATTTAAAAACCACACACCAAATTTAATGGGACATAACAAGCTTCTCCCAACTACAGCATCCTGTCACATCCTTTCCCTAACCACAAAAAGCAAACAGCTCACCAGGACACAGGCTGAGTTATAATTTCAGTCAAACATTGCAAAGACCTAACAGCAAAACCTGCAGCTCTGCCAGTGAGAAAGTCCATTTGTAAATGAGCCTGAAAATGAAATATTAAGAGAAACTCTTGGCTTCCCCTGAGACTCAGGGTTTAAACATACAGAGCACTGTCTGAGCTCTGTCAGGCAGCCCCTCAGGGCAAGAGGTGAATGATAGGACAGAGTAAGGCAGTGCAGCAGAGCAAGCAAAACCAGCTTCTTACCCAAATCCTCTTCAAGCATCCTGAGTGCTTCTGCCTGGGGTGTTTTCCCACAGAAAAAAGCTAAATTAAAAGATATCCTCCTGGATGGATGCATATAGAGTTCTTCACTCTTCTTTTTTTCTTTTTTTCTTTTTTGTAAAATGGTACCATTAAGCTGGCTACAGCATCTATTATTTATCAGCTCTTTGTTACTCCTCACAGCTGCTCTCATTGCCAGAGGTGCACACTGACACACAGCAAACAAGCAGAATGACACATGGCAGTGTCCAGTCCTCTCAAAAATCACATTTGTGATTTCAGCCTACTGACCAGAATACTGAACTGTCAAAATATAGGAGAAATAGAGATCTGACTCCATGGTTCAAACAATCAGCTGGAGAAAAATGGAGCTGGAAACTACAAATAAGGCAATCTAAGCTTTGTAGTAGAAGCGTGAGGTTGCTACATCTTTCTTCTTCCAGTTCAGAGAAATCTTATTTCTGCATTGCTCTTTTCATTCATGCTGCAAAAGGGAACAGCTTCAGGAAAACCTCTTCCTGCTAGTCCCAAGGATTCACCAATGTTTTTAGAAACACAAAACTATCTTACATGCAGTCTGCCAGACAGCCATGTTTTTTTCATCTTCCCTCACCATCAGAAGGGCATTTTCCCAAACTGCAGGAATTTAGACTTGAGAAGAAATTCACCATATCAGAGATATCACTGAAATATATTCATGCAAATTTGAGAAATTCCCAGAATAGGTTACACTTAATGTGTTCTCAGGAGGCAGCCAGCAGCCTCCTCTTCAGCAGGGGCTCTGGGAGAAGACAAACTGTCAGCTATTAAATGTCACCACAGTCAGTCAGACCCTCTTTTTAGTAAGTTTCTGTGTATCACAAACCACCCACAGAACAACATGATCTCAGAGCACAGGTTATTTTAAGAGATGCTCAAACAGGAACAGAGCCTTCTCCCTTTCCCTACATCCACCTGTGACCTCCACCCAAGCTCCATTCCTTTCTCATGCATTAACAGGACTATGTGCTTTTCCATTAATAATTGTTAGGCAGAAATACTGGTAATTCCATTACTGCTTTCTTCCTAGTTAATGATTATCTGGCTAGTTCCTCACTTTAAGAACAATACTAATAGAGAAAAAAATGTGGGGATTGTGCAATTTTCCTTTGTGGATCAGGCTGAGCAACTGGCCCCCCAGGATATGGGAGACAGAGGCTTTTCTCATACAAAGAGAATTTGAGGACAAACCACTTCTCTCATGACCTCTTTCTCCATTTTTTGGGGTTTTTTTTAATAGAACCATAATTTTCTTTCACATGGAAATTCACTGTAAATGTGCCCCTCACATTCTCAGTGCTAAACACAACTGAGAGCACATAAACTCATATAAATGGTCCAAAACCTTTCCCAGAGGACAGTAGCATGTCCAGAGCACCACATACTGGAGCATCACACAACATTTACACATCAAGTCACGCCACAGCTGTGACCACCATGCACACATGAGGATATATCAGCTGTCCAGAGACCACTGGATCCAGCCAGCTTCACTTGATTTCACAGCTAATCCTTTAGAAATGGGGAGAAATTGCTTTGGACTGAATCACAGAGCCACAGGTAATTTGTAATTCAGAGCTGCCCACTGGTGATGGGAGATTTACAAAGGGAGCATTTCAGTGAAGCTTGTCCAATTTACAGCTGAGTCCACACCAAAGGAAGGTGAGGGAGCACACACATGTAGCACTGTGAGGGAAACTGCCTCTGCATTTCAAAAACAACTGCCCTGTGCCAAAGCCAAGCCTCCATAGGGATTGCACATAGACACTACTCACAGAGTAAACCAACCTTAATAGATGAGGATTGATGAAAGAAAGTAGGTCTTGTATCAGCTTGAAGAAGGAGCCAATTAAGAAGTATGGCCCAAAGGTCCTCAACAAAGCCTTGAGAAAGGAAGGTTTCCTATTGTGCTTTTTGTCTCTGATCAGGACTTCTGCTTCCTCTGGGCTGCCACCAACATGGTTCAGTGCATGGTTTGATTCCTTCATGTATGACACATCCTCTTTCCTAGGGAAATAAGTGACAGGAGAAAAATGAGAATGGCACTGCTCTCTGGGAACACCCCAAAGTCTGCACCCTCCTCTGCTCTGCTGCTGACCAACAGCAAGACTTCCAACACCATCAAGGTGTGCTCAGGATCAGCCACTCCTGTGCAATTTTGTCTTGTTTTCTTTTTCTCTGCAGTACTTATGGGGGACAACCCACAGGCCAGAAAATCAATCACCACGGGATGAGAATGTGGCCCAAAGGAGGAGGAGAGGAAGGTTGAACTTCCTTAGAGGACAGAATTTGAATCTCCAATTTCTTGTACAGGAATCCTCAAAGAAGTGCTATGGACATCTCACTCAAGGCACCCTCACCCTCTCCTTTTGAGGCCTGTGTTCATTGTTCAATCAGTAGCTGTGCCAAACCTTTACCCTTGTCGATCACACAGCTGCTTCCAGAGAAGCAGAATGAATCCCCCTGGGGAGACAGGCATTGCAGCAGGCACAGCACTCTCAAATACAGAGTTTTGCATCCCTGGAATATTGAAATTGAGTACAAACCACAGCACCTTCAAAGCTGGGCCATCCCCAAGATCTGGACCACAGCTGTCCAGATTCTTCCAGGACAGAAACCTTGGGTTTAGGTACCTAAATTTTACTCAGTTGGCAATTAAGGCATTTAAACCCTGTTTGTCCACAATCATTTTGTTAACCATTTAACTCAAAAATCATAAGGGTTTTTTCCAACCTTAATTATTCCAGGATTCTAGGATTCCTTTTGTACTTTTTACCTCTCTCCCTCTGCCAAATAAGCTAACAAAAGTGACTCTTCCACATACTCTTTTGGACTGACTGATGAAAAATGAGCCCAACATGCCCAAACCGCCCTCCAGGGTTCCAGGTAGGTTTTGTAGAAGCCCCTTTGGGATTTAGGTGCCTGATTTCTGTTGTCCATCAACAAAGGGTCTGCTCTGGTGTCACTGTTGGACATGAAATGATTCACACAGACACAGCTCGATGTGTGATAAAAGAAGAGAGAGTTTTATTCTGTCCTTTCAGTATTTATAGATTCTCAACAACGAGCAGGGATTGGATAGTCAGGTCATCACCTTCCCAACCACACTGGTCCTTACAAACGTCCATCAAAAGACATATCTCTAATGCAATGTATAAACCTCTATGTTTATAGTTACTTTTCTGGAAAAGTGGCTAGAAACTATGAAAACAATATCAGAAAGCTTAATTCTCAGGGCAACACTCTGGGAAATTATTTCCTCCATGAATTGCTCTCAAACATCATCCTGGCAACTTTTCTACCAGAAAATATCAAATTACTGTTGCTTCCTGGGGGCTATGGGACCAGAGAAAAATTTCCTGAATGTCAAACAGGAAAGTTAAGTCCAGGTGGAACAGGAAGAAGGAAATTAATCTGGGGCACATGAGCTTTACAAGAAAAAACAGATGGGAAAGACACCCTAGAAACAGTGAATATTTACCAGAAGACATTTGAAAAATAACTTGTAAGTGCTACTAAGTGAGGTTGAATTTATGATTTTCTATAAAGACTGTGCAGATCTTTTGAAGCTGGCTAGCTACAGAGTCAAATAATTCCAACAGCCTGTGAGTGTTCACTGTGAATGTTGTGGCTAACAGTCCACATTTATAAACTTGTCCACATCCTTTCAGAAAAAGCCTTTTGCCAATCTCAATGTCTTTGCAATAAAGCTTGAGGGCAGGGGGAGAACCTACTCAGACAATTAATTTTTTTCCCCCCCCAGACAAGAACAGTGCTGTCTTTGTCTTCCAGATCAAACCTGGAGACTTCATGAGCAAAGCCTTGTTTTTCTGGCAACCAGGCTGTTAAACTCATCAAAGGATTTGAAGAAACAAAACTATTTACCCCTGACTTTGTGCTATTAAAAATGTTTACTACACCGAGCTAACAGCAAAGCAATGGTTCTCTTACAGCTAAGAGTCCCAAAGGGAGAAAATGCACTTTTAATATTTACTACCTGTAGTTAGGTGAGATCAGATTTTCAGCAGTGTGTTGGTCTGCTCACACCCAGCTTTTTATCAAAGCAAAAAGCATGTTTTTTATTTCATTTTATTTATTTATAGGTTGCCATTATTTATAGCAGGGTAGATAATAGAGTTTCTCACTGGTGCTGACAAGGCCCTGCATCTTCAATATGACTTCATGAGGACAGTCTCTAAAATCAGAAGCTAACCAAAAATGAGGGGAAATGCATTCCAGCTCTCTCTTCTCATCCAGCACAGCCCTAACTTTCTCAGAAGAAACTGCAGTTTTCAGTAAAGTGAGTTAAAACTTCAGCCATATAAGCAAAGATAGCAAAATAAAGGAAAAAAATATTTGTGTGCTTTATTATCTATAGGAACATTCTAAATCCATGCTGGTCTCTCCTGTAACTCACTAGAAACAAATGAATTTTTAGTAATTATTTAACAGTACAAGACAGCTGTGAAGCAAAAAAGGTTTGGGAACAACAGAAATGTTATAATCATTACCACAAAACAAGTTTAAAGCTTTAGCTATGTCAGAGCAGCAACTGATTAAGTTTTTAAAAATAAATTGCTACTATGTACACTACAAATACTTTTCATCACACTTTCAACATGTGTACAAATTGACACAGCATTTCTAATGTCATAAAAGCTTGCTCAGAGCAGATTTAATGAGAGTTAAAAGGAAAAAAAAATATTTACAATGTCTCACAAGCAACTACCATTAATGTTAGTTGACAGGAAGTAATAGAGAATATCTACTTATAACTGAAGAATAAGCAGAGCTTTTAGAGTTCTATGAAACCCATCAATTTGGAATACAGTGATTTGCTTTGTTTTTACTCTTTTCCTCATCTTAGAATCATTAACACAGTTGCCATAAAATTTTACCTGAGCTGAACATGACTCATAATTTATAGCTAAATTCATTGCCAACTGGCCTCAGTTTACATGAATAGTTTCCAAAACGCAATGAATCCTCTGACAAAACTCCAGGCACGGTTTCTGGTTTCCTAGTAAAAGTTTTCCTGGACCCCAAGCACTTCTGCATGATGGCTATGCTCTTACTGTAAAATAGCCTGAGGGAATAAGATTTATGTCGGCACAAAAAAACCAGAACCCAGACAATGCACATTATTCAACACCATAAAAATAGAGACATTAAGACAATGAAAAAACCCCCAAAAATAAACTCTGATGTAGAACTACAACACATCCATGCAGAGCACTAGTGGACAGCTGCTAGTGTTAGTGCTGGAAGTATTTCAAATCTCAGTTGAAAAGTGGAACTCTCCACATCATATTTAGCCTTGCCAAGAAAATTACAACTCTCTCCTAATATTATCAAATAGAGTCTTTCTAATTTGACAAGAACATGCACAGAAGAGAACAGAGGAAAGCCTCCACATGGAGAATAAATGTCCACAATGAAAGGACATGGAAGCACAGGCCTCCTCCTTATTGACATTTTTCATCTGAAACACACTATTATCACATCAATTTGCTTGGAAACATTTTGGACACCAAACAGTGTGAGAAGGAAACAGAGCTGCACAATAGATAATTTTTAAAAATAGATTAGGACAGAACATGCATGAAATAAGAAGGAAATCCTCTCAAGCAGGGGTATAACTGTATACAAGTTCTGACCCTTATCCCAATTCCATCAGAGACTAGGACAATTTTGCTGCTAGTTTTCTAGGCAACAGCAGTAGGGTCTCAGCAATAAAGTGGGATGTCTCTTCCACTCCTGCCTTTCACATGTTTTGAGTTTCTTATCTTTACTACTGAGAAGTGAAGACTTGCTCACTGCTGAGAGCCTTAAGGCTAAAAAAAATTTCAGGCCAAAAAACTCACGAAGAAGATGAGAAATTCCTTTTGGTTTATGTGCCCAGAAGCTGTGCTCCAACATGCCTGGGAGGGATGCAATTATGCAGTTAGACAACTGCCAGCTCAGTGGTGAAAAGTTGTTCATTTTCTACAACCCAACTCAACAGCTTCTCCTCACACATCTCCAGCCCTTCTCCATGTGGGAAGTGGCACCACCTGCCCATGGAGATCTTAAGCACCTAAAAAGTGAATTGATAGCACACAAGTCCCACAAACCTCCTACTTGCCTCTGCCTAAATTAAAATAAGAAAGTTTGACTACTGATGAGTGAAGAACAGAAAGGTTGAAGTGGTGGGTGCATTTTAGTTGGCTCATTTTAATGGATGAGCAGCTCACGAGTGTTGAAAGGAACTCAGATCAATCTCAAGTTTGCAGACTTGTTCGTGTACTTACTGTTTGCACTCTGCTTTTTCTCTGTCCCACTCTTTACTCAGTTGTTGCACAATAGTTTTTGAAGTGTCATCTTCGTTCAGCGACCACAAATCTTTGTCTTCGAGAGGCCTTTTGTACCCATGAATTGCCATGCTGCACATATGGAGAAAGACAATTCAGTTTAGAAAACAGTACTTAAAACATTGCCAGGAACTCTAGGACTATTAGGCTAACAAAAGCAAGAAGATGCTCCACAGAAAGGAAGATGGGAGAATAATTATCACCCTTTGTTCCTTTTATTGATGTTTGCAATTAAAGAAAGGACATGATGTATTTCTGATTGCATGTATTTTATTGAAAACACCACTTCAGAAAAAAAAAAAAGACAATAAAAACAAACTACTAGAAGCATTTGGATGAAATTGCGGTGTTAAATGGAAACAGTGAAGCTTTGGAAGTGAAAATAATGAAGTTGATCTGGAATAACTGTCAAAGGTGAACAAAATGCAAAAGTGGAGCTCACTAGAATTAAAGGAAAATCGTATTTTTCTGAAAACTACAGTTCCTCAACTGTAAGAGGAATTTTGTGAAGGGATACAAACATCCTAGTTGTTAAGAATCCCACTGGGGAAGTGAGAACATTCTAGAAGTTTAGAAAGTTCTCATCCTCTCACTATAAAAACTTTACAGAGCTGTTACCAGGACAATAAAGTTACATGGGTGGAAGAATGAAGATCTCAACCACCGTGGAAAAGCCTTGACAGCTGTTCCACTTCCGTATCATGGAGTAGCAGGCCCAATCTCAAATTTGCATCTTTGATACACACACATTTTTTTTCTGCAGCCTCAGTTGGTGGCAATCATTTACATACACAGCCCAGTTTACCTTCCCTTTTGCACAGAAGGTTTCCTTATAAAAAAAGCATTCACTTGTGAACCTCAACAGGAAATAAAATGCACCTTCAGCTGGGTGAAAGGCTTCCACAGTTTATCTTGTGGAGCACAGAGCTACATCTTGGTTTAGATTATATTCCAGCATGTGTTGAGCACAGCCAGGCTGCACATCCTATTTGTAATGATAATGTTGCTGCCATGCTTTGCAGAGAAAAAGTTTGGGCTCTGTGTTTCTAAAAAGGCAAATGGTCAAAGTGCTGACACCATTCTGGATGAAAGAGCATCCAACATCAGCTACTCCCAGAAGGAAAAGCTCTGTACCACTCCCTTTGTGCAACACAGATCACAAACAAGTTTTGGGTTTCTCAGCTGTCCAACACTTTGGAGAGAAAACTCACCTTGTAAACCACCAAAATGTCAATCTTGACAGGAAGCCTGAATTTAACTCTGGACATGGATTCTATAATGAATTTATGAGGGGAGAAAACCGAAAATAAATAAAGCAAGGTATTTACCATTACTTTAATATGACAACAGTCTATTTTGATAATTTTTGGCATACTATATGGTATATATTACATGTATGTCTTATTAGACATAGGTACATATGAGACATAAAACTGATTTCTTTCATTTCCCATATCATACTGAACTCCTCTTACATCTAAAAATTGTTTAATATACTGCCTTTAAATTACACCTGTAAAGTGAAATGTCATCCTAAAGTTTCTGAGATGTTCATTTTAGGACGTGAGCTCAACTTTTCTCTCAGCTTGGTTTAAATGTAAATCCAATTATAGAGACTATGTTTGGAGAAGAAATTTAACCTGTGACATCACTAACATCTTCTGTTATTAATGTTTTTCTATATCTGCTCTCAACACATATAGAACTCATTTATTAAGACAAACCTCATAGACTTTCACTAACTTGAGATGAATGTTAAGCAAGTAGAGCACCATATCCTAAAAAAACCCTCTTGAAATAATTATTATTACACTTCAATGTTCATAAATATAATTTACACTTCTGTGAAGCAGCAAGCAGGAAAGTTTCTTTTACTACACAGCTTTAAGCCATTTCTGATGATGCAGATAATGGAAAAAGACTCCAAACCCCAATATAATCCTCCATACCCAGTGTAAAAGGGTCATTAAGTACTGCCATCTCTATGACAATCTAAATCTGCTTTCAATGCCAAGGACTCTCAGTGAAACTCTCAAAACAACATATAGTCTGTACAATCCAAATAAACAAAGTGGAAAAATACTTACAGCATCCACATTAACAGGGGAAAAAAATGGAGGCTTCTCTTTAAAACACGAAAGTATCAACTCAATGATTATCAAAGCAAAGTAGACATAAAATGTGGTAAACCTGAACCTTTGATTTACATGGTCCTAGAGGGAAAAGAAACACTGTAAATGATTATTTTATTGTACTTACAAGCTCCCCATACTCTCTCTGTCTCTCCTTTTTCACTGCTTCTTTTGGCAATTTCTTTCTTCCTCTACAGCTGAGTACTGAAAAGCAGTTCCTAGCACAAATTATATCACAAAAATATGCTCTTACTGTGACAAGTGCCTAAGAACATGCTTATCTTCAAGCTTTTCATTAAATCATGTCAAGTTCAAACTGTTTATACATCTTCACTGTATGCAGACACCCTCTGGAATCAGGTCTACATAACATCCTTTTAAATTACCTCATGGGGTTCTTGCATGATCAGGTCTTAAGTATGGGAATTGTCAACCCAGATCAGAGAACATCCTTTTACTTTAATATCTTGTCACTGACAAACAGTGAGTGTTAAATACTTTCAGAAGAAGCTGCAGAAAAACCACTGCATTGCATAATAGGAGTCCCATCTGCTCTAGAGGTATTTCCTTTCCTAATCATGAGTTGTCAGTTTACCTAAAACTTCTTGCTGTGAGGGCATGTCCTTTATACAGCTCTTTCATGCCATAATGCCATTCTGAATGTTCTCATTCTGAATGTTCTCATTCACTTAAAATGTTTAAACCTTAAGTGCAAGAGAAGGAATATTTGGTTCTGGGCAGTCACAGGAGGAGAAATGTTACCCAGACTTGCTCTAAGGCTCTGCAACCACAATCTCAAGATGATTATGGATTCAAACATTGATAGTCCAATATTCACTTATTAAAGCTGCCTCTGAGTGGTGTTTGAAACAGTCTCACCAGATTGCAGCTATTATCTGACCAAGTTCTGCCCAGGTTCTCAGCTAAGATTTAATTCAATCTCTGCTGGAATATTTACAAAAGCCTGCTACAGGAAAATCTGTGCTAACAGGATAATGCTCTAATATTACAATGAAGGAAGAAACCACCAAACAGAATCAACACTGATTTCACTGAGGAGAAGCAAACATCTTAATGTTTTCTAAGCACTCTTTTTCTCTTCCAGGCTTTGATGATCTAATCACTGGAGCAATCTGCCTTGCCCTACTTAGCGAAATTTGTTTCTGTAAAAAACTCAGCAAGTTTCTTACTGTGGGAGAACCTGCTATGCTTTCAAACAGGAATTGTAACAGTCCAGGTTTCTTTCCTCTCCCTCCAACCTTCTCTCTATTTCCAGCCCCAATGAAGTCAAAATTCTGTCCTCAGCACATCAGGCACTGACACAAGGAAGTTCATGGAGATGTCTAATGTGGCCAAGCTGCCTAAGTAAAAAAGGAACTTTACATATTAAAATGTGTCCTCTCTGATTACTACCTATCCCCATTTAAGCAAAAGAGAAAGAGAAAAAAAAAAAAAAAAGTCAGGAGTTGGTTCACATGTACACAGAGTTGGTATTGCTCTCTTATGTCTACCAGGTTCCCAGTATTAACCCTGGGCTAAGCAAAATCAGCTTTTTGACATTGCCCAAGTCATCCAGTTCCCTTCTAGTTACACAACTCTGAGTCAAGACAACAGAACTAAACTCCTCTCTCTCTCTCTGGCTTGTATCTGGGCTCAGATCTGACTCCAAACTTGGGTGATTAATTCTTTTCACATAGATGTGGATGCTACATTTCCTATTCTCCAAGTGCTCACAAGGATGGCTTGTTACCTGTGGTGTTGTAGTCATGATCTTTGACCAGAAGGGCCCCATGGCACAAAGCACAGACAAAAACCAGAATATAATGAGCACTCCAGAGGACTGAACTCCTCTCAGCCTTTCGTACTGGATAAGCAGTGTAGCTAAGAGCTGTAAAGGTAAATACAAGAACACATGAACAACCCCATCCCAGTGCTCCCCCTCTTCACACTCTCAGTTGGCAGCTCTTAGAGCCACCAGTGACTGGAAGGACACCAGAACTCTCTGAAATGAGCTCCATCATGATTTCACACAGAAGTCAATGGCAAAACCTCCATCATCTAAGGAGAACTGCAAATAATTTTGAAATCATTTGTTTAGGTGTTTTCAGAGCTTCAACTTCAGAATTCAATTTTTAAACCTTTGCACATAGGCCTGGGAATAATTAAATATTAGCTACAAACATTTTAAACAAATGTAGGAGCTGCCATTTCTCCAATCCAGATCATTACTTGTCTAGAAAATGAGATTTTTTTAAAAAATTAACCAAGGGAATGAAAACACTTAATGGGCAAACTTTACTGCTTTATTTTTCATACAACAGCCACAAGCCTGTTTGTCTTCCTAGCCAAAGCCAACTTGTTTTGTTCAATGGAGGAACAACCATCAGATAACAGACACAGTTTTACAAAGTCAAAAATACACTGCACAAGCCATGCTCTATTGTATCTCTCTACTTAGGCAAAGTCCTATTCAAATTCTCTCCAGACATGGATCACAAGCCAGGAGAGATGGGTAAAAGCAGGTTGGAAGGCAGAACAATCTCTCCATTATAAATATTTTAATTTACTGAATTTTAATAAGCTGAATCTACTTGAGAGACAAATTGTGACTCTGGCTTTTTCAGTAGCAAAATTTGCTTCAACGATACAAATACTAATAATTCAGTCAAAAGAGGTAAGACAATGAAGGCAAAGGGACTCTTTATACTTCATCTCTCTAAAAAAAAGTTATTTGTACTGGTCATAGTGAACAGAAACAGCTACTAACCACAGTGATGCCAACGACCAGTGGAGTTACAAAATAGACTGGTGGAGGGGTTCTGTTTTGCAGGGCCTCGTGGAAGGAGTAGAAGAGATCTGCCCAGCTCACACACCACAGCAGGACACCAAAGAGCTAAGAGAAGGCAAACAGAAACAGCATTTGGTAAATTCCCCTCCAGGGGCAGTCAGAGAGCTGAAAAAAACCCCATTCTGATTCACAGATTCCCAGCAAAACAAAAAAGCTCTATAAATACAATCACAGCACTGATCAGCTGCAGTCTGTTGAGCTGTCCCACTGCACTCAAACCAAGGATCTCATCTCAACTGCTCTCTGAGGGATTGGCAATCACAACCCATAGAAAGACTAATGTATTTCCCTGGATTTCCCCCCCCCCCCCCCCCCGTTTATGTTTGATTGGAAACACAGGCAGCATCCAGAGTAAAGGCAGACATGGCCTGAAGCAGAAGCCTGGTATTTTTCTCCAGGAATAACCCAAGTTATTTGCTGGCCTATGGAAAGAAACTTCCTTGCTTTTCTTATACCCAGCCACTCACAGATCTGAGGGGCTGGTAACACCAGGAACCTTTTAAGCACAAAGTACAGATGAAATCAAGTTCCTATTTCATGGGGAGAGTGGCTTGAAAAAACCCTTCTCATGCTTACTTTCACAAAGAGATAGAATTCCCACTAGACCTACCTTAATATCTTTGTTCTGCAGCTTTCAGTGGTTTAAACATTATTGAAGGGTGAAGCAGCACAGTTTTGGCTCACAAAGGGGGATTGCTCAAGGCAGAGCAATCTGTTCTTCCCTCTACCCAGAAAGGTGAGCTCCTAGGAAGGATTTCCTTCCTCAGAGGTCTGTATGTGCACTGCTCATTCCTATGAGCAAGCTCTTCAGTATGATAAATCAGAGGGAAACAATTTTAAACCCTACTGCAGCACTTCCTTGGATGCTGAATTAATAAAAATTAAGTCTACATGGCATTTGGGGCATTGCAAAGAGCTC
The DNA here is from genome assembly GCF_971803275.1 of Cyanistes caeruleus. NCBI lineage: Eukaryota > Metazoa > Chordata > Aves > Passeriformes > Paridae > Cyanistes > Cyanistes caeruleus. The sequence goes on along the minus strand of NC_141719.1, from coordinate 5,963,401 downwards.
TCACCGTCTTGAACCTGCTCAGCACGGACAGCACGATATACCCTCGTTTGTTGCGCTTCAGGTAGAAAAGGTAAAAGGGTAAAGCACTCCACAGGTAAATGCTGGGGATCCACGCCAGGATGGTGTTCTGGAAACATGGTGTTAGGTCTGGGTAATCTGTGTGTATTGTAAGGTTTGAATCCTGGAAGAAGGACGAGACACGTTTATTAGCAGAGAGGCAGAAGTGCTGCCAACTGGAATATCTGCTTGAATGAAGTTGTATTCAGATCCTGATGGAGTTAGCACATGGCCTGAGTAAGAGCTTTCCCAAAATACTTACCCCAAGCACTTGTGGGTAATCTGCTCTAATTAAAGGGCTAAGTACAGCTAAAAACAGGGCAAAACCTAAAAGAGAAAATTTCTGCCCTACTGTATTTCAGAGCTGGACACGGATTTTGTAGCAGACAATCCCCTTTTGTTTCTGTCTTTGCCAAGGCTTAGTTACAGGTGTTGAAAACAGCATGTTCCTCAGGCATTCCCAGCCTGGAGTGCCTCTGCTAAACAAAGCTCTTGAGGAAAAATCCTCCACCTGAGAATTCATCCAGCAAGAATGTTCAGCACTGTACAAAATGATCAGATTTAGACCAATCTAATGCTGACCTGGGAAAATCCCCTCCATTTATCACTAACACTTTGTCCTTCTTACTCATATGCTTCCAGTTTTAATTACTTCCCTATTCTAAACAAAGGCAAAAGGAATGTACTGAACATGCAGGTAGGAATCAGGTTTTTTTTGAAACATTTCAAGTAATGCTTTGCAGCTGTGATCCTGGACACCACAAGCCACATATGTACTTGTACCTAAAGATTTTAATGCACCTCATGCAAACAGTTACACAAGTTCAAACAAAAATAGAACTTTCAGTATGGTCAAGGGGAACTTGGTTTTAATCAAACCTCCTGGAAATTCATAACTTGGATTTTGACATCTGATGTGTCATCTTACACGTGGTAGATAAATACCTACTTGCAGGGAATGTAAAATGGCTTTGTTGTATGGGAGCTGAAAGCAGGCAGGGAGCACAGAGCCTGTGTGAAACTAAGTCACACAAGGTTCTCACTCTGGCCTGAGAAAGCATAAGGAGGAATCTAAACCGTCCTTGGAGAAGGACAGTAATCTTTGCAGGTGCTGTTTAGGATCCTTGTTGTTTACTTGCAGGAAACAGTCAAGGGGTTGTGCTCCCCAATTATCCAATGATGGTGATGTGTTGGTTTAATGACCAATGAGAGTTTTACCTCTCAGACCTTCTCAGACATGTCTATAAAAGAAGATCTGGAATAATAAAACTTGCTCTCTTGGGCAACCCAGCTGAGAGTTGGTGTGTCATGCTTCACCGTTCCTATAATACAGTGCAACATTGTTGTACTGTCATTAACAAGATAATGATAAAACTAAGATATCTCTGATTCAAATATACCTTATCTCTATACTACAACAATTCATGTACTTATTTTTGGGTGTGAGTTCTCTGCAGAAGTGTTCCAGTTGCACTGAGCCACTTCTCAACCCTTGTGACAGACTGCTCTGAAAATCAATTCCTCCAAGTATTTACAGTCCTTCTTTTGTTTACCTGCATGAAAGAGATCGAATGCTGACAGCAATGGTTGATTTTAGGAGAACAGAAGAGCCACAATCTGCAGAGAATCTCTCCATTTCATTGATCATCTGTCAGAAGGTATGTGCCTCTCTGAACCTATCCACAAACACATGAATGAGCTTGTTAAGTGTAATGAGACTAAAAAGCCTTGGCTGGGTGCAGGACAGTTTAGTTGAACTGTGACACATTTGCCATTCAGTGTTTCAGCTCTGGCAGTGGTGAAGGTTGGCACAAATCCACCAGCTCCACATCTGAACTGTGCCCTTTGTGCAGCTGCTGCCTTTCCAGCCAAGAAATTGCTTTTTTTGGAGGCACTCAGGCACCCAGCATGGGCCAGCAGAATAAAACCAGCCCCAATTACCTCAACAGGTTTGTTCAGACCTCGGGCAACCTTCAGCCACAAATCAACAACACAGCAATTACACAGCAATTCAAACACATGATCAAAACAAAACTCCAGCCCTACATTCAAACTATTTCTGTGTTTTCCTGCAGTGAGCAGGTCTCTGGCACCAGAATGAATGATAACATTTAAAAAGCACTCATTTTTTTGGCTCATAACCAAAACATTTCAGCACCTCTAACATAATATGTTCCTCTAGCAGCTACTCTGCCTGGGGCAGGAGATGCCCTGTAGAAGTTTGGAGCTCTTTAGTTCCCAAGTAGGAGCTTATCTACTCTCATGTATTCAACAAAATACTAATTTCCTCTTTAAATTACATGTGACTTAGCAACGTCTTGAACATATTTGCAATTGTGCTCCTTTTGCTTATTGGAAAAAATCCTGGAAAAGGAAAGCAGACAAAGAATAGCAATAACTGAAGCACAGAATAAAACAAAGACTGTTCAAGGGAAAAAATATTGAGAGGAACCTCACACCCCCCTGCCCCCCCTTTTTTAATTTAAACCTTTCCTATAAGAACAAAATGTCCACAAATAGCTTTCTGTCTGACAGCAGCCTAGAAACTGCCCCAGATGTCCATTAACTTCTGAACTGAACACAAGCTGCCTATTGTATCCAAGACACAGACTGCAGGGCTGCCAAGCCATTGGAAGGTTTTCATTTACTCTTATTTAAATAAAGCAAAGGGTTTGCACTTCTGAATGTAAAAATGCAGCTGGCCAGAAAACAAAAATTCTGTCCTGAAAAAAAATAAATAAAAAGTAAGATTTTTTGAGATTTGGTAGAATTAACCCTGAGAATAAAAGTGGAACCTTTCCAAAATTATGTGAAACTACAGGAAACAACAGCCATATCATGGCCAACGAGAATCTACTACTTCCATGGCACATGGGAACAGGGATGTGGGCTGAAGGAGAGACCTGTGGTCAAGGTAACAGGACTGACTATTGGCTTCTTGGTGATGTTTTGGATCAGACAAATAAGCTTCCCTGGAAAAGATTTTTGTTTCTGTAAGGATCTGCTTCTGCTCTGAGAGCAGACTCTTCCCATCCTGAATAGGTGAGGGGTCCCTGTTAGAAGACACAGTGCCTAAAACTTAAGTAGTTGAATTCTATACAAATAACTTCCTCTCCCTGGGAGCAGACTGGAGTGGTCTAGTGTTCCTATATATCCTGGGACAGAGCTCTTAACACTTTTATTTATTTTTTCCCTAGTAGCTGATACATTGTCTCTTTTTTGTTGTCTCTCTTTGCACTACAATTATGTTATTATATTTTATTTCAATTATTTCAATATTTTCAACTATTATCAATTATTAATTGTTTTTGTCTCAACCCATGGGATTTACCTTTTTTTCCAAGTCTTCTCCCATCCCTACAGGGAAGTGAAAGGGATTAGTGAGCAGCTGCTAGCTGGGGTTAAACAATATATGATGATATGTTTCACGTAGCAGGGACTCTACAATGAATTATTATTACTTTTAAATCTGGGAGTCTTCAAGTTGTGTTTTTTATCAAGCAGGATCTCTCTTCATGTGGCTGGAAGTTCCACTCTATGGCTTTATAAATCACCACACTGACAGTGTGTATTCCAACATCCAGTCCAACCCTAAAGAACTCATTTTGAGTCAGAATATGACACAAAGGCTCAATACAATCTCTCCTGACCGAGCCAACTTTGTTATATATTGCTAAATACCCTTCAATGCAGCAGTGTAGTAACAGAACTCCACCCTGGAGAACAAACACAAGAAGCAACGGCTGGAAGGACACACCAGCTCTTGGCCTCCTGTCTTCAAGGCTCCTGCTTTAATCTGGCTTTGCCTTCCTGAACTCTGTCCTGGCAAACAGCAAGTTGAAATGTTTCTTGTGTCCTGTTCTGGTTGAGGGTGAAAATACCTGCCCTGGGCTGTCTGGGTGCGAGGGTTGCCTTTGGACTTGCTGCTGAAAGAGGTCTAACACACTGATGATGTTGGGGAGCACCCCTGCTCCTTGGCTCATGGCTCTCTGCTCTCCTGAGAGCTGCCCACCTTCCCCTGGACATCACAGCTCTGCCCTTCAGTGACAGCCCACTGAAAGCACTCTGCAGGCAGCTCTGTGACCTGGGCTCTGGTGACCCAGCAACAGGCACTTCCCTGTCATAAAGGGAAGTACTCAGCAGCAAATGTTGGGAAACACAATTTTCTCCACAAAGCTCATCCCAGGGAAACCACAAGAGCCAGCACGTCCATCCCACCCAGCATTGCTGTCATCCCACTTATCCACAAGCAAGTGCTGAGGACAATAACCTGTGACCTATTACTAATCCAGACTCACTGTGCTCTGTGGCTTCTCCTGAGTGCCAAATGCAGCAGCATTCCCTTGAATACAGAATCCTTGGATGCTGGTGAGATACAGTACTGCAGAAATCACCAGACCACCATACTGAACTCCCTGGGCACACAATTTACTTAATTCTCTAGTACTAAAAACAATGCAAACACCCATGGGAAAAGATTAGAGATGCTTGTTACAGCTTCACAGCAGAAAAGGGATCTGTTTGAGTCTAAAACTTATAAATTAGTGGGGCTTTTTCCTCATCAGTAAAGGATATCATTGACAGGGGCCCTTGCCACAGCTTTCACTCACACCCATTACTCCAGTATGTCTTTGGATAAACACAATTCTTGTATTAAGGGCTATCTGGGCAGCAGGACTTGCATTCAAATGACTAGTTTTAAATACATGATCTTCAATTAAGAGAAGGTATTCAACGGGGGAAGCTCTGAACAGCATTAAATCTGCCCTAATACTTAGTACTTTCTATTACATTCTCCCCTCTGGAAAATAACATTGCTATTGAAAAAGCCATCCTTGAAACTGATAATGCCTTTAAAAGAAATAAAAGTTCAGTGCCATGGCTTCCTGTACATCATCCATTACAGCATTTAAAGAACAAACAGAAAGCCTAAAACTCGGCTGCAAAACAGAGACAGGGAAATTCCTCTCTGTCCCTTTCCCAAAATCCCCAGATGATGTTAAAGAAGTCTGCTGAAAAATACCAACTAGAGTTTTGGTCTTGAGTTTAAGTAAATCAACTCCTACTCCACTACAGAAGTTTAAAATAAACCTGCCTCACACTGGTTTTATCAGCAGTAAAAATAATTGCTGATGATGGCTTGGAGTGGCTACCTAGAACAGAGGCTAGACAGACATAGAGAATAAAGTAGGTATTTATTAAAGGCCTTCAACAGATAAACCTTGGACAGTGCAAAGCCTCACAGAGGCTATACCCAAGATGGATGATGGTCACGAATTTTTCAGACAGATATATGTTTGGTCTATTTGCACATCAGGGTTAATTCTCCAATTACAGCTTCAGGTAATGAAGTCATATTCCCCCAGTTTGCTCTCCCTCAATTCACTTTTGTTTATACTTTTCGGAGCTGGAGGCAGAGGGTGTCCTTGGATCTCAGGCCTGGAAGGACTGTTCTGTATGACAAAAATGTGAAGAGAACTTACCAACACTCTATTTGGAGTTCAGAGTTATACACTAGTGCAGTACAGGATCTGAAATATATAAAAGCTAAAATCTTGAGGCATCACTGATGCTGCAGTAATGTTCCTCAAATAGCAATGACAGCGTCCAAACCCTAGGGAAAACTTACAGCATCTGTGCAGTGTCAGGCAGTTGTCTACTTTAAATGGATACATGCTTCTCTCCAAATTTCTACAGTTCCAAAAGAGTGGTGAAAAGCACAGGAAACACAAACCCAACCTTTATCTGCTGGAAGGTAAAGGCCATTAGGCTGATGTCATTCACACCCTAACCAAGGCTAACACAAACCCTATCAGTGATTCCATGTCAGTTATCACTGGTTTGCATGTTATGGAAGATTAACAAGCTGGAATGCTGGCCAGGAAGGTCCATCCAGTATGGAAGATAGGGAAGTGAATAACTGAAAGTAACAATGCCTCCCTGTGGTACATTAACATGGGAATGGTTTCTCATGTAGAACAAATCGTTAGTGGGAATCAAAATGCAAAGCAGGCTCTCCCATCCCTTCTTTTGCCCTTAGGTCTGGTCAATATCCTGCCAGGGACTTTCACTTGCACAGCCTGGGAAAAAGAATAAATAAAAGGAAAAAATCAAAAGGAAAGATGTCTTTCTCTTGGCTCTACCACACTGCCTCCTGCCAGGAATGAGAGTGGATCTGAATTGCAGCACTGAAAACTACCAGGGCTCAGTCTTAGCTACAGTTCAAGCTTCATCTCAGCCTCTCCATGTCTCACCTCCCATTTCTACCTGTTGTCCATCTCCACTGCTTGGTCCCTGCTAATAAACTCTTACGGACCAACTCTAATAGTAATTTTAGAGCATAAATGCCAGCAAGTACAGCTCCAGGCCTCCAGAAGAGTGCCAGTTTCAAATGGGCTTTTCAGAGTACATTTCCAAAGGAACAGTGTCACCCTTACTGAAGGAGTTGGATGCTTCATTAATCCCGAGTAGCTGCTGCACATCTCAATTTTTTCTCATGATTACAGAACAACCTTTCCCCCACCTGGTAAAGGCAAGTGGTAACAACACTTCACTGCAGCAGCACTGCTCAGAAAGAAGGCAGGGTTGAGGGACAAAAGCATTTACAGTTCTGCATCAACCACACAGTTAATAACCAGAAATAGTATTTTTCTTTTTTACAAGGCACACTGCACCAGGTCTCTACACAAGTGCAGGATGCTGAACTTTCTTTTCTAGCAGTAAAAGGATCCTTAGTGGCTTATTTTAAGGGATCAAATAGGCTTGGCACAAGGCCAGAGCCTGTAAGAGTCAGTTTATGATCAGGGAGTAACTTGTCACAGGTTTTTGCGCAAGCTGAAGTTTCATGTTACTACCACTACTAACTACGCCATGTACCTGAGGACTAGACATCAGTACTAGACAGTAATTTCCTCTTTTATTCTCCTTTCAGTTTTTGAGTTTTAAGATTAGAAGTTTGGAGCTTCTTTGCTGTCAGGTACTCAGCCCTCTTGCTTGGAGAGAAGGACATTTTTTTACTTGTGGAGGGGAAACCATGCAGGTAAAAATGCTCAAGAATCAAAAACAGGATTGAGAAGAAAATTAAACAGGATTGTTCTACACAAGGAAGTTTCCAACTGTCTTTTGAAATTGATCAAAGCTACTGTTGGGGAGAAAACTTCCTGTTACTGGCATCACTGATGGCTTTTCCTATGGCCTTGTGCAAACACCAACAAAGGAGTGGGGTGCCCTGCTGCAGACCAGTGTGATAATGGCTGGAGGGGGACAGGGGGGATATCCTTGATTTAAGTCATCCCACCTCCTTTCAGTTAAAGGAATTGGGTTAATTTAAGGATCACCATAAATGTAGCTCAGTTGAAGAGACAGGAACAGCTCAAACAGCTGCAAATGACACAGTCCCCTGTAATGCCATTTTAAGCCAGCCTATCCAGCTGGGCTGATGTATACTACTAATAAAAACAATTGTTACAGAAAAATTGCCATCACTGCTGCTCTGAGTGCAGTTGGAAGATATACTAGAATAAAAATCATTCAACTGGGGTGAAGAGGAGAGAATTTTTCTTTTAATTGCATAAATGCCAAATGCATTCTCAGTTTCAGACAGAAAAAGTAAATTATTATTTCTGAAACTAAATTACTTTGAAAGAACTCCCATGAAACAGTTTCTCTTTTCTATCTCCTTCTTTCTGTTCTAATTCAGCACTTTATGACACATGACATTACCTAAATTATCTAAATTATATTACCCAAATTATCTAAATTTTATTGCATTAACTTCACCTCTCATGTTGCCACGAGATTAGCACAAGGACAAGATGCCAGCTTACATAGGCCCAGCATGGAATCAAAAGCCTGGGCACATTCCTGGGAAGATCTCTGGCTTATGGCCACTCTGCTCTCTTCAAACTCAGCTTGAATTTGCAAGTGGATAATGGCCCATCACAGTCAAGGGGGGATCAGGAGACAAACTGAGCATGAGCTTATTGGGAAAAATCAAATACCTCATTTAATATGTTTTTCAAAATATTTTTTTTAATTAAAAAATTAAATGTAAACACTAATAGTCTCCTTAATTTAATACATTACAAATTTGCACATGTTGAAAGGAAAGGATTATCTCTCCCATGACACAGCAATTTTCCTAGCAGGCAGGTGAGGCCCATCTCAAAAGGCTTTATATTCCTAAGTACAGCACCTAAATTTTAGCTACATTTTAAGGAGCTCGTCATGTGACTCGGATTTAGTTCCAATATAATTCCTTCCAGGAGGCAAACTTTATAGCATTCCAAAGTCCCAGACACCACAGCTACCAGCTGTGTCACATAAGCTAAAATGGCCCAGGGAGGAACAGTTGTGTTGAAAACTGAAGAGTTTCATTAATTGGCAATGTCACCAAAGGGCTCACTTGATACTGGCAGCTTTCAGTGGTATCAAGATTTGCTCACAGCTCTCAGATCCATATTTTGTCTCTCCCAAAGAGTGTCAAATCCAAGACTACAGTCTTGCCATTTACACACAGATGAACAGTATCAGGTCCTGGCTAATACTCCAAATCCAGTGCTAAATATTTATATTTATTCTGCTCCTGACATTGGGAATTCCTGGCCCCAATCAATTAGCAACAGCTTCCATTCAACTCATGCCAAAAATCTGAAAATCTTAGAGAATTTGAGCTTGAGCATTTAATTGATTCTAAGTAGAGGATGTTGCCAATCCAGCTACCCTTTTGAGAGAGCATAATTTCATAGATTTGACATTTGAAGGGACTATTAAAGTCACCTAGTTTGATCTCCCACCAAACATGAGAAAGAACACAGGTACCTCATGCAGTTATTTGTGAAGAGATTTATAGGATGGGATTCAGCTGAAGTTGGATGCAGTTAACAAAGATTATACAAATATCTGTATCATGTTTAAATATCTATAAACACTGAACATTCTGTGTTTAGCACAGGGTGGCAGAAGGGGAAGCTAAAATATAAACAACAGCCAGTCTGGACCATACCACCCAACTGCAGGATCCTTTCTTGGCAGTGATCTCCTATCACCTTCTGCTTCACTCATCCTCTGCTGGAACTGATTTAGCTGCAAATACAATGGAATTGTTAAAAATAAATGTTTTAGTATTAATTTAGGGCCAAACCACATAAGTTGTGGGGGGGTTTGAATAAACTTGTATACATGCTGCAAGTGTACACTTTTTGTCTCTTCCTTGAAAGAAATATTTCTGCCTTACTACAAATATCCTGAGTCATCCTCAGCTACAAAAAAATTAAACACGATGCAGCAAAAGAGGAAGTTATGAAAAAGGGAAACTTTTGGCACTTTGGAAATGCATTTTCCTGCTCTGCTGGTTCAGAGAGCAGCATGACTTTTAGCCCAAGTCTACCAAAATTTGACTGAATGACTCAAGTTGAAGGAATACTCACAAACCTAAAGGTTAAAGGTGTGCTTTGTATGGGACTATCACAAAGCCAAGATTGAGGTATTGTTTACTCTTGAGAGTTGCTGCAATTTCCTGTAGGATTACTCAAGAGCCTCTGGATGAAGAAGGAGCCAGCACTTCACATGGGATGGGGAAAAACAAGACATCTGTCAGGATACCAAGACACAGGGAGAGCAAGGAAACTGAGCTGTCAGCTGAGCAGTATCAAAAGGAACTGAGAAATTGTGGCCTCCCCTTTGAAATGTTCTATCACTTGTTCTCTCATTTCCCATTTGTGCTGTAAAAAAACCCCACACCACCCAAAACAAAAGCTACTGGTTAAAGCCAGGCACTTGGCATGTCTGCAGACTGAGGTGTTTATTAGCCCCTCATCCCAACATCACTCAACAGCAGTGCTGAGCACCCAATGTTTTAATCCCACAGCAGCCACTGTGCCTTTTCTTACTCAGAGAGGCTGAGCTGCAGAAAAACAAGGTTTGTCTCAGCTGGAACAGAATTTGGCTTTTTCCAAGTTTGTGCTCTTTAATCACTAGGCCAAAACAATCTGGCAATCACTCCCCAGGAGATCCCTTTGCTCCCCACTCAAAGAAACCGCTCACTTTTACTACAGTGGAGGACACAAGCAATAAAGAAGTGGTAATTCACGGGTATCTGCTTCTCAAAATGGAGATTGTGGGTCACGTTAATTGACACACCTATTTAGCACTCTTACTATCACACAGCAAATATGTGACACAATAAATGGGAAGTAATTATGGGCACTGGTAAAGAACACACCTAAGGCCTGCCTTGTGTGGGTATGTGTTTTCACATTCACCTCCTCCCCAAAGGCAATTAGCATGGGAACACTGCTAGGAGATATTAGCTGAAGGAGAGAGTGGGATTCCAAGTGCTCAGATGAAGAGATTGGTCACAATGCATTATGAAAACATAATACTCCAGTTGTTTCTCTTTTATATATAAATAACCTACATTAGTATTAGCAATTTGCTGATTCCATGTTCAACAGGTAAAGAAGTAACTGGAAGCCAAAAGCTTTTATAGATTTCTAATGCGATCTACAGTGCTCCCTTTCATTTCTTATTTCTAAAATGGGTTGAACAGGAAATTATTTTGCCTCTGCAAAAAAAACCCCACAAGAAATGCAACCAGCAAAATTTCCAGCAAAATTCCCCACCCTGAATCAGGATGAGGAGTTGAAACCTTAAAACTTCCAATAAGCTAAAAGAAATCTGATATGAATCAATCATTTAAGTTGATATATTTCAAGATAAACATTTTCATGAGCTAATTCTGAACTATTTTGGTTTTATTCTGATCCTTTCTTAACAGAAAAGTATTGTAGTCATTTAAACTCCAAAACAAAGAACTGTTTAAATTGGAACAGCATGTTTCCTTTCACTCTAAACAGTTTTAAAAGTGACACCAATGCAACATTCAGCTTCCAAAAATATCTGGATTTTCTTTGACAAAAAATGGGGAGTCTAAGTTCATCAGGTAATGAAAAATTGAACATTAATACTGGTGTACATTTGATCAAGTTCTTGTTTTGAGCTGCAAAGCTAGATACCATTCATTAGTTTGGTGCACAGGCTGAGAATTGCCTTTTACCTTGTTCTCCCTTCTTCAAATGCAGCAAGAGAAACCCCAACTTTCGTGGGCAGATTTCAGATAGAAAGCCTTTACCTCTGTTTTCTTATGGAACAACATATTGGCACAGCAAATCATGTCAAGGTGTCTGTCATCTACCTGGTCATCACTTAAAATATTCAAAAAAATCACTGTGTACACTCCTGCTAACAGAAAATACTGCCAAAAATAGAGTGATCACTGAGTTCAACCTGCTGGTCACAGAGTCACAATGTTACATTTCTCAGAGTTCTTGAGTTCCACTTTTCAAAACAATTAAACAGATGGAAAGTTGCTTTGACCCCAAGGAACTGTGGAAGAAGAAAAGAAACAGGTCCACAGAGAGCAGCCCAGAGGGCTGCTGCTAGTGTGTAACACTACAGCATAAAGTACGGAATCATACACTTACTTTGTACTTCAGACCAGGAAATCTGTCTGGATATTTACACCAACATATCAATAAACTGCTACCAGAGTTGTTGCACTACCAGCCTTCCTTGAGAAGCTAAGATCTGCTTCTGGAGGCAGCCAATAGATCAAGGAGCAGGGCTGATCTGTTTGCGCTTGTTCCTGTTCTGGAAGTGTTGATGGTAGAAATAATATATGAAAATACTTGTTTGAGCAAGTTTATCTGCCAGCTGTTGCAGAGAGAGGGCAGAGCACTTTGAAATGAAATACAAAGAAATGTAATCGAGGGGCTTAGGAGCCAAACTCCTCTTTTAAATACTAATATTGGGACAGATATTTAAAAGTAGCTAGTTATCTGAGGATGGAACTCAGCATAAAGTTCTCAGAGCTAACTCCTTGTGCTGTCCTGTATCAGCTTTCCAGCAGTGATGCAACTTCGGACACTCCTCTTGGGGAAACCCAGTAACAGCACAGACACTCTCACTCATCAGAGCACACCATGGCAGCAATTTCCAAACTTTCGTGCTTACAAACGCAGCGCCCGCTGCAATCAGCCTTTCCAAAGGGCTGAGGGCTCCGAGCGCTGACAGAAGTCACGGCAGTCCCCGGGGCTAGTGACCATCCTCGGCTGCCACCGACCCATCCCTCTCCTAGCAGTAACTAAGCACTGAACGGGGAGCACTCTGCCAGTCATGGAAGTGACTCCGAAGAGCAGAACACGAGCTAAAACAAAAAGGAAGAGCCCCGGGCTCATCAGCGTGATGTCCAGAGTGGAGTAGAGGACTAGGCTGGGAAAGCTGCATCTCCCGTGGGATGCTCTGTGGGGAGGGGGGGGTCTTGGCTCCGGTGTGGAGATGCTGAAGGACAAACAGAAGGGAGCAGCCCTTGTACTGCTCCTGGCCAAGCGGAGGCACGGCCCCGCCGAGCCCTCAGCAGCCGCAGGACCGGGCTGCCCGTGCTCGCTCGGGCCCGTCCCAGGGGACACCGGGGAAGGCCCGGGCGGGGCGGGCGCGGCCTGCCCCGTGAGGGGGGAAGGGGAGAGAGGAGCTTACCCAGAAGCGGGAGCCGCAGAAAGCCTCCATGGCAGTAGCAGGAGCGAAGAGCTGTTGCCGGAGCTCACCAGGCACCGGGCGGGGGTAGGAGCCGGTTCCTTCCCTGCCGGGCGGGCCGGGGGCGGGGGCGGCGGGGCCGGCGCGCCCCATCCCACCTTCCCTGCAGGCGGCGGGAGGAGCCTGCACCGGGCCCGCTCGGGCCACGAGGGACACGGCACACGGGACAAGGTTTGTCCTGGGCGGTGGCGGAGCCGGCTCACAGGAGGGGCTGCATTTCCTCTCCTCCTGAGCCCAGGCACCTCACCCCGTGGCTGCCATCCCAGCCCGGGCAGCTGTGTGACCTGTGGGGACAGCCACACCCCTGCTCGTGGATGGGTGATACTCACTTGGCAAGAAGAAGCTGTGGAAACTGCCATCCCTGGAAGCGTTCAAAGCCAGGCTGGACAGGGCCCTGAGCAACTCGGTCTGCTGAGTGGCATCTCTGCCCACGGCACGATTTTAAGGTCCTTTCCAACCCACATCGTTCTCTGATTCAAGTGAAGTGTGTGCTGTGGAGTGCGCAAAGCTGGGCCCCTTTCTGGCTTTGGGCTGAACCGTGTCCATCCATCCAGAGCACTCAGGTTAATGTTAACATTGTGGAGAGGCTGCTTGTCTCCCCTTCAGAGTGCTGTGGATTGTGATTTCCCCAGCAGGACTTAACTTGGCATCGTATTGCTCCTCCATCCATCTACAGCCTCTTCCTTGATGCTGATTTCTTCTGTTGTAGATCCATGATTAAATCCATGGCATGGATCCTTGGGTTTTCAAAAGCCTTCAGTCAATATATTTTCGTGATTATATGTAATTAACAGGTTTCATAGTGTAGCACCTTGGACACAATCTGGATTTCACCTCCCCGTGATGCAGAAACAGTGTTTGCTTTCTTATTTGTTAGGACTTCTACAGTATTATTGACCTCCCAACACCTGCTGTTTGTTCATCCACTTGCTGCAGCATCTGGTTCAATTATCATCTCACACAAAGTAACCCTGCTGCTACAAATCTACTTCAATATTTTAAGAGTCTGAGTTTCTTTCCTTCTGTAGCATGTGGAACTCTCAGAAGGATGTGGTCTAAAATGCTCACCAGAACAAAAAGGAGTAGAATAGAATAATAAATCAGAGAGTCGGAGAATCACAGAATGGTTTGAGTTGGAAGGTAGATTAATGCTCATCTAGTTCCAACCCCCTGCCATGGGCAGGGATGCCACCCACTTGATCAGGCTGCTCAGAGCCCCTGGTCCTGAACACTTCCAGGGATGGGGCATGCACAGCTTCTCTGGACAACTTGTTCCAGTGCCTCAGAGAAAGGCAGTGCTACTGTGTCCCAAAAATATGTCATCCCTAAAGAAAAAATATTCTGTTGATCTTTTATGGAGATACTGTGACTGTTTCCCACCCAAAGTACTATCAGAGAAATGAGGACTGCTAAGAATTTGCTTTAGACATTTACTACAACCTGAAAGTGTGCTGTTCTCATTAGTTTGGGAAGATAAGCTCTTGCCCAAGATAAGGTTCTCAGGTGATTGCCTACAAGATCTGAAATGTCAGACTGAGCCAGGTTAATCAACACAACCACATTGCAACCCTCTGGAGGAAACACCAGAGAAACCTTTGCCAACTGGGTGAATGAGATCTGAGGACACAGTGGGTTGGCCTCACAAGTCTTACTGCAAAACTCCTGTTCTGTGGAATTGTACTGCAATAAAAGTTTTAAGAAAACTCAGAAATAGCTGGGAGTTACCCTTTTATGGCTCTTTATGTCTCCTCTCCCACAACAACCTCTGAGAGCAGCTGCTCTGGGAGAAGTGCTGAGAATTTAATGTCTCCTGACACATGGACATGCTCCACTGGGTTTCTTGCACCAAGGAGCAGGATAGGGTGCAGTTTGAGAATGTGCTCAAGATTAAGACCAGCTCTGACATACAGAGGCACCTCACAAACAGCTACTGTAGGCTGCGTGTACAGGAAGGGAGAGGTTTACTCTACTATCAGTGTGCTGCACAGTCCAATTGACATGTGAATTAATTCCTGATTAAATTATTGATTTTGGTGGTTCTGTTGAACCTCATCTTTTTTCTACCATATCCACAGAGTAAAGTCCTGAATTAGGGTATTTCCCTTGGTCTCACAAGACTCTAAATAAGGACCCCTAAATAATTCTGCCACTTGTTTTATGTTCCTAATTAATGGTGGGGCAGCTTCTGCTGTCAGTAGTGATGAGTGGGTGCCATCTGGGGTGCTGGCTCCCCCTGCAGCCCTCCTGAGCTCGATGGAAGCCACTGGGCAGCCTGGACCTCCCAGCAGACACTGTGACTTGCACTGGCTTTGCACTGACTTCCATATGCTGCCTGGCAAAGCAGACAGGCAGAGAGGGAAAAATTAAAGGCAGGAATTAAGGAGGAATTAACTTCTCAGACAGACAAGATGGAGGGGGAAGCTTAAAAGCTTCCTCCTGGGAAGGGCTATGGTAAAGGAATCTGCTGACACTGGTGCAAAGCAGAGCCTGAAGCACTGTCATGGGCAGCTCACTTTTTAATGATGGAAACAGAGATGGAGGTACCTAGAACATGTTATTACTCCTGCGATGTTCCCTCAAATGCAGGCTGGCTCTGCAGAAAAATGAAATGGCACCTTTGGTGCAAATGTCAGGGAGTCATGAACTCACTTCCTCTCACCAAACATTTTATGTCTTTATGCTGGGGAGTGGCAAGATCTGGTCTGTACCCACTCAGCAATATTGTATTTCAATCTTCTTTTTCACACCAGCTGCACAGTAAGGGACTTTTCACCTACTAACACCTTGAGCAGGTCAAGCCAGAGCAATCAGGAAGCACCTCCAGGCACACCCAGGCCAAGCAGGAGAGCCTAGATAGCAACTGGAGTGATTGACTGGGGCAGGACAGGAGGTAACATGAGCGAGAAGCTGTTTGTGTAAGCACAGTGCCAGGTATGAGGCAGGCTGCCTTCCATGTCACACCTCATGCTAATTCTCGAAGCATTAGCAGCAGGATGAAGTGTGGCTGACTCCTGAAGAGATCTGTATAAAGAAGCACATTCAGAACTAAGGGTTGGGGATGTCTTGAGCATGTGCAACTCTGAAAGTCACAGTTTTAGCGTTACTTGACTATAAATATCACCTTCTTTCTCTGCTTGGAACAGCAAAAAGCTTTCTTTCCAAGACCCACAGAGGTGTCACATTTTACAGATGCTAAGAAAAAGAGCCTGCCAAAGAAGGTGCATTTACAGCAAGGCCCTATAAATTTACTTTATAAAACAAGGGGGGGAACGCCTTATTTTAACACACATAGGATGGGAACAAACTCTGCTTAAAATAAACACAGAATGAGTAGCAGGAGACTTGGGCTTCTTCTCAGTGCTGTTTCAAATATGTACATCCCCCTTCTTGCACAAAATTATTTAATTTCCTCATTTCTGGAACATGCAATGAGCAGTTTAGATGTCCCATGATAAAAGAGATGAGGGAGCGGGCTGGGAATTTGCAGCCCCAGTTTTTACTCACTGCACTTCTTTTGGACACATATCAGCTAAATGGCTTTGTAGGAGTGGAAGATTCCCTAACTGGAAGTTCAGAGGTGGCAGTTCCCTGGGAAGCCAGCACAGGGATCTTGGGTCCACACTCCATTTGGCCTGGAGCTGTACTGTAAGGCTGAGGTGGGATCCACCTAATTCATCACATCTCTGTGAAAGGAGAAAATGGTGTTTGTATGACTCCTCCAGGACACTGTGTGTAATACCAACCTGTCGCATTCCATGAGTGCTCCTGCACTTCATGCTAAGAGCAACAAACTGGAGAAGAATCTACACATGCTGAGAACCGCTGAGATCACCCCAAAGTGATCCTGGAGCTGTTCCAGCTGTGAGCAGCTGAACTTTAAATGCACTGGGCATCTCTCTCACCTGACATTCTTTCAGGTGCCTATAGAGGTTGGCAGAAGCCATGGCAGGTGTCACACACCCTGCCTTGTGGGTGGCTTGGCTGCAGGTGAAGCTCAGAGTGATGGACAAACAGCCACAGACCAATAGCACATGCCACTTGGGCCTTCTGGAGCTAAGGCCCAAACTTCAACCCCTGACACAATTATCATGGCTTATGCTCTCCCCCACCAACTCAGCCACCCCACAAATCCTCCTACTTTTAATGGGCTGGAGCTGTTTGGGATTTCACCACAAGATGGGCACACTGTGGTTGCATAAATACAAACACCTGGTCCTGCTATGTTTGAACAAACATGGAGTTATTGCAAGCCCTTGGCCACACTGAGCTGCTGGCATGTGGCAGAGCAGTCCTGTGCTGCCTTTGCAGGTGTCAGCATGGCACATGCTGTCCACTTCAGTGTATACTCTTCGTAGAATGACTCCTATGCCCACTTCTTCTTGCTTTCCCCAAAAACAGCTGGATTCTGCTTTCTGTTTCCACAAAATAACTGTTAGCACAGTAAGCAATTAAGTGGTTTAACCATCCTTTCCAGTTCCCAGCTGGAGCTGCTAGGGTCTTTGGCTGCATTGTTTAACGTATTTCATAGATATGGAAAGATAATCTATTCAGGACCTCTGAAAACTTGCCAATTATGGCATCCAGGGATCAAGCAATAATAGAAAATGCCAGAGGATGCTGCAAGGTTATCATAGTGTGGTTTAAACATAACTAAAGCACTGAATACATCATGTAAAAACCAACTTAAGATCCAATCATCCTCAATCATGAAAATACCAGCGAGGCTTTCGCTGATGACCACACCAAAGCGAACAGGAACAGCAGGTTTTGGGAACCTCAGGTGCAGCCTGAGCTCATAAACCTGCCAGCAGAACTTGGCACTTTGTGGCATTGTCATCTAGTGACAGGCACTCAGCCTGCACCCAGTGAAACCCCAAACCCTTTGTGATGGCACAGGACTGGATTGATCCTCCTCCCAGGCTGGGCTGAGCAGAGGTTCCACAGAGCTCTGGAGCTCACAGGCTGCGCATGGATCGGAGCTGCTGGGAGTGCACAGCTCTGCAGGGCACCCCACACTGTGCTGTACACGTGTTTAAAGGCATGTGAAGGGACAAGCACACCTCTTGGATGCTGCCACAGCCTCTGAGATGCCAGAGAGCCCCAGGATGGGTCGTTGTCTCCCTGGGTTTTGCACAAACAGCCAGGGAGCAGCGGTGCTGGTGGGTGTGAGGGGCAGGATGGTTTTGAGCAGCTCACACAGCACCAAGCACACAGGGCTCTGCCACACTGGGAGAAATCCTCCCTCTTCTCCTCCCATAACTGGGATTTTTATAAATTCAGTGGTTGAAAATCCCCTCAGAATTAAAACTATTTGGCCAAGAAGATCAGATCTAGCTTGTGTGAGCAATAGTGTGGCCAGCAGGACCATGGCAGTGACCACACCCCTGTACTGAGTGCTGGTGAAGCCACACCTCGAATTCCGGGGTTAGTTTTGGGCCTCTCACTACATGAAAAACATTGTGGGGCTGGAAGGTGTCCAGAGAAGGGAACAGAGCTGGGGAAGTATCTGGAGCACAAGTCTGGTGAGCAGCTGAAGGAGCTGGGGGGGCTCAGCCTGGAGAAAAGGAGGTTCAGGAGGTTCATTTTCACTCTTTTCAGCTCCCTGACAGGGGGGTGCAGCCAGGTGGGGTCAGTCCCTTCTCCTGGAAACCAGCAAAAGAACGACAGAAAATAGCCTCAACTTGTGGCAGGGAAATTTAGATTGAATCTTAGGTAAGACATTGTCAATGAATGGGTGCTAAGGCACTGGAACAGGAAAAGTGCTGGAGTCACTACCCTTGCAGGCATCTGCAAGACACGGAGATGTGGCACCTGGGGACACAGCTCAGTGGTGGCATTGGCAGTGCTGTTAGTGTCAGTCAGTGATGTCTCAGCCTCTCAGAAGAGGGCTTTTCCAACCTGAGCCGTTCTGTGATGCCAAACACAGACACACTGATCCTGCGGTGTTTCTGCACCATCCAGCCGGGAACCCAGCACCTGACGGTCAGCAGAAGGTCCTGGCGAGCCTTCTCCCCTGTCACAGGGGGTCCCCAGCCCCGCTAGGGGGGCAGCTGGCCCTGCCCTGTGCCCACTAGGTGGGAGCAGAACGCCGCGCTTGGAGCGCGCCCGGCGCTCCGCCGTGCCCGTGGGACACCGCCGGCACCGGAGCATCCCCCACCCGGCCAGGGGGCTCGGGACCCCCAAAACCCCCCTGGCTTTAACCCTTTGACCTGCACGATCCTCGCTTCTCTCAGCTGGTCACAGCCGGTCCCTTACACGGTGCTGGTGGGGATAAAGGGAGCCATCTCTTTAGACTGGTTTTCCCTACTTCGTTTTGGGGGATTCTAGTGCGGGTCGCATTATAGATGTGTTTTTGTGTCCCAGTTTGTACCTCTGGAACACCTGACACGCAGAAGACACCAAGAAGCCTTTCCTATTTCTCATCTTGAAGGGCTCAGCAGAGCTGTGGCTGAGGGATGAGGTGTGCACACAGTGGGATACTGCTCTGCTGAAGTGCATGGCCACCTCTCTGAACCAATAAATAAGGTTTAAAGTGCTGCTTCCCTAGGCATGGTTACCATTACATAGAAAACAGCCTGGTTCCATGGGGCATTCAAATTACTCAAGAAATGGAATAACAAAGTGCCATGGCCACACTCAGGAAATTGAGAGAGCACACCCATTAGCAGCCAGCCTGGGTTGGAGCCTTTGGAAAAACCACAGCAAAACTCAGCAGGAGAGCTTCATACAGGAACACTCCCAAAACAGTGAAAAGAGCCCTCTCACAAGCTCCTCTGAACCCCAGCGTTGGAAAGGGAGTGATTTGTTGTTGCCCATAAGGAACTGAACTCACCTGAGAGCAGAGGTGTGAAGTGTGTGAGCCTGTGAGAAGCTCTGCTTCCTTGGCTCAGCCCAGCTTCCCTTAAAGCCCTGTGGATCCTCCAGGCTCAGAGGGCTGGGAAGGCATTTCAGTGGTTCCAGCCTGGTGGGGTTGGCCCTGCAGCCTGGACAACACAGACACATTACAAAGCTCAATTGGAGTGGATTTGCATGGGATTTTGAACAGATCCACATTTCCCCTCTGTTTAAGGACTTCCTGCTGTTTTCTACTGAGAGATTACTTTATCAAAACATCCTCTAGACAACAAAACTGGTCTGGGTGTCAATTTAGGGTCCCTCCTCCTGCAGAGCAATGAGATCATTCCAGGCAGTGAGGAGCAGGGCTGCAGAACACCCAGTGTCTGGTTCTTCCTTCCAGTGGCTGCTCCCCAGGGAAGAGATTTCATGTAAGGAGCTACACAGGTCGTTCACTAAAAACCCCTGAAGAGCCTTTTAACAAGGTCCTGTGGTGACAGCACAAAAGGGGGAATGGCTTCAAACAGAAGGTGGGCAGGTTTAAGTTAGAAATTCTACCCTGTGAGGGTGGTGAGGCCCTGGCATGAGTTGCCCAGGGAAGCTGGGATCCCTGGAAGTGCCCAAGGCCAGGCTGGAGGGGGCTTGGAGCAGCCTGGGACAGTGGAAGGTGTCCCTGCCCATGGCAGGGTGTGGCACTGGATGAGCTTTAAGGTCCCTCCCGACTCAAACCATTCTGTGAAATATTTCTGGTGGTACCTAAGCAGTACCTGAGCTCTGAGCTCCTGCTGCCCTTCAGCGCCCTGCCCACCAATTCCTGCTCTGCAAGGAGTTAAATGACAGCAGGAGACACTGCTGGATTTTAGGCTGGAAATCTCAAAGATGTGAATGAGTGGAAAAGTCCAGCATCTTCCTCTTCACAAACAGATCAGATCTGCCCTTTTTCCTCAGTCCTTTCTCCTGGGTGGCTGCAGGTCTCTCTGCTGCAGTCCTGACACCCTCAAGCCTCACACATCGCAGAGCTGCTCCTGCCAGGGCAGAGGGACCCACAAGGGCACAGCTGATGGTCCTGCTGGTCACTCTGCACACCCTGGCCAGTGTCCAGGATCACATTTGCTTGAGGCCACATCAAACTGCTCCACAAAGGGCTGTCATTTCCCAATCTTCCTTCCAGCCTCCTGGCCGCTGCTGCTATCTGATAACTTCTCCAAATGCTACCTGATACCTTCTCCAAATGTTCAGAATTAAAACATGACCAAAGACTTGACTGTCTGGAGTGATACATATTATCATCAGCAACAACAATAAAAAAAGGAAAATGCACTGTTGTTTTTCTTTTCAAAATCTTTTAATAGGACACATTTGTTTTTGTCAGTTGTAAAGATTTACACTTGTTTTTTTTGCCTTTTTTTTTTTTTTTTTAAAAAAAAAAAGAAAAAGAGAACATTTGAATCCAATTTTCCCCATGAGTACCACCTTGTGTTGCCTGGACCAAAAGACCTCGTTTTGGCCTATATAACTGATACAGTATAACAATATATTAGCTATTAAATACAAAGTTCTATCATATATACTAGGTTGTTACGGACATTGCAATGGTACTGTGCCTACTCTAGTCACTTTGTGTAATAGTGTACATGGGTTATTATAGCCAAAGGGGCAGAAAAGGGGAGACTGGGGCATAGCTTAATTTACAGTGATAATGCTTTTGTTTTCTTTTTTCCCTTGTTTTTTTTTTTTTTTATTTTCTCCTTGAACACACATAGTGCTGATTGCAATCCACAGAAGTAAAAAACAGTGTTTTCTTCGCCCTCCTCCAAAATATCTACAGTAAAACCTCTAACCAAGTTATGAAAAATCACTTCCACGTGCGAGGGGCTGCAAGAATGGAATTTGTGTTTTTCCAGACACGTCTGCAATCTCTTTTCCATTGTGTCAGACTGGCAATAATAAAATATCCTCCTCCCACCTGCATACAGTAAATCCACAGTAGTAAAGTGCTGGTGTGCTTGAATGAGCTGGAGAGCCATGCAACTGCTTCGCCATGGACAGGGGCTGAGCTTTGGGGGGAGCTGATTTATGTGGGTACAGTTCTCGGGCAGTAATAGCACTGCAATATTGTGGAACTTGAGCTTAGCTGCTGACTCCTGAACACAGCCTGGATCTAGGCTATGAAACTACACTCTAGGTGCTGTAAGAGAGCAGGCCTGGCTCCAGGTTTATGAAAAGAAATTTGTAGATAAGACGCTACGCAGACTTTTAATAATTTCTCTATAGATTTCTACAAAAATATAAAAAAATTCTATCAACATAACCATTCTACAGAATTCCTGTGGATTTTTTACATTTTGTTTAAAAAAGTCACATTCTATAAAACCCCCCTGCAGGTATTTAAAATGATTTGAGTATTATTGCACGCGCTGCAGTACATTTGTCTTTCAAAAGGGCATCTAGAAAAAACTCATCTGGTTTAGAAAACAATCTATTTTACATGGATTTCTTTTCCTGAAAGCATCATCATAGAGTATCTTTTATTGGTTACTCTTTACTTAATATGCATATATGATGTGAGCTTTTTATTACTTCCACACACCTCATCAGTAGGCAAAACCCCAAGTGTTAAAATAGAAGAGCCTTTAAGCTTTCTCTTACATTTGGAGTTGAGCATTTGGATTAATATCACATCACTGTTTTGTGCCATGATTTCAAGCTAAAATGTTCCATGTTTTTTTTGTCAGGAAGGATCTGGAGAGTAGTATCATTCTAGCTATGTGAACACAATCCTAATCATTAAGGAACCAGGGGTGGCAATTTTAGTGGCCTAGCTAGTTTCCCAAACTATTTAGCACACATAAAAGGAAACACTAGGGCTCATTATGGGTGTAAAACCAAAAAGAGATTAAGAATATTTCTCAGGCTTAATGCACTGTAATTTTATTATTTCCTTAAATACGATCTGGGGGAAGAACTGATGAAAGGTTTGTTTCAAATCATTACTTTAGGCAGGCTTAACTCTGGATTTGGGCTGGCATATCAAAGAGAGTGGGCTCGGTATGGGCCTGTGATGAGGAGGGGAAAAATGTCCCAGCCAAGAATTAATCTAACTGCAGTAAATAGTACAGAATGTTAATCCCCCTACTTCAAATACACTGATTGCCTGAATTCCTGCTGAAAGCCCTTACATTTCTCCTGGACATGTAAATCAGCAGGGATTGTTTATGGAGTAAACATCCTCAAGTGAGAATAAAGGGGTTAAAGACCTCACATAGGCTGTGGGGTACGAACAGCATCTTGTCTTTGTGTGTACACTCCAAGCTAATGCAGATACACGTGGTGGAAACAACCTAATCTCCGAATGGATAAAAGGCTGTACATCAGCATGTTGTAGTTTGAAAAGATCAGTAGTTCCCAAAAAGTTACAAACTCCCAACTGACAGAATTAGCACAAATCCTTCTCCTGCCTGTGCTGGTTCAGAGGCACGATCTGTAGACTTGGTTTCAAACCTGTGACTATTGGCACACTTCAAAGCATGCCTGCAGTCTAATTTAGCCTACATCTTAATGTGATTTAATGGAATTGGAGTGGAGTTAATGTCTGGCTTTCATCAGTCATGTGAGGGGGGTGAGGTGTCGAATGGGACTAATCTCATGTGTTTTTCAGGCTGTGCTCTCCAGTTTTACAGACTGTTTTTGGCAGAGTGTATTAGCACAGGAGTAAACAGGTAATTTTTTGAGATGATTGATGTAATAAACTAAGGACATGAATTCTGGGTTTATCCACTTTGTATCATCATGTTGTTGCTTAAGGCTATTGATAAATTGGAAATAAAATTGCAGTCAGGGTCATGAAAATTAACTCTAGCAGTGATAGCAAAATACCTATCTATTTTACTGAAGATCAGCAGTCATTTCAGTACCTGCAGACTTTCTTCCATGTAATCTATAAAATAACTTGCAGAAATGCCTTGATTCAGTAGAACATGAGCATATGATTTTAATTTTCAATAATTACTTTAATATGATCAACCTCCAGGCACTCTAGGCGAGAGCTCAACTCTGGGCATGTGCTTAAGCCCATTGCTGTGCCCTGTGTGCCCCAATTTCATCCACTGCAAGTCCTAAACTTGACCTCACTCTCCTTTCCACAGCGTGCATAGAGGAGGAGATCCACTGAAAACAGAGGGATCAGGGAGGTGTAAAACTCAGCAAAATAAAAAGTCCATCCTGGAGACACTGCAAAAAAATCTCAGAAGTGACTACAGGCCTTCGTTGCCTGTTTCCTAGGAATGTATGAAAATTAATCATTGGCATGATTTTGTGATTTGCCAGTGGATGATCTATAATATCCTTTCATAATTCAGTGTCTTATACTGTTAAATGGCTCTGCCTTCACCATCTTCAGACATCAGCATGTTGGACCTTCCTGGGTCTGAGCACTTGCTTTCACACTCTGAATATCAATTTTATGCAAGATTGGAATATTTTGTTTAAAAATTGCCACTGCATTTCTGTACTACACAAACAATCGTTTTCCCAGAATATCATTGAAGTCCAAGGGGAAAAATAAATTACATTAAATAATCCTTATTTACTGCTGACTGTGGGATACATTTCCTCTGTAATGCACTAATTGGCTACATTTTGTGCTTTGCAAAACAAAATTAAACCCAAACAAAACAAAACAAAAAAAGAGAAGGGATTAAATATATATTTTTTTTAGGTTAAAATATTTGTAAAAACCAACTTTATCTCAGAAATATTCCGAGACACATTAAAATAGAAGAAAATTAAATGAGTCTTTAGTCACAAAATGTACTACATTCTGCAATACTAGATTCAATTAATTTAATAAAATATAATATACATATAGATTCTGCACATTGTATTGCTTTTACCTAAGCAGAACATATGCTTAAGTAAGCGTGATATAGGTTAACCACTCTTTTAACCAGCTGGTTCTTTAATCTTTCTTTGGAAATTTTTTACCCAGTGCCATTTTGGAGTACAGAGTTTTTTTAATTCTCTTTTTTTTCTATTACATGAAAGGAAGAAGACATTTGGCACCAACAGAAAAGTAACTCAGGGGTCCATTTCCGTTTGATCAAAGGAAAAGCTAGGAAGTGTCAACAAGTCTTTCTTTGGGGTAGGAGATGCTGACATAGTGTCTGGAAGCAGTGAATCCCCTATATCCATGGAATCCTTGGACTCACAGGATGGAGCACGCCTCCTCAAGAAAACGTTTCCACTGGCAGGTGAGATGCTGTGGGGTCCCCTAGGTACCAAACTCTGCCCGTCAGGTGGATCTATAGATATACAGGGAGGGCTCAGTTTCTTCTTCTGCCGCGTACCTTGCAAGCACTCCATTTCACTGACCACCTGACTTATAAAGCCAGAGGAGCTGGATGTGGAATGGTGCTGAGGGCTGTTTTCTATGGAACAAATCTCTATGGAATGTCTCCTTTGATCATCTAACCAAGAGGGTGGTTTTTTTAGCAGACCCTGGGTGTCTACACTGTGGTATTTCTTCAGGTCCTTCAGTACCACGTTGCCAGTATTGCCCATGTTCCTCTTAGATGTGAGAGGCTGACCCTCTGAACAGGCACTCGAGGCTGTGCAAGTTTCTGAAGTGAAAGGCTCTGAGGAGCTGTTTATTTCAGACACTTCTTGGTCCATTGAATCTTCAGGGGTCTCCTGATACGAGTCTGCACAAGCACAGGATGCTGGTGCCTGCTTTGAAATATTATACTGATTGTGGGAATGCTGCTGCGTATGGACGCTCGCCCGACTCCAGGCAGCCAGCTCATTCACTTCTGAGGGCATCAGAGCCACTGGTGACTCCTCCTTGGGCACAGTGGGAACATTTGGGTCAGAGAGTTCACTCACCTCGGTGTGGAGATTCTCCTTGCTATCCAGAGAGTCGTTCCTTATAGCCATCTGTACCAGAGCGCAGAAGGGTTGGGGAGGAGAGGAGTTGCCAGATAAGAGAGACAGACCAAACAAAGGTTAGTACAGGCAAGGCACAGCATTTACAGGGCACTCAGCTCTGCTGAGATCCCTCAGAACAGACCCATTGACTCCTATAACAACCTGTGTTGTGTGTTCTACCAATTCCCATTGTCAGGAATTGTGGGTTTGTCTCTGTGTGACAGCCCTTCACTCTTCTATGGTTGACCTTTAGCTTTCTCCTCTAAAGATGGAGGGCTGCAAAACCAGAGCACCCCCACCCAAAATTACTAACGTTCTTGTTATGCAAAGCAAAGCCCTCAATAATTTCAGCAGCCCAGGTGTGAGCAGGAGAGAAAGATGTGCAAGTGAGCCTGTGTATTCCCTTCTGTAGCTCAGGTGATGCTGAGGGCATGAAACTCTATCCCCAGAGCCAGCAACACCAGAGCAACCGCGCTGTGTGCCAGCATCAAGGCAACAGCCTGTCCCTGGCTTGGGTCCCCAGGCTGGAGCCACGACTTTGCACCATTGTATGGCAGGAGATGGAAATACTGGAGTCCAAAGCTGGACTAATAATAATCTGTAATTATTTCAATTCATTCTGATGCTCAAGTTCAGGCTTCCTAAGGCACATTTTGCCTTGGCTGTCTGGAGCCTTACGCAGCATCAGTGCCCGCTGGCAGAGGGAACCTTGGGCGTGTTTTGAAGGCTTTGCCTTTTCACTACACTGCATTCCTTGTCAAAAGGCTTTATAAATCAATCTCATTAAATGGCCTTTAAAGGCAGAGTATCTGTTTGAGAAGACTCTTAAATGATCTTAAAGATAAAAATCTTCACAGGGGGATTTGGAGGAAATGTGTAGAGCTGGTCCCAATCCTTTAGAAAAGTGTAAGGAGATGAAATTATTCAATTCCTCATGCTAAGGAATACTTTTGTGACAAATCAACCCCAAAATGATCATACACGTTACATAAATATTGTCCCACAAGGATCACTTGAGCCAAATGATCTCTATTCAGCAAAGCTCTCATCAGCAGCAATGTGTCCATGTGTGCACAGAAACACCAGAGTCTATTGCAGCATCTGCACATTGCACTCCCTCTGTCAGTGGGGACAGCTCAGAGAATATTTAATACGGCAAACAATTTCATCCAGTGCTGGTGAATCCTTTCTAGTTAAAATTTCACAGCATAACGCTGGCAACTAATCAGTCAGGAGTGAAGTTATTCTGGTTTCCTCAGCACCAGTGGTTTTAATGAGTATTTGGGAGAAGAAATCACGTTCATATCCTGAAAGGAGACACAGACCACACGGAAGTCGAATACAGAAGCAAAAAGTAATTGTTGCCATTACTTTTGCTTGCACACCAACCTGTGTTGCACACCACGACAGTATTTGTCACCACCAGCTCTTTCTTTGCCTATGATACAGGCATCTGTGGTTGTTGTTAGTAGTAACAGTACAAATGTTTTACTGGTTTGTTTGAAAATAAAAGGACCCTCTGCCATCCCAGAGGGCTGTACACCTGTAGCAGCCACAGCTTGGTGTGGGCTACACCTTGGATACACAGTCCTGGAACTACAAAATCAATATAGGTTTAATTTCAGGTAGAATTCCTCTGGAGAAAAGCCTTTGTGCCATGCACTGCCAAGGAGCGTAATCCTCAGCAGGAATGTTCTCCCAAAGCATCCGATCCACTCATCTTCCTCTGCGAGTGCATTGCTAATGGTCAAACATTCCGGAGTCTAAACTGGACGTTACTGTGGGGGCTGTGCTCGCTCTCCAGCACTCTGGAGGGAAAGGGAGGTTAAACACACAGGTTTTAATGCTCAGGGAAAGTGCAAGGACCAGGTATGTGATGGATAAGGTTTATCTATTATGGATTCAGGAGAGGAGAGGGCATGAGTGGAAAGGGAAGAAAAGGAAAGAAAAAGAAAAAGGAAAAGAAAAAAAGAAACTAAATCAGAGTTCCATGCAGTATACATAATGATAAGGATAAATGGGTACTGAAAACCAAACTGCTTTGCCAGTTTGGGCTATTTGATGTGCTAGTGAGAAATTAGTGGTAGCAATAAAATGGAATCAAGCAGAGAGCACCTGAGCAAGCAGAAGTGCTGGGGCTGTAAAGGGAATTTTGCCTCTTAAAGGACCAAGTTTACCAGTGTCTGGCCATCTAGATTGCAATTAACAGTAACAGCAATATCACCAGAACAACCTGACTGCTCCCATTTGCGAGACTGGGAGGTCCTTGCTGCTCAGGAGCCTGCCCAAGGCAACCCCTCGTGGGTTTGCCCACGGACTGTATCTGCTCACAAAGCTCTTTGCTCTCTGAACTGTCACTCCAAGAGCATGTTCATGTCCCTGCATGAGCAGGGAGAGAGGGTGGGAGGGCAATAAATTGGCTTAAAAGTATGAAAAGGTCTAGAAAAAGAAGCCATCAAAGATGTGAACAAAATCACACTGGAGAAGATGGCTAACATAGTAATTTATTCTGGCTACATCTCTTCAAAAGGATGGGTCTGTTATTCATTAGAAAGCAAGAGAGAGTGGTTATGAACTGAAATCATGACTTCAATTAGTTTCCCCATTAGTGGTGATTGGAATAGCTGGCCAGCTCCATGCAAATGAATACATGCAAGGAATTTCTTATGTCAATTTAGTATTACAGACTAATGTAATTGTTAACCTTGGTACTTCACATCCATTTTTAGAGCTTAATGAATCAACTGTCTAATTTGTCAATGTTGATTAAAAGATGAAAGAAACGGGAATATTTTCATATGGGAAAGAAATTACTTTTAAAAAAATAGAACTGATCCCCTTTGTGTAAATAAAATAAGGCATGGAAATACTGAATAAAGCAGAGATTTTGAATCAGATGTTCTTCTGGTCCTGGTCCAGCTGCACAATCATTGAAATATGCTTAAAAATGTGAGAGTGAAGCACAAGTTTAAGTATTTTACTAAAAAAAGATAAGTCTAAACTTATGCTTCCAATCAACCAGACTGGAATCTTTGATTAGATCCCTTAGATCTTTGATTGAATCAGGATTTAAATCAATGCCAGGCAAAAACCAGAGATAAAACTGGCTGCAAAATAAAACATGTTCTGCTCTGCATACACTCAAACTTTTTTAAAACTTCACAGCTGATGGAAAAATATTTTAATTTTCAATTCTCTCTGAAAAACCAGTATGTTTCCCATGATGGTTTTGCATATGAGATAACCAATTTCCATGAAACACTTCTCCTCTTTTGGGAAAACAGAGGAGTCAGAGGAGGGGTGGCCTGGGATGGAGCCTGCAATCCTTGTGTCCTTTCAAGCACTGAAAAAGTCACAGCAGTTAAGAATTAGTTCCTCAACCCCAATGAGCCCCAGGGGAGCATTTGGCTGCATTTATGAAGAGGATTAAAAAAAATACAAAGTGCTAACAACGTGGATAACATTTAGGCATGTTGCCAAAGGACATGATACTCATTACACACATTCTTTGGAGACTCCTGGATGGCTTTCAGATCAAAAACCACCAACCTTTTTGTTATTTCTGTAGGAGAATTACAGTTCTCTGGAGGTTTCTCTGTGAATCCCTCCTTGAATTTAAAGCATGCTTCACCAGGAAATGCATCAATATAAAAGCTCAGCAGGTTTATGATCATCACTCTGCTTACCTGTCTGCGGAGCAGCCTTTCAGCAGAAGGGGAGTGTGCCTGCTGGGAGACCCGGGGCTTGCTGTCCCCCACCAAATGGTCATGAGCTCTTACATGGTGGAAATGTTCCTTTGGGATTTGTAGGAGGGAGCTGGTGTCTGCTGGCTGTGACTGCACCGATGCCTTTGAACCTTGCGAGGGGGAGAAGAGGAAGAAATGTTCATCCAAGGGTTGTGTCCCAACCTCAGGGACCTCCCAAGGAAAACTTCTCTGCTGCACCTTGGATCAGATAGGAACAGCAAAACCACTGAATTCAGCAAATGGCTCTCCAGAACTGGGAAAAAAAAGCTCCCATCTACTAATAAATTACTCCAGCATTGTCTATTATTTCATTTTTCTTGGCATTTTCCCCTGATACAGCTGGGACTAGCTCCTGTTGAGAACAGAACACAAGGAACTACAAGTTCATCTGAACTGGCAATTCCTGCATCCCTACTTTTGGGCCAATTACTTTGCAGGCAGCCTCACTTCTGAGCACCTCAAACATCTGACTTTGAAAGGCTCTAGAAGGGGTCTCCATGCCTGAGCCTGCATGGAGACCAAGTGCTGGGATCTCCAAACCTGCATGCACACACTGGAAATGAAGTGAAAGGGAACAGCACCTGGCAGTTCTCAAGGTTGGTTTTACAAAGCCTCCCAGAAGGAAACACAACTCTCCAGCCTCTGCCTGACCCTTTGTGATTGCTGGCTACTTCTTCTAAAAGGTTTGAAACTCTGTGTGCTCCCCCTACACACAGGCTCAACGTTTTTCAAAACAATTAATTTAATCTGGACCTCATCCCAGAGAATCTCATTTGTCCTGGAATCTTTCCCAGAACAACAGCCCCATTACGAAGGAGTATTCAAACAAATGCCTCCTGCAAGTGCCAGTGTTTCTGACAACAAAACCTTTTCAGCTTGAAATATTATGGCTTGGTTGTGGTGATTTATTAGAGGCGCCTGGTACCTCTTGCTGTCTTCACTGCCCTCTATAATATTACAAACTGTAAACAGGTGGGGGTGACTTCCCACACCCTGAAAAGCAGTGACAGTGTAGGTGGAAGAAAACGGTGATGTGTCAGAATTTGGGGACCTTACCCACCTGCCAGCACTGTGGCCTGCTTAAGATGATTGGAATTTCACCAGCAGGAGAAAAACACTAAAAGGTTTAAATGCTTGATGTGGTTATAAGACATTAGCTTTACCTCTGCAAAGTATTTCTGCTACACCTCAGTGAAACAGCTGTTCCTGTGGATTTACAAGGGTGCAATGCCTGAGCCCAGAAAGCCAGGGCTGTTGTGTAGGGCTATTCAGGTTCTCCAAACTGAAACTGGGAAGTAAAATGTTGAAAAAAGAAGGGACTCACAAATTACCCAGTCCCTTGTTGACATAGTTTTTGTTCAAGACAGTATAAATACATCCCAGTTAAGGGTCAACAATGAAGCACTGGAAATTCCCTCTGCAGCAAACATGATTCTTTCATGTGGTCAGGAATTTCTTGACTGTTACAGAGACACATGAATTCTGACTCAGCTGAAGGTAATGGGAGATTTGCTATTGCTTGCAATGGAATTTTAGCTGCACCATTAGCATTATGTGCAAACAGATTCTTCAAAACACCGCTCTTGACCTTGAAAATTGTGTATTGTGGCAGAGATCTCTCACAACACCAGATTCACCTTCCTCCCTTGTACTCACTTTTTTTCTTTTTTGCTTCTGTTCGACAGTCGCTATTCACCCAAATTCTTATTACTATGCAAATTTCAACATCTTATTTCTAATCTGTTTAAATCTCCTACCATTCTGAGCATTGCTGAAATTATGTTCTGCTTAGAGGCTTTCAAATGGCAAAAACTTGTAAAAACTCCCCTGTCTTATCAGTGACAAATGTCTAAAATGATGGCATGTACAAATTAAAGGTGGCTCCATTCACTTCAGCAGAGGAGCTGGGGGCACAGGGACAAGCCCTGGGAGGCAGCTCCAAGGACAGGGGCAGAGGTGAAGCTTGGGAGAACCCTCCCTGTACCTAAGAATATCACTGAATTTAGCTCCAAGATGCATATCCCAACCACACACACTGGGAAGAACAATTCCACACTCTCTCATTTTCCCATTTATCTCACATGGGCACGTGTCTTAATTCAGCACATTTATGTTCATTTTACAGGCATTTAGAGACACCATCTTCCCATCTTTCACAGATGTTCCCAGATAGAGCTTCCAAACAGGTACTGCTGCAAAAAACAGGAGGAAATATTTCTGTGCTGGGATTTCTCCTCTGAGACCCAGTGGGCCAGATGGAACCCAGACTGTAGGGACTGTAACCTTAGGGAATCAGGCAGGGCCAGGCCACTTTCACATTCCCAATAAATTCTGAGGAAAGGGGTTATCTTAAACAGGGCTTTGTAAATTGTGGAGGGTCTTTGCAAGTTGTGGAGGGTCTTTTCACAGCCATTCCACAGGTCTGGACGCATGACTGGAAACCAGCGGCAATTTTCTCCCTCTTACTGAAGAGCTTGGAAAACCATTGCTGTATTGGAAAATCCTACTCTTTTCCCAGCTGAGGGACATGTACCTGATTGGGATTTGTGATGTGCTGGCTTCCTGTCACCCAGGGAAGCAGGGCAGGGGCTGGAGTAGGGCGGCTGGAACATGTAGCTGTCGTTTGGCAAGGAGTGGGTGCGTCCCACCGAGGGCTTCCTCACACTCAGCAGGTCCTTGCTGGGGGACAGGGTCAGTGTGTCATCCTTGGAGCGGAGATCAGCCTGAGGGGAAGAAAAAATGTGAGGAATGCAGGCATGGAAGGGTGGGAAAGAGGAGAAGTGCCCAGAAACGTGAGCGACAGCCATTGCAACCAGGATGGCACGATGGGCATGCACAGGGTGCACAAATGGAGCTACCAGGGAGCCATCCCCCTCCATCAGGGTTGTCAACAAACTCTCACACAATGGACCACAGAAACAGAGGGAGACACACCATAGCAATAAACCATGACTATTTCAGGGATATGCAAAGAAGGCATCATGCCTCAAGGCCAGCAAAGGTCACATTCTTGGCCCAACTTTGACCCTCTGCTCCCTAGGTGTCCTCATCAGCAAGGCAGGCCTTTGCAAAGGGGAGTAGTTTCTTCTTCTGACAATAAAAGAAAGAAAAACAAACCAAAAAAAAAACCCCAACCCAAATGCAAAAACTAGTTTATCAAAAATATATTCTGTTCTAGGTCACAGAACAATTTTATTGGATTTTCTTCTCACATAATGAGTAACTAAACCTATTCTATTGAAAAAGATATCTAAACCTACTCCTTCAGGGTGAAAGCCATTCTCTAATTAGAAGGGATCTAATGCAAGCAAGGGTTATTGTATAAATGTTAACTGTGGAATTTTTACAGCCAAAGAGACTCTTGGAATAGGCAGCCCCAGAGGCAATATTGAGTGGATTCAGGTCTGATTTCATAAGAAAATAGATCCATCTCAGAAATGTTCTTGAGTGTTTTTGTCTTGGAGAGTATCAGCAAAAATGGAATCAAGGTCATCTTCCCAGTGTATTTCTAATGAAACAATTATTTAATTGTTAAAATGTCTCAAGTGAAAAATGCAGGAATAAGTTTATGCTACAGTAGTCTAGTACAGTATTTGGCTGATCATTTTTGGAAAACTTTAGATCTTATTTTCTGAAAAATTTTCCCTTTACTCAGTGCTTTACAGGTTTTCTGGAATCAACAGAGATTTTTTTGATCCCAATTTCCTCCTTCAATCATAAAAACGAAATTTCACTACGACATTTATTTGCACAAGAAATATGATGAGATTAAAAGGAATTTGCAGAAAGAGAAAAAAAAAAAAAGAGGAAAAAAAGAAGAAAAGATGGGGAAGAGAAAAAAAATATCACTGTTGCAAATTTAATGAACAAAACAGGTATGCACTGCTGCACAGCATTTGTTTCAGTCCCTGGGAAACTGCTGATTTGGATAGATCATGGATACAGACGAGTTAAGGGAGACTGCAGTCTCCTGATACATCTTGGGGAAGGAGAACAGAACCTGTGCTGGTAAAGCTGAGAGTTTGGATTTGGGAAATTCTCTGTCCCTCCCTGCCTTTCCCTTCTACCCAGTTCACGCTGTTTCACTGTCATACTGCTGAGCTTAAAGCAGAAAAGGTGGCCTGAAACCTGAGATCTCAAACTCAAACCCATTTCAAAGTGAGCATGAGAACTGGGATTTGAGACCCCATCCAAATCCAACCATCAGTGAACCTTTAGGTTCATAGACAGGATCCAATATAGGTAATTTCCACTTTTGGGTCATCCTGGGGGAAATCTCATGAGTGAAATTCATGAAGACCATTGAAAGTGGCTGTAAAATGATCCTTCCTAGGCCAGCCCACAGAGCAGTGGGAGTACATGACTTTTTGGTTCAGTGGCACTTTTGAAAAATGTGTTGTTTTGGCTGGACTGAGAATCAAGTCCAAATTTTCCTTGAAAAAAAAAATTATTTTTCCAACTAAAGCTACATCCAAATGAAGTGCAAAAATATTTCATTTAGAAGATATTTCAATGAAAGCTTGCAGTTTTTCAGGAGTTTGGGCAATGGCTGTGACCAAACACTTTTTTGTTATTGATAAAAATTCACAAAATCCTTTGTTCAACACAGTTTTGCTTTTTTTTTTTTTTGGAGAGGGGAGAAAAACCATCTTTCCTGGCTGTACCCTTGAGACTTTGCAATGCTGTCAAACAGTGTTGTCTAATCAGATTCAAAACTAGGAGGGTTTCTCCTCTGTCCAACTCTCCATACTAATTTTGAAACAAAAAGCCTCGTAAAGAAGTTAAATGGGGTTTAAAAAATCTTTTGCACATGATGCCATGAAGCATGATGGGAAATATTGTCACGGTTTAAGAGATGTTTCTCAAATAACTGCTAATTAAGATGACAGTCAACTAATATGGCAAAAAATTTATGAACAACACAAACATCCAAAGGCGGGTACATGGACAACAACAAAGAAAACAAGAATGATCTAAAAATGTTGGGAAAGGAGTTATGTCTGTTGTACAGCAGAAAAAAAGCACTTGACCGCTACACAGCTAAAAATATCTAATGTTTCAAAGAGGAGATGGTTAAGGCAGGGTTCAAAATACTGATTATGTCAGTCAAAAAGACACTGAATAGTCAAAATTTATTATTTTTTTTTCCAGCATGGTGACTGCTAGAAAAAAAACTGCAAAACAAGCATCATCTGGGAGAGATCCCCGTTTGATATTTGTAAAAGAAACAGTCTGGCACCAATCATGCAAAAAGCCTTGTGGTGCCTGTGTCCATAGTGACAAAAATCCACTCCAAACTGAAGTGTTGGGGCTGGCTCTTCAGCAGAGGAAATGGGTCATTAGCTCACAGGGGTCTCTTCACGTAGCATCACTGATTTGTTTCAGATGGGGAGGAAATTTCAACCTTGATGCTTTCTGAAGTTGGTTTTTGGTTTTGGTTTTTTTAAATTTTTTGTTCTACTTGTAGGAAATACATTGTTTATACATAAGACACCAAAAGAAAAATTGAAATAACTACTTGAACTACTTGTTCCTCGCAAGGAGCCAAGACTGGGGACAAGAGTGACAAAAGCCAAGACCTAATGGCATGAAGGACAGCATCCTGTTCAGGGAAGAGGTTGGTGCTATTTGGGAAGGGGCTGGAGCTGGAAATGCCATTAGACAGGTGCAGAGAGATGGCAGCAGTATTTTGAACCCTGTAAACATCAGACTACACAGTGACCAGTGTATGTACATTGCTTTCCAGAGCATTAAGTAAGTGTGTGTTAATGTCATCAGCAAAAGAGTCATCCGTCAGAGCTAAGGACCAGGACTTTTCAGAGAGAATATCTGACGTCAGAGACAGAGCCTCCATCTCAGCTAGAGGGATCTAAAGGGAGAGATGATTAAACATAAGAAACCAGGACACAAATCTTTTGGAAAATAAAATTAAAGAAAGAAAAAAAAAAGTATCATAATCTAAGTACTTCTAGACACTAAAGCAATATCCCTGCAGTGGGAGAAGCTGTATCATACACATTGTTACCAGGGACAGAACGTTAAAGAAATGAAATATAATGAAGAAATCAAGAAAGGAATGGGACATTTATATTTTAGTGCTTACCAAGGATCTGGGAGGGGGTTTAAAACCATACACTAATGCTAGTATTGCATTTTGCTGTTCTCCTGTCTACATGAAGAAGTAAAGGAAACATTACTTTCATAATAGATTCATCCTCTTGGCTGTGATTAAATACAAGAGGTTTCAAAATCTGATTTCTCTGAAGTTGTCCCCCCCCCAGTAACCATGCTGGTTTCCAAGCTAAACTTGTTGAGTCTTCAAAGATTCCCCAAAAAACAAAACCATATATTCAGGTGGGGTATGGAGTGTGCCTTTTCCTGTGCCCCAGGGAGGCTGCTGGGACACTCCCCACCACCCCCCAAGCAGCAGGTGGGACCATAATTCACTTCCTCATGGCTAAAATGGCACAGGGAGAAACCTAAAGCTTGGTTTTGGTCAGAAAACACCTTCCTGGTGCTTTGAGCTCATTTTGGCCGGCTATAGAGCCTCCAGTGACACCAATAACCATCCTACTAAAACAGCCAACTGCATTTTTCAGCCCCCAAATGTCCCTCAGGCCTTGCCCCAGCTGTTTCCTCTGGCATTGAGAAATCCCGACTTTGGAATCAGCTCTACACAGCCACACTCCTGTTTTCATGTGTCTTGCACAAATGGATCCCCACTGAAGACAATCAATCAATCAATCAACCAATAAATGTCCTTATCAAATCATTGATGAAGCTCTCTCCTTAGACATAAGGGTATTTTTATAAGAAATGTGAAAATGTCACTTCTGATGTTGGAGGAAAAAGAGGGGGAAAAGGGGACAGTGGCATCTCCCCTAGGGTAGCAGCAGTGCTGCCAGGCACTGTAAGAGGGGGTGTCTGCCCTGCAGGAGGCTCAGTTATCCCCAGATCCCTCCCTGGACACAGTGCTCATGGCACCAGGACTGGAATTTCATCAGGTAACCTCCAGACCTGGCTCACAAATGAAGGGGCCATCTACTCTGGGCAAGTTCCAGGTGCTTATTGTCCACTTCTCACTGTGCATTTCTTTTTGTCATCCTCTATGCTTGAAAAGTCTTTCAGCAGCAATAAATCTTCCAAGAGAAAACAGAGGGGCCCAGATCACTGGAGTTCTCAAAGGACTGGGTTTTCTCACTCTTAGAAATGGCAGCCACGGGATGGAACAAACTCAGTGATGAGTGAGCCTGGAGAGGCTCAAAATTCAGCTGAGATAAGTAAGAGGGTTGGACTCCTCTCACCTAACCTCAGCTTTGATATCTTCTCTAGCACAGTCATCTGCTGGCAATGGATGAGAGAGATGATTTGGAGCCCCTGATTTCATATGAGGCTCCCCAAAAAGGCATCACTGCAAAGGCTGCCAGCCTGAGGACAGGAATCCCTGAGAGGGACCCAGCAACCAGAGGCAGCAAAAATCTGTGCAGGAGTGTGGTGGACACCAGCAGCTCCTGCCTGCTGGGAGCTGCTATTAATCACTTGCTTTCAGCAAGTCCCAGTGCTGCTCTAAATTCCTGAGTTGCCTGAGAACATGACAAATGGTGTGAACAGAAATGCCAAAATGTAAACAAAACATCACCCCACTTCAGCCTTCCCAAACCCAAAATTGAGTTTGAAGCCGTCAAAACATTTTGTTGGAAACATCCAACTGATTTAGACCAGTTTTAATTATAGAGCAGGGGGGAAAAAAAAAAAAAAGCTTAAATTTTAAAAGAAAAAGCCATTGCAAACTGGAAAGCTATATTTTTCCATTACAGAAATGTCAAAACAAACCCATTTTTTTTGCTGCAGCAGCAGTTTCTGGTGAAAAATGTTGTGACAAAAAATTTTCAACCAGCTCTCACTGAGTTTCCTACTGACCCTCTGCCTTCCCTGCCAAAACTACTGTCTCTGTTCCTCTGGCAATATTAGAGATAACCACTTCCTATAGCTTAATAAACTCTGGGATACAATATGGAGCAATCAGAGGGAGAGATGTTATCCTTCTATATAAAGACCTGCAGCAGGATTTCATTTTACCTAAGCTTGTTCCTTTTCTCTGATGAACCATCGAAAGTTGGGTAATTTAGAATGTCAGTGAGCTCATAAACAAGTACTCTGATTTAACAAGAAAACTTCTGTTCTTTTTAGCCAGAAAGTGGGGGGAAAAATAGATCAAAAAATATGGAATTTGCTCAATCCCAACTGCAGCAAAAAATAGGTGTGCTTGAATTATTGTTATGGTCACTGCTATGTTTTAGGGAAAATATTTGTTCAGAAGAATAACACACTTTAAAAAGTATTTTATTCTAGGAAGTAAATGAGCTAATTTTAAACAAGCACTGTCTGCTGGAGAAAGCACTGGAGCGCAGGGTTATTTATGTTCATCATTAAAGGCTGCCTCCCCTCCTAAATTCACTAGATCAGAGAGGAGGATCTAGTTTACAGTGACCCACTTGCAAGAAGCCTCTTCAGGAAAACCCTTCAAAAGTGGATTTTCAGGCAGTTGAAATTGGCACAGAACACAGAGATCATTTGATGATCCCCAGCAGCTCAAACTCTGCTCTGGGAAAGCCTCAAGCTGTGCTGCAGGCTCTGCAGACAAGCCCTGACACTGCTGTGGAGTCAGTCCTGCTCAGGAGCAGGAAGCCAAGTATAAGAGCCCCACTGAAGGATGGAGATGGAATTTTGTGCATTTCCCCACTAACACCCATGAACTGTAAATCCCAGTGAAAAACTTCTTACTGTGTTGACAAGGGAAAGTCTGGGCATGTTCTCTTCCTCTTGCACTAATACACAACATCATCTATGTCCACAGAAAAAGCCAAATTGATGCTTTATGCTTCCAGACCCCTGTGACTGCATTACATAAAGAACTTTAACTTGCTATTAAAGGTCTCAGTCAAATTGAGTTTGGATGGACACTTTGCAGGAAATTAGGAATATTAACCTGGTTCTCAGAGTTGTAATATTCGGGAGCTGGGAGGGCATAATGATGGCACACAGAGCCTGACAGGTTGTCCATCAGCTTCAGCTCTCCTTCCAGAGATTCCTGGATCAGCAGTGATATGGTATCAAACAAGTGCCTTTCCTAGGAAGGGTGGTGTACAGCATGCAGAGAGAGACAAAGCAAGCCAAAAAGAGAGGAGGAAAAAGGCGAGGGATAGAGACAGAGAGAAGAAAAGGACAGTGTGTCAAACCCAGTGAACAGAATGAGGGGGGGAAAAAAAAAAAAGAAGAGGGGAAAAAAGGTGGAAACGTTCAAGGAGAACAGCAGTAACAGGAACAACGGGACAGGAGAAAAGGAGAGAGAACAGTGCAGTAATATCACGGCGAGCAGAGACAGCTTTCCCAGACATTACGAGAGATGGGGTGACAGCAGCGTCCCCGAGACCATGGCTGCTCCCACCCAGGGCCCTCCTTGGGGACAATCTCCCTCTCAGCAAACACAGACAGTCATCCCTGGGGGCTGAGCAGAGCCTTCCTTCCCATCAGGGCTGTCAACTTCAACAGGACACTATTTGCTGCAAGGCTTCTACACACATGGTTCATGCTTTTGAGCTGCAGGACCTAATACTTGACACCTAAATCCATATCCAGAGGGCACAGAAATTAAAATAACCTGACTGGAGAGAAGCTGAGTGTCCTGTCCACAGAAGCTGCAGCTGAGCAGGATGGACTTGTGACAGGTCACTAATTCATGGGCCAGACATGGGCTGAGGTGCCCCCAGTGTTCTGGCCAATGTCAAACCAGCTGGCCACAGCACTGGGATTGTACAGAGCAGGGTCTGGCTTTTGCAGGCAGCAGGGGAGCGATTTCAGGGTGCACCTTCCACGTAGGGAATGCCCAATGCATACAATGAGATGAGGACCAGCGCTACAGTCAAACAGCACACGGTGCAAAAATCCCAGGAAAGAGGCAAACAAAAGAGCATGCTGTCCTTGCCAGGGTTGTGTCCTGGGAATTGTATTCCTCTGCTATCAAGCTAAAGCATCAGATTTTCCCTGAAGATTTTGGCTGGGAAAATAAATAGTGAGAATAAGATCTCCTGGAGGTTTCTGAGGCTTCTGTTTGAAGGAAAGAGCAAGCAACACACTCTGAAGGTTATGACTGGAATAAACCCTTCCCCAGGCTGCCTTCAGAGAGGGCAGGTTTAGCAGACTGTGGAGTGAGGGTGTCATTCTGACTGATTTGTCTCACAGTTTTGCAATTTCTCTTTTTTGCCAGTTTCAGTCCTGGTACAGGACAGCAGGGCTGAGGACAGTTTGCCAGTACTCTGCTCAACACATACAGCACCAGCTGGGGTGTGTTGTTTCTTCCTAGAGGACATAGTAAATCTGTATTTCCCCACGTGCCCTGAACTCCTTTTTCCTGAGCCAAAGAGCAGCTTTGGACTCCATCTCAGACATCAGAGATTTTAATGGCACCAGAAATTTCCAGTAGCTTAGGAACTGAAACAAAGCTTAAGCAGGGATTTACTCTCTGTCACCCTTGGACTAAAGATCACAAATGAGTTTTTCATGCATTAAAATACGCGTTAGTCCACCCCAGGCTGAGGCCAAGATATGCTGTTGTGAAATCAAGATGTAATAAAAGTTAATGAGGTCTGCATAGAGTTTAACCCAATTTGCAATCAGCTAAGACTAAAAAAAGGCTGGACTGTATTTCCTGAGTAATTTCAGTTCAATGACCTCCCAAAGAACTTGTCTGGGGCTTGATCTCACCTCTCATTCCTCAAACTGAATCTTCATCCAAAAATTGTCCTTTTGGGAGAGGTGGTGCAGCTCATAGCAGCTCCCACATTACAGCCATGCTCCTGCTGGTGGGAGTTCTGCCACCAGCTCTGGTGAGCTCAGGTTTGAGTCTCCTCTGGATTATTCTATTGTTAAAAGAATCTTTTCTTACAAGCCTGACTGTGGGGATGAATTTTAAATTGAAGTTACATAAAACAAATTTAATACTGAAGCAAAGATTAGCCAAGTTTTATTCCTCTTTTATGTTGTGGTTCATGGTCTGTATTAGAAAAGCAAACACATTATGCTCATGATTTTGCTATCACAAAGGACCAGTCAAAACTCTGAATTAAACTAAATTTGGAGCTAGCTCTGAACTCTGTAGCTTGAGCTGACATCCAGAGTAAATTGCAAAACTCTCTCCCTCCAAACAGATGCATCAAGGTGGTCTGGAGACCTGACTGGGGTGTCTCCCCTGCAGCACTGGTTCCCAAACCACGCAAGAGTCAGCAGCAGACAGCAGGGAATACAAGCCCAGGACATCTGGTACACACCTCTTTCATTGCCAACTCGTGCAAGTCTTTCCCCAGCAAAAATGCAGATCAAGCCCTCCTCACCCTCCAATAGAGATTCTCACCATATGATAAGCTAGTGAGAGCTGAGAATCCACCTTGATTTGCATGGGATTGGTGAATCTGTGGGGGCTCTCGGGTCTCTCTCCACTGGTGGTGCCTGTCCACGCAAAGATGTCTGAGGGGCTGTGCTGGCTGGGGATGATGGTCTTCATCTCCATCTCCAGTTCTGCTTCGAGCTCTGCCTCCTCCTTTGCCTCCTTGTTGCTCTCCTCCAAGTGCTTCATGAGCACAGCGATCACCACGTTCACCAGGACAAACTGGGCTGTGAGCACGAAGGAGACGAAGTAGATGGGGGAAATGACGGTGTTGTAACAGGTGGACTCCTGGTCACAGTCACGCAACGTGTCCTGGAAACAGCAGGGGAACGATCACAGAATCAGCCAGGCTGGAAAAGACCCTGGAGATCCAACCTATTACCTAACACTTATCAACTAAACCATGGAAGTAAGAGATGGAGGGATGTGAAGAGATTGCAGCATGAACCTCAGTCTGCAATGGGTTCTCCTTTCATGGTGAAAACTGAGTAGATTTGGGAAATTTCACATCTAGAACATTGGCCGACAAAAACCTCAACACTCACCTTCATTATCCCATTCCAGTTGTCTCCTGTGGACACTCGGAAAAGGGTCAGGAAGGCCATCCCAAAGTTCCTGAATGTGGCATGCCGTCCCAGCCCCTCGCAGGGGTGTGTGTCATCACACTCTGTGACACCAAGCACAGCCGTGAGACTCCCATCCCACACCATTCCCACACCATTCCCACCCCATTCCCACCCCATTCCCACACCATTCCCACCCCATTCCCACACCATTCCCACCCCATTCCCACACCATTCCCACCCCATTCCCACACCATTCCCACACCATTCCCACACCATTCCCACCCCATTCCCACACCATTCCCACACCATTCCCACACCATTCCCACCCCATTCCCACACCATTCCCACACCATTCCCACACCATTCCCACACCATTCCCACACCATTCCCACCCCTCCCACCGGCACGGGAAGACTCACCGAGGTCACCAAACAACTCCACTCCAAGAGCTGCAAATATGAAAAACAACAACATGAAGAGAAGGCCCAGATTCCCCACCTGAAAAGAGAAAAAAGAAATGGGGGGTAAAACACACAAAAAAAAGAAGATTCATTTGATTTTTTTTGTTTTGTTCCAGACCTGTTTCTTGCTGTATTCTTTAATCCAAAGCTTAAATTGCTTCAGGGCAAAAATTACCTCAACGTGAGGACTGTATCTCAGTGCTTTGAGAGGGAAATGTGATCCTCCAATGATAAAATGATTAAGCATTCCTGTGCAATAGGAAATGAGCTGTGGGCCAGAGAGCTCTGGTTTGATATGGCAGTGGGTTACCTGCGGCAGTGCTTGCATCACAGTGTCCAGGAGGGCCCTCATCCCCACAGCCATCTTCAGCAACTTCAGCACTGTGGAAAACACATTTGCAGTATGGTGATGGCAGCATTAGCAGAGAGG
This sequence comes from Cyanistes caeruleus, assembly GCF_971803275.1. Lineage (NCBI taxonomy): Eukaryota > Metazoa > Chordata > Aves > Passeriformes > Paridae > Cyanistes > Cyanistes caeruleus. The sequence goes on along the minus strand of NC_141719.1, from coordinate 5,921,351 downwards.
CACAAACTCAGTCCCTCTCCCAGGAGCACAGATTATAGGAGGAGAAATGCGAAATCTTGTCAAGTGTTCCCCATTAGCTGCTACAGTCCCTGGCCTTTTTACATAGATCCCTGTTGCCTGGATACTATCAAAATCCCATGAATAGCAGCATCACCTACTCTGAGACTTGGAGAAAGCGTTATCACTCTGCCTGGCTCTTCCTTCCCCACTTTATCTGTGTTGGACTCACCTCCTTCCTCTGGTTATCGTGAGCAGTTCCTTTCCCAGCCCTGGGGCTACTTTCCTACTTCCATAGGCTACCCACTTTCATACATGATTCACTGAAGAATGATTTACACATCTCTTCCAGAAGGTTGCATTTCCAATTGGAAGCTGCATGTATTTTTAATTCTGAAAGGGATCCAATGCACAGAAAACTGCACTATTCCCCCCTCCTGAGACACAGCAACACTTAATTTCTCCTCCAGCTCCTTCTCTGCTTAGATGTGGGCTGTAATCAAAACAATTATTCCTCAGAGCACAATACCCTTCAGGAGGGCCTGGCAGTACTTCATTAAGGGCCTGAGCACTCACATTTTACATCTTCATAATTTGGCCCTGACGCCTCCACGTTTTGAAAAATCAGGCCCTGAAGAAGTTGGCTCCCTGACTTGGGAATGTGTCTGAGAGGACAGATGGATACAGAGTGACAAGGCATTCTTTGTCACAAAGTGGTGTGATGTAAAGCCTCATGGGAATTTAAATTCATTAGATGCTCATCTTTTAAAGCAAATGTACTCAAGCTTGTGTTCTTTAATCCCTGTTAGAGACAACTTTGATTTGACTGGAGCAATTTTCCCAGGTACATCTCTGGGAGTTACTGCCACAGCTACTTCTCCTTAATTTCTAAGCTCCCAGCCTTCCAGCCCTCTTAAGGCAGAAACACATGGTCAGTTGGCTCAGCTTTTTGGCTCCTTGCAAGTATTTCCCCCCATTGTTCTTTTATTTGTTTACAGCCTGTTGATGCCAGAACTATGCACATCATGATGGGGATATACCCCAGTACTGTTTCCCAATGCTTAACTCTCTCCTGGTGCTGACCATGTACCTCAAACTCGAGTCAGTTCTGCTTCACCCCTCTCACCTCGAGCAATCCTGAGAACCCTCATGATCCGGATAATGGTGGGGTTAATTGGCAGTGAAGCGTTCACCTCGATCTCTTCCAAAGTGATGCCCATGATAGACAGCAGCACAATTGCCAGATCTAATTGGTTCCATCTGGAGACAATACAAAGTGAAGTTTAACATCTCCTAAGAAGCTGACAATGAGAAGCAGCTTGTTTCACACGAATTCCAGTCATTTCAATGCTTTGAGCACTCAAATGAATCTGCAGTATTTTTCTGAGGGTATTATACAAAAGCAGTGATGTTATGAAATCATAACTAATGAATCTCATTAGAAAACCAGCCAATTCCAAAGATAACCTTGACTGAGGGGAAAGAGGAACAAAAGCTGGGTAGTTTTCTACACAGAGGCTCCAAACCTCGGGAGAGACACTGTGCTGTCTGTCTAGCCACTTCTAGACATGACTCTTGTGGACCTCAATGTGAGATCTGTCCTGGGCAGAACAGGACCCATGGCCAGTCCTTGTAAAAAAGTTGTGTTGGGTGAAGGAAAGAGCCCAAGGATTTGTGCCAGTCTGGAGAGAGTGGTAATTCCAGCACAGACACACAAAATGTGGAGACAGGGATGGATCCATCCACTGGCTGCTGAAGGGCTCATGTGAAGGCCTGCTTAGTGCCCTTTTCTTGGTATCAACATTGAAGAAGGCAAAAATGGGAGAAAGATCCACTAAGGACATAAAATTTGTGTTTTTGAGGTAAGAGAGGATAATCCAAATAAAGACATAATGTCATCCACTGCTCCTCATCTGCATAAAAAAGAGGTCCTTTCTTTCTTTCATGTTCACTCAGGGCTAGATTCTTTCTCTTGATATAATTTTTGTCACTTCATCAGGTTCTCTTGATTACATGGACATGCAACTGGCGTAAGAACTGGCTGCCTGGTGGAGATCTGTCCCTGCTTCATCTGCTCCCAAGGGCCAAAATGGTTCAATCACACTCCTTGGCCTGTACAATCCGTCCTCCAGCTTACACCCCAAGCCTCCACCTACCCAGCCTTCAACCAGTCACATCAAAAAGCCTTCACACATATCAGCATGGGCCAGAGCATGGGAATTCAGGACATGGAATGTGAGCAGCCCTCCACAGAGCCTGCTGCTGACCCTGTGGTCACAATGGATCTTTTGTTACCTGTCTTGGAAGAAGCGGCGAAACCCGAAGGCAATAAGCTTGAAAACAGATTCCAGGACAAAAATAATGGTGAAGATGTAATTGCAAATCTTCAGGGCTTCGTCAAGAACCTGGGATGTGGACACAGGACTGGGGTTAGATGCTTGTTGTGCAGAGGGCCTTTGCTGCCTCCAAACCTGACTCTTGTGTCATCACTTACCCATCACAGTTAAAAGGCTTCAAACACAGACCCTCTCTGATGAAAAGTGTCCCAGGGAAAAGTCCCAGGGATTCACAGAGTGCACTTGCTGCCTGCTGGTGAGATCCCAGGAAGGGCTGACACAAGCCCAAGGCACAACTCACCCCCCTAGCAGCAGCACAGCCCCAGCTGGATCGCTGGGGTGTGCAGAAAGAGCTGCTGCATTTGCTGGTCTCAGCAGCACAAGAACTCCTGTGCTTTTGTCAGAGAGCTGAACTTCATCCCACTTGTTCATTTGTGCAAGTGCTGGCCAAAATGGCTCCTTGGTGACAGCCTGCCATTACTCCTCACCTTGAGCTTTTGGCAAGGAGCACGACAGAGGGATGACATGCCAGGAGAAGCAAGTGCCTTGCATTTTCCTCTGGTGCCCTTCCCTCTGCAGCAGTCAGTCTGGTCTTTAATCCAAGTGCATCCTGGCTGGGACAACTCTTGCAGAATCAGGCACTAAGCTACATCAGAAGTGATTTCATCCCCCAAAAGCCTAGCTCATGAAGGAACACTGTGGTAGCAGTATCCTTCATGGCCTCTTAAGTAATGTGCATTGACTTTCTCCCTGCTGGCAAATAGGGTGGTAATGACAATGTCCAGGGCAGTGTAAGGGAACAGGGGAGATGTGCCCACAGACCAAACCCAACATTTGCTGATCCCTGAGCATGATAAATCATAGCAAAAGGAATTTAAGTCATGCACTCTGTGCTACAGTTTAGCTTCAAGCATCCATGGACACCAACCACCTCATCTGATGAATAAGCACAAGCCCAGCTGCTGAAGGAAGCCATGGCTCTGAGCAAGTCTCCCTGCTGTACTGCAGGGCACTTGGGCTCTGCAGCAAATGAGCATATTTAGCTGGCAGAAGCAGATTTTTCCCAGCAGCTCTTTACTCAAACCATCTCTCTGCACACTGTAGGATTCCTGCCTCTCCAGGAGCTGAAGCATCTCCTTCTGGGGTCTCATCCCCAGGGCATCCTGTATATCCCAAAACCAACCCCTTTCAGCACCAACAAATCACTAGTTTGGACATAAATCTCTCTGGTACATTTAGCCTTCAAATATCTTCAGGATCCCAGCCATCCATCACCCAGACCAGAGGCGTTTCCAGGCCCTGATTCAGCAGGACTCAAGCATGTGTATGACTGACCATGCTGCCATCCCAGCACAGCCCAAGCTTGGACCTACTACCCAGACACACAGAGGGATAGAGACAAAATGTTACTTTTCTAAAGAAAATAAAAAACCAAAAGCCTGCCCAACATTTTTATAATAGAAGAGAAAATATATCTGCAAAGTGACTGTGGTAAGGCACACACTCTATAGAGTGACTCCAGCCCTGGCTCCTTCGCCAACAACCTTTTTCATCATCAAATGACTGAACCATGCAATGAGCCTTCCAGGGTATTTAAAGGTGACCTGGACTCTAAAAAATAAACTGGGCTTGTTGCCTTTCACTTTTGGCTTATGATAGACTAGAGAATATTTCCCCTCGCTCCTGTCGCATGTTTTTGTTGTTTGGGGTTTTTTTTATATTAAGTATTCAAGTCCTGTCTAATTTTAAAGAATACTTCCTCCTATTGTGTGTTATATTTATTCATTCTGGAAGTCGCTAATAAAAGTAAGTGCAAGTTATGTGGCAAAGGCAGCTGTTTCCATTTCATTCTTATGCACAAAAGACTTGACATCTCAGGACAGGCTGTTTTCATTTTCACAGGATGACTAAGACCCAGGAACTTAAGCACACTAACATATTAAAATGTATTTTAAAGACCAGCATGGAAGTTAATTCCTGTGAAAACTAGGTCCTGTTGGACAGTGGGGTTTTAGAAGAACCTTTGCAAAAAAACCCACATTTTCCAAATTCTTCTATACTTTTTCCTTTTTATCTTGTTTATTTTTTTTTTCTTCTTGGAGGTGGGTGTGGTGAGAGGGTGGGTGTGAAACCTGAGTAAAATGGAAGATATCAATGATGATCTAATCTAGCAATGCAAGCAAACCCGACTCCAGTCTCATTTTGGTCTCCCAAAAAAAAGCCCTGGATTGAGCTGGGAGCCAGTTGTAGGATGGCTACAGTCCACTGGCAAAGGTCTGACAGAAACCCTGGCCTTACCCCTGCCCAACAGCACATCCCAGCTCTGCATGTCCCCCCTGGCCACCCCAGCAGCTGTCCCAGTACCTTTGGCTGCTGGTAGTGCTCCATGGCCATGGTGATGACGTTGAGGCCGATGACGCCGGTGATGAACAGATCCAGGTAGTGGCTGGTGCACATCTGGTGGATCAGGAGGCGGAAACGGGAGTAATCCGAGTAGTAGGGCTTACACTGAGCTTCTGCAGCAGGGAGGAGAGCGAGAAGCAAATCAAGGGATTTCTCTGCGTCTTTCTCAACTCAACGCACCCTCACTCTCCAGCTCCAGGGATGATAAACTCTACACCAATCCCAGCAACATGCTGTCTTTTTTATTTCCTTTTTTTCTTGCTGGCATGTAACCATTTTTAATACACAGCAGGGCTCCTGTCATCTTACATCCATTAAATATCTTCAGTGGGACATGCTCTATACTCAGCCTTGTGGCATCAGGGATGAGGTGAGCTGGGATTAGTGTGCTGATGAAAAGAATTTTCCTCTGTAGGGAAATTTAAGTTAAATTTAAATTAAAACAAAAATTTTTGTTTCTGCTGACCTTAAAAGTCCCCAAAGCATCTGAAAATCCAGTTAATGGTCAGATGCTGTTAGATTTTACTAACAATTGCCTAAAAACATAGGCCATTGAGTTTGTGGTGGTCTTTGAAAGAGTGAAAACATATAATGTCCTTTGCAATAAACTTTAGAGACAACAGAATTCAATACTTTGGCTGTCAGAAAAACAGCCCATAAGAATACCAAGGAAAGCTGATCAATGAGCCTTTAGTGATCAGAAAATCATGATCCTCCCTTTAGACAAGATTATCAATGCACAGATTTCACTGCCCAACTCAGTCCCATGCTCTCTTGCCTTGGGGATGACACATGGATTTTAGACCCCAAATGTTCCTAGAGATAAACTCATTTACTCACCTAATCTCTAATGAGCAAATGCCAAGGCTGAGTATATAATTCAGTACAATTTTCAGTGAGGCATTATAATGCAGATTGAAGTGGAAAGGGCTGTCTTGAAGATGTCAGAGTATAATATTACCCTCATAATTAGATGATCAACTGGTTATGAAAATTATTGAGCTGTAAGAATTGTGTGCTTGAAATTTAGTACTCCAGAGAAAATGTACAATTTGGTACATTAGTCCAAGAAAAAAAGTTGGGCAAAAATGATGCCAGTAAGCACAGGTTTGGGTTGCCCTGGGGGAAAACTGATTTTAGAAGATTATATTTTGCCTGGAAATAGAGTTCACTTTGTCAATAGCCAATGACATTGCAATCAAATCCATAGATTTAATGGTTTCACGTGCTCCCTGCTTCATAGCAGGATCCTGAAAAATCAGTTTTGTTTTTTTCCATAGAGACAGACCTTTCCCTTCCAGCCCAGGACCAAAGGGGAAAAAACACTAAGCAGTGTTATTCTGTAGGGGTTTGGAAGGCCCAAAATTCTGTTTCAGTGTCATCAAATGAAAGGCAGTATTAATATTCACTTTCTGATCTGCAGTGCGCTTTAGGTGATCTGCACTTGAGTATTGATGAAAAGGTCTATAATTTTCATGCTGAATCTATTGAGTGCTTATGAAAAAAAGCAGACTAATAGTTGCTGACTCACTCATAAGACTTTGTCAGATATCTCAGAATCTGCATAAATCTCCATAAAGTCAAGATATCTCCATCACATTATGCTAAATTATGAGTAGCAAATTAACTAAAATGTTTGAATACAATTAGGTAAGGAATAGGACCTATTTTTATGAACCAACTTATCAACTTGGAAAGAAACACCATCATAATTGGATCATTTACTTCTTCTACATTTATGTGTAATTCACATTCAAAAAAGAAAAATGTCAACTTTTCCTGCAATGGGTTTACTTATGAATAATTACACTGGAATTCAATTTTATTTTCTCAGCTTTGACTGACAGGTAATTCCAAATCCTACAGAATAGCACCAATGCTGTTAGAATAGAGAGAGGATTTAGACAGAGGTTGTAAATGTTCCCTGTGCAGGGCTCTTGCACCTGGATTAGCCAGTCCATGACCTTATAAGCAGGGTTGCTAATTGTTCAGATATTTGCAAAGGCTTTTCCTCTCTTGCACCCCCTCCTCCCAAACAACCTGTTCACCTTTCCCAGCACCCAGGTTTCCACAGCCAAACCTCTCTGGATGCTGCTCTCATGGATGCCCTTGCAGCCTTTGAAAATTCCCAGTGATAAATATTCCAGCCTTCCCCATTAACTTTTTTTAAGAGGGGATTTGGCAAGCCATGCTTACAAATCATGTCTTCACTCACTTCCCCGGTGTCTCCATGCCAGCCATGCATCGTGGTGCCGTAGGGATGCTCCCGTGGGATGACCCCACACACAGGCTAACATGCTGCCTGAGGGCTAGGGGTAAATCCCCACTGTGTCTAGGTGGGCAGGGAACTTTCTGAACAGATAAACCAGTTTTTACCACTGTGAAAATACCGTTTCTTTAATTCGACCCCGCAGAGTTCTGCAGGGAATTTGGGGAATTTGGAGAATTTGAGATCTGGTATAATTCCACCCTGTGCAAAGCCCGTGCCCCCTATGACACAGTGCCACTTGTAATTATTGCAATAAAGAACTTAACAATACCAACATCTTGGGAAATACAGACATCTGTTAAACTCCAAGTGGTGAACTTCACAACTAACACAACACCACATTACTGTACTGTTACAATACACTGTGTCAAGAACAACAAGAGCTCTGGGTTAGTCTTGGTTATTACTGGAAAGGTTAATGTGGCTTCCAGGCACACATAGCATTAAAGAAAGGAGGAGGAGAGAAAATCAACAAAGAGGAATTGGCAGAATGAGAAAAGATGAGGAAATACAGCAAAAGCCCACTACGAAACATCAGGCTGGTAAACAGGGTGTAAATCAAGCTGCTTCACCAGGGCTGGGCCAAGACAGAGGGAGAAGTGGGTCAAATCTGGAGACCATTACACAGGATAAACTTGGCTCAGACAGTGGATCCTGAGAAATCTCCTCCTAACCCAGCTAGGATGGGGATGTTGTAGCCAGCTGGGAGGTGGACTAAGCAGGTCCCACCTGCCCCTTTACCCTGGCTGATGGTGGTCCAAGGGGACCCACTGTGCTGGCAAAAGGAGCAGTGCCTGGACCGAGGTGCACTTGGCTTTAGCTCATCATTCTATGGGTTCTCAGCTCAGGTTGTATCCCAAGCTTGAGTGCTCAACTCTTGGCATCAGGCTGAAGGATTACAATTGATCCCCTTGACAAGGGCTGGGAACTCTCCACCATTCTCTGCTGTTTGGTTGGAAAGGAAATGACCATTGCTGTTGCAGGATAAACATTTCCCATTCCTAATCCCTGTCTGACCTTTCCCAGGCAAGGTGCCCTTGGGGTTCACTGATCCCAGGCTGGGTTTATATCCCTGTATTGCATTTGATGGCTGAGGGATGTCACCTGTGAAACAACACCCAGCAGAGCAGCACTGGGGTACCCCTGTGTTTGCTGGGCAGTGCCACCCCCAGCTCCCAGAGCCTCCCATGGCTCAGCTGGTCTCTGCCAGCACAGCAGGGACTGGGACTGGGGCCGCTCTCTTCCCACGAACTGCAGTTTTTTGGGGGGGGAATCAAGATGGGCATGCAGCTCCAAAATATCCCCAAGGAGCATCTGCCTCCAAATACAGCCCTGTCAAGAGAGAAATTGCCACTTTCCCCGAGGTGACTTCAAGCCAGAGGTGCGTGGGCACAGGAAATTGGAATTCACAAGAGTGGGACAATTCCATTACTGTCTCCTTCAGCTCCTTCCTCCTCCTGTAATAAGGGAATTAACTCCTTTGCAGGTTTGAGTATCTGGAGGACAGCAGCAAAGCAGTAAGCAGGGAGCCCATGACGCAGCTGGATTTACAAAATGTATCAAGAATATTATTAGGTTAAAAAGTAGTTTGCACTGAAGGAACTTGTTTTATTTAAACACAGAGTTTTACTTGGCTTTTATTGTACTGAATGGATTTATTAAAAAAAAAAAAAAAAGTGAAATGGAAAATGATAAATTATTTCCACTGTAAAGATTCCAGTTGTGATAGAATGTAGACTTGGAGGGGAAAAAAAAAAAGAAAATTATAAAATTATAAAATATCTCACTAAGCACCAGGCAGCAGTGCATGTGCACACACCCACACACACACACACACACACACTTCCATCTGGTCTTCACAGAAAGAGAAAAGAAGAAGCCCTCTGAAAGTGCAGAGATGTGGACAAGCTTTGGGTCACAACTCCAGATTCCTCACTGAACCACAGGAGGTTCATCTACTGCACCCGGGGACTGATTCCCTAAATTCCCAACAGTCAGGTTCAGAAATAAAACCTTTCTATTTCCTCATATTGGTGCCTGAAGAGCAGCATGGCACATTCACTACCACTGGATCCAAAGAAAAGACAACAAAAGGAAACACAAAGCACAGACCTGACAATTGTACACATTTTAAGAGCTAAGACTTTCTGAGCCTGCACAGGATAACGGAGAGGTTTGGACTGAGTTCAGTGCCTTAAAAATAACATAAAATAAGATAGCCTTAATACATCTCTGTAGGACCAAGAGAGGAGTCACAATCAAGCAAAAAGAAGAAAAAATAACCAGTTCACCCAACCCAGTGAGAGCCCCTCCCTCACTCTGTCCCCGTTTCACAGGAGAGGCCAGGAGGCCCAGCAAGAGCAGCAAGAAACACAGCAAAGAAATATAAATATCAGGAATGGCAATGGGAAGGAGATTCAGGATTTATTAAAGCATGTTGTGATAACTGCCAACAAGGCCTTAGAAATACGAGGTAGAACCTCTTTCTCCTTGAGTTATCTCTGCAGTGAAAGGCTATTTTTATTTAATCAAAGATCCATGCAATCTAAGAGAGATGGATGGAGCCCTGCTCCCATCTCAAGCAGTGGGAGCCTGTGCACAGGTGAGAGTTTTAATGGCACAATTTTCGTGGTGTATTATTTTTGTCGAAAATTACAGCTATATTTGTTTCTATGTTGGTGCCTCTTTAAATATTCAGGCTAATATTCTTAAGTTATGAATTAAACAAAATGCTTGCCAGATCAAAGCTTCTCCTAAAAATAAAAAGAGCAAGGGAAGTATTTGCAGCCCTGAGAATCATCCTGAGAAGGGGGCTAGGAAAGGGAGGTGTGAGCAAGCTGTGGGTCAAAAGGGACAGCTCAGAACCCATTGGTGTTGAGTCCAGATGGTCTCCACCAGGACCTGGAAAGGCTTTGAGGTGATATCTTTATTTATTTTAATTTACAAGATGCTTCATGGATTGAACAACTCCTAATCAACACACAGAATTTATATGCTGGGCAGCACAATGAGTAAATCCCATGTCCACAGTGAGGGCAGGTGTGGGGTTGAGCTCCCTATTGAAGCAGAGGCTCTGTCCTATACTGAATTTTACCCTGCTGAAAAAGATACTCCTTGGAGCACTGGGTGAAGCAATAAGCAAGGGCTAAAGAAATATTGAAATATCTTCCCTAAGCTTTCCAAAGACACACACCTGCAAATTTTTCAGACTCCTAAGCTGGTGATTAGAAAGCTAAAGTCAACAGCAGAGGACCCATTTCACAGTCCAATCATTATTTTCGTCAGGAAAAAAAAAAAAAAAAGCTGAAAGAACCGAAAAATAGGAGGGGGAGAAAAAAAATAAACAAACCCATGAAAAATCTGACAGTGTCTTAACAAAAACCAGAGGGGGGAAAAAAAAAAAAAAAAAGACTGAGTAACGTAAGATGATCGAGGAGTAAATTAAGGGTTTGCAAGTGTCAGTGTTGAGGCAGGTCTGCAGACCTGCAGCTCAGGATGAGATGCGTGTGCCATGGAGGAAGCAAACGAGCTTTGCACCACACACATGGTTTAGTGGGATGCCTCAGGCGCGGTGGCCAGCCGTTAGTGACACAGCACTGCCATTCAGAGGGACGAGACGTGCCGGCTTCCCAGTACCTTGCACTGCACTGGCTGAGCTCTCCATTAATACATCATCCAGCATTAGATCTAAAAGAACGAAATGGCATTAATCACCCGGCAGGACACACGGCAAGACTCCCCAGCCCCTTCGGAGGTTCCTGTGGCTCTCGGGCTCTCCGCGGTCTCCACCAGGAGCGTTTCCTTGTGGGATCCTCGTGGAGGGTGGGCTCAGGCATAAGTGAAAAAGGAAGGGCTCTTGTGCTTCTCCCTTGGGCACAGGTGGAAGCCCAAGACATCCCCAAGAACCCCCTCAGTCGACGATGAAGAAGACACTGCTGAAGGACAATCTGGGGCACTTCCTGCTGGGACAGCAATACCTCACAGTGACCACTCCTGCACCTGCCCACATCTCAGACCTCACACGCTTCCAGCCACTACCAACACACTACCTGAGTGGATAAATGCATTGGTCACTGGAAAATGACCATGCCACCAGTCACATTCCAATGGCAGTCTGTAGCTGACATCCCTAAGCTGGTCTGGGCATCTGGGATCACTCAGGAAACCCAGCTGAAAGGAATCCCTTTGTGCCTTTGTGCCCCTGCGCAGTTGCTGGCACAATTCCAGCCCCACTCTTGGTTTCATGTGCAGGTTCCCACTGTGCAGAACAAAGTTCAGCAATGACATCTGCTGCCTCTGAGGGCAAAGCTGGACACGGTCAATTAAAATCAATGTTTTGCTGAGCACAGACTGGAAAAACTGTTCTGAAGTGATTTGGAGGACTTCATACTTTGCTCTTTAAAGGTTTTTATGGCAATTGAATACTCAGCAATATTTGATCCTCAGTAAAATAGCTGTTTATTGCCTCTTTAATTAGGCATTTCATAGCACTGAATGAATAACTGTATCTCCAAGGATGGTTTGTGATTCCTTCCCGCTGGGAAATTGCCCAGACTTACATCTTTTCTTCATCTAGTTCCTCTAGCATTATAAATAAAATAATTAATAATAACTAAACATCTATTTTTCTTGTACAGAAATGTCTGCATTCCAAAATTGGAACTTTAAATAGCGATTGTTCTATCCAGTCTTTAAAATCCTTTTCTAACTCATCAGCCTGAAACTGTGCTTGGGAACTTGGACTAAGCAAAAGAGCTTTCTAGGCATTTTCTTGAGGGGGAAAAAAAAACAAACCCAAAGAAATCAGCAACAAAAAAAGATCTTTCCATCTGTATCCCACTTAACTGAGAACAGTCTAATGTGTCCTCCAGTGCTCTTGAGGGAAGCCTCCTCCTTTAGAGTGGCCAGTGAGGGAACCAGGTTCTTGGCATAAACCCAAGTTTGATGGCCAGGGGCTGGTGTCACACATCCTGGTGGTTACAAAACCTGTGAAGCTCATGGGACTGAAGGATGTGACCAAAAGAAATGGTTGGGAAGTGCTGAAGTGAGAGAGGCAGCGCTGTGGTAACGTTCTGTGATTCCTGTAACAGCTATTAAACACCTCTTAGGCTACTAAAAAATAAAACAGACTTAATACCACCAGTTTTGGGAACAAGCACCTGATAAGATAGCCTCTTAAACAATCCTGAAGTCTGTCAAAAATAGAGAAGTGAAAGAGGGCAGGGAGAGAGCAGGAGGTGGACTGACCAGGGAGAGAAAGTGCAGGGCCATGGACAGGAAGGGCTACGGAGAAAGTTCAGTCAGAAGAGAGAGCATGCAAGAAGAAGAGCACCTCCAACTTATTCCTGACTTATTCAACTACATTAAAAGACACTAAGAGACAAATGTCAGGTTGGAGACTTGGAGTGGGGTCTTTCCTTGTTCACCTGAAGAGCCTCCTCCAGGCAGGGCTGCACTCCTGCACATCTAGTCGAGCGTTGTGTTCAATTTGCACCAGCACTGTTTTGTTTAGTTAGTTACTGTCCTTGCTGGTTGGTTGTTTCATTTTTTTTCTTCTAATCTGTATTTCTCAAGCAAATGCATTGATATGTTTCTCTGTGGAGTTTTAAAGCATTACTAGAATGAGATGGTTCCATTATTTTATTACATTCTTGAATAGCAGTGGTGCTACTGTGCCAATAAATAAACCTGCTTGATAAATGGGACAGGTAACATCACTGTGACATTACAAGACTGTAATAAACCAAATAGTGAATCAAGTTATCAGCTGCTGTGCTCATGACTGAGATTTATGATGCCATCCAGCACTAGTGATCTTTGCAGTTGTCACTATTTGTGTAACACTGAGCTCTGCTATCCAAGAAGCTCCAGGCCTGATTATTATTATTTTTTAATTTCAATAACCCCCAATGGAAAGGTCATTGCAAACCATGCAGCCATTAAAAAGGCTTCCTTGGCTCCTTGTTCAGCCTAAGATGACACTATTTCCTTCATGCAAATTTTATAGCTGGACATGCTTTTGGGAGAAGAGTTATCAGCAGACACGAGGCAGGGAGGGAAGGAGGGGATTGTGTGGAAGGTCAAGCAGGACTCAGAAAGATGTGGAAAGACTACCGACCAGCCATCTGTTTCTCCTTACTCCTTCTCTTTTTCTCCAGCCGGCGGAGCCTCTTCTCCTCCCGCCTCTTGGCTTCTTCCTCCTCCTGGTGCTGCCGACACTTGTGGAAATTCTCCACCACCACTCCCACAAACATATTGAGGACGAAGAAGGCCACAATCAGCAAGAAGGAAATGAAGTAGAGTAGCATCCATGGATTGTAGTTCATGACTGGCTGCAAAGTGGAGGAAGGCAAATTTCAACTGAGCCTCAAAACGAAGAATGGGGACAAACTGATACAGCTGTGCCATCCACAGAACTCACAGCCCTGTCAGAGCAGAGCTCAGGTTGCTCTGCTCTTCCTGAAAATCAGAGTTTTCTGAGACATTTTAACTGAATGCTCCTAAAATGTGTGTTGAGGACAGAAGCACCACCTCTCTTCTGTGAGGAGGACAGCAGCATCCTTTGCATCTACTGTAAGTCCCTCACTGCAAACCTCTACCTACACAAAGCACTTCTTTTCTCCTGAAATGACCAAACTGCTTAAAAAGTCAAACCATTCTTTGATAGATACACTTCTCCTAACAAGAGTTACACCAGTCATGTTGCAAAATCTGTAGGGAAAGTGTTGAGAACAAATCCAGACTTTTTACTAAACTCATAACATCCCACAACCTGGATTAAATGCCACCCTGAATCCTAATCCCATCACCCCATCTGAGTGTGGTAGCCCACAGTATTTTGCAAAACAAGAGTTAAAATGTGTGACAAGTGATTTGTTAGAGCTCTGCTGCAGCCTGTACCTGCTGGTCGACTCCCACAGCATCCAAGCCATCGTACATGATATCCACCCACCCATCCTTGGAGGCCAGGACAAAGAGAGACATCAGGGCCTAGAAATACACGGGAAAAAAGTTAGGCACAGTGGCACTAAACCTCTTTTACTTGTAACATCTTACTCCTCTTTGCCCTTTCCTGCCTGAGGAATGTCATTACCTGTCTGATAATGGGACACTTTGATGACCAAGGTTTCTCTTGGCAGTGAAATCTATCAATGCCAATGCCAGGTTCAGCAATGAGCAGTAATTTGGAAACCACAGTGCCGAAGACAAAAGCGGCTTCATTTCCACCCTTCGGGACTCTACTGCTCCCAACTAATTAATTCTTACCACACTGCTAAAAAAAGGCTGAGTTGCAGAGATGGCTGAAAATGTCCAGCTCTATTAGACAAGCCTTTCTGCAAGATATATTTGGTTTGTTATGTAGCAGTGAAGCAATTAAGTGCTCCACGAAGCCACATGTGCTTGTTCTGTTCCAAAAAGAAGTGTATGCCTGCTTGGAAACACTGCCTTTGGGATTTACAGAGACAGAAGGCTGTGTATGTGAACTGAATATTTACTGTGGCTGGCAGTGCCCTGTAAGAAAATCCCATGGGATAATAAGCCACAGATTTTAAGTCAAGGAGGTAAAGGAGCAAAGAAGCAGATTACCGTTCTATTAATACCTGTCCGAGATTATCAAAATTATACTTGTGCCGGACCCATTTGTAGCTTGCTTCTGTACAATCCGATTTATTTGTGATGTTTCTGGTGTCCTCCCCCTGGCAGACAAAAAACTTGCCTTTGAAAAGCTGCAAAACACGCAAAGAAGAGAAGTGTCAGGGCTCAGTCTCCAGGATTTCTACACAGGTGATGGGCATTTTTCTGGGGTTCTCTGCCCAGCCCACGCCAACCAGAGCTGTTGAGGGATCTGACCTCATTCATGCAGTTTATTAAGAGTGAGCAGCCTGTATAATATGCACCTAATGAGCAAATGCATGATTTCACATCGTTTAGGACACCCACCTCATGCATTAAGCTGTCTGGTTCAGTGATTTGAGACTCGCCTAAAGGCCTTTGCTCCTGAGTTTTCAGCTCAAGTGTAGCCCCAGCCAATAGCCCAGAGCAGCAAATGGCTTCTTAGCACATGTGGAACAACTCTGGTGACTCTCAGCCCAGTTAACAGCAAATGAAGTGACAGGGGGGCCCTCTGTCAGCAGAGAAAAGGTGGCAGCGAAGAGGCCCGGTGATGGACTGGTGTCTGCCCATGGAGGTGACAAGGGGACACTTGAGATGGAAGACAAGCCCCTGGGGGTGATGTTTGTGTTGAATCAAGACTGCTGTCAGTCCTGTCCTGCTCTCTGATCCTGGGTGCTCTGCCCCTGCTGTCTGCAGTCTGCAGGGTCACTGAAAATGTTCCCTGTGCACAGCTGAGGGAGCCAAGCTCAGCCAGTGCTGGGTACCTGATCCTGAGCTTATTTCCTTTGGTTTAAGCTTGGGGAGATGCAATTCCTGGAGAGTCAGCTCCTGATTTATACCTGCATGAGGAACGTGTTTAATTCTAGACCTGGTGCTTCCCACACATGGAACAGAAAGTGGCAGGGGATGATTACTGCTTCAGACAGGGTGATTGATGCTAGCAGGATGGATGGTATCAAAGCCCAGGAGACAGCCAACAAATCTACTTTTATTTGCTGACAGAAGCTATTGACATTACTGTTGGGAAGGAGGGGGCAAATGGCAGCCTGCTCTCCAGGCTCCTTAAAACAACACCTGGGTATACTGAGAAGAGACACTGATGGAGTTTGATCTGTTGTTCTAGACAAATAACAGTAGAAATAATAGTGAACAAGATAAACCCACACATTACTCCTTGTGTTTCCTCCAGAAATCAACAGAGGGAAGATGGTCTCTAGGCATGCAAAGTTAATCACTGCACAATGCAACCACAGAACTTTTAGATGCAGGAAGTATTCCCTGAAATTTCCATGGAGAAACACTATCTGTGGTAAGGCAGACTGGGGAGATATTGTCTTCACAGAGAAAAGTTTTAATTAAGCAGGAAAGCAAATAACTGGTTATAGTATATTGTCTGTAAATATAACTTCTCCAGGAGCTGGACTGTAACGCCACTCAGGTGGGAGCAGAAACAGAGCTATTGACAGGGTGTGGAAATACAAAGCCAAGTTTGCAAAAACACTGCTCCCTGCCAGTACTTCACATTTTGGCACTTCTGAAAGGAAAAGCTCCAGTGTTTCTGACTGGACTTGCTTTATCCACATGTTTCTTGTATCTTATTAATGACAATTCACACATGGGCAGCTCTACAACCAAAACAGTTTTGCTAAGAGGACATGCTGTTAGAAACTTTGATGTCTGGACTTTAATAGCATTAAAAACTGCTAGTTTGATCCCCAGCTTATATTTAAATGGAAAAACTAACTGTAACTTTGAGATATGATCTTTTTATAGAAAATAGCTCTGGACTCATCTTACAGCTAATTAGACATAAATATTAACTGAGAATTTTGCATCCTGAATATAAGATCAGTCTTGCTTGTATCACTGAATTACATCAATAGTCATGACAATTTAACATAAAGCTGCAAGTCACCAGGGAAAGCATTACAGCTAGCAGGGATGAAATTCAAAGAGCATACTGCAAGTTTTGCTGTCTGGCATAAATTTTCTCATGTCTGAGTGTTTGATTGTTTTATGGGATATGCTTAGTTTCATGAATCTGTTTAATAAAATGTATGGATGCTGTTATGCTGTAATGCTAAACCAGTCTAGCTGCTGAGGTGGTTATGGATGGCATGATTTTCTTCCCTGTTTATCTTCAATGCTGTATTTATTACTTAAGCAGTATGTTAGTGTAAAATATTATATAGGACACCTTTCCAAGACACAGCCAAATAGAGTTGCTTTCCAAAAGACAGCTATGACAGATCAGATAAACTTTAGAAACAAGTGTTATATCGGAATATTTATATGAAGCAATCTCTTCTTCCCAGGTAATGAGAAACCAATTGCATTGGAAACTGTCACTTTTCCCCTAGGTTCCTGCACTCCTGGGACTGAGGATATTGCCAGCAGAGATGGCAAGAAACATACTCAGAAATCTTTGCTTC
The DNA here is from genome assembly GCF_971803275.1 of Cyanistes caeruleus. Classification (NCBI taxonomy): domain Eukaryota; kingdom Metazoa; phylum Chordata; class Aves; order Passeriformes; family Paridae; genus Cyanistes; species Cyanistes caeruleus. The sequence continues at coordinate 5,904,300 of NC_141719.1, read as the reverse complement.
TGCAAGCTCTCAGTTACACAAACTGTCAGAATCTGAATGAATCTCCAGTTCAAGGTCTCTGTGGAGTTTAAAAGCCAATTATTTCAGCTTCGAGTTTCTATTTCCCCATCAGTTTGTAACTAAAAAAAAAAGGTGGAGGGGAGATCATAGAATAACAGAATGGGTTGGATTGAAAGGGACCTTTATAGGTCACCCAGTCCAACTCCCTGCAGTGAGCACAGACACCCCATCCATTCTGACATCATTTTGAGCTCAGAAAGGCTTACACCGTGCCATGCACACAGATACCCTGACCTGGGGCAATCTGGGGCTTGTTACACTTTTGGGGTAAGTGCTGAGGCTTACAGAGGACTCACCTGAACTCCCAAGATCCCAAAGATTATGAAAAAGGCACAGCAGATGACCACAATGTTCCCAATGGGTTTCAAGGATGACATGAGAGTCTCCACCACCAGCTTCAGTCCTTGGGCTCGACTAATGACTCTGTAGGGGAAAGTAATTACAAAAGTTCTTAGTCCTGTTCCTGCCCAGGTCTACCTCCTATCAAGATAGAAGATATGAAGAACATAGCACTAGAAAATTTTTCAGAATGACAAGTTACTCAAAAATCCTGATGGAAAAAGCACTTCTGGAAGATTGACCTGTAAAGTCATGGAGGTCTTGGAGGGAAGGATCTCTGTTTAATTTATACAGCTTTGCATAAATAAAGAGGAGGAGGAGAAAACACACGAGGAGCCAAGCCAGAAAATTCATCTGTTTTGCTTGGGCCATCCACGGACATAGACTTTCATGCCTGTAGCCTGTCTAAGACTACAAAGAGAAGGCTTCCCACTGTCACATCCTATACAGATTTATGTAAGTCATTTGACTTGTCTCAGTACATGAAATGGAGCTGCCACTCTTACACATCTGCCTGCACATCTGCAGCAATTACAGAATCACAGAATGGTTTGGGTCGGAAGGGACATTTAAATGTCATCTAATCCAACTCCCTGCAATGAGCAGGGACACCTCCTACTAGATCAGGTTTCCCAGTAGCCCCTGATATTTTTACAGAGATGGGACATCTATCACCTCTCTGGGCAACCTGTGCCATTGTTTTCACCACTCTCATCTTAAAAAATAATCTGTTGTGTACTTAGAGTGCTGCTGTGTACAGAGACCTGAGTTACCCCCTCAGACCACCACAATTTCTGCTTTATACCCACTGTACAGCCTCAGCTCTAAAACACTGCTGTCCTCCAGGTGAATCTTCACTGGCAGCACCAGAAGCATTTAACCTAATTTCTGTAGCTCCTCTCTGGTATCACATGGAATTTCATAGCACAAGATTAGATCACATCAAAAAGTTGAAGAAGAATAATGTGGACTTCATGACTGAAGGAATAAAAAAGCAAAAAAAAAGCAGAAACTGTACTATACTCTCAAAGTTAATGTTGCAAAGAAAGGACAAGTCTTGTGTGATTTAGAGAAGCCATCTCACCATGCTGGGAAAGATGAACGAGATATTCAGCCTCACTGACCTGAAGGTGGGGACCAAGAAAGGCATTTGAAGAGGTTACATGCCTCCTTCCTCTTGAACTGCCAGCTGGAATGAAGCATTTCACCACCTCTGTAAATCAGTTTGTACTGATGCCATAGAAACTGCTTTCACGAGTCAGGAGCAGTTAAATGCTGTGAAAGTCGGAGGAGGGAAGTGCCTGTGTGTTTCTGGGTGCTGCTGGTGACCCCTTTGAACACTTGGCTCTCAAATGTGCCACAAACTTCTCTACATTCCAGTTTCTACCTGGGTCTCTCTTTTGCCATGGGAGTCCTCTCACCACCTCACCCATTCCTCCCCAAGTCTGGCTCCACCACCTGAAGCACTGTTGGAGTTTTGCTGACTGGACAGAGCCCAAATTCCCCTCCAGTTCCTCCCCTGAGCATGGTGCTCACAGCAGAAATCCCCATGGACACATTCACACTGATCATGTGTGGCCTCACCTGAGACCACAGCCAGCCTGCACCATCCCTCTCCTCCCCAGGACCTGCAAATTGAGTGACCTGCAGTGCTCAGTGCATGGCCAGCATCTCTTACCAGAACTGGTGGGTTTAAACTGTATCTTGAAAAGCTAACACTTATTTCCTTTTTTTTCCTGGTTAAATATTTACTCAAAATGTCAAGGGTAACTCATCAGTTAGCACTTTCAGAAAGAAACAGATGGTGGTATTTTTATCCACTCTCTTACCAGTGAAACACAAAGAGCAGATGATGATATTCCTCACTCTGGGCAGATCTGCCAGGTGGCTGCTGTGGCTCCCTGTTTCAGACACCTCGGTTTTCCTGACACTCAGATCTGGATATTTTAGGGAAGAAGCTGGAGGGTGAGATGGCTGAAGGAGCAGAAGGCTGCACAACCCATGAGAAGTGTGGGGACTGCCAAAGCTGCCCAGAGGGATTAGCCCAGCCTGGAGACCTTGCTGTTGCTGCCATGGGGCTGAGAACTGAGCCCAGCCCAGCAAAGAGGGGCTGAGGAGCAGCTGAGTGTGCCCAACTCAGTGAGCTGGGTAATGCAGCCTAACAGGCCATGTCTGAGTGCACAGAGTGAGCCATGGGATGGGCAGGCTGAGGCTGAACATCTCTTCCAGCTCCTCAGATGGACTAAAGACCTCCACACCCCTCACATCCCTTGCAGAGTCCTGGAGGAAACACAACACTTGCCAAACTACAGGTGGGAAACCGAGGCACAGGAGGAGGGCAAGTCACGTTCTCAGAGGTAAGAAGGCAACTCAATTCCAATTATTTCAATGTAAATTAGGTCCTTTGGTGCCTTTAGGGATCCTGACTTTAGGGAGAGTGGACTTCTGTCCACTGTCATGCAGGATGGAACCAAAGCCATGTCTTCTAAACTGAAGGTCTATGGTCTGAACTACTAGAGCATCCTTAAATTTTGGGGAACAAGGAAGAAATTTAGTCTCCAGAGTTTAAAGTTGATAAATTCCTCCAACATTTATTAAGAAGTGTTGTTCTAGAAATAATAAAGTGATTTCCCCCGTGAGGTACTACTTTGTATTCAGCTGAGAGGGAAAACAAGAGGTTACTTGTCTGACAAGTCATGAGCATGTTGAGGAAAAGAGGACTGGAAAACAGTAGCATTTGTCTGCTTTAAGTGTTTTGATCAACCAGGGAATTCCTCAAATTGGAATGCATTAGAATAATTAGAATTATGGTAAAAGCTGACACCAGTTTAGCTCCATGCCAGTGATGTTTTCAGCACTACAGGGAGAAAAGACTTTGGAAAGGTTTTGAAATATAATAGTTCTTACTAATGGAAACCTTCAGACCTTGGAGCTGCCTCAGACTAAGGGCCTGATCCAACACTGAAGCAAGTCTGTGTGAAGATTCCTGATATTCTCCTAAGGGTCTGACAATTCTCTAAGTGTCAATGAAATTCTCAGCTTTTCCAGGTTATTAGTACCACCCCCAATATGTCAAAATATGGCATCCCCACACCTCATCAGTACTGCCAAGGTCCTGCTGCTATCAGGCTTGTAAAATCTGATTATCTGACCCACACCCCTGCAGTTTATGGCTGAAGGATGTGGCTGATTTGGAGCCCTGCAGTTGTGCAAGAAGAGGAGACCTGACAAAGTCCCATTCAGCATAATTCTAGTCTGCATTAGGCATATGACAAACATGAAAAATTGAAATAAGACATTCTTCCTTCTTTATTTTGGTGTGAATAAATGTTAATCCCTCTAATTCTCCCTGGTTCTTCTGGTCTGAGGATTCCCAGTGCTGTTGAACCCCTGGTGTGAGATGCTCCAAACCACTGCCAACATCATCCTAGTTGGATCCATTATTAACATTAAGCCTTCCTGAGGAGAGCTCTCAGAAGAAGTAGCAGAACTTAGAAGAAGCAACAGATCAACATTAATAAAGACCTTCCTCCACAGATTAAAAGAAAATTAGCAAAGATGATAATATGATAGATAGATAGAAGAGAGTTATGAAATTACTATTAGACCATGATAGTATAAAAGTGAATAATTTATCTGTGTGCTTTAGAAGTGTAAGCCTGAGCTCTGTAGAGAGTAAAGCAGCTGGGAAGTCCACCCACATTAAATCTGAATACATTTTTAATTTTGATTTCTCTTGTATCTTAAACTATAACACTTGATCCCAACAACAGCAGGTAGAATGCATTAGGAAGGAATACTATTGTATAAGCAATGCCTTTACTGGCTGAAACATCAGAGGGTCATGGAAACATCTTTAAATGTCATTCCTCTGTGAATTTGCTTTTGGAATTCTGATCATAAAGCTGGGATTGAATCTTCATGGAATAAGTTTGGAGGCTGATAATAAAATGTGCAATTAAAACCCTGAGAATGGCGTACAGTTTTTTTTTAATGACTAGGCAGAAGTGTGTGGGGTGGTTTCCACAGGAGAAAATCAGAGACAGAATGAGGGAGATCTTTTGCAAGAATCCCCTTTCCAGGCCATCCAGTGGGAAAACCAACACAGAGATGATGAGGGATGTCTCTACCCTTGAGCTGAGTGTGACACACACAGCTGTGGCTTGGCTTCTCTCCTGCAGCCTTGTCCTGGAGTGTCCTCAGAAAGGGAGGACAGAAGGAGCCAGGTTTGCTCCTCTGAATGGAGCTTTTTTGGACTCTGTCTTATGCCTCCCCAAAGAAGAAAAATGGCTCAGCCTGCACAAGAGACTTCACCCAGCCACGGTAAAGAAGCCACAGAGTGCAAAGACCTCAGGTGACTTGTCCCAGCTGTCACCCCACGCTGGTGCAGCGACACATCCCAGGCTGTGCAGTGAGGATGTGATCCCTGAGCCACACACGGAGCCCGTGGCAAAGGCAGATGTGGGCAGATGTGGGCAGAGCTGCTCAGGGCAGCCCAGATGTGCAGCACCCAGGCAGATGGGCAGAGATTTATGACTCATTGAAAAGCCCCCAGTTTGATGGCTGCTTTTTCATTTCCTACAAATCTAATAATGGGAGGACAGAACTGATTCTGAACATATTTAGGGAATGGGTTTGTTGCTGTCTTTTTTTAAGTTTCCTTTGTAGTAGAAAGCAGCATTTTGACTGAAAACATACACTTACTCTCATGAGAAAACAAATCAAATACCAACAGAATTGCAATAGCAATGAAGAGCCCAATCCCACACATGCTTCAGATGGCAGGTCTTCCTTCAGCCTGCAGCTACTGAGTGGATTATTACCCATAACTGCAGATTATTCATGCACATAAGTGACTACAGAGGAAGGCTCCAGTTAAAAAAGGCCCAAGTCCTGGCCAGACAGCCCTACAGATCTACAAAGAAGAATACAGGCTTTGACCAGGTCAGACAGGTGACTCCAGCAGAGATCAGCATAACCCAAATGTCTCTCTTTAAATCTGATTTAACCATGGAACATCAAAAGAGAAACTTGCATTCCATGGTTCAGAGAAGAGAAATCAATCCTTCTTTTATTCTGAGCTATCTAGATTATTTTATAGGTTTTCTTAACAAGGGTCAAAAATCAGCAGAAACAGAGGATCAGAGCAAATCTACCCATCAACAACTGGGCAGATACTACCCCAGAAACTGCAGATGACATGAGATACCAGGGGCCACACAAAGAGAGAAAAGCCTGAATTGGAGTCACATAGGAATACAATCTACTTACGTGGTGAGGAAGCTGAACTACCCCAATGCTATCTGTCCAGATAAAAATGATTAAAAGCAGCTCACATCCTAAAACTCACCAGGCACAACACACAAATACAGACCAATTGAACAGAATGTCCTTTATAGCTGTTGAGAATATTTGAAAGTTATGTATAGGCATGGTCATTGTTATAAACTTATTATTCACACAGGAGTAGTAAAACAACATCTTCTATCAGAAGCAGGGTCCTATTTTTCTGTTCTGAAAGAGAAAAATCCTGATTCAAAGCAAACCTTTTTATGGAGGAAGCAGCAGTAAGATATGACAGGCACACAAAGATGCTTTGAGCAGGAGGGTTTATTAGCTGCAGCATAACAGGGGCAGCAACAATGGTATTAAAGAGGAACTGCATTTAGCATGAAGAGAAACCTTCATGCCTTAGGGTACAGGTCACAAACAGATGCCTGTTTAGAAGAGGTTGGTCCTTGGGCAGGTTCTCATCAGAGTGGTGCCTGTCCCTGGAGCAGGGGATGCTGCCTACGGGCAGAGTTGAGGGGCCAACTTAGTAGAACAATTTTTTTCATCTTGTCTGGGTCATTTTCAAAGTAAATGTCTCTCTAAAATTAATGGGGAGCTGGGGAAAAAAAATCTTCTTTGCATTCTAGGTTAAGCAACAGTTGAGTCTCTTAAAAATGATCTACCACCTGCTACTAATTTCCTCCTTTGTTATGAAAGCCATTGACTGCCTGAAGGGGGAGAAGAAGCTGTTAAGCTGCACTTTACACAGAGCAAATGAGAACACAAATAGCAGGGGATGTGTGTTTTAATGGGCAAAAGAGGCATTGATCAGTTTCCTATTCCACTTGGGGCCAGTCCCAAAACACAGCAAGGGCGCAGAGCTCTGGAAGTTGAGCAGGACGTGCGGACTGTCATTGTCTGCGGAGCTGCAGGAGGCTGGGATGACACTGGTGACAGAATCTGTGCCCCTGTCTCACCTGCCCCTTCCCTTGCACAAATGCTCAGCACTTTGGCACACACGTGCCCCATCCCTTGGGTCTTGCCCTGCCTCTGCTTACCTCAAGGGCCGCAGAGTCCTCAGCAGCCTCAGAACCCGCAGCATCCCCAGGATTTTTGTGCCGCTGTCCGACACCATCGAGACCAGGATGTCGATGACGGAGATGAGCACCAGCACCCCATCCAGCACATTCCAGCTGCTCTTCAAGTAGGCTTTGTCCCCAAAACACAAGCCTAGTGCCACCACCTGCCCAGACACCAAGTTGCAAGAAATTATGACTGTAGCATCCAAAGTGTTTGTTGCAGTTAGCAACCTGCTGAGAATGTGTTATTTACAGACACCAGTCTGCGAGTCTGCTTACTTCCCAGTACAGAAGCCTAATTAGACAAAACAGCAGCGTTCTATTGATAGAGTTATGAAAATATCACTGCAGAAACATCCCAGGTTGTCCCTTACAGCTGATGTACTTCTAATGCAGATAAATCTACTTGCACAAAACTGTTCCTAACATTTTTAGCTCTGGCATAAAAAAAATTCAATTGTATCTTATTCCTATAGACTGCAGGAGAGAAGGTTCAGAGTGGCTGATCCAAGCAATCATGTACAAGCTTTGCAAATAAAGAAACTAGAAAAATTTTTCCAAAGAAAGAACAATTGTTCAGTGAGATGATTATGAATTACACAGGAGAGATTCACAGCCATGGGTCTCTGAGCCTGCTGCCTCAAATCCAGCAAAGGATTTTCCTCAGGAAAGCACACAGCAGCTTAGGTTGTTGAGGTCAACTGGTTGTTGAAGACAATGGGACTTACATGCATGGTTGAAGTTAAGCATGTACTCAAGACCTTTGCTGAATAGGGCAGGATTGCTGAATTCAAGGATCCCATTGCTCCTATAATGGTGTAAATCAAGAGCAACTTGAGTGAAATTGTTCTGATGTAAAATGTGCGTGCGTGGAATAAGGCATGTGGTGGCATCTCAGTAATATCCAGAAGAGGAAAATTTACACCTCACTTGCAGCTGGTAGACCTAAGGGTTTTGTGAGTCCACCATAATAAAAAACAACTAATATAATACAGACACACTTATCCTCCACCTTCAAATTACCTTAACTGTCATCTCAGTCAGGAAGATTACTGTAAAGATGTAGTTGGAGAGAGTTAGGAAGATCCGTTCCTGTGAAAAAGAAAATGAGAGACAATGTTTTATAGCCTGCTCTGTGCAGCTGTGCATCCCCCAGTGCATATTTGGGTGGGAAAACTGTTCTCCTGATTCTGTGCTGAAACAAATCTTGGACTGTTTGCTTGCAAAGAGGAGAAAATCCAAATATTTAGACAATAACACTGCATGGTTGAGCCCTGCCAGGCTCTGTGTCAGCACCACGGACAGGGACAGCCTCCAGCACCTTACCCCCAAACCCTCCCACTTGCCTCCAAATCCTCCCGAATTTCCCCCAAATCACCCTCCCCCCCATAGTGGAAACGGGGAGATGTGCCCTCCTTGAAACATGCTTGACAAATCTCTATCTGCCTCTCACCTGCAGACATCAGTGCACCGTGTAAATGTCACTGAGCTCCCAATTCTCCCAGAAATTAAGTCAATATTAGAGTGACAGAGCTGTGAAGCAGCAAAAGCCGTGGGATGCTGAAGCACAGCTGGCCTGAGTTATCACAGTTCCAGCAAAGCCAGCAAAGCTCTGGGGGTTTATTCCAGCTGAGAACTGCCCCCAAAAGGTCAATTCTGTTGCCCAAAGCCACGGGCTACACTGGTGTGAAGCCCAACAGCCTCATTTCACAGTCCCCTGCACTATCCACCAGACTGTGCCCACCCAGCAAGAGCAGCTAGTGATTACAGATGAACCCATGGACTAGTACCCTACCTATAGTTAGCAGAAACCTTTCTTTTTAATAATGATTAATAAGTAAATTACACTTTTCCCTAATCCTTAGATAGCTTCTGACTCCCTGCACTGAGAAATGGACAGCAAAAGACAGAGGCTGGAGGAACAATGATGTGTGTGCACGTCATATGAGCACATACAACTGGCCCCAGTCCTGCTTTTAACAATTTTGGATTTATTTCTGTCTCTCCCTACAGAGCAGTCCCATAAGAGATGCAGATCTCTCATTCAAAATGAGATGCAATTTAAACAAAACAAAACACCTTGGCAACTCTCTTGCTTTCCAGATAACGATATACTGGAAGTGACTCAGGAACCACAGAGTAGCTTGATTCCATACAGGGTCCATAATTAATTAGGTCCTAGACCTGTTCTGTGATTGCATGAGCTGTGATAGGAAACATCTCTATTGTTAGCTATCTGCCACACAAAAGGCTGCTGTAGAGGGGCAGGCACTGGGCAGGAGCGAGAGGATAGGGAGCTGCTTGTACAGCTGGAGATAAAACACCAACAGCACGGAGGTGAGACTGAGGATACTGCATTCCTGCCTGGCAAGCATGTGGCTATTTTGAAGGATAATCTCCCTGGTCCATGTCATGCACTCTGCAGTGGGGAGTGCATGCTGGCTCGCAGCAGCAGCCCCTGTTCTGATAAGCCAGCTGAAACTGGGACAGGGACAGAGAACTCACTTGAAGCAGTTAGAAAATCCACAGCTCAGGGAAGCAAAGAACAATTATTTTAAACAACTCAACCTAAACTAATTCTCTCGTTTCCAGATGAAAGCTCCACCTGCACAGGCAGGGCCCATGCACCCCTCCTGGATCCCCTGCCCCATTGCTCTGCACTCCCCTTCTCCTCTTCAGCTTCCAGGCCACGGTCCAGCTCCGTTTTTATAACCTAAAGATGATGAACCTCACACCAGTCCCTGTCTCCTTTCCTCTTAGTATTCTCCCAGTATTCTCCCAGCCAGGGGACACCGCAGCTCTTCCTCTCCTGTATGAAATATGGGGTTTGTGTGCTACAGATCTTTGCTGTGGACTCCTCTAACTCACACTTGTCACCCCATTTCCCTTCTCTATGCGCCTGCAGCTCCTTTTGGAGCCAGTCTTGGGGTGGGGTAACTCTCAGAGGACACAGCAAGGGGCTCAAAGGAAGCATTTAGGATTTTCAGGGAAGTTTTCAGGGTGCCCCATTTGGGGATAAGCAGGGTGATCTCCTCCTGCTACATCAGCTGGCAGGGAGCCCTGCTCTCTTCTTGCAGCTGTGAGTTGGTGCACGACTGCATGGGAACTGAAAAAAAAAATTGGATTTAGGGAAAGGACTGGTGGGAAAACTGTTACAGTAAGAAGGAATACTAGGGAATGTTTAAAATAGGCAGAAAGCAGCCTAGACTCCAGTTTTAAGGTCTTACATTGAAAATCCACAAAAGTGAACAGCCTGACACGCCTACATCAACAAAACAGGATTCTATATGATTGTGATATGAGCAGTCTTGGGCAATAAATCAGCCAGAGCCCAGCACATCTCAGCCCAAATCTATGCTAAAACAAAAGATCAGTAGGATGGTTCTGCCCCTCTGATTGCTGGATGCTGATGCTGTGAGGGTCTAGTTTGAGGAATCCTTACACAGAGTAATAGAACAAAGAGGTTCCAAGAACTGGCATTGCAGTGCCTGCATCAATTCAGTTTTTCTGGTGTCACAACAAAGCTGATACACAAAGGGGAGAGAAGAGTATGAAATGAACAGTTTCCCCCATTCCATTCACACCACACATATGTGCCTGTGGGAACAGATGGAAGAAGTGAACGTTGTGTTGAGAGAGGAAAAGTGTTTGAAGGTTTCTCAGGGAAGGAAACTGAGACAGATGTCATGCTATGTCATGTGTTAAAACCTTGATTGTGCTTCCAGAAATGAGATCTTGGATATATCACAGGCCACGATCTGCACTCTTGTGCTTTGAAAGGAGACTGAGTAGGGGCCAGGAGAGTTGCTGCACTTAATTCAAAGGACACTCAGGAGGTGTTGACACCTTCTCATTTTAAAAAGACAAAGAAAACAAGACTGAGTGCACAGCAGTTGGGTCCAAGCCACAGGTGTTTGCTCCATGAAGAGCACAGGAAAACCTCAGGAACTCACAGCGCTGTGAGGCTCAATTTTGGGTCGTTCCATGGCAATGGTGATGCAGTTCAGGAAAATGATCACCAAGACAACGTGATCAAACATCTTGTGAGTGATGATTTTATTGCACATCAGACGGAATCTGTCAAGAGAGGAAAAAAAAAAAGAGTAGACACAGACTAGCTATTAATGCTCAACTGGCTGGGGCGACACACAGCAGCTCAGCGCATAGCAGGGGAATTGAGCACTCTGCTGTCAAAGCAGATGAGCTCCAATCTCCCAATCCTCTCCCTGGCAGAGCCACACACTGAGGGCAGATTGGGTTTGGAACAGAAAGGGATCTGAGCTACGGAACTGAGCCACAAATTTCAAGCCCTGGGAATGTTCATAGGGGACTTTGGTCACTTGGAACGGGGCAGCTGCTTCCACGACTTGGACACACAGCCAGGTTTGGATCTGCTCCCCTAACTGGTTCCTGGTGCTCAGGTTTAGCTTAAATAAAGGCAGAAATACTCCCAGTGAGCCCATAAGGGTTGAGCACACACGGAACAAAGGGACAGAAGCTATTTATTGTGACAGATGGCTGTACACTGACTCAGGATTTATAATACCGTATTACATTTCCCAGAGTCTGCTTCTGAAAATCTCTCTAATCTTTGTATGAATGAACCTGAACGCTGTCCAGGGCTCTCAGCTCCAGCACGGGAAACCCTCGGGTGCGTGTCCAGAGGAACGCATGGAGCAGCACAGAGCTCAGCTGGCTCCACACGGCCAGGCAAGGGCAGAGCCAGGGGCCTCCAAGCAAGGAGAGGGTGTTCTCTCAGAGAAAGGGAAGGGGGAGGACAGAGAAGTTCAGTGGAGAGGCAGGCTGAGGAGGTCTGGGAATCCTTTGCTGGGCTGTAAGTGTGTGGTGGGGCAAATTCAGATTTTTCTGCTTGATGCTGCACCTCTCTCCCTTGCTCCAAGCTCATCATACTCCACCAAAAAGTGAAAAACGTGCAGACCATCACTGCCAAAGGAAATGAACCTGATGAAGCTGCAGCCACACCCTGGGCTATGGGTCTTGACTGGATACTCCTGTGCTCTCTGCAGCCAGCAACTGCTTGCTGTTCAACCCTGATGTCATGCTGGGGCAGGGGAAGGGCTGGGAGTTTTGTGGATTGGCACACAGAGACCCATATGGGATAAACAGGCAGATGAACCATTGTAACGAGGGCATCATTACCACCCATCCTACCACACCACCACTGCCCGAGGGCTCAGCCTTACCTGGAGTGAGGGGGGAAGATGTAGATGGACCAGGAGTCCCTCTCTTTGCAGCAGGTGGGGAGCCGGGCCTGCACCCAGGCCTTCATGCGGTCCCTTTTGCTCTGCAGGGAAAACGTACAGAGCGGGAGGAAAACACACAACCATTAAAACAAACCCCCCAAAACTTCCACGTGAAGGCAGCTTTTCACTAAAAACTTATCTTCAAGTGCTCAGTGAAACTGAAATAAAAGAATGTCCCCAAAGAAGACCTTGCTGGGCAGGGGAAGGAGCTCTGGCAGCCAAATGAGGGCTGTGCCAGCCCTGTGAGCTCGGCCTTGCTTCTTTCTCTGTGTGGTAACTGCATCTGGCACACAGTTATCAAAGAGGACAAACAAAATCCTTGTCCAAAGGAATGATAACCCACTCAGTCCCTCCAAATACTGATCAGGTGCTTGCCTGAATCTTCTAAGGTATTTTAGGGATTTTTTTGTGGGGTATTTTTGTTTGTTTTTTTTTAAAACAATACAGAATGCTTATGTCAAAGGTTATAAAGGGAGCAGAGGGAAGGATTCCTGCTGCTTGTTGGGCCAAGCCCTGTGCCCATGCACCAGCAGAAAGCTGAAAAAATCATTTGAGGCCCAAGTTTTGGTCCAGGAACACAATGGTGATTGTCTGCCTTCCATTCAGGATGAGATTACAAAGCCAGAAGGGAACACTAAGGTCAGCCTGAGCTGCATGAACATGGGCCATCCAATTCCTGCAAATTAATTCCTGCTTGAAACCACAGCACATCCTCAGCCATGCATACTTATGTTATAGACTGCCTGCAAGGTCAGTTCAGGAGGGCAGACTGCAAAAGCCTGAGCCAACAAGTCAACCAAAGACATCAAAAATTGGATGCTGAGGGGAAGCCTCATCCAGGCTGCAACTTGTTTCTCACCTTCTCATCCATAGACCTCCAAAGGAAAATCTTTAATCCCACTGGCAAAGCAGTGTTGGCACCCTGTGCATAGGCAACCCTTAAAAGCCAGGCCAACACCTTGCTCACCACACCAGGGCTCCCCCAGCCCTTCCACATCAGAGCACCAGAAGATAAATGCACAGACAGGTGTGTGCACTGTAACCAGAGTGCTCTGCAGATACAGAAAAAACAATTCTTGCTCTTTCATAAGCCTTATTTCTCTGCTGCCACCTGGGCTTGGATGGGCAGACCTGGAAATATGAATGTATGAGCTCTTTGAAGCTTCTTCTAGAGAGTTAAGGGCCATGAGGACACAGAGAGGTGTGAAGGACAGTACAGGAATCACCCTCACACCTCAGGAGCACCCACGCTCCAGGACTAAGGCACTTTTATTTGTTGCCTCTTGAAAACAGGGAGGGGATAATTCCTTTTGAGGCAAACTGTTAGCACTTGAAGCAGTCTGGACTGTAAAAATGGGATTTGTTAGGGCAATTGAGTGGAGTGGAGGCAGTGTTTTCTCTTCCTACAGTCACCCAGCCTGGAGTCTCATTAGTGATGGGGAATAACTAGTGTAGTGCTTGTTTTAATGAAAGCCCTTGGTGACAACCTGAACCCTTCAGAAAATGAAAATCACCTTGGGCAAGTAAGAAGAAAAGTTTGAATAACAAAAAGAAGAGTGAGAGCTTTCTATCCTGCTCCTTCAGCCATCCATCCTTCCCTCAACTTCTACACACACAGGCCATGCACCACACACCAGTGGGGTTTTGGTTGTCTTGGATGTTCTCACATCCCTTTCCCAGCTTCAGGCAAGGAGTCAGAACTTCTTCCTTCTCTCCAAACTATATTTAATAGAGCATGCATCCTTGGGGTTGCATTAGCTCTTCAAGCAGCCTGGTTAGTCAAATTACTAACAGATTTTACAAAGGTAAATAAATGGATAAAAATCAGGAGTCTGCTCAAAGCTGTGACTTTTTGATTGCTACCCTAGCCTCTGGACATGGAATAATAGCTACAACTCAGTCCAGTTCATCTTGTGAGCTGGAAGGTTTCCAGAAGTATCTATTATTCAAAGCAGTTCTGGTATTTATCAAGGGGATTTGTAGTGAATGGTAATACGTCAGCAGCACAGAATGCTTCTTTATATTCCTTTTGTTCAATTTTAATGCCAAAGATATTTTGGGGTTTGGCTAATTGTTGCAACTTGCAGTTCATGGGCTAAATCAAATAACAAAGCCAAAAAGTGATCTTCCATCATGTCTCTATTCAGTGGGTTACAGTAAGGGTGAGCACCAGGGCTGAACTGGGGCTGCAGTCTGGCTGCTCAAAGGAGGCAGAAGTACATCCCCAGAAACCTAAACTCAGAGGAATTACTCCATATTTCCACCAGTGGAACAGCAGAGTTCAGTTAATTTGAGCCAAAGGTAAGGTGTTTGTGTTTTTGAAATAAAGCTCAAGTGTTTCCAGCCTCAGCCCCATCCAAGGCTTTCCCAGAGTGGTCCAGACCAGGTCCAAGCTGAAAATGGGGCTGATTGCTGCTCAAACTTGCATTATGTTCCAAGTGAGATATCAGTTATGAGGCTGAAATCACATCTATTTGTTCATAAACCACACCTGCACAGGATGAATAAAGACGTGGGGGGAGAAGAAAACCAATCTTTAATTCAGTTGCCAGTGACTTGGACAAAATCTCCCTGGGTAAGCCCTTCCAAATCCCTCACCGAAGGCAGCAGGAGCCAGGACGTGGGAAGATGCTGGGTGCTAACAGGCAGCAGTGGGAATGGAGCCCCTCAATCCCACAGCAATGAGAGCTGCTGATAAATAGCTGGGGTTTAAATTATTATTTTTAGGAATTTCAGATATTAATGCACTTCTGAGGGTAGGATGAAGGCAGTGGGCAATAAAAGATGACTGATGCACTCCTCAGAGTAAGGGAGAGGCTTAGATTTATACAAGATTTATTATGAGGATGGGGGAACTGCTGAAAAATGCTCTGTGAGCAGCAGAGGACCTCCAGGCAAGCTGGAAGCTGCACAGAGGCACTCAGGACTCAATTATTTAATTTTAATATGCAACAGGGACAGGCTGAGAGGGTTTGTGAGTGGCTGGACCACAAGCCACAGAGAAAAAGTGGAATATGCAAGGGGAAAGGGGCTGCAATAGTAAAATGCAGTGAGGTTTTGGGGAGGGGAGGGGACATATTGGTTGCATATTCAATATTTCCCTTTCTTCCTGCTATGAGCACTGAGAAATTTGGGTAGAAAGTGCCCAAAAGTGTCTAAAATCCAGCAGTTGGAAACAACAAAGACCTGGCAGCAGATCCCTGATGCCAATCACAGCCATGTGTACCCAAGAAAGCTGTGGATCACTCTCTCTGTGAGAGACTCCTTGTCTGCAGTAATGCAATAAAAAACAGATTTCAGCCCCCCTGGCTTCCTGGTTCTGGGGAGAGAAGCTGTCAGGGGCCTGATTCTGGCCCCTCAGAGGGATGGAAATTCAGAATATACCCATCGAAGGCAACAGAGCTGCACTAATATAGGGGTAGCCTGGGAAATCCAGATGAAGCCTTTGCTCTTCCTTTAATTTCTGCACAGAGACAATCAAATCCAGGCAGCAAGGAGGGATGCAAAGCTTTGATGCAGAACAGCATATTTAGGATTACTTTGATCTGAGTAATAGGCAAATTCTTCTCTTCTTTTGTTGATGGGGAGTTTTGTATTTAATTTTTTTCCATTTAAAATTCAATTTTTTTTTTTTCCTCCTGACTTTGTCTAATTTAGGAGCAAAGATTCCCCCCAAATGTGAGGAGTGGAGCCCTGCAATCTGGGGGCTCATTTTGCTAATCTAAGCAATATTTTTCTATCCATCTGGTTTAGTGATTTGCAGTGGAGACATATTTCAGAGCACGGGGAAGGCACCAGCCAGCTGCACATATCCCAGCTGTGGCTATCCCCTGGGCTGGGACAATTTATTTCCCCTGTTCTGTCAATTCTTCCCCTTGGCATTTGCTTCTGACCATTCCATGGGAGGGTATTGAGGTGATTACACTCTCCATGGCCTCAGTACACAGAGGATGATGTTTGGTTTATGCTAAAAGCAGATGATAAAAATTAAAAAATCTGATTCAACTCATTGGCAGCACTGGCTGGGAGTGGAGGGACACATCACAGCACACCCAGCACAAGGGGGACTGCTGGCTTTTGATCCTGGGGGGTAAAAAGGAAGGGACTGGTGGGATGGTTGGATCAGGTGAGCTGGAAAAGCAGCAGATGTTGGAGCATGAGGAAAAAAAATCCCTAGCTAGCAATAAAGAGCATGGTCTCTTCAACACTTTTAATAGGGGGGATTTTTTCAAAAAATAATTACTGCTCCTTTTCTTAAAAATTCAATTTATTTTATGGAAGTTAAAAAGAAGGTTAAGACAATGAGTAAAAATCCCAGGCTGAGGATCCATGCTGGAGATGTAATGGGATAATGGCTTTTTCCAAAGGCCATTCATGGCTGAGTGTGTTCTGCCAGCACTAACTCTCCTTCTCCTCCTGTAAGGAACAGAGGACTCTGGAGTCAATGCCACCTTTTGCATCCCTTCACATGATCCCAATTCCATTTTCATTCAATAAACTCAGTGAAAAAGACTAAAATCATGTCCACAATCTGCAGCTTTCCTGTTCTCAGAACAGCCCCTGCTTACTAACCCCATCTGCTCCCCTAAGAGAAACAGTCACCCCTGGGGATGACACATCAGAACATCACACTTTTAAATCTCAGAACAAGGTACAATCAAACAAAGAGATAATCTGGAAAGAGCAGGAAACACTCCAAAACTTGCCCCAATGCACACATGACAGCCGGAACTGCGACACCCTCACGCCCAGCTCAAGCCCCACTCTGCCAGTCATGCAAACAACTTTGGAAAAGCAGCCAGATTCCCTTTTTTCCCCTTTAAGATACAAACATCCATGTGAAACAAGGACCAGGAACCCTCATCCCTTCCCTACACTTGCAGTCCTTTCAGCTTCTATTTCCTAAATGACACTTTTCAGGTCTGTGAAAGAGACACTCATCAGTGAAATGCCTCTTCAGATATAAATTAATGCAGAGCCTCTGAAATTACCATCATCTCCATGGGATTAATTCTGCCACGGGAATGGGGGACCAAGCCATGCTTTCTTTTCCTATAAAAGTTTTCTGCTGCTGGTATGGGGGCAGAAAACTGAATAACAATTGCAAAGCAAGGAGACTTACTTGTTTTGCTTTAAAAAGCAATAACACACACACAAAAACAACAAACAAAACAAAGAAAAAAAAAAAACATTCCAGAAAAGCATATATTTCTAATAGTCATCACTCTGCATGATTTAGTGGAACCTGGGCAGTTTTGCCCTGACATCTCCATCATGAGCCATCTGATACTGCACTGTAATACTTGGATACCAATCCCATTTCTGAGAGCACCCACTGCCTAGAGACCTTCTGGGTGACTGGTCTGGTAGTGATGGTGAAACATAACCCCTTTTGCACCCACTTGTGCACTCCTGAGACCGTGACAAGCTTTGTTTGGACAAGTCATGAAGCCCAAAACGAGCACGCGGTGCTTTCCTTACCATGTTGCCTTCATCATCGCCGTCATCCCCATCCTGGTGGGGCTCATCCAGGTGGAGCTGGCGCAGCAGCAGACCCGGGGAGCTCCTGCCATTGCAGTCCTGGTGCTCGGAGACAGACGTCCTGGTGCTGTGCATGCTGCTGGTGCGGTGCAGGGAAGGCACCTGCAAAGTATCCTGCAGGTCAAAGGACCCTTTTGTTTCCAGAGACTCCATGCGGTGAGGCAAAGAGCCATTGAAGCTGCCGGCCCGGCTGGAGTGCTCCTCATCCGAGCTGTCCCCTTCCTCCGAGCTCTCGTTGCCTTCCCCCGACAGGAGCGACCGGCGCTCACCGCTCTGTCCCCGGCGCTTGAGGCTGGGGGCCCGGCCGATGCTGTTCCAGCTGGAGCGGCGGCTGTTCCAGGAGCTGCTGGCACGCCAGGGGCTGTGCGGGGAGCTGCGGGTGCTGGGCTGTGGGAAGGACAAGGACAGGGACAGCATCAGATCTGTGCCACCAGCCCCAGGCCGGCGGATGGACGGACAGCCCCCAGGGATGCGCTGAACACCCGCGGGGAGAGGTGATGCGAGTACCGGGGACTTGAGCTCGTAGGTGGCCACGGGCTCCGTGGAGACACCGCTGGCCCGGCGGGACTCGTAGCCCTGCGCTCCATCCCCGAACACGGCGTTCTTCGGCATGGGCATGGGCGTAGCGGCCGTGTGGATGATGAGCGGAGGCGTCAGACTCGTCTTCAGCTCCGGGTGGTCGCTCAAGGCCATCACTGGAAGAGACGAACGGGGTTTAGGGGGAACACCTCGAGGGGGAACACCTACAGCCTGCTCATGGGCAGGCACAGCTGCTGTGCAGGTAGGGCTCTGCTCTGAGTGTCAGGGAGATGGGGGCAAACAAGCCTTTCTGGAGAATTGGGTCGTCAAACAGGAATGGAACCAGGTGTCAATGGGATCAGGTATCAATGGCAGAGGAGAGAACACCCAAAAATGTCACCTGCTGCCCTTCAACCTCCAATCACCGCCCACTGGCTCCAACCCTGGGAATTTCCTGCCCACTCCCTCCATCGTCCTTCTCCAAACTCCTCCAGCAGAGACAGCCCCAGACCTGGGGCTTGATGGGGAAATTAACAGTTTGAATGCAATCATGTCTCTCCCTGCCTGCATCCCACAGTCCCACCCCAAACCTGCTGCAAAGTCAAGCATGACACAACTGGGACTACAGCATTCCCTCTAGGAGGGTTTTTTTTCCTTTCCGACACACTGTTTTCACAGCAAAGCAAGGTTTCTGTGGAAGGGTCTGTCTTCCCAGGGTTATTACTCACAGGCTGGATTTGACAAGTTTTTCTTAAGTTCTCCCTCCTCTTCCAGGCTGCGGGGGAAGAGATCCCCCTCGGAATCAGACTTGGAAGCATCACCCTGGAGCAAAACAGAAGGCTTCAGCAAGGAGGCTGAGGGGCCACAGTGCATGAACAGCCCTCTCAAATACGGATTCCCGTGTCCAACACCACACCTTACAGATCCACTGAACTTCGTACCACGATGCAACATCATCTTCCACAAAATGACGCATGCACAGGTTTATACCACAGACTAATTAACCTCCTACCAGGAAGACGGATTGCCTCTGTCTCCAAACACGGTCCCAGAAAGGGATCAGGAGAAAAAACCAAACTCTGGCTTAATTTTTGCTGCTGGAATTGCATACGTGGCAGATGTTAGGGAAGGACTGATATTGATGATCAATTTGGGGACAAAGGATGATCCTACTGTCTCTGAATTAATACACCTAAAACTGGCTGAGTGTGGCTGTTTTTAGTGATGCCTTGATGGAGCAATCCAGGGTTCAGAAAGGGCACAACAGACCCCGAATTTCCAATGTGACAAACGTGATGTGTCTATGGATGCTGCATCAGCATAGAGGGGATCCAGGTGGCAGAACCCAACATCCACTGCCACGAGGAACCCTTTCCCTCCCAGCTACCACACACAAGAGGAGCAAGAGTTTTGGAGATTTACACTGGATCATTTGGGGAGTTTAAATTCTGCTGTATCATTTTGAAGGTCAGTGGTTGAGCGAGGCCTGCCTGCTCTGACAGGCATCCATCCTCAGGCAGAGGAAGATGATGTTGACCATTGTTCTCTGTGTGGTGCCTGGGTTCTTGCTGGGTCTTGTGGCACAGACCCTGGTTCTGTCCATTGGCACTGCAGAAAGGCACTTAGGGTGTGGTATAGTCAGGATACACCTAAGAGGGGCAGAGGTGCTCGCCAGAACCATCGATACCCATCCAAAACGAGGAGGATTCATGGCTGAAACCACTGCTCTGGCAAAGGGCACCAAGCCCTGTCACAATGGAGAAGAGGTAGGAAAGGGGGAAAGATGCTGGGATGGGAGAAGCCAAGCAGATCCTCACTTTAGCAGTGAGAGCCCAGGAGCCCCAGAAAACCCCACCAAGGCTAAGCTGCTTCTGCAGGAGCCCTGGCCAGCACTGCTGAGGTTTGGTGCTAGGGTACTCATTGACTGTAAAATCTCAGGACCCCAGCATGGGACAGGAGGAAGAGTTTAATCCAACACAGATCAGTGCCCCACACCTCATTATTGTGCAAAATCCCAGAGGGATGAGCCCCAATATTCCCCCTCCACCTATTTAGTGTGGGGTTACTAAACTATAAAGCTATTTTTTTGCAGGCAGGCTGGATACTCAGAGATATTTTTAAGGCAAAAGAGAGTGTGATGTGAAGTGTTGACTCAAAATTTCCCCTCCTGAGGATCCAGGACTTCTGTGCTTTTCAGGGAAGCTCCTGCAGCACGCAGTCTGAGAAGTTCAGGAATGCACCTTGCAAGGGAGAGCAGTAAAGTCAGGCTGGCCTGAGCTTTCCTGGAGTCAGATCCAATCTCTGTGTGAGCAGGGCCTCCAGCTGGCTCCAGGTACACTCCCCACAGAGGCTCCCAGCTCAGCCTGTCAGCAGGCCTGCCAGGAATTACTCATTCTCCCTAATGGGTTACTAAAAAGAAATAAATACAGGGAAGAATTTTACGTGATTTGTATTCCTGGAGTGCTCTTCAACAGCCCTAAGGAAGTTTTAAGGGGGCACAATGAGACGTGTGCCGAGAGGGGAGAGCAGAGCTATGTGGGAACTTCCCACCCCCTTCCCCAGCACCAAACCCCATGTCTGGAGGGCAGTGAGCATCCCCTCCCAAACACCACGTGCCAGACTCAGGACGGTGCAGGCAAACATCTCGTAGCCGCTGCTGCTGCCCCGTTACCTGTTCTTGTACTCCCAGTTTGCCTTTCTGGATAGAAAAGGGGTTATGAGAGAACAGGGAGTTAAAATCCTTTTGGGAAATGAGAGTATGCCAAGCTGGACCAGGCAGTACAGTGACTAAACCAGCGTGTACCAAAAGGGACTGACACACTGGGATATGAGGGGAAAGGGCTTTTGGGCTGAGGGAAAAGCCAGGCTTCTTGGAAAGGACAGAAAGGGAAGTGAGTGGTAAAGAGAGAGATGAGTTTGGCAGAAGGGTGAGGTTTGTGGTGTGCTGTGCTTCAGAGATCCGCGGCTTCTTCAGACCTGAACGGGACAATTTCACATCCTGTCGTGTGGCATCGTGCCAGCAGTCTCAGCATTCCCACCAGCCTTTCTGGGACATACCACAGGGTAACTGCTGCTGTCCTACCCTGCCTTGCAGAGCACAGGACTCCCACACACACATCAACACACACACACCTATCAAAACAGGTTTGATTCCAGGTCCCTTCACTCCTGGGCATCCTCCCCTGCCTGCATGAGGGAGCCTTGGCAGGTGTGCCCTGCAATCAGCATCACCATCCACAGCCCCAGGGAGGTCCCTGGGACAGGACTGTGCCTTGGAGAGGCTGTGACAGCCCCTTGGGGAGCCTTCCCCAAGGCAGGCATCCAGAACAGGGTCAGCAAGTGCTGTTGGCTGGAGCCACATCAGCCACTTGGAAGCACCCACCTTAATTTAGCTGGGTCCCTCAAAGAAGGAAGGGACTTAAAATCAGGGCTGACTCAACAATGAGGGTGACAAAAAAAAAAAGAAAAGAAAAGAAAAGAAAAACCAAAAAAACACTTCCAAAACACCCAAATAGACCTCAAAAGAATGACAGCTACTACGATGAGAACAGCACCACAGTGTGTGACCAGGCACCATGAGAGAGACAAGCACAGTGGTGGTGGGATGTGCTGTACGTACCCCCGACGAGTTGACAGGCAGCTGAATACAGCTTAACTGCCCACTCGCTTCTTCTCGCTTGGAGATCTCCTGAAGGAGAAATGTGGGGAGGGAAGAGGGAGGAAGGGGAAGGTGGGGTTCAATTTTCAGTTTCAAAAGCAGGACTGAGTGGGGAATCAAAAAACACAGAAGAGGCAGGGAAGCAGAGGGGAACGGGGAGGAGGGCAGTGTGTGGCCAGGCACTGGATCCATTCCACTCAGCACAGGGAGAAAGTGGGAGATCTCAGGTAGAAAGAAGCCCTTTGAAGGAACCAGCCTTGCACTCTTTAAATTAAGTGTTTCGAACAGAGCTTGCTTCAGCTCCTAAGTGATAATTGCGCTAATGAAACACCAGCTAATTATTGAAAACATGGGTTTGTTTTTTTTTTTTGCAGCTGTATAATAGCATCTTTATTTATTACACCTTCATTATGCAGCAATGGAGGCTTTTAATGAATGTTTGATTAACACAATATCAGTGCTCTTGCAGGCGAAGTACCAATTTAAGGAGAGACACAGTCTGCTCTGAGTTCAGACCCCTGCTCAGCCCTTTTAGTGGAGACACCCATTTAAATCAGCAGTTTATACAAGGGGTCTGCAGCCAGAGCAGCACAGCCCTGTACATTTTTGTCACACCCATGACCCCAACATTTTACAGCACCAGAAGTCAGCCTTTCCCTGCCCACTTGGAAAACAGACATCATTTTTCACCTTGTTGTGTTTCTCCTTGTTCAGGGGTGGCTCTCCCAATATTCCTCAGCAATTTTCAGCAGTGTGGCAGTGCCTGGTCCTGTCCCATCAGGAGGTTCCATGCTGCAGCAGCAGGGCACAGATTATCCCACCAGCTGACTTTCTTGCCTACAGGGCAATGGATCTTTCCTCTGGTCACTAAATGGTTACAAAACTCATCCCAGCCTAGGCTGGGATGAAGAGTTTAGGGACTGGCCAGCAATGTGATGGATGCTTAAAATCTTTGCTTGTAACAGAGAGAGAGATGGAAAAGCCATCAAAAGGGAAAAGATGGAAACTTTTTCTTTCACAAGGAAAATCCCACTGAAGCCAATGGGCAAGGGATGCAAGAAAAACACCATCCAAAATTCCCCCTGCAGGAGGACGGACTGTTCCCTCCAGTGAAAGCCCAGAAGAAATTAAACATCCATATTTCCCCAAGGATGCTACCTCTAGAGAGCAGGCAGTGTCCTGCAGAGGAAAGGAGAGAGAGGCTGGAGGACCTGAGGTGCCAGGGAGGGAGCAGGGCACAAAGGGGGGGAAGGATCAAACCCATGAGTGAGGACAGATGGGGACAACAGGACACAAACTGGGAGGATTACCAATGGAAGAATACACCTTGGAGATAACACTATTGGAGATTCCCACAGGAGAGGAGTTTTATGCCTGACAAAGAGGAGTCATTCCTTGCTTCAGAGAGAAGTCTCCAAGGCAGGCACCTGAGTGGTCCAGCAGCAATTTCCAATTAGCAGCTCAGTCAAATGGAATCCCCTGCTCACCTTCCCCACACCAACACCAGGGTCCAATTCAACCAGAGAATGTGCAGTCAAAAATAACCTCGTGGTAATAAGTCCTACCTGTGCCTTTTGCATGAGAGAAGCTGGTTACCATATCAAATGAAAAAATGGGGAAAAAACCTCCACCTCAATCCTACAAAATATATTGCTCTGTATTTAAAGTTTGGAAGAGGACCTTTTAGTTTTTCAGCTGCTTATAGTCATCTTCTGCCTGGCAACTGGGGCTTCAAAGCCATTTACTAATATTAATGAGATGCTTGTGGATTGAGGAAAGGCACTCAAGGACCAGGGAGATAAAGGCAGCAGCCCCAGGATTGTGTTTCAGCCCAGAAATCTGAAGGAGAATGGAAAAAAAAGCCACCAAACCAACAAACTCGACTCAGAAGAGTCAAATGCAGACACGGGCAGTGGATGCCGGGGTTTGTTTACAGCGAGAGATGATCTCTCTATTAATTCTGCTTAGGAGAGGATCCTCTCTGTGCTGGCTTGCAAAAACCAGAGTGTGATCTGTTCACAAAGCTACACAGCAGCAAAGCTGAATAAACATAAACCAGCAAGGCCAGACCTGGGGCCTGACCTCCAGAGATATTTGCTCCCAGTCTGCTGCAGGAAACCTGGGTTGTGCCAAGGGATCTCTTGGTGCCATTGCACCTTACTGGAAGAATGTAGAGAACTCAGAATAACTAGGATGTGGAAGGAAGATTATTATGGAAAAGCTGTCATCCAAGCCTGAGATATAAAATAGAAGTATAATCAGAGGCACAAATTATAGAAATATGGTGTGAGTTTGTTAAAATTGTCATGGCTGCACAGGACTGACAACCTGGGCTTGGTCTTCAGGGACTCCACTGGTTCCTGGTCCCTGTGCTCACCTCAATACTGGCAAAAGCATCACTGGCTTCAGGCTGTCCCAGTGCTGTCCCAAATCCGAGGTTCCTCCCTGATTTACACAGCACTTAAAGCACATTTCAGCTTACACAGATATCCTGGAGCTGGCCTGGACCAGCCCAGCGCTGCCCTGGCAGAGGAGACTGGGGGCAGTCCTGCTGCAGAAAACAGCCAAGAACAAATCTGAGGAGTGTCACAGGCACTTCCCTAACTGCAGGGGAGCCATACCCTCAAGGACATAATTACTGGAATAAAACCACAACACATTAAGCCAGGACATGACTTTACAGGGAGCTGCACCGCAGCACAAAGCAAGGGATAATTTGCTGCCCAGGAAGAGGCACACTGCATGGCAAACCAGGCTGAGCCAAGGAGCAGAGGAACCAGCCTCCCTTAAGGGCCAGGGGCTGGCAAATGGGCTGCTGCATTTAAAGGCCCTTTTCTCTGCATAGTGGGTGCCCCAGGTGATCTCCTGTGCTGGTGACCTTCAAAGATCAATTTGCTAGATTGAACAAAGGTTGGGTTTCGAAGCTGCCACCAGGAGCAGACAAGCAGCTTTGTACCTCTTCTCACTCAGGCAAGGGAACATTTTTGCTATTTGAGAGAACTGGGCAAAGGAACATTTTGCTCTTCAAGACAACCCAGCAGTGATTGTCCCTTTGGCTG
This sequence comes from Cyanistes caeruleus, assembly GCF_971803275.1. Lineage (NCBI taxonomy): Eukaryota > Metazoa > Chordata > Aves > Passeriformes > Paridae > Cyanistes > Cyanistes caeruleus. Next base: position 5,879,510 of record NC_141719.1, on the reverse strand, counting down.
AATGGTGGGGGGGAATTTACAGACAGAAACAGCTACAACAATAACAATTAAAAAAGAAAAGCACCAACACAGAGAGAGAGACGATACCAACAAAAAATTTCTTCTTGCTATGTCCTGGTATGACTCTATTTAAACTCCAAACTTGCAAAAATAGTAATGATAATAAAACCAGCTCTGTTCATAGGGTGCCAGGATATTATAATATACATGCAACAAATCTTAAATAATATTTATTCACCCCACAATGCTTTAAAAAAAATCAGAGATAGTGTATAGATGCACAGCCCATAAAAGCAGAGCCCCGTGAGGAGTTTCAGGTTGTATTTACCTCTCCAACCAACCCCCCAGGCAGGGTGTAAGGGTCCCCTCCCCTTATGGGTGTTATTGAACAGCTGGAAAACTTTTGCCAGGAATGGGTGAGCATCACAGGTCCCCCAGTCTGAGGGGGTCTAGGTGACATGCACACCCACTCCGAGCTGGACAGTTGGATTGGCAGTAGGATGGAAAAAAGGTTGAGCTCAAGCACCTCGTGCCCCCTCAAAGCCTCCAGCAATGCAGGGTGTCCCATGGAAGCTCCCATTATGGGGAAGGAGATGGCAGAGACCAGAAATCATGTTCTTTAAAATACACTAAGCATTGCAGGGCTGGGAACTGGTACAGCTCCATTAATGCATATAATGAAAAAAGATAATCATGTCACTAATCTCTTACCAGCCTGTGTAAGTTTTCAGGAGGGGCCTTTAATCTGGATGACAAACATGGTGAAAACTGTTTCAAAGAGACTGTCATAGCAGCAATCCCATCCACAGTGCCTGACTCACCCCTCGATTCCCACTCCTGCATTAATGTTAACAATGCTTTTCATTTAAGCCCTTCATTTAGAGGGCTTGCTGTATTAAATTGCACCATGGCTATGGAAACAAAAAAAAGAAGGAAAAAATATAAGAAGATGACCTAATATTTTACCCCACTTTTTTTCCCATACCACTTCTGTCAAGGTATTGGTGTCCACCTCAGAAATCAGATTCCAGGATCTGGAGGCCCTAAAACTCGAGAAGAAAGCCAAGGCATGAACATGAGGACATTACCTCTGTCTGGAAACCCTCTACCAGGATGGCCACCAGCAGATTAAAGAGGACGTAATTCCCAAATGTCATGAGAGCGATGAAGTAGAGAGCAGCCCACGAGGAGGTGGAGGCCATGCCATTGTAAAGGACCTTGTTCCAGTCTTCCTGGGTCAAAATCTGCAGAGGAAAGGTATTCAGACTATGGAGATACTGGAGGATAGATAACATGCTGGGTGTCCACACTGTGGATAGGCCAGACAAGCATCCTGCTTTTAGGGTATATCCACTGTAGCTGTAAGCACAAGAGGATAAATCCCTTCTGAGCAGAGAAGAGAGAGGACCAGAGAGCCTGTGATTCCCAACCACCAGCAAAGACCCTGTGCAAACTGCCCTGTCCCCCACGTCCAAGAACAGCCATAAGGGAGGGTAACATCACACTGGTCAGACCTTTCCTTTGGTCAGCCAGGATGATTTAAAGTCCTTTACAGATCCCAGGGTTACAGGGCCCAGAGCTGCTATAACAAAAACCTGCACATATCAGCTATAAACCAGATTCCATTATTTGTCGAAACACCACTACAAATGGTCCTGACCTCGTCCTTTCCACCCCTTCCCTCTGCACTTACTTTCACCCACCCAGTCCATACCCTGCAAACACAAGATCCTCCTGCCTTGGCAGCCCTTCCTCAGCAGGGTTCTGATTTAGTCTGGAAAACAGTCTGAAAGCCTCCATAAACCTGCACTTGTGATTTTGGGTCATCTTCTTTCCATGGCATGGAGCTTCACTGAGCTCTGTCGGATGCATTGGAAACCAACCCCAGTCTTTGCAGTCTCAGAAAGCCCACCAGTTGTGGCATTTTCCACTTTGTACCTGGAAAACAGTGACGATGGCCCAGAGCAAGGAGTCGAAGTTCTTCCTGTCGGGCAGAGTGTCACCATCGCGCTCTGAAGCGAACTTACAGCCAAAGAGGTGCATGCCCAGGATGCTGCAAAGGGTAGGAAGCAGGGGCTCAACAATGGGACCACCACACAAATCAGCAATCAAACTGCAGAGTGACTGTCTCTTGATTTCACCTGGGCAATTCCTTTTTACTTTTTTTTTTTTTTTAAAAAGATGGATTCTTTGTTCACTGAAAAACATGCCTTGAGATCACGCAAATCAGTTGTGAATCTAGGTCAAATCTGTCAAGGAGTTTCAACCAAAAAGTATGTCTGCTCCTTATTTTTCTTCTGCTTTGTTTTTTGGAAGTCAAAACATTGTCTTTCAACATTTTCTAAACAAAATGTTTTGACTTTCTGTTTTGCAATGACACATTTTCAGCAAAATATGCTTCAACTGAATTAGGAAGACAAAAAGGATTTCTGTGAAATGCCTGAATAAGATATATCAGGGGACTTGAAACAGCTTTTTCAATTTTGACAGAAGAACAGAATACCTTTCATTAAGGATAGATACTAAAAGAGTAATCTGCTTTTCCCTGCTCTCTGCTAGTAACCTGAATAATCAAATTATTTACAGCTCTACTGAGTACCACAGCAGCAAATGGCACTTTTGGAGTCTCACTGGAAGAAGGGACATTATCCCCTGGAAGAGACTGACTCTCTTCAGCCTTCCCAGTGCCTGCATTGCTCAAACACTGCAGTTGGCTGTAGAAGAAGGTTCTTCTCAAAATCTAGACCAAAATCTAAAAATACAGGGCTACGCCAACCCTGTTTCTAACATTTCTACTTGTCTGAAGATGAGGCCATGAAAAAGCACAAGTACCACCATGTCTGACATTTCTTTAGGAACATCATCCTCTACTTGGCAGTATTTTTAGCACCAGGCTTACCAGTTGGTAAGTAATGGGATTGCTGTCTTGGGGTGATGTCAAGGAATCAGCCAGCCTGAAAGATTTTCTTTCTAAACCATTTTGCCAAGACAAACATCTCATTTGTCTAAGTGAGAGAATTTAGGGCAATAAACCACAGGCAGCAATGCTGTTTCTGGGACCACTCAGCTCAGCCACGTTCTGGTATGGACTCTGTCCTCATCCCACCACGGGATCCCATCTAAAAACCCAGAGCAAGCTCAGGACAGGAAAAACTGGAAACACTCACCTAAAGATGAAAATGAAGAGCATCAGCAACATGCAGAAGGTGGCCACGTTGTCCATGGTCTTCATGAGGACAACGAGCTGGCGCTGCAGGGCTGGCATGAAGCGGACCAGCTTCAACACCCGCATCAGACGAAAGGTGCGCAGCACGGAGAGGCCCCCGCCCTGCTGGCCCACAATCTCCCACACGCTGAGGAGGACAAAAAATGTCAATGCAAGATGACAGGACAAAGCCTAATTGCAAAGGCCTGGAGGAGAGGCAGCGAAGGGAAGGTGAAATTCAGAGAGAAGAGAGATGGAAAGTTGGCAGAGATGCAGTGCCAATGCCCGCGGTGATTTGGACTCTGTCCAGGCTTGCAAAGAGCAGAGGACCACTTGAGTGTCAAAAATACGCCTGGAAATCAGTGACTGCAGCTGCAGGGGCAATTATAGCCTTTGCATGTGCCAAAAAAACCAGAGATATTTAATCAGGCACTGGTTGGGCCATTTGGATCCCAGACTGTCCCAGGACATCGGGACTGATAGCTTTCTGCTTCGTCCTCTCTCTAAAATGACCATAAAATAATCCCAAGATATGTATTAGCAATCATGCCTAAGTGCATTAATTACAGAGAGAAGTTTAAAGTGTCACAGGAAGGTATTTTTGCCAAATCTCCATCGCTTTCTGTTTAATTAAACAGCCAAATGAGGAGAAACACACATAAAGAAAGCTCAAGGTTTGTACCTAATCACCACAATGATCCCATCAAAGATGTTGTATGGATTCTTAATGTAGCCAAAAGGACCATAAACAAGGACTTTCAACAGCATCTCCAGGGCAAAGAGGCTTGTGAAGACAATGTTGCTGATCTCCAGGGCATTGGTAAGTTCCTCTGGCTGGGGAAAGAGGAAGAAATTGAGAAAACAAACAGCCAGCTCCATATCCAAAAAATCACACGGAAACACAAGCCCCAATACTGCAAGTGCGAGAATACCCATGCTAATGATGTGGTGAGAAAACGGCAATAGCTCACTCAAAGTCCAGGACATGGAATGAAAATACTTTCAGAGTGTATAAGGTTTAGAAGTCCATTGTAAATCCAGCAGGTAAATTTGGACATCAGAGCTTTAGTACCACCTCAGGAGATTTAGGCAGAAGTAGCATGTACTGAGGCTTAATGCTTTTACATCCCCCACATTGATTCTCCTTACGCAGAAGGGAAAGTCAGACCATTTTCTCACATAAATATCCCTTTAGGGCCTGTCTTTTTATTCAGGACCTCATCAAAAGATTTGAGCTAAGATTTTTCAAAAGCAGAGATCTGAGGTGATATAACCAGAATGGCTCCCAAAAAAATCTCATTACTCAAAAAAATAAAAAAAAAATCTCATTATCAGGCAGTGCCAAATCTGCAACTGAGGAAGCACCCAGTCCTGGCATTCCAGACAGGCAATCTGAAAATAGAGATATGAAAAAACCCCAAAAACTTAACAAACAGACCCTTGGTAGTCTCAGACCTAAATTAATACCTTTTATGCTTTTTTAGCATGTTTCACAGAGGGTTCCCAACAATGCCTGCAGGTGCTTCTCTTTCCCTGACAGGTGGGTGGGCATTACTGGAAAACATATGGCAGAAGACAAAACCCGGTGGCTTTGATCTGTGTGGGCATCAGTCAACGGCAAAGACAGAATCCACACATCAGATACCTTCTCCCCATTTAACCCCCACACATGGCTGCATGTTTCTGCTGAAAGGCTTCATTAAAATCAGGAGCTGACATCCTGCTGGCCGATGGCAGTGGGGTCACAGCAGTGCTGAGGTGGCGCAGGGCAGTGGGCTGACAGCTCACTGAACACCTCACACACAGTGGCTGTGAGGTTCCCCTGGGGCAGTTTGGCTCTGGCTGGTCTAAATCCCCACTTGTAACCACCCATGTGGCTTTATATGCCTGGGCCATAACCATGGTAGGTTATGGCAGATGTGCAAGCTCACAGCAGCCACTCTAGGAGCAGAAGACAATGTGCAACACATGCAGCTGACTGCACCTTCCACTTACATGAATCACATTCATGACTGGCCAAAAACTTCCTGTGACAGACCACGAGCTGCTACACCACATCACAGGCTGAAAGGTTTGACCTAGCCCCAGCACTGTGGCAACCACGAGAGTGGAGACCTCAGGGGCAGGGTCAACACTTGGTCAAGTGTTCTTCAGAGCCACAAAAAACTACAGTGAGCAAGGGGTTTATAGATACATGCCAGCAAAAAACTCTGATAAATCGATGCAGGCATTCAAATCTCTGTTTCCAAGTGTTGAACTACCCAGGCCCAGCCTCTGCAGCTCAAGTTCCTCCAACCTGGCTTGAGGGTAGATAGGAACCCAAACTGGAATGATGTTATCTCTGATGTAATCTATTCTCCCATAGGTAGGAGCTTGTGATCACACAGCATAGCAAAGGAGGAAACAGCAGCATTTAAAAGAAAATGTAAAAAAAAAGGGAAAAAGAAGAGGGTGTTGAACACAACTTATACATCAAACATCCTTGCTGAAGAACAGATCCCTTGGCTAGAGCTTGCCAAACACACCATGCACACAGCCCAGACCACCCGCTCACTGATCTACAACTGAAATACAAATGCTGCAGCTCCCAATATTAAATTCAGCCATGGTTTAATGCTGTAATACCTATGGGAACACTCAGACACAGGGTAATAAATAGGCCAGGAACTTATATGTCAAGCTGCACCTCAGGACAATTTGAAACAGCTACAATTCTACATTACTCCCACAAAAATGCCAACTCATTCATGAGTGCCTCAGTGCCGAGGCAGGCTGTGCCATTATCAGTACCGCAGCGATAGGGCTGGAAAGGAGATGTGCTCCTGGAAGATTTCCTCCTCATCCATCAGTGCCACTAACCCGGACCCTGAAGGCTGATTTCCACCCTCTGTTCCCCCTCTGCAGTGGCACTGTCAGATCTAACTGGCCCTGCAGGCACAACCCAGTTAAACCCCTTGCCAAACATCTCCAGCAGTCACAACATCCCTTCCTCGTAGGGGCTGACATGGAAAATCCAACAGCCCTGGAAGGGATGACATGTTAAGAGCATGGATTAATGAAACTTTGGACTTCACAGGCACTTTCTGGTCAGAGATATTGTTGGAATGTGCAAATCCAGATGGGATGTGCTGTCAGGGTGATGTGGGGAGGCAGAGTGGGAGCAGCACTTACATTGTTACCCTCCCAGGAGCCTTGGCACACACTGGAGAGGCTGTGACCCCTCTGGGCCGAGAAATTTCCCTCCCAGACCACCCAACTCAGGAGATATCCAACACCCAAATAGCCCTGGCACTGGCTTTTGAGGGCTATGGGTCAGCCCATGCTGACACAGCAGCACAAATCCACCTGCCTCCCATTGCTTCACCCCAAAAAAGCTGCCTGCCCCCCACTCCTCCTCCACAAACTCTTTTCCATTTCTCATGTAGGAAACAGTTTTTAATGTCTGAGACACTGGGCAAACATAGTAAGAATGAAGAGTGGGGACTGCTGAAACAGAGGTGAGAATCAATATCCAAAAATCTAAGGTAATTGGCCAAAGTGGATAGAATGAGAGAAGAGAGAAAAGAGAGGAGAGAGAGAGAGAAGAGATCCAGAGCAGTCTGGAGCTCTGCTGGGGTGGGCAAGCTGAGCTACTGGAAGCACACTACCTGACCTGGCTGAAATTGACTGAGTTATTTTGCTTTGGGAAACTACACATCCCTAAACAGCTGAGATGGGGCAATGCAAATTACTTGGGGGATTTCACAACCATCTGTGAATAAGGGATCCCCCCAAGACCCTCAGTCCCACTCAGGGGTCCCCAGGGTAGCTCACCATCCCTTTCAAGGGACACAGAGCTGCAGCTGGTCCATGGGGCACCCCTGCCATGAGCACCACTGGGATTTATTTGTACCAAGAGCTGTGATCATGATCCTGCCCCAGGAAATCTCAGCTGGGCAGTGGGGATTCAGACCCTTCTAAGAATGCCAGCTATGGGATTTTTGTTCAGCCACAGATGTATATAGACAATGAGATTTTTTATAAGATGCTTCTACTCTAGAGAAATCACAAGTATGTCTGAGACCTCTTTCCTGAGACTTCATTACAGTACAGCAGGAACATGATATTCCCTCCCATGGGAACTGAAATTATCATCCCATCCCAAACAAGAATTCCAAATTTCAGACTTGGGAAACTAAAACACAGTGCACAAAATCTTGAGGTTCTTCCCTCTGTTTCAGTCCCCATTCCTTTATCTCTTTGCTCTGTACTGTAAAGAGTACAAAATTAAAAAACATAAATAAAAGTCAGCTTGAAGAACATGGAACTTTTTATTCCCCAACTGTCCAAGTGGACATTTCAAGCACCTCAGACAACATATCCCAATAAAGTTGGGGTTTTTTTTGAGGCCAGTTCACTGAAACTGCTCCTCTCCCACAAACAGCTTCAATTGTGATAAACTGCCATTTTCTGACAATAACAATCTAATCAAAACACTATTGACCAGCTCTAGACATGATGTACCTGAGAGAGTCACTGACTCCTGGCACACAACCAGCTCCATGGATCCTCACTGGGCTGGGAGGAGAAGAGCTGGCAAAATCACTCAGATTTTCTCTCTGAGGGCCACAACACAGCAGCTGGGGGAAGTAGCATCCTTCGACTCAATGATATATTGTGGGGAAAAATAAACCCCTCAGGACCATCCTAAAAGGGATGTTTTTCAAGAAGCAGAAACTGATGTGCAGATATGAACTGGGGATTCTGTGCCTGGGGTTTCTAAGCAGCACAAAGCCTCTGCTCACCACCCCCATTACAGCACAGCTGCCACAGCCTCAGCTTCTCCATTAAAAGATGAGTCTGCTAATTCTCTCATCTGTAGCAGCAGTGCCTAATTAAAAGGAAAGCATCCTATGATTAAACGAGCAACATCCAGAAAGAGCGAGATCCAAGTGTAATTCAACTGTGGTACAAAACACCAGCTCTGCCGATAAGCCCTTGGTAAATACTGAATTTTGTTTCCAGGACATCTTGCCATGCTGGACACACAGATGTGTTGTCCTGGATAAATCATTCCCTGTTAGCCTTCTGTTTGTGTAGTGTCAATTTGTTGATATACCAAACAGCACATTGACAAGTTGTGGCAGCACATGAAATCAGAGCAGACAGAAAATATTGGCACTGGCATTGGGGCAGCAGAGGATGCAAGCCCTGGGCACCCACCCAGACCTGACCCTCCCTGGCAGGGGGCAAGTGTGGCAGCCAGGAGGGCAAGCCCTCTGCACCCTGCCTGGAGGATTCAGGGCTGGCACCAAGCAGGGCACTGCCAGCAGGGATGGGAGGAAGCAAGGGAAGATGTCCTCAGAGTGCCTCATGAGGTATCTCAAAGCTGGACCAGCACCTTGCCCCTTTTTCAGCACTCAGAAATAGGCTGTAATGCATTTCTTTCTTTTTTCCCCCTATTTTTAAAGCTGAGTAGAAGCTCATGAGTGAGATGTCCGATGGCAGAAGGGACAGGCTCCATTTCTATGTGGGCACATGCCACATGTCCCTGCACACAGGGCTACAAGGTGTCTGCTGAGCAAGCAAGGCTGTGGGCACTGAGTAGGGAAGAAAGTGAGGACAGGAGCTGGGGCCATGCAAGCCCTGGGACCTGTGTTCCCCAGTTTCTGGAAAAGAAGCCCTGCTGCTGGATGAAGAGCAACCAAGTGCCCCAGCAGACAGTGCTTACAAGGCTTCCAACTCCTGCCTTCCTCCAGCTGTGACCCATTTAGGGCACAGGGTCTTCATCATCATCATCATCAGACCTGCACCCAGTGCCATGGGTATGGCTGGAACAGATCCATCCATCCCACACCCCTCCTGACCAGACAATGAGCTCCAGGCTGCTGCCAAGCCTGGCCTTGTCCAGCCCCTGCTCCTGGGATGCCAACACAAAAGAACAGAAGCACCCCAGGGTCTTTCCTCTTTATCTTGCTAACAATAAAACAGAAAAACCCACTCTTGTCTTGCCACAGCACAGGGTGAGGGATGGGACAAGCAGCCAGGAGGCAGATCCCTCCTGATCCCAAGGGATATCTTTGGGATATCGCTCTTCCTCCATGAGTGGATCCAGAAGACCATGAAAACTTCTAAACCACTCAAACTGCTGCAAGAATAAGACCTTTCTGAAATCATTACCATGGCAACTAGGAAAAATAACACAGAAAGAAAATAGCAACCTCAGCTATTTCACAGGAAACACCAGCAACGTTTTACTGACTCATCACTTGCAGATTTCTAATATATATACATAAGAAAGAAAATCAAATGTGTCACACAAAGATAGGATTTTCAACTTGACACTTCTCTGTTAAGATCCTCCCCACCCTCCACGTGGGTGCAGACACATACCATCTCCACCCCAAAACAGGAGCCAGACCACAAGTCCTGGGACAAAATGCAAGAAATTCTAACAGAAGCAGCTCTTAATTAACAAAATGAGGTGCCCTTTGTTTGCCCTCTCCCACACTCAGTTCCCCATGACTGATAGCTCATGGCTGTGTCCTCACACAATCCACAAGCCCTCTCCATGCACTGCTCCCATCACATCCAGGTTAATCCCCTTGTATCAGTGCACCCACCAAGCCATGACCATCAAAAATACCACTTCAGTAAATAGAGCTCCTATTGGCTCCAGAGCTGCTAGCAACTTTATAAATAGAAACTCAATCCACACATATTTTCAGATGTGACATTCATTGTCTTTGGGGCTCCTTAAAAGGTATCAGGCTTTAACTAACTCTGCTGTGCCCAGCAGAGCAAACCTGAGTCATGCTTCATCGGGGTCTGATAGGCTTCCTCTATTTGTCCTTTGCCAAACTGGTTAAAAAAAACAACAATTCAGAAAGTAGCAGGATTGCAGCAGGTTTTGCTCTGCCCCTCCTGAGGCTGGAGACATGGAAAAGGGCAGCATGCTCACTGCTCAGTGGGCTGGAGGAGAGCTGCTGGGATGTTCAGGATTTATAGGCATTTATTATAAGGAAATTACTTTGACAGACAAGTGAACAAGTCCAGTTACATCCCTTCACTGCATGGGAAAGAAGGATTTCCTTACGTGCTGAATAGAGGCTGAATATTTCATGCCACAGCAAGTAATGCTGTGAGGAAGGGGGGAAAGCAGCTTTCACTTTGGAGAAATCAGAGCTGTCTGTGCAGGAGGCATGCCCCTTCCACCACCTCTGCTAATCCCCTTGTCTTGCAGCCATCCTTCCCCATTCCAATCCACAAGGGTCCCTTCCCACCCCACATCTGCAGAGAGACGGGGCTGAGCCCTGTGGACATGGAAGCTCCTGGTGCAAGACCTTCATCCCCAGCACATCTTTGCTGAGGAACTGTGACAACCGAATTCCCTGGTCCAGACTGCTCATACAGGGCTGAGTCCCCAGCTATCTCCTGTCTGCCTTGAGCGTGGGGTGCAAATGAGGGGATCAGCCCCAAATCTGATGAAGAATTTCACTGACCCACCCTGAAAGGACCTGCCACAAACCAAGGCTGCCCAGACCCATAAACAGGGCCTGCAGAACACACCCTGCTCCACTGAGTCCTGCAGCTGGGTTGTCTTTATCACTCTTAGGAGGTACAGCAGATATTCTTGCCTGAACTCTTTATCTCTCTGCTTGAGATTTCTGGATGAATATTATCCCAGAAAATGCAAGAAAAACATGAACCAGCTCATCCCTCTGCCCAGGTTTCGAAGGAGCTTAAGCTGAACAAAAGCTGAATTTCCACTTGGTCACACCTTGTAAGTGCTTGAGATCTAAAGCCCTCTATTTCTGGTTAATCTAAACCAAGTTTGAAACTTATCTCCCCATTAGTACTTGAGAAGGGACCAGGGGGAGGGAGGAAATAAAAAGAGGGAAAGAAAAATGCTGTCATTGTAGGGCTTCTGCACAGTTCTGCTGAACCCAGGTTTCTGATGCTGGTAACATTATCTCTAATGCTGACAGACATCCATGGGGGAAAAGCTGCTTGTTTCCTAACATCAGCAAAAACCCAGTTATAACAAAGAGCTAAAATCCAGCAGAGATGAGGGAAAAAGCACTTGGCTCCTGCCCCCACTCCTGCTGGGGACTGAGCAGGGTGGGAATGGGCTCTGCAAGGACAGGAGTGGCAGCAGGGCAGGATCATGGGTGTCAGTATCATTGGAACAAACTTCTGCCAGGAGAACTGAGGAAAAATATGGGCTGATCCCTGGGAAAACACCAACAACCGGAAGTGCTTACAGATGAAAGCATTTGTGGTGCAAGCTGAGAGTGCTCCAGATGCTCTAGCTGAATTTCCTGGCTCCCACTCAAGGGGAACAACCACAATAATCAAAGAAGGAACAGAAAGAAACGCCTGGCTATCTGCAGAGAGAAGCAATTTTTCATCCACACAGGGGTGAAACAAGTTTTGAAAGCGCACATCATTTTCCCATTTCACCAAGCTGGAGTCTCTTCTCAATGCTGCCTGAGCAGAGATAACACCAGGGTATGGATGGCAGCTGAAACAACAGCTGTAATGATAGGATCTCAGGCAGCCAGAGTATTTCCAGCCTCTGAACTAAATTAACAGGAAAGAATTGACACTTATGGTTCTCCAACCAGGGAGCTGAAGAAAACTTCAGCAGGTGTCAAGGAGTCTATATAGGCTCATCCCTAAAGCATGCAGAGAACTGATTTATCTGATAAAAAGAATAACATTTCAAGTTGCATGAAATCTCATTTAATTTTCAAATAATTCAGTCCCCAGAACCAGGATAAAGTCTGCTTTGTAGGCACAGCCCATTTTTTAATGAGTAAAAGGACCATGGCATTTTTTAACCCTGGAAGAGCTTCACAAGTGAGTCAATTAAAACATGTGAGTTCCTACAAGACCTCATAAACCCTTCAAATCCCTGAGAAGCAGAAGAACCCCCGAGGTCCATAAAAAGAATTACCCCCAATAACAAATAGAGAGCTGATTTTTGAAGTTGGTGATCCTAGTGATTAACACCTCTGATGACTTCCATTAGCACTGACTCCTCCAGTCCTCAACAACAAGCCATTAATAAGAGTAATCTCTATGTAAGCAGGAGCTAATTGAATACAGCAGGTACAAACCCATAGGGCACCTCATTTTCCTGCCGTCGGAGCACCCCTTGCAGCTGGAGTGTTGAGGAATTAGGCTGAGGGCAGCTCCAAGCCCTACACTGGGCAAAGCCAGCAGGCGCCGAGGGAGGGAAAAGCCTCACTGAGCTGCCAAGGCTTTGATTGCTTGGCTGAGAGCAGCTGGCACACGGCTGGAGAGATGTGGAATAAATAGAGATGTGGGATGTGCACCCAAATGGAAGTGGAGGTACTCTAGGAAGAGAAGCCAGTGCATGAATGTGAGGCCTTGTGAGCTCCAGGGAAGAGCTCAGGGAGGATGGAGGTTTTCCAAGTAAAGGCTGTTTCACTGAGGGGTGCACACACCTCTGTACATGGCCTTCTAAAGCAAAGCCTGATGAATCAGACTTGTACGGGGAAGAGTCACATGAGAAATTTCACCACAAAGCTGGTCTGTAGCATTCAGTTGGAGTGAGACAGCTGGGGTACAGGGTTAGGGGGTACAGCACCAGTTTGCATCAGTGTGTGATGCAGAGAGCCCCTGGTGCAGCACCAGCTGCTGCCTGGACATGGGATAGGTCTTTGAGTCCCTGCACTCGCAGGAAACGACTCAGAAGAGATGCAAGAGATACTAAAAATATTTTGGATTCCCTTCCTTCCTGACCTAGAGGCCTGACACAAATCCATGCCCATTAAAGAAGCCAAAATATGTGTTCCCTGACTGACCTGGCAGGGAGCCACAGAGGCTGGAAGGGACACAGTATTGTCCATGGCTGCCCTATGCTGCCAGACAACACCATGTCTCCCACAGGCTCCTCAGGAGGTGAACGAGCACTGAAGCAAGATCTCCTTTTAGGACATAGGGATGGCCAAAGGAGCAGCCTCCACACACCTGACAGATCTTCAGCTGCCATCCACCAGCAGCAAAATGTTCTACTGGGCTTGAAGCTGGTGGGGATCAGCATGCTCTTGACCACCAAGTCCTGGAAGCAATGTACTTCTCATCCCAAAGATGCCCCTATCTTTTGAGGCAGTGCTCATACAGGGATCCAGACCTTCTACTCTGCAGTCTGCCCAGAACTCTGGACACACAAGCACCCTGAGACACGGGGGGCCAACCTGTCCCATTCTCACTGCTCCATTCCCTTACACCATTTCTCTATAGAACAATCCAGCTTTCCTCCCACATGAAGAAATCAATCAGTGGGTGTCATGACAGCTAATAATTCCCAGTTACCTTCTTCCCTGCACATTGAATTCAGGCAGAAGCAGAAGTACATAAATACCATTTAGGTGACTATTATTAGTGCTTGAACCTACAGCCTAATGGTTGCTCCACGGTGGCAGGTTTTCTAACCCTTCACCTCAGCTCTCCATCATCCTGGATATCTAAAAATTTCATGTTCTGTGGTGCTGATTAAGATAACCCTCTTATTCTCGAGCCTTGACTGTTTACATAAATAGACACTTTAATGCATTTTGCCAGCAAGGCTTCTTTTGACTCCTTGGCACAGATGGTTAATATTTCCATGCTGCAGCAGCTATTAGATCATGATGTTACCAGTGACAGCTCTACATCCTCTGTACCCTGCTCTTTCTGCAGCAGGAATTCAGCTTGAGATCCTGCCATGGGCTTGGGTTGCTCCTGCCTCCTGCAGGAGTTTTCCCACCTTGGCTTGGGGCACTGTGGCTTTGTGGATCCCTACAACACTGCTGTAGCTGCGGGTCCTCCACTGGCTGCCCTCATGATGGGGACACGTCAGGCATCCCCTTATCCCACGTCCTTAAAGAACTGCCTCCCATAGATAATGAGCTTTTCTCCTTGGGTGCTGTCCCAGAGTCATTCACCCTTGTCAACTCTCCAATTTGCTCTTAAAAATTAACAAAAGGCTCCCCACATGTCTGAACCAATTCTTTTTTCCTTCCTTCAGAGACACCAGGGTTTTGGATCAATCTAGATCCAAGTCCACACAAGACCCAGGCAGGGATTTGAACCCACTGCAGCTTTGGGGAGGCCACTGAAGGACTCTCCAGTCTCTTTCTTGTTATTTTAACAATGGCAAAACACTGCAGAGACGGCGGCTAAAATTCAAGTGCTATTTAAACAAATGAGTATGTAGGGTATAGTTTGTACAATGCGAGCTCAGACAAGGAAACTCAGAACAGCCAAGAAGCTCAATATGAACCAGATTTTAAAAACAAAAACAAAACCCCAAACTTCCTCAAGGAAGCCCTTGTCAAATTCTTTCCCCTACTGAGGAGTCCAACATCACGCCTCATACTAAAGCCTTTGCTTTTCACTCCAAGAAAGGAATTGTAGGAAAAAAAGGAATATAAAAGTAGCACATTATGGATCAGAGCCTGGCTTGCAGCCAGGGCTAGGGGAAAAGCAGCACAGAAACCCTCTGGTTTAGCAGCACATTTTACTCCTGCTCTATGGCAGAACAACCTTTTGCAAAGCCCCAACTGTTTGAGCCCGCAGTGCTGCAGAGGCTCCGCTTCCCTAAGGCGAATCAGTCAATTGGTTCAACAGTGCATTTAAAATCCCCCTGAGCCTACCTTTAAATCACATTTATATTCCTCTACCCAAAGCTAATAGTTTCTACCTGCATTTTGCTTCATCTCTGTAGATGAACAAGCTATTTAGCAGCCACATTAATAATCCGTGTCAATCTGCTTGTCATTTCCCCGATGGAAAATTTCACACTGCTGCCCAGCAGCCACAACGTGGCGAGTGCTGCCAGCACCTCCCACTGCACTGCCTCCCTCCCACTGCACCTGGAGCCAGGAGAACAGCAGCACTTAGATCTGGATGGGTGGGGTGAGGAAGAAACACAGAATTACACCCAGCCAGGTGTGCCTACAGCTCAGGTATGTGCAGGGAGCACATGGAAACAACCTGGTGTGGAGTGAGAAAGTCAGCTCACCTCAGGAGGAGCTTAGAGGAGACCCAGCTCTTGAAGCCCCAGCCATGTGATGATAAAATGTGATCTATGGACAAGAGCTTTGGGTGGAAGAGGAGCTTCATCCAGCAGTCCTGGCCATGGGTGGTCAGTTGACTGATGGGTGAATGCAAATAAACAGCAGGAGGTGGGGGCCAGTGTTTCCAACACACTCCCAATGGCCACTCATTTGTTTGTGCCTTCAGAGAACCACTGTCACCTTAAATATCCCAACCTGGCCTACTCTGGTTTTCATATCTGTCAAACAAGGGACTGAAAGATTATTTCAGGTCCCTCCAGGCTGCCTGTCCCAAGGTGAGATGTCAAACCTCCAGAGGAGCAAACTTTTCTCCCTGACTGTTATGAGGATCTCGGGTCACCAGCTCCTGTCTTGAAGTCCAGGATGCTCTGGTGGTCCCAGAGCTGCTGAATCCCACCCAGCATGGCTGGGGGCAGATGGGTGGGCAGAAACCTCTCTCTTCTTGAGTAACCTCCAGCCTGTCCTTCCTCTCAGAGGAGCAGCCCCTCTGCCAAGGGGCCGCAAGACAATACAAGGTTTTGACATGACACCTTAAAACAGGCCCTTAAAATATTTACCCTGATATAGCCCACTGTGCCCAGGGCAGCTTGTGGAAAGCCCAAGAGGTAAATACTGTCTAAATAAGCAGAGAGCTTAATATAGAAAGTCATGGAGTCAAGTACTCTTCAAGCACCCTTACGTCTTTGCAAACATCAGTCAGTAAAGATAAATTTGACATGGTTGATCACTCACACGTTTAGGAAAAGCTCTTCTAAAAGAAAAAAATCACATTTCAGTGTTTATAATCTCTGCAGGAAGGCCTGGTCCAGCATTTTGCCCCTCTAATTCCTGCTCTCATAACTGTCAGATTATGAAATTGCCAATTCTAAACCTTCTGAGGTTACAAAGAAACACCTGTCTGCTCTCTGCTGCCACTTCCAGCGGATGAACTAATAAAAATAAGCTCTGCTATTCCCTCCAAATGCCTGAGAGAAAGGAATCTGGAACAGTAGTAGCTTCAAAATACCATTAAAGAAAGCAACCACCCACAGTGTCTGGAGTCCCCCACGCTTATCAGCTCCCTTCACCCTTGTTACCCGAAAACCACGCAAAAATCTGCCTCTTGTCATCCAGACATTTGCTAGGACTCAGCACTGGCCAGGGCAAAAACCAGAAACCTCCTGCCCCCACTCTTCCCAAGGCAAAGAATGAAGGAGTTGTGTTGTGCTTAGGGTGTTTGACCATGGGAGCTTGCTCAGCCACCCATCTCCAGTGGGGTGGGTGGTGCCCCCAGATGGGAGCCCTCACCAGCATCTCCCAAAGGTGCTCCTGGTAGAGGGAAACAGGCTTTGACAATCCACCCCTTGGACTGTCACAGCAAGGACACCGTGGATCTGCTTTCACACTTCAGCCAAGGGAGGAATAAAAGTGTTTATTGGTTTCTGTGAGCCACCTCCTCCCAGCTTCTTTGGAGATGATCTTCCTGAGATTATTAAATAAAGGTGGAATCATTCAAACTTCCCCGCAGAGCTCCCACCAAGGGCAGCAAATGAAGGTGAAACCAGCAGGACTTTGGAGTGCAGCACGGTTTCATGTGTACTGAAAACAACCCTTAGCCAGCCAGACTGCATCAGGGCATCAGGGGGAAGGTCCTGGCTGGGAGGGACACATTGAGCACAGCCATGTCTCCCTGGCACTCGGTCACTGAGGCATTAATGCCACAGGATGACAGGGGAACTGGGAGCTGATCCGCAGCCACCACCGCTTCCGCTGGGAGCTGGGGGAGAAACACCTCTGCGTGCAATCATCAGCAACTCAGCCAACATAAAACATGCCAGGAAGGGAGAAAAGTGGAGTCACAACTTGAGATGCAATGAACTCCCACCCAAGACTGGTGCTGGCACAGGGGTGGCTGTGTCTTTCTGGGAGCACTGAGCTCTAACATCCTGGGGGAAAACAACATGCTGGGAGCCCTCAAGAATGTGTCTGTAACAGAGTTTTGCAGCATCTCTGCATCCCCACTAATAAACCCTTCACCCCAAAGCACCTGCAGCCCCAAGGCACATGCATGAGGCAGGATCAAGGGCTCCACGCCAGGTGGGCCCCAGCAGCAGCCACAAAACCCATGTGAAGCCACAGCATGCAAAGCCTCTGAAAGCAGAGTTCTTGTCATCCTCATGGAAATGTTTCAAGAGGAACATGGCAACTCCTTTTCTTAATGACTATATATAGGGAAAGCTCTGCTAGGTGACAAGCAGTGAGAGGCTGGAGCAGAGGCAGTCTCTTGCCTACAAGGATTCAGATAATTGAGCAAAGAATAGCCAGTGATGAGTCTATTTTGGACTCATCATGCTGCTGCTGGAGCATTCACCGAGGAGGCAAAGCCATTTGTTACCTCCTCTCCGAGAAGTGCAAATTCAATAGAGTTCCCTGCAGCTGCACTGACCCCAGAGCCCACAGAGCCCACAGCTGCCAGCAGCACCTCAAGCACTGCCAGGCTCACACTGACCTGATGGCAAAGGGCTGCTTCCTCTCCTTGGTCCCCTCCCCACAGACCCCAGCACCACCTGGTGCTGCCCAGGGGACAGTGGTCTCAGCATGGTGCTGATCATCCCTGGCAGGGCTAGGATGCAGGAGCTCACATAGCCAGGTACCAGTCAAGGTGATTGCTGCGGCCTGCAAGCAGGCTCGGAGGAAAAAACCTGTCTTATTCCATTCTGGGACCCTTCCCAGAGCATTTCAATTCCTCTCACCCCAAACCATCCTGCCAGCAGCTGGATTTGGACTCATCACCCCACCCAGGAGCTGCCAGGACAGCACTCACCTGTTCGTGGTACTCGATCCCCATGCTGAGCGTGTTAATGAGAATGGCCACCATGATCCCACGGCCGAAATATTTGCTGTCCACGATCTTCTGGAAGGTCTCACACACCACACGCCAGAAGGCCAGCGCCAGGTGGGCTCTCCTGGCCCCGGTTCTGCCCCTTTGTGGGTCCCGCTGGTCCCTGTAGTGGGCATCCTGTGTGAACTCGTACACTCCCTCACTGTCTGAGTTGGCCGTCTCATTGTCCGACAGCTCGGCCTCGCCTGCCAGCACCGTGAGGCAGTAAGGACAGCTCTCAGGAGTGCAGGAGCCACCATCCAGCTTGGTGCAAGGGCTGGAGATCTTGCAAGAGCTTTGGCAGGGACCTGAAATGCCAGCAGAGCAGGGAAAGGGCAGCTCGTCAGCTGGGACAGGGGGCTGCAGAAAGCAACCCTCACTCCCTGTTAGCACCAAGCCCCTGACATGATGGGCGTTTCCTAACGGGAAAGGGGCTTCTGCTGGGTTAAAACACTGGCTCCCCAAGTGTCTTCTCTCTGTTCATGAAGCTGTCTTTGCTGCCCCCAGACAGATGCCACCCCAGCCATGGACTCTGAGCACATCTCATGACATCTCCATCCATTACAGGAAAGAGGAAGCAATTGGTTCCCTCAGTCCTGCCGTGTTCCTGGCTGTAATTATCAGGAGGACTGTTAGTCTTCTTTCCTGTTCCCTCTGCCAATGCTCCAAAACCACTAGCTTCCCTCTCCACATGATGGCCTCAGTGGCAGCTGCCAGGTGTCTCCTGGGTGAAATACCAGCAGGATGTTCCCCAAAATTCCCACTACCTGGCTGAGAGGAGAGAAGCAACACGTGTGCCTGACTCCTGCATGGCAGCATCCAGGAGTGAGAATGCAAACCCTGTGCTAAACCAACTCAGAGCCCAGTTCTGTGTGTTTAGTGTCTGGACAGTGCTGGGCTGGGGCAGGATTTGGTCTCTTCCCTGCACAGCTCCTGGCTGGAGAGGTCAATGACATTGCAGTGGAGTGGAAAAGGCACTGACTGCTTGGGAAAGCCTGGCAAGAAACACTTCTTGGAGGCTGAGAGTATTTGAACTAGAATGGCCTGAACTTCCAAATTTTAGGATGTAGAGGGGAAAAGAGCATCTTGCAGTGAAGATAGGAAACTCCTGATCCAAGAAAGATACATTCAGCATCTGACTCTTACAGGCTTCCTGGGCAAATCACAGATTTTTAATACTTGGCACCTGTGATTGCCCTTGAGCACTCACACAAAGCAGACACTCAATGTCCCTGAGCCTTGTGCCCCCAAGGATCAGAGCTTTGCAGTGCCCAGGGGTGTGATAGGACTCAGATCTGGAAGACACCCATCTGCAAGCTTTAGCTGGTTTTGGGAGTACAGGATTTGGTAAGCATTGCCTGTAAATGGTTTGGGAGTGGAGGGAAATAATGGAATTTTGTCCTCACCTTTAATTTAAACCCACCCTCTGCAAAGTTTCACGCCATTCCCTCTTTCCTGTCACTACACGATCTTGTCAAAGTCTCTCTGCAGCTCTCCTGTACTTGTCTAATCTACAAGATTGGAGTTGCAAAAGAAAATTGATTCACTGAAAACCCTCAAATCCCTTGGATTACTGCAGGTATGAAGTCTGGGAGGATGAAATCTCTCTCCTAAATTTTTTCTGTAAGAGGCATTAGGTAGGTCGGAAGATTCCTGTTCATCTCACCTGGAAACCCATCGCCTTTCTCTGTAACGTGGACTGAAAAGAACCCTGCAAAAATTCAGAGAGAGAAAAAAATTAGGACAAAAAACTGTATTTCTGGAAAGCAGCCCCAGATGTAGATCCAGCCCCAGCTGACCTGCGCTCTGTGTCTCCAGCAGCTTGTGCATGGTGCTGTAGGGCCCGGGCGGGATGTTGAGGCTCGTCAAGGTGCTGCTCCCAGCACCCACTGCCGCCTCCCCCAGATTCTTCTCTTTCAGCATCTCATGGGAGGTGCTGGAGTGCACTGTGGGGTACACCTTGCTGCCCACCACGTTTTTGGGGATCCCTTCTGGGCTCGGCAAGCCAAGGCTCGGCTGTGTCAGGGATGACCGGCAGCGCACCGGCTCAAAGTGACAGTCGGCGTGGTAGATGCTGTGCACGGACTCGGTGTTGCTGGGAGAGGCACTGGGGGCCCCCAGGGAGTTGGGTGCCGAGGGAGGGAGCATCAGCCGGTTGGTCCCGTTGTGGAGCGAGCTGGTCTCCACATCACTGATCTCCGGGCTGGCACGGGGCGCTCGCAGGTTCCCATTGCCCAGGTGGTAGTGGTGGTGGTGGTGGTGGTGGTGGTGGATGAGGTGGTGCACCGAGGATCTCTTCCTGCTCTGGCGCTTCCTGCCATGCTGCTCGGCACCCGCCTTGCTCGTGGGGCTGCTGAGGAAGCCCATCCTCACGCCTGCCGCCCTGTAGGCCTTCACCAGCTGCTTGCTGCCTTTCCGGGCGATGTAAACCAGGTACTTGAGGAGCTCGTCGTAGCAGCTGCCCGGCTCTGAGAAACTGGCCAGGGTACTGGCGTTGGACAGGTAGCGCACGCGCTGCTCCTTCATCAGCTGGCTCTCCCGCTGCTTTGTCTCGGAGAACTGCGTCGCTATCACCACCAGGCACAGGTTGATCATGAAGAAGGAGCCCACCTAAGGGGACAGGGGACATCAGCCACCTCAGCGTGGCCGTGCCACCCCACAGATGCGCAGGGCATAAAGAGTAGGGGGCAAACCCCAGCTAACCCCACCCCCTGTGTCAGCGGGGACCACTGGCCGGGCTGACTCACCCCCCAAGCTTCCGCCCCAGAGACTCCCACACCAGCCCTCTGTGGAGGACGTCAGAGATCAAAGACGAGAGAAGACTATTTTGACAAAAATCTCTTGCTCTTTTAAGATGGTGTTTTTCTCTCTCCACAGACAGGAGTTGTAATTATCACAATTAGTGGCATTATGATGAATGCACTGAGCCTTCCTGATAGGAGCGTTTTTTCTGCCAGTGTGTGGGCAGCTTGTGAGCAGATCCCTTTCCCCTGCTAATGGGATTTGCGGGTGACTGTTACGCAAGGGCATCAGCAGCCTGTACCCACAGCTTGGAGATTTTCTTTCCAACCAGGGTTTCATGAGGTTCTGTCTTCTGCAGAGCCCAGCCTGGATCACAGGGAATTACTGACGTGCTAACACTGCTAACGTTACTCGCACGACATCTGGAAAAGTACTGCTTGCTCTTCCTCGTCGTCATCTTGGGGAGGCTGAGAGCAAGGGTTTGTTTCTCTCTTGGGGAAGGTAACAGGAGAAAACAGCATCATGGACTAAACAACCATCTACTTTCTCGTCAGGGTTTGAGTCCTGGTTTGATGAGGAGCAGAAATTCCCACAATGACCTAACTGACAATGTGCAGCTATTTTTCTGGACTTAGACCAATTGTGTTGCAAGACAAGGACTCATCTCACTTAGCTACATCTACGTGAGGCACCTAATTATCCTTTAGAGTCAAGAGAGAAATAGGCACATCAAGTCTGCAATGCATCTAATTTATTTTGGATGTCTACCTTCAGATGAGATGAATCACCCCCTTAAAGCACCTATTTTTCTCCCTTGACGATAAAGGGAGTCTAGACAACGAGCTCAGCCAGTCACTGGAGACAATTCTGCTTGCATAGATGAAGCCCATCATGGAGCCCACCCCATAGAAACTCTTTGTTGCCTCCTTTGTGGGTGGTCTCAGATGATGCTGTGAAGTGTGGGCGGGTAATCTCTCCCATCCTTTCTTAACGTGCTCTCTGAAGTTTGGGACTGTTTTCCTGAAACATCCCCACTGCACCAAGGACCCAGCCAGATGGGTTCTTCAATGTGGAGGAATTCTCGAGCAGCCTCTTCCCTTTCTGGCACTCAAAAACTGATCAGGTGAAATTTGCCTACTTTAAAACTTAAATTCAAGGTGGAAAGCAAGAGAGAGAAGCTTGGAGCACAGGGAGAGAAGTAGTAGAAGAAGCAGCAAAAACAGAAGTATATCTACCACTGCTTGACCACATCTTTCCTGCTTTCCTTCCTCATGTTTGCAGCAAAATGCAGCTGCAGCACAATTCCACAGGGAAGCTGTGCTCCTCCCAGCAGGCTGGTTGCTACTTCAGCTTTTATCTACACTGCATCCTCTGCCCTGTTCCTCTAGGTGATTCCACCCTGCTCTCTCCAGATTCCAGGAGGACCCACCCCGCTCCTCTAAGGCCACTCACAATGATCAGGAGGATGAAGTAGATGAAGTTGTAGAAGGAGTGTGCATCCATGACAAAGTACATGATGTCCACCCAGCCTTCCAGCGTGATGACCTGGTGGAGACAGGAAAGGAAAATAAACTCCTCAAGGCTCAGCTACAACAAAGTGCACAGGCAATGTTTCTTCTGGCTGGGTCATGTCTGACACCCCAAAGTAGGTCTTGGTGCAGTACAAGATGCTGAGGAGCCAACTTCTGCTTCTCCCAATGCCAACAGCCACATTACTATCTGCCCAGGCTGAATCCAGTCCCTTCCCAGCTGGACTCAAGGGCCTCTAGAATATTTTACAGAGAGAAGAGCAGTCTCTAGGCTCTGCCTGACACCGACATCACCACACTGCACACCCACAGGGTTTTGTCCATACATGTGAGGTGGAGACATTCTCAAAAGCGGCATCATATTGTATCCCTAACACTTTGAGCACCTGTGCACTACTATGTAAGTGCTCACTAGTGCAAAACAGCCCCCAGGAGTGCAATTACACAGCCCCTGGGAGCCAGGGGCAGGACCTGCTGTTTGCCCACCTTGTGACAGTCGGCAGACAGGGCTCACCTGAAATATCGCAATCCAGGCATAGCCAATGTTATCGAAGTTGATGGCTCCCTTGAAGGGGTTGTGCTCCCCAGCAGAGCAGTTGGTGTAGTACTGGTTCCAGTTCACACAAGACGTGTTGGTGGTGTCATTGTAGGAGTAATAATCCAGGGTGCACTCCAGACCCTCCTCCCTCCGCGTCGGGATGCTCCGACAGTAGCGCATCCCGTTCTCCCGGGGCTGCGAGCAGATGAAGGGATTTTCATCCTCATTCTCTGTCTGGTAGTACCTCTCCAAATCCACTGTGTAGGGGCTGAAAGAGTCCAGACAGGGCTGGGGTTTGCACACTGATTGCAGGCAATCTGGCAAGGAGACAGCTGTGAAAGCACAGTCTGGTATCTGCTTCTCTGGATCCTAAAGCTTTTTTTTTAAAGTAGGAATCCCTTTGGACTTACTGCAGCCCCAGAGGGTGAGCTGATGTCCTTAACTGGGTTTTGAGAAACTCAGGCAGTGCACTTGGCCCCTTGGCAATCCATCTGATGGCATTATTAAAAGTTACTCCCTCTGGAAGCACTCTGGCTTTGACTTTAGGAGACTAGGAGAAGGAGTCAGTGTGACAGGGCTTCTTTGAAATGTCTTTGCTGAAGTCAGATGGAAACCAGCTTAAGCTCCTGTATGTCCTGTCCTTCTGGAGATGCTGAGAATTGTTTAGGGAGACTCTAAGTACAAGGACCTCCCAAGATTCCTAAAAATCAGAGACAGGGCCTTCATCTGCATTTCACCGTGTCAGTTCAGCCCACAGATAAGCTCTAAATTCCCTCTGAGGGTGGCCTTGCCACAGGAAACCAGGCAAAAATACTCTTCAAGGAGATGAAACATCCCATGGCCAGTCAGAAACTGTCTCCTTGCTCTGTACACACTATCTCCTTAATGCTGCCAGGACTCCCACTAAAGCTTGCAAAGATATTTTTAAGCCTAGTTCAGCCCGGTTAATTCCTGCAGAATTGCCTGTAATACCCTTCAAAGCCTATCTAAACCCCTGGAATTCTGGCTCAATTAAACAGCACCCAAACCTGTGGCTCTATTGGATTTACTTGGTAGTGAAGCTATCCCCCTGCTCTGCTGACATTTACTTAACAGGGACATGTCCTGGTAACGACACTTCCAGTCACCCTTTGAGGGCATGACCTGCAAGAGGGGTGGGAGTTGATCAGGAGGTGGGTGGGAGAGGTTGGAAGGTGCCTCCTGCCAGCCTGGCCACAGCAGCAGCAGCAACACGGCGCTGCTGTGTGCAGGAAAGAGGCTTTGGGCTTGTAGGATTCCTCCATCCAGGTGTGAATCCAGCCAGATCCACCCTGGGGAGTCAGCAATCCACTTAAAGGTGATGGGTGGGGCAGAAATTGGGAGAGCCATCAAGGATCTGCAGTCACCTACCTTTCTCCAGGCATTTGAAGGGATGGAGGTGGTGAAAAAAGCAGGTAAGCAGAACAGGCATGGAAACCCTGAAAGAGGATGTCAGCTACCAGCTATTTCAACCTCTGCCCAAACGGTGCTGCATCAGACCAGAAAACTGATCACAACAGGTGTTTTGGCCTTAAAACTCAGGGATCTGTGAAAATTAACACTTTGGGATAGGGACTACTTCTTGCTCTGAGGTTGAAAAGTATCTAGCATCAAAAATGCACAGTATTTCCATTACCATTCCTCAGGTTTAGGTGGGACTACAAAAGTTGTGGCAATAAACATGGCCAGCCTCTGGAGGGGATTCAAACCTGGGCACCTCCATGCAGAAAAGGTCACACATTAATGATATGCTGAATTTAGAAAGCCTGAACTCCCATTCTCAGAGGGTTTTTTTGGAGGCCTTTAGCAATCAGAGAGGTTCCCAAGAGCCAGCTGAGAGTTAAGGACAGCCTGCAAATGCAAATGGCAAATTGTCACAGATCACTCTGTTCCCGCTGTGTGTGCCCAAGCAGGAGTGATGGTGGCATTTAGGAGCAGGGAACATTTACAGAAGAGAAGGGCTTTATTAGAGAGGAGATCTTGGAGGGACAGCCTCCCTCAAGCTGGGGAGACACTGGTGCTGCCCACACAGACTCACATGCTGAAGTTCTCAGGGAGGAAGCAGCGGTTCCTGAGCAAACCTGCCCACAGCTGGACTCCCACAATGCCAAAGATGAAGAAGACAAAGAAGCAGAGGAGGAGGACATTCCCCAGCATGGGCAGTGTGTCCAAAAGCAGCGTCACCAGGATGCGCATACCTGAGGCAAAGGGGAAAAGGTCACGTTGAATTTTCTTGTTCCAGCTATGTCCTCCTGACCTTTGCCTTTCCACTGACAATTTTCCACCTGTATTTCCTTATATTCTTTTCCTTCTTTTGTCACCCACATGTGGCTTGTGAACAGTCACAGATTCCCATCCCCTTTGGCTTTCCCTCCCCAAGCCCCTGGAACACTCCCCTTCATTCGTGCTGCACTCCTGGACCTACCTTCCCTGCTCCTCAGGTCCTCTTCTCCAAAGACTTCTAGCAATTATGTTTCCTTTCTTTCCTCAGATTAAATCCTTATGTTCTCCTTTGCTCAATCATATTTCTTTATCCACTCAGTATATTTCAAAATTCCCTTCCCTCCCTATTTCTGCTCATCTACCCTAAATGCCCTCTCTTCCTTAAAATACAGGACTCTCTCTGGCAGTTAATTCTCACAAGTTCAGGAACAGCCAGTTCTGTAACAAAGACAAATTGATGGTGACTTCAACTTGACATTTACACACAAAAAAATTGATTTCATCTGACATCTGTGTAATATTCTGCTCATCTCTCACTCTCCTTCTTTCCCCATGTTCTGCATTCTCTCACTTGCTTGTATTGACTTTTATCTAAAGAAAGCTTTACTGTTGCACCCTTTACTTTGATACTTCAGGAAGAGTTTTTTCTCTTATTCTGATGCTGTCACCTCCTTTCTCAGGGTTTCTCTTTTACTCCTTTACTGGGGAACAACCACCTTGCATCAACTCCTAATTAACTAAAATTACTTTCTGTGATTATTGCATTGATCATCATACGAAGCTCATTTTTCATCTTTCCCACCTTGCATTTCTATCCCACTGTAACTACATTGCAGAGAAGACAAGATAAATTACCCAGGATTTCAAAACACATTAAGTAAATTACATCTCCAGTTGACAGTGGTGGATAAATTCAGCTGTCCACCAGTTCAGCAGTGGGGATAAAAAAAAAAAAAACCACAAACATTGCAAACAGGATTCTGAAGCTTCTGTAATGATTGAAATATCAGCAGAAAAGCTAGATTAAGTTCAAGAGTCAGGAGCAGGAAAATAAATAGATCCCAGGCACTTCCAGCATCAGCAGAGAGAACTGAAGCTGATTAGTTCTCATCTAGGCATCGGGCCAGTTCAGAGAGGGGAGTGCAGACTTGGATTTAATTTGGCTGAAGCAGTACTGGATTTGATGACCAGGATTGTAAGACCAGGAAAAGGATGCTTCTAGTACACTTGTACTTAACATCCCTGATCCACAGTGCACCTGAGAGGGACAGTGCTCAATGTCTCTCTTGGAGCACTGGAATTTGCCCAGCATGGGGCAGTGGGAGGGTTTGTGATGGCCAGTGCCATGTGGGGCTGGGCTGCCATGCAGCAGCAGACAATGCCATCCTCTGCTGCTTAAAGCAGGGCTGAGACCCTCGTCCATGACCTGAAACACCAGGACTCAAGAGGCACTGCCCATCCCAGCCAGGTCTGCTCTGGAGATGCTGGGGTTTGGGCTGTATGGACCAGCTCTGGGGGCCTCAGCACCTCCCAGGGAGCTCTCTCCAGGCACAACGAGACTTCCTCACCCCAGTTTCTCCAGGGAAGGATGGAG
This sequence comes from Cyanistes caeruleus, assembly GCF_971803275.1. Lineage (NCBI taxonomy): Eukaryota > Metazoa > Chordata > Aves > Passeriformes > Paridae > Cyanistes > Cyanistes caeruleus. The sequence continues at coordinate 5,852,733 of NC_141719.1, read as the reverse complement.
CATCGCAGGGAGGGTGGGAAGAGCATGGCTCAGACCCCTCTGCCTGTACTGCCTGGCAAAGGCTCAGTCAATTCCCTATCACCTGCAGCCCTTTAGCATCTTCCTCACACCCTCTTCAGATGAGAAAGGAAGATGCCTGAAGACAGTCCTGGATAATTTACTGACTCATCTCTGATGCCACAGGTGTCATAAGGAACCCAGATAGCGGTGGTTGTCAGGCTTGGACAAATGTTTGAGCTGTGCTGTAAGATCAAAGCCTCTGGGTTTGCCTTTCCATCTTTGGGGCATGGATCCAGACACCTGGCCCCAGGAGGGAGGAATAAGGATCTGACTTACTGGGGACCCTGTTAATGGCCCTGAGTGGCCGCAGGACTCGGACGGTGCGGACGGCTGAGAAGCTGACATTCTGCAGGTCCAGGGAATACTCCAGCATCCTGAGAAAGACACAAAAACACGGAGGAGTGTAGGGATCCAGTGGAGAAATGTTAGATTACCAAACATCAAATGCCAACCACTCACAGAGGGACTTGTTACTGCATCTCTCCCATCAGGAAAGTTTGCCAGAAGAATTAATTAAGATTTGTTTGCATGTCAGGATAAAGTCAATGAGGGGGAATGTGATACACCAGCTCACACAGCCAAGATCTCTCTCTCTCTCTCTTCTGCTTTGGTTACTGGTTTGCACAGGGCCAGGCAGAAGCTTCTGAAAGTCCCTGCACACTTTAGAGAGGAAATTCCCAGGCATAGCCCTGTTTTTATCAATTTTGCAGATACTGTAATGAATCTGAGTTTGTTGTACTGAGCACCACCACAGTCCTGAAAGGAAGAACTGGTGCAGACCCCTCTGTGGGCCATAGGAGATGAGCAGCACAGGCCTCTGAGCTCTGCTTCCTCTGTCCAGCAGAGACCCTTGGCAGGTGGGACCAAAACTGATGACACTTGCAGATAGAAAATGGGGCCAACATGGACCTAGAAACCCCCCAGTGCTCCCACTGTCTGACAGGGCTATTTCCCAGCTCAGGACACAGAGGAACAACATTCACAGGACTTAGGATGCACCTGGATGGCTGCAAGTCCCTGGGGTGCCCCAGCACCTCTCACTCTTCTCAAGCAACACAGAGTCATCAGTCACAACACCTCCAGGACTTTGCTCCCTGGCTGTGGGAAGGTCCAAGAGCTCTGCCCAGAATATTCTTGAAGAGGCAGACAGGCAAAGGTAAGGAAGACAACCCTGAGGCTCCCTGGACAGTCAGGCTCCCACTGCCACAGACAACCACCACATACTAATCTCTTCTGAAAAATTCCATCTCCAAACAAGCTGGGTGGTTCCCTCCCTCCAACTCTGATGGCTACAAGCCTAACTTCCAACCTGAATTTATTCAGGACAAGCTCATATCCGTCTGTTCTTACGGCAGCACTGTCTTGAAAGCAGCTTCTCTAGCTGTTATTTGTCCCTGATGTTTACCTACCCATGTGTTTACAGAGGACAAAGCACATCTTCTCTCAGCCTTGATTTTGCAAAGTCAAACAAATCAGGTTCTTCCAGCCCCATCTCACAGACAGGCTCCCTGCTTCTCAGTCACAACCTTCCTCCATGCTTGCCTTGGTCTGAATTAATCTCACCTGATCAGGCATCAAGTTTCTGGAGGAGGTTTTGGTCACTCCTGGCTCCAAGGCATCAGTGCTGCCCCTTTCCTCCCTGCTGGAAATCCCATAGGATCCATCCATCAGAGCAGTGTTGGGTTTACCATGACAGCAGCACACTGCAGGCTTCTGTTCTTGCTGTGACCAGCCAAACCCACTCTCCTCCCTCCTGGTCTCCAGCAGGTAAGGGGTGCCCCAGGGTGGAGAAGGCTTCTTCTTGCCTTCTCCAAATAAACAAATGCCAGCCCCAAATAAACAACTCCACAATCAATGCAGTGAGGCTTGACCTGATAGGCTCTAATGAGGATGATGACGATGATCAAACCATATCTAAGACCAAAATAACCTCAACATATTCCTCTCTGCTTAGCTGACCCCCACAGCAATGGGACAGTTCCAGGAGATGGAGGTTGGGCAGGCAGATATAGATGCCACAGATTTGTTCTCAGCTGCTGACCAGAAAGGAGGGCAGTGTGTTCAGAAAATCCCACCTGACCTGGGGGTAGAAAACTTCCTCAGTGCACACAATGTGTGCATTGCCCCTGCACTGGGCAAGCTTTGGCTAAGGTGAGGAGAAGGGCAGCGCTTTCCCTGGCTTTCATTGCCTCGGGTTTCACTCGCTGTTCAAAAAGATTTCTGTGTGGCTGGCAATATCCAGGTAAAAAGCCCATATCAAACATACGGTTTTTCTTTCATCCATTATTAAAACAGAGGCTGCCAGCAAAATTCAGAGCAGCACGTGGTTACATGCACCAAGACAAATCATTTTCTGATTAATGACAGCTCCAGACACACTTCTAGAGACGTGAGTGCTTGTAAGCTGCAAAGGATGTGCTGTAAAATGCATTTTGATTTAACTTATTAAAGAACAATTATAATGCCAAATTTAAAGGAACAAGCTGAACAACAAACCAGAGGCTTGAGAAAAGACTTGAACACCAAGACCAAGAGCAAGAAGGTGGTCTCCTGCCTGTGTTGCTGGACACTGCTACCAGAACTGCAGCACCACAGAGTACAGGGTCCACACCTTGCTGGCAACCAACAGCTCAAGTGCCTTGAGAGAACCCAGTATTAGAGAAAAAAATGTCAGTAAAGAACAGTCACTAAAGAGCAAGCCCAGTGAGAACACCACCAGTCCCCAGCTCTAAGGTCACTTCCCAAGGCAAGGGGAAGCAGGGGAGGATTCAATCCACATCCCTGGCATAGGGGAGATACTCAGGGAGAGCAAATGTCAGGTTGTCACCAGCTGGTGAGGTGACAGGTACATTTACCAGCATATATAGCATTTATGCATCGGGAATCTGCAGTGTAAAAGGCTCCTGATGAAGCTTCAATTCAAATGTCATCTCTGCTCAGAGGGGAAGGCACGATGCCTGTCAGCGCCGCTGCCACCACCCTGGTGCCCAGCCAAGTTAAAGGCTCAGAGAGAAACTCAGCATTAAATAGGATGGATTCACAGCTCGTCAGGGTGATCAGCAGCCCCCGATCACTGGAGTTATTCAGAAGGAAAGCGGAAATATTTAGGACTTTCTAAGAATAAAAGTGGAGCATCTGCAAAGCCAGACGTACAACGCGCTGCTGGTGGGAGGCAGAGAAGGAGCTGATGCAAACCTTTGGCAAATGCTTCTCCAAGCAGGAAAACTCCCAGAGCTCAGCTGACAGGCAGCAGGGATGGCTCAGGATAGACCAGGCAGGTGAAACTCCTTCCTATTCCACCTGGAGACTGTGAGAGTTGGAGCACGCTGGGGTTTCTGTCATGTAAAACCCAAGGCACTGGGAAGGACAGCCTGAGTGAAATGCCAGGCAGCCACCCTGAGGCAAAGAGGCTTTCAGAAGTGATGCTCAGGACATCACAGGAAGGGTTCAAGGGGCTCTGCTTACCCAGAGAGCCTCTAACAGGGCACAGAAATTCCAGCAAAGTCCTTCCCACACCTAGGCAGCAGTGCTTCTCTGAAGCAGCCTGTTCCCAGCCCTGACTGCTCCCACTGCCAGGATCACTCCTGCTCAGCAAGGAGATGTGAAAACCCAGCAGAGTCACACAGACAGTTTCTGCTGAGGGCATTTTTCCAAGGAAAGCTTGAACTCTCCCCTTTCACAGCTGTGTGCTGGGACTGCTGCACAACCAGGGGATGTGACCAAGATCACATGAGGAACTGGTGGCAAAGTGGCTGCAGGCAAGGCAACCCTGAGAGCTGCCCACCCCTGCACGCTCAGAGCCCTGCACTGCTGGGGAGAGATAGGCTGACATTCATTCAGCATTAAAAAGCTTCCAAAACTGGGCATACAGACACCCTTTATCTACAAAGCACAGCCATCAGTGGGTGATGCTAAGCCATCAGTGCTGGAAAAGACAAGGGGAAATCATTTAGGTGGCGTTGTATCTTCAGAAAGCTGGAATGAAATTTCCCCTGGCTCTCACCAGCTTGGCTGTGCTCTGCTTTCACTCAGCGGTTGCATTTGGAGCCTTGCAAGTCTCACCGCATTCGTGGGTGTTGCTTAATTTTAAAAATACTCATTTCAATCAAGCTGAATAGAAGAAAAAGAATAGCACACAGAGAGCATGAACCCTGCAGCCTGCTGGATCTGGCTGCACCATGTGTCCCAGCCAGGACACTTGACTAATGAGGCTTTTGAAGCAGCGGCAAGTTCAGCTAAGAACTGAAAGAAACTAAAGATTTACCTTTTTTTAAGTCCTAAAACTTAAAACCCCAGGCTTTTCACAGGTGGATTTGAGTCAGCTCAGCTGTGAGGGAGACTGCTGAGGGTTTTCTTTTACCCAGCAGGTTTCTGTGAGTCAGGATGCAGCTTGTTCAGGATGCTCTGCTCTGAAGGCTGTGGGAAGGCAGCACAGAGCATCCACAGCCATGGATTTCATCTGTGCCCAGGCCCTGGCTACCCTTTATGCACCCAAAAGGAACTTAAAGCATTAAATTGCACAGCTAATATCGAATTCCTGGAGGTTCATGACGATGAGTATTGGCTTGATGTTGTTCTGGCGCTCCTGCTCAGAACACAAAGCACCTAATTTGGGATTAGTCAGGACACAGCGGGGCCCCAGAGGAGGCTCCCAGTTTCCAGGACACTCATATCCATCCTGGAAAGCCCTGGAGAAGGCCAGGCTCCTGGGAGAGGGTTTGGTGCAGCTTTCCCTGCAGCCCAGAGGGGCTGTGGCTGTGGCAGTGGCTGCACATTGGGTAATTGCATGTGCAAATCAGCCTCTTACATGGGCAATTACACCCCAGTGCTTGCTTGGGGTGCCCAGGCACCACAGAGGGCACTGCTGCCATGTCCTCACGTGCTGCTCCTCAGCTCAGACAGCTCAGCTGAGGTACAGGAGGTGAAAAAGCAACATTCATCCTGCCTCCCTGTTTTTAAGGGATGAAAAGACTAATATATTGGGGGAAGAACAGCCTTTGCAGCGGGAGGCTGTAGCAGGGGCTCCTGTAGGCAGCTCCACACCAGCTCTTCCTTCCCTATGTCTGAACCAGGGAGCTGAAACAGCCCCTTGATCAGCCTTGTACAGCTCAAACGCCCTTCAGAGGAGCCCTGCCTGCCCGTGGAGAGATCTGGAACTGTGGGGTGAAGACCACATGCTGGAAGCTTCACCCAGAGCACCCAGCAGAAATCCTGCTCTGGCTGCTGCAGCCATGGGATCACAGCTCCCTGCAGAGACCTGTCTGGCACCACAGCCCTCCTTCCAATTTCTGAGCTAAAGAGTTTTCAAACCCCATCCAGATTTAGATGGAGCAGGGATGGGATGGGGGCTGTGGCATCCCTTTCTCTCCTGTCACTTATGAACACAACAGGGCTTCCTGCAGCCTGTTTTATCCCTAAAATTCAATGCTCAAAACCAGGAGGGAGAAAGACATCCTTAAGGTTATTTATGAAGGCTTCAGTGGAGCTCACTGTTTAATACAGCCTTCAACAGAGAGAGAAAAAAATCATAACAAACATCAGAAATGTTCAGGAAGCAAAGAGAGAAAGAAGTGGTGTCTGTTCCTGAATTAAGTAGCCTGCCAACCACCTCCAGCCCCAGCTCCTCTTCAGTCATAAGCAAAATATTCCAGAAGTGTTTAACTTTCCTACAAAGCCTTTGAAGAGGCTTGTTACCATTACAATGAGCAAAACACAAACAGGGCTCCTCAGTCTTGGCCAAACAACTGCCTGAGCCTGGAGTAACCACAGACCCACACAGCTCAAACAGGGGATGAGGCACAGCTCTGCTTGGTGGGGAGCAGAACATGAGCACAGGAAGGCAGAGAGGAACCCCATGAGCTCTTAAAGCTCCAAATTATCCCCTGGTGTAAAGCTCTCTCACAGGAAAAGAATAAACCATTAGGGATTTTTGTTGTTTGGGGTTAGAATCATGGAATAGAATCATAAAATCTCCTGGGCTGGAAGGGAACCACAAAGATCAAAGCCAAGCTCCTGGCCCTGCACAGGATAACTCCAAAATCACACCATGGGATTATTTGATGAGGATGACTTAAAGCCCATTTCAGTCTAGGTGGATGCAGAGGTTCATGGAAGTCCTTATCTGAACAAAACCAGAAGAAGCTGTGCTCCTGCAAGCTGCTGGGGCTGCAGCAAAGTGTGGGGCTAGAGCTGTCTGCAGCTGAGCAGAAGGGAGATCTCAGTCTGTGGCTTCCCTCTTCCCACAGACTGAGCAGAGAAGGTGTTCCCATGCCCTGCCAGGAAGATGGTGCCTGCTGGGTCCTGCAGGGGCCAGGGAGACACCCAGTCAGGGCACAGCTCCATCCCACAGCTCTGCCTTACCAGCCCAAGCCTCAGTTAGCGTTAAACCAAAACCACTTCTGCATATTTTGGGATGCAAACAAGCATCCATCCTCAGCACATCTGTGTCTTATGCTGGGAGATGTCAAAATAATATTGAATCATCTTTAGAGGGCAAGAGCTGCTTGCAATGCCTGTTCACCTTCAAAGTGTTCTCTCGCAAGCAAACTCCCCAAATCCCCTCCTCTAAAAATAATGCAACATAATTATGCCATTCATCACTTTTTTTTCCCTCCCCATTTTCCCCACACAACTCTGTAACCTACAGCCAAAGCCATGTTTCCCTAAGCAGAGTTTTGATAATACAGCACTATTCTCATCTCCAGCAAGTTTTACTGTAATTACAGAAATGTGCTGCAGACATTACACACTCTACAATTAGCACAAATTGCATTGCATTGTCACAAAGAAGTCATTTACTCTCCATGAGTTCATGAGATTGGTCTGGACAGTTTAACAGGGATGAGAAGCACTTATTGGCTTCCCACACAAGTGGCCAGCAGGAGCAAGGACAAGAGGCTCTCCCAGACCTCCAAGAGACAGATCTGCGACAAAAATGCACAAAAAGGTTTCTCCACAATCATAACCTCTGTCAGGTCTAGAAAGTTCTCAGAGAATGGGGAAGATGACAATTGGGGATTCTTTTTGGGGGTGGGGGGCAGTGTGGGTTGAAGCCTATTCTAAACTGGTAGTGGCTGGGAAGGATTTCTCTGGATTTCTCTGGATGCTGTGCCCATGGGAGTGTCCAGCCCCAGTATGACAGGCTTTCCCCACCTGATGCCCCACAGATACAGTTTGCTGCTTCCCCTCTCCCCTGACATCACTTTCTGCAGCCCATCAGAAGGGAAGGGGCAGGGAAAGCAGGAGAGCCAGCCACTCCTGCTGGGTGCTGAGGAGCTCACACTCTGCTGCTGCTGCTTCCCTCCTCCCACGTCTTGCACACCAAGGGCAGAGAAAAATGTGAAGGCAGAAACAGAGTTGCTTCATTGTGGTCAGCAGGACTACATGGAAACCTTAATCCCCTGCCCTGGCATTTCACTGGGGAAGCTGTGAGGCCTCCATAAAAACATGACTCCCTTTACCTGGTATCACAGAGCTGGGTTTTGAGGACTGCCCTTGGCACACACTCTCCAGGGCCCCAGTTTGGCTCTGGCCTCTGTCCTGACACCTGCTCTGATGCAGGATTCCTCCATGCAGAGCTCATCCCTTGCTCTGCTGTGAGCACCATGGGCCAGGTGCCCATTGGGGAAGTTTGCCCCATTTGGGAACCAAAGAGCTGCACTAAGGGCTACCTGAGGAATTTCCCTCTGTCTGGTTGGGATTTGACCCTGCAGCACTTTTATCCCTTATCCCTTACAGTGTTTTTTACCTTTATCTTAGGTCTACTAAGGGCTTGAGCTCTTTATTTTTTTTCTCTGCTACAGCAGTGGCCCATTCCTGCAGCCCCTTTGGCTTTCCCTGGCACTCAGCAGGCTCCCCAGGATCACAGCAACACTCTGGGTCGGATGCAGCACCCCAGGATAGATGGGCTAGGACTGGAGGAGAGCACAAGGGCACATAAGGGGGCAGAGAAAGCCAGTGCTGGAGGAGGAGAGGCTATGCTTTGTGTTTAAATCCAGTTTGATCCTTTGCTGGCTGAATTGGTTTTGACAGGGCCCAGATGGGAGCAGTTCATTCACATGAAGGAAAGAGCCATCACTTCCTGAAAGGCAAAGCTGACCTGGCAGGAGGCACGAGAGGGTCAGGCTGCCACGCTGTAAAAAAACGGCAGCAAAAAATGCCTCTGCATGTTGGGGAAGGGGGAGCAGCTGCTTCAGGGGGGGATCTGTGCCATGGTGTGGCTCTGCCCAGGAAGGAGATAACTCTCACATACCCAAACACCTGGCCAGGTGCAGAGGATATGAAGAGATTTCTTTGCTTAAGCAAAAAGAAGTGTGATATTTTGGCATAGGAATAAGGATGGAACCTGCTGGTGTCCCTCTACAGTGAGGTCTCATCATGGTGGGGTCCCCACAGGAGGACATCAGGGATAATTCTGGCTCCAAAGGCTTTGCAAGATCAACAGGCAAAGGCAGGACCAGGCTGGGAGGACAAGGTGGCAGCACCCTGGCACAGTGGAGTTGGGAACAGCCTAGCATCCATGACCATGCTTCCCCAGATGGGATGTCTGGCCTTGCTTGGGTTGGGCTCTTCATCACAGTTAATTCCAGTATAAGACATAATAAATGAGAAGAAATCAAGGTGGCTTAGCAAGCTCCAGCCCTTGGATGTGCTGCTGGTATCTACAACCCTACCAGACCTGATTGGACCTGCGGTTCCCTCTTGTCCAGCATCCCATCACTGCTGTCCCTAACATTGCTCAGACATTTCAGGAGGAAACCCTGAGCCTTCTCCTGACCTGAGGAGTCAGAGGCTGGTGGGGCTGGAAAGTAGGAGGTTGTGGCTTCCTGCAGAAGACAGGGTTTTGGGGACAATTACAGCTCCTGGGTCTGAAGCTCACTGCATTTTTTCACCTCTGCAACAATGAATTTTTCAAGCCACAGATGCACTGGGAGACTTGGCATCTCCATTTTACTTCTCCCAGCTGACTAGCAGAAGCGTTGGGCCATGTCCCTGTGAGTCCAGCAATGGGAAAACTCATTAAGGTGTTGCCCTTCTTGGGCCACACCAAACCCACGCCAGACAAACAAGCTGGGAGGGGCCTCTGCTTCTTTCCAATAAAATCTAGAAAATTTGATCCCTAGCTCTATCAAAAGAGGCAAAACCCCACTGTTTTCCCAAAAGTCTTGAGGCTCCTGGGGCGGGGGAGGCAAGGGCCAGCAAGAGATTCATATGTCAGAGAAACTCAGCTTGCTGGCCAGTGGCCAAGGACTTTTCATGTGGATTCCCAGCCTCAGCCAGGAGACTCTCAGATGCTGGAAGAGCCTTTAATTCAAACCAGGTGCCTCTGAAAGGAAAACACTCAGAAAGGCAAACTTGATCTCTTTCTCTCAAGAAAAAAAAAAACAAAAGGTATAAAAATGAGGGCAATCGAGCACATTTCAGTGAATGATCCCTCCTGGCACAGCCTCTGTGCTCCCAGCTGCCCACTCCAACCATGGAAACCAAAACCTCTCGTGGGCTAGAGGGAGAAAAGCCAAGCTCAGCGCCCAGCAAAGGAGCCTCAGGGCATGGGCTGGTCAAAATCCACCACAAACAACTTTTGTCACCCTGCCCTGCTCTGTCCCTGAGCTGAGCATCAGCTCTCCCTCAAGCTACTGAGAGCACCAGAGGGGCTCTCTGCAGCTCGGGAGTGATCCCTGCTGGGAAGCTGGGATGGATGAACACCAATGGCACCAACACCAGCCAGCCCCCAGCCTTCCCTGCTGCAAACCAGCTGCTCCCCCAAATCCAGTGCTTGCCAAGCAGAGCCATAAATAACAACTGAGAAACCCAGGAGGAAGGGGACCTGCCTCCCCAGACCTACCCTGCAATGACGATGAAGAAGTCCAGGCGGTTCCATGTGTCTCCCAGGTAGCATTTCTTCCCAAAAATCCCCAGCGCAATCATTTTGACGATCATTTCCACAGCAAAGAAGGCAAAGATGAAGTCATCAAAGCTCTGCAAAAGAAAGGGAGGGAGGAGGGATGCTCCTGCACACTTGCACCGAGGGAGGGAATTAGAAACCCGAGTCCAGCAAGGTCTCCTTTTGCACCTCTAAAAGCTAAACTCCCGGGAAGAAGCTGTGCTGAGAGCAGCCCTGTGTGTGTTCCCCAGCCCAGATGGTCCAACAGCACCCCCAGTGCCAGGATAACGGGACAAGGATATTTTGGGCTCTGCTTTCACTGACCACTAGATAGATGGTTGGCCTTCCCCAAGCACTGCAAGAAAGGCTTGGCAAGGCTGAGGCTGGCACAGCCTGGCAGGGGCTTTGCCTGACAGCACCGCGTGTTCTCACCCGAGCACCAAAACCAGCGTTTTCCCAGTGCTGACACCACAGGCAGGACCTGCCATCCTGTGACACAATGCCACCGTGGCTGCAGCCAGCTCAGTCCTTCCATCTCCACATCCACCTGAGGCTGCTGTGGGGCTTCCAGCAGCCCCCGTACCTGGAGTATCCTGCAGCGTGGCGAGTCGCAGGCGATGTCCTCGCAGGGGTGGAACATGCCCAGCGTCACACAGTTGAGCAGGATCACCAGCATGCTGACCCTCTCAAACCACCTGCACACACCCGTCAAGGAGCCAACACACCCACAAGTGCATCCATGAGAAGCCACAAGTGAATTGGAAAAGTTTTCCTGGTCTTTAAGGCCAGGAGCAGAGCAGCTCCCCTACACCAGGCACTCTCTGGGTTTACAGCTTTAGATGCCTGCATGTGTTCTCCCCATGCTGCCATCAGTGGCTACAGCTGACGTGAAAACCACTCTAAAATGGAAGTTTCATGGCAAGAGTGCTGAGTGCTGATGTGATGGATTAAAAGATTTAATTAAATGAGCGATATCAACTTTTAGAAAAAAAACCTAAAAAACCCCACACCATTAATTTCCTTTCCTGGCGTTTTACGGAAAAGCACTTTAACAACATTACAATTTCTATTAACCATGTCACAGCTTATCCCAGGGGTGTTTCCCTGAAGCCACTGCTTGAACTTTCATTCCCAATCCAAATTAAGACTGCCAAAACAATTAATGAACTGCCTAAAAGCCTTTAAGTGAAAGCCAGCAGAGCCCATTCCCTACCCTGCCTCCTGCCTCTCGGAGCAATTTTTAAAGAGCCGAGCTGCTGGGACAGATGTTGGATGCACTTTTGGGGCAGGATAAAGTGTGTTTCTGCAGCACATCCCCACAGGGATGCCTCAAACCTCGTACCCAATTCCTGCATCCTTCTGACAGCATTTCCAAGAGCACAGAGACGGGAAATGCAGGCACGGGTTCAGTGTGATGCTGGGGTTATCTTCCAGCATGAAAAACACCCTCTCAACTGCCAGAACCCACAGGCAGCAGGGCCATGCTCCTGCCTGAGTGCCAGCAGCAGCTTCTGTGCTCCAGGAAAATAAGCATGGCCCTTGTCAGACAAGAGTTTTCACTACAACACAGCAGCGGGTGGAGTTGGGAAGCCCGTGCTGCAGCGCTGTGTGCCTGGGGAAGGGGAAGGTGAAGATGAATCAGCAGGTGCCTCCCGGTGGGGCTGGGGCTGGCAGCTCCCTGCCACCCATTCTGAGTGAATCCCTGGAAAAACCACGGGGGGCTGAGTCACGGCTTGGTTGTCAGCAATCTGGATCTTTTGATCAGGAGAAATATTTACAGGATATTGGGACAGACATTCCAGCTGTCAGGTCGGGGCTATGGGCTGGGATATTTACCCTAAATATAGTCCTGTGAGGGCAGGTATGGAGGGCAGCCAGAAGAGGGGCACTACTGAAGGGAATCCCCAACCTGAGGGGCTGGGAAGATCCTCCAGCAGAACCAGCTGTGCCCAGGGCTCTGACAGCAGAGAACTGTAAAGCCCTTGGGAACATAAAGAATTAAAAAACACCCTGTATGATCCCAAAGGAGTGACAGAAGGAATGTCAGCTGCATGGGCTGTGCAAGACATGCAGCAGGGAAGTGAGGAGGTCCCAGGACAGCCAGGTTGGTTGGGTCAAAACCTGCAGAGACAGATGGACACATCTCCAGACAGTCAAAGATCCATTCCAATTCTTCTGTGGCAGTGGACAAGAGCCTTCACTGGATGTGGATCTCCTCCAAACACTCCATCCCAGCTGTGGGTGCTCTGGCCCCAGTGGGCAGCTGCTGATGCTGGCTGGGGACTGCAAACTCCTGGGCAAGCAGAGATGGACATCAGCTCTGGAATCACTCTGATCTCAGCTCCTCCCTGTCCAAGACCCAGCACAGCCCCAGTGCTCACCCAGGGCAGCTGAGCAGAGCCAAGCCCAGCACAGCCCCAAGGCCAGCACAGAGGGATGAGCAAGGGCTGAAATGGAAGAGCACAGGATGGCACCAAAGACACCCTCCCTGTCCTTCCCTGGCATGCCACAGTCTGCACAGCCTCAGATGCCCCTCAGTACTCATTAGAGTGCTGGCACTGATGCCAGTGACTAATTGCAAGTGGAAGAAAGCCAGGAGAGTGCAGACCCCCAAGATGCCACAGCCTGCCACACATAGGGCACCAGCTGTGGCCAGCAGGGAGATTTGGGGACCAGCAGGGAGATTTGGAGACCAGCACCACATCTGTACCCCCAGGAGGGTCCCTGTGGTGCAGCCAGCATCACCTGTCTGCCCAAAGACACTGCCCTGGGCCAGAACCTCCCGTCTTGGCACAGCCACAGCCTCCCCCACGCTGCCCACCCTGGCTATGGTGAAGGTGCCCCCATCCTGTCCTGGGCTGCCCTCCCCACATCCCCCTTTGTCCTGCAGGAACAAACATCTGCAGGCAGGAAAACAGCCTGGAGAGGGAGGGGGACCCAGGGAGCAGGTGGGGTGTTTATTTGCTGACGGCAGAGGTTTTTTACCCCAAATTTAACTGCAGACTACTTATCAGCACATTGCTCCCTGAAGCATACACATTTCAGTCCAATATAACACTTCACCCTGATTAAATATTCCCGGGACAGGCACCCCAGCAGTGCCGAGGGCAGTATGTTAATGTGCAGCCCAGAGATCAGAAGGTTGGGGGGGTTTTTTTCCTCTTTTTTATTTTCCCCGGCTGAGTGAAAATTCAAGCTCTTTCTTCTGCTAATGGGATTTTCAGAGGCACACAAAGTGCTGCTGGCTATGGCTTTGTACCGACCCTCCTTTGAGCCGAGAGGCTGACAAAGGGAAACTCTTCAATTAGCAAAAGTAGAAGGTGCTTTTTTGAATGCCTCTCACCGCTGAAGTGCAGGCAGGGAAGGGGCAAAGGAGCTCTGGGGAAGCACCAGGGACAGAGTTGATCCCTGGCCAGCAGCTGAGGTGAGGAGGAGAATACCTGAAAGGAGGAGCAGAGGTGGCATTGCCACCACCCCAGGGTTGAGCTGAGCCTACAGCCTTCACTGCATCAGATAAATATTTGCTGGCCCTCAGGGTCCTGCCTCCTCCTCACACCAAGCAGAGCTGATATTTAAAAGAAAAAGGATTTATAATGGGGTTCATGCCCATATAGAAGGTGATCACCCCATCCACCCCACCCCAGGGGGGTCAGAAAATCACCACTTTTAAGGGTCACCCACTCATCCCAGCGTATTCTTAAAAATCCACATTTTTATGATCAACGCGCTCAGGCAAGCAGCCAAAATCCTCAGAGATTCTTTTCAACTAAAAAAAAATCTGTTTCTGCCACACAGAAATTCGCAGTAACGCTTCCGTTGTAACCTGACTCTTAAAATTCATAAGATAGAGAGAACAAAAAAAAAAAAAAAAAAAAAGAAGGAAAATTTCCAGAAGTCACTTGCTTGTTACAAAAGGAGACTTTTCACAGAGCAAGAGCCCCCAGCCCCTTCCCAGCCAGTGCCACCTGCCTGTGCTCCACAGCACCTGACCTTTTGTAATTAAGAGTCCCTGATTCAATTAGCCAGAACTACACAGCCTAACATAATTAAAAGAGAAAGATATTGCATTATGCTTGCTATGATGTGGTTGCAGCAGTTTGGATCAAATTCAAGAGTGAGTGAATTAAACGGGGATCTGTTGCCCGAGGGCAGCAGTCAGCAGGTGATGCGCTCTGTCCTCCGAGCAGCCAGAGCACCTGCACTGCTCCTGCTGGGCTCTGGGCTGGGCAGGAGGTACCTGTGTGCCCCAGAGATGGGGGCTCCTTTCCCTGGGGGGACTGCCACTGACTGAGCCGAGTTTGGAGGGGAGAGTTTGGTGACACTCTGCAGGGACACATGCTCTTCTATGAGATTAATGTTTATTTCTTCTTTTGATGCGTTACTATCCCCAGGTAGCTCCCACCATTCCCCCTCTCCCCTGAGCTCTCCTCCAACTCTCCTCGCAAGCAGCAGCTCCCAGGACAGGTGCTGCTGTCCTGGCCCTGCTGGGAAGTGGGGTGGGACAGCCCTGTGTCCCCACCCTGTGATGGGAGCAGGGCTCCGTGGCCAAGGGGGCAACCCTGGAGCACTGGGGGCTGCACGTCTGTGCCAGGCAATGAAACTCCACCACAGCAATGCATAAACCCCCCCAGATCCACACAGCTGACACTGGGCTCTCTCTGCTGCCTGTTTTTTAGGGCAAGGAGTCGTTTTTTGGACCCAGGGATCGTATCCAGGACCGAGTCCCTCATCAGCCCACAGCCATCACTTCTGTGCCAGGAGAAGCCCTCACTCACTGGAAGAGTGGCTGGGATTTGACAAATGTGTGGAAAGCACTGGCAAGGCCTGGAATTTTTTGTGCAAATGTGATGTGAAAATTGGGTTGAAATGACAGCCTTCCCCTGCAGTGTCACCAAGTCCCACCAGCTTAGGAGTGACATCGGGATAAGCTGCAGACATTAATAAGAGTGGAGTTTTTAGCTTCATTCATATCATCAGTTCCAGAAATAGCCCTTTTGACAGAAGCATAATGGCACTTCCAGGGCCTGGCCTTTGGGGGGTTGGGAGAAGGGAGGGACTAAAATCCTAAAACATTAATTTAGGCTGTTTGCAAGGGAAGTTAAAAGTCTTCAGAATTAATCTGCCTCATAGATGGAAATAATAACCCCTTCCCAGGTTTGCCTCTGAGTGCACCAAGCCAACAGGAAAAGGCTCTTCATGTCATGCCCAGTTAAAGGTTACAGTATTCCCATCACAATCCTGGACATTTAATTAGACTTATTTTTTTCCTACCACATTCCTTCGAGAGCTGGCAAACCAGCCTCTGTATTTTGCTTTTAGCATTTGCAGGAGGTATTTCCACCTCTGTGGATGCAGCAGTGCCAGAGGTGCTCTCTACCCAGTGAATCCAATTCCCTGAGCTGCAGCCAAGCACTGGCAGGGATCTCCCCCTGCTCACTGTAACAGGGTCTCTACCCTACAGCTTTGCCCCCCCAGATGCTTTTCCAGGCCTGCTCCCACTTATCCCTCTGAGGGACACAAGCACAGGGTGAAGCAGGGAAGGTGCTGCAGGTTTAGAGCCCTTCCTGCAGCATCACAGCACCACAGGAGCAGCAGATGTGCTTTTCCCTGGCAGGATGGAAGAGCCAGAGCGGGCAGGGCACACGTGTGTGATGGAGCACTTGCCTCCAGCCCTGCAGTCTGCAGGGATTTGTGCCAGGCAAGTCCCATCACCGGGGCATTCCTGGAAAGCAAAGCTGAGAGGCTCCTCCAGTGGGGCTGCACAGAGGGGTTTAAAAATTCAAGCACTTCTCAGAGCGTTTCCATTTCCACCGCGTGGCCATCTGCCCCATCCTGGGTCACTGCAGCTGGCAGGCTGAGGACACACTGCCAGGAGCTGGCATGACCCCACTGAGCCTGGCATATCTCCATCCACAGAATCTGAGCCAGGAAAAAGCCAGGCAGGACCATCCCTGCCTCATCACTGCTTTGCAGCTCTTCAAAACCGCTTCCCTCCCAGCACAGACAGACCCAGGAGGTTCTTTTAATTTGTGCAGCGTCACAATTAAACCTGAGAAACCAAAACAGGGTGATTATTCATGGCAGTGTTTTTGGAAATGTCATCCCTAATTCATTTTGGCTTGCAGATGTTCAAAGGGACGCACTGCTGGCTGCTTCCCTCTGCTGTGAAAGGCAGCGCTCTGCTCCCATCCTGGCGGGACCACGGAGCCCCCAGTGGCCCCATAACACATAAAAGAGACTGTAAAGCCCAAAAGTGGAGGGAAAGGGAGGAAAAGGCAGCAATCATCATTCTTCTCCCAAGGACTCGAAACCAGCAGTGTCAGCTGCGGGCAGAGATGCTCTCCTCTGTCTGTGAGATGCAGCTGCCTCTGAAGGGAGAGGCAGGATTTGCTCAGCAGTGTGGAGAAGCCCTGCTCAGCCACCAGGTGATGAGGCAAAGAATGATGCCATGTTTAGAGGGAATGAAGAGTGACAAAAAAGGTTGGTTGGTAAAAAAACCAGCTGAAACCCTAATGAAGTTCTTATTCCTCTTACAGTTTTGATATTGTTTCCTGGTAACCTTTAGATTTCTACTTTGAGGGCTTTTTTCCAGCAACCAAAAGGGTTTAAAATCTTATTGCTTAAAGAGAGGGGAAAAAAAAAAATGAAGATGAAAAAAATCCTGCAAGCTGAGTGACTTGCATAATCGCCAAACTTCAGGAACTGGAGCTTTTAAGAAAAGCCTTACATATCACTTACAATTAACTCCTGAGCTGGGAGGGCTCAGCTGCTGGCAGCCCGTCCCTGGGACCAGCATCTACAAGGATGGGTGCTTTAAATAATGTATAATATAATTTATAATATAATAAATATTAAATATTAAATATTAAATATTAAATATTAAATATTAAATATTAAATAATAAATAATAAATAATAAATAATAAATAATAAATAATAAATAATAAATAATAAATATTATTATATAATGTGATATGACTTGATATAATATGATATAACTTGATATAATATGATATTATATTTATATGATAGGATATGATAGGATATGCTAGGATATTATATGATATAATATAATTAATAAAATATAACTAATAATATAATATAATATAATTATTATATATAATATATATTATAATTATAATATATAGTTATATATTATATAATTATAATAAATATTATAATTTATAATATATATAAATTATATATTCATAATATATAATATATATATTTATATATAATATATATAAATTATATATTTATATTATCATATATAATATATTGTATATATTATATATAATATATTGTATTATTATATATTATATTTTATTGTATTATATTATATTATATTATATTATATTATATTATATATATATTATAATATAATATAATATATCATGCAGGAGCACTTTAAGCTAAATTTATTTTGGCTTCTCATCCCAGTTCTTCCCTCCTCCTCATGCCTGTCTCAGCACCAAGAGCAGTGACCAAAAGAACAGCCCAAATGAACTGGTGCACTGGTCCAGCAGGATGGGCCAGGTGGGAGCCCCACCAGCTCCTTCACCAGCCAAAGCCATGTGCTGGGACCCTATCTCCCACTGCCCTGCATCTCCTGGAGAGAAGAATCACCTCCTGTGACAGAGACAGGGGATGGGCTCCCTCCCAGCAGCTCACACATGGCATTAACAAAGATGTTCTTATGAATAGTATAATCCTAGTTGCCAGGTCTTCCCCAGGGAGACTGAGGCTATCAGTTAAAATACTCTCAATAAGCCAAAGCCATTGCTGAGGCTCAATAACTTATTTAAGACCATTTCTTGCCCCCCACCCCAACCTTATAGAGTGCACAGTGGATGGATATGAAACCCCCAAATATATCTATTTAAACTCACTCACTGTAAACTTAATAGAAGCTGACCCTAACACTCAGCAGTGCCAGTTGCTCTCCAGGACACATCCACAACACCCACCAGTGCCACCTCCTCACGATGCACGGCCCCAGCCACACTCCAGGATGGAGAAAAATCTAATGGGAACCCAGGGAAATGCTGCAGCATAGGCAGATGCATCTTCCCCTGCTGCTCACTCAGAGTGGCACTGGTGCCAGAGGCATCTCTTCCTCACTAAGGGACTCCGGATATTTGGGATACTATTAAGTTTCTGCCATCCATGATTCTGCTTGCTGCTACACTTAAGACAAAAACTGTTATGCAAGGCTGCCTAAACAAGTTGCAGTGAAATCTTTGTAACATCCTACACCGACACATAGTTGGGATATGTCACATATTTGTCTTATTTTGTTCCTTCTTTGTCCTTTTTTTAGTCTCCTTCTACTTTTTCCCCCTTGGAAGTACGCTGGTTCCCATGGAAACAGTGATGTTATGGGTATGGACAGAGCTCCAGTGACGTCCACAAGTTCAGCATAAAAGCGGATTTATGTAACAGTTGGTGAAATGAAGGAATTGAAGGGATGGCTCTGCATGGCCACACATGTGGCATTGGGGCTGCCCTGCCAAGGAGGATCGCTGCTCAGACAATTCACACTGGAGGAGGAAGGAATGACAGGACAGGGAGGAGTTCCCAGACTCATGGAAAGATGGATGAGGATAAAACTGGTCCTAAGCATACTTATCCATATAAATTTTTTATCGATGTTTTTTTATTTATATCTTAATATTGATGTATTTCCTTGAAGAGCATCTCTCACCCTCTGCTGCTGGAGCAGTGGGTAGATGAGATCCAGGGTACCAACCCTGGGAACAGAAACTCTCCTGCCTGCACTCACTGGGAGCTGCAGAAGCACAGCCTGATCCTCGCCGCTGCCCCAGCCCCATCATCAGCTGGCAGTGCCTGGCTCCATGGCCAGGGAAGGAGATCCCCTCTGAGCCAGACCTGCCTGAAGCAGGAATGGGATCATCAGCAGGAGGCTCCTGCAGGCTTCAAAGCCTGAGCAAATCAGGCACATTTCCTCTTTTTTGCAAACCTGTGATTTAAATCCCTTCCTAGGGCAGCACACAGATGGAGGGGATGTCTCTCCTCCTCCTCCTCTGCCATCAGCCCCCAAGGAAGAAGCCTGAACAGATTCCAAACGGAGGCACTGCCATGCCCAGAGACACACCACCTTGAACCCCCACTTCCCAGAGGCTTGGCTGGCAGGCACCACACTGCACAGAGCCAAAAGCTCCAAAAATCAATGTATTAATAAAGCCAGGGAAGTGACAGGTTGATTACAGTCCCACTGCAACCCAGGGATGTGCTGGGGAGAACGAGCCTGTGCTAATTGTCCTGGCAGCTCCTCCACTTCCCTTACAAACCCTGACAAGCTCACTCTCTGCTCCCTCCAACACTGGGTTAACCCTTCTTGGCCAGGAAAACTCTGTGCCCACACCTGCAGAGCCAAAATATTCCTTGTGGAGTCAAAGTATTCCCTGTGAAGATCTGCAGCCTGCAGATCACAGGTGAAACAGGATCTCTGCCTCCCTCCACAGACCCCTCCCCAAGGGACCACTCTCCCCCCCAGCCACATCCCACTGATCTCTGAGCCCCCAAAATCCCACATGAGCTCAAACCAAATCCCAGCCTGTTAAACATTAACAAAGTGTATGAAGGATTCCTCCAGGGCAGGGAATGTCTCAGGGCAGTGCAGTGGGTCTGCAGGATCACCACCACCTCTGCTGATTAATCCAGCACATCCCTAATCACCCAGACAAGTGGATGGCAGGATGGCAGCGAGTGAGGACCACAAAACCTGGTGAACACAGGGAGAGACAGCAATTACAGCTGGTCTGCATGTTCCCTGCAGCAATCCCAGCTGGATCTCGGGCAGAGGGAGAGGGAATTCCCTCTGCTGACTGAGGGCCAAGGGGAAAGCTCAGAAGAAGAGCTCTTGGTGAGCAAAGCTAAACAAACAACCCCATTTCCATCCCAGACACATGGCCTGTTCCTACCCTGCCCTGGCCTTCCACTCATTCCCATTCACTCAGAGACACTGGGCAGGGGATGCTCATGTGCAGACTGTGACAGACAGGGAAATTATGGCACAGGGAGGGAACCCTCCTGGAGAGACAGAGCATCCCACCCTGAAGCACAGCATAGCCCTCAGCAGCAGATCCCACACTACCAGACCCACAGTGTCATCGCCAAAAAGTCCCAAAAGGCAAATAGGAGTGGGGACATTCCATCCATCCTCTTTCACCAAGCAGGGAAACGTGTCCACTGCACTGAGCAAACACCTTCCAAGCCCCTAGAGAAGCTCAGGCTCTGGGGTTTGTCCATCTGCACTCCCCCAAATCCCTTTTTTCCTGGGGGAGGAAAAAGGGACACAGGAGGAGAGGCAGAGTCCTGGCTGCAGTGGCTCCAAGAGGAGCTGATGGCCACAGCTGCACCCTTCGTGTCCCCAGCACAGTGCTTTGATTGCAAAAGGGTACAAGCTCAAAGTCCCCTGAGGAAACCTGGCCAAGCCCTACAAAAAGCTCAGAGGACAAATCCAAGGACAAACCCAGAGTAATTTTAAGCCTATGGAACAAACCAGGGCAGAAGGGCTAGAGGGCCCCTTCTCATCACATCTGAAGGGTCCAAATGGCTTAAAGCAGAGTTTGGGGACACAGACCCATGGCCCCACACCTTCTCTTTTCCCCTTCACTGCTGCTCTGACCTGGGGACGCTGGCCTGGGGTTCCCCAGGAGTTTCTGAGGGCAATGCCTGACTTGCTGTGACTGGAAGGGTGAGCTGAGGGAGAGCCTCCTCTGAGGAAACCTTTCCCTGGGAGCTGTCCCTGACCAGGGGACAACCAAGCCCTTCCCAGTTACTGGTTGACATTAGCCAATGCTGGGTACAAGTTTCTGGTCAGAGTGTTGCTGGAGAAATTCAGCTTTGGGGTGACTCAAGCCATTCACCAATTTTACCCAGCTGCAATCAGTGGGAAAAAGGATATTAAAGAAACTGTGTTTACAAAATCTGAACATGATGATGATTTTCCAAATGGCCTGCTAAAGTGTTTGATTTAGAAACCGAGCCAATGCTTCCTTTCTAAAAAAAAAAAAAAAAATCAATGTAAAATACAATATTTTGTTGCAGGTTAAGTACTAATTAGACTGGAACACTTGGAGTTTTGAAGTCTACAATCAATAAGAAAATAAGAAAAATAGCAGTTTTCAGTGAAAGCGACACAGAGCTTTCACAATGGGGATGAGTGGCAAGAAGGGCATTCTGCAGGTGGGGAAGTGGAGGTCAAGGCTACCCCAGCCCACAATCCCTGCCTTTTTCCCTGCATGGAAGAGGCTGCAGCCAGTCCACGACTGCACTGGGAGATGCTGGTGCACCTGACTCAGTTTTTGAGGTGTCTACAAGGAACACTCGTCTGCGGGAATGGAAAAATCCAGACACCACGTCAAAATCCTGCAGTGACTAAAATCCATCCCAGGCTTATGTGAAACAGCCAGGAGCAGGAAGCTGCTCCCCCCAGGGCTGAGCCATTGTGGCAGCAGGAGCTGGAGCAGGCTGTGGGGCTCAGCAGGGTTGGGTGTTTGGTCCAACTGAACCCATGGCAGGAACTCATGGATTAGCATCTCACTGGCAGAGGAGGAGGAGGGAGGTGGTAGAGGAAGGAAGAAGCAGGAGGGTAGGGTTGGGATGGTGGTCAGTATGGGAGCCAAGCTTTGCTGTGGCACTCGCATGGACACAGGGGATGTCACCCCAAAACATCTCCCAGTCTCACACACCCACACAGCTGCAGCCAGGGCAAACAGGACAAGACTAAAAGCAGGATTCACCCCACGTGCTCCAGCCCAAACTTGCCTGCCCTCAGATGTGATGTCCTATAGACGCCACACCCCACTGCCCAAATAACAAAGGTAGACCTGGAGGGAAGGGGTACAGCCCCAAGAAGCAGCAGGGACTCCACTGCAGGCTTTGCATGATGGATGTTGGATGACATCTCAGGTCTTAGAAAAGATGACAAAAGTGGCTATTTTGTACAAGTAAAGGTACATCCTATGGAATCTGCTTGCAGAGATGGCACTGCCCCTGGTTTCCTCTCCCCAGGCAAGGACAGCAGCCAGAGGGGCACAGAGTCAACCCTGCCCTCTACTCCTGCAATTCCCTCCCAGCAACCTGCTTGCTGCTAATGGGAGCCCAAGTATGATTCTGGTATTCCCAGGGGAAACAGACCAGTCCAGCCTCCCCTTCAAGCAAGGAAAGCCAAGGAGGAAGAGGATGAAGCCTGGCTGGCAGCAGGGGCAGTTCCCAGCAGCCAAGGCACAGGCAGCACTCCAGAGCTTCCCGGGAGTTTGGGGCATCATTGCAGCAGTTTGATGCTTTCAGCCTCGTGACAGGCGTTGATGTGTCCTTGCAAAGATGGGAAGTGGGAACAGGCAGGGAGTGGGGTGAGCTCAGGGTGGCAGGAAAGGGGACAAGATGGGACATGGCACCAGGGATGCTCATCCTGCTCCCAGCATCTGAAAATCCCTTTGGGTATCCCAAGGTGCTGTGACCACAGGGAGGGGGCTTTTCTTCCCAAGGATCAGGTGGACAAGCTAGCCAGGGTGCAGGGATATGCACCCATGTGGGGTAGCATCTACAGGGCTGAGGGGACTCTCAGGGAGACCCATTCCAGTGCTGCCACCCCGCAGTGGCACTGTCAGGGATCTGGCCAGTGCCCTCCTGCTGGCATGACTCAAGTGGGAATTTGTTAAACACAAAATACCCCATTTAATTAGCATCAGGCTTCAACAGCATCTAACAATAGCCAGGAAGCTCAGTGAGAGGATGGCACATCATCTGTAATGCCTTGAAAGGGCTCTGGCAGAAGCCAGGGACTGGCTCCGACCCCTATGGCTCCTCCTGTGCTGGCAGCACTGACAGTGTGGTGTCACAGACTCAAACCTCTACAAAGGGAGAGCAGGGACTGAGCCACTGCCACCTCCTAAAGCCTGTAGCCTGTGTCAAAAGCTGGCATTTAAAATTGATTTATTCCATTCATTCATTCCTGCAGAATAAGCCCCAGCACCTGCTGGGTGCCCACTGCCCTGGGAGCTTCTTGGTGTTGGAAAGAAATCAGGCAGAGAGACCCTGGCAGCTGCAAAGGCTCCATTTCCACATCCCTTCTGCAGATCGTCTTTACTGAGAGAGCTGGGAACAGGGTTTGAGCATATTTGGGTGGAAATTGTCACTTTGGGGGGATCTTTATCCTGCCAAGGGGGACTGGGCACCTTTGGTGCAGATGTCCTGACCCTCATCATCAGCAATGGCTGGACAGAGGTGAGAAACATTCTTGGCACTGAGCCCCCAATTAGAAGCTGTTAATCCTTTCCTCTCCAAAACCCTCACTAGACCCTGCTTCTGCAGCTGGATCTGGCCCTGCACACTGCTGTGTCCTGCAACAGCCCCAGGCTGCTCTCACTAAGTCTCACTCAAGGCATTTGAACCTTACTTCATGAACCTTAAACCAAATGATTTCTAATGCTTTTGATCTCCCAAAAAGCGTAATGAAAAATGTACATAACTCCCCAGGTTCCCAATCTCCTGCACATCCTCCGAGCCTTGCTCACTTTGGCTTAGGAAAAGCAACAAGGACAACCTTTGGTATTCCAAAATATCCTTGGAGCTGTTTAGTCCCAGCCCATTCAATTGCCTCCTCGCTGGGAGCCCAAGGCCAGCACCACTTGCTTTGGAGCTCAGTGGGGACCAACCCACAACCAGCTAAAAGCCACAAAGAGTCCTGATATTGGGGCTCTCAGAAGCCAGCATATAATCATGGGATCAAGGTGAAAAATTCTGCTCCAACCACCCACAAGGATTAGCAGGCAGGGGAGAGGACACAGTACAAAGCTAGCCCTTTGATTTGGCACACCAGAAACACAATGGGCATTCCTAAGCCCAGGTCTGCACTCAAACCTCAGATTTCTTTTCCCTTTTCTTTTTATATTGCCCCCCCACTCTGCATGTGACTCATCCTTAGGTGGCATCTTCAGCCAGCACACAGCTCCTGATGAGCTGCTATTGATTTACTCCATGTGCAGACAAGCTTATGGGGGAATAAGGGTTCCTTGTTCCCGCTCCAGACCCGCGTGTCCCTGCACATGGAGTTAATTAAAAAGAGCTCTGGGTGTGGGCAAGCCCTCCTCAAACCCCTGCACCTATCAAGGGCACACATCCCACCACAGCCCAACCCTTTCACACCCCAAGCCAGACTCTGGGTGATGCTCAGCAGCTGTGACAGGGGTTGGGGTTGGGGTGGCAGCCCCAGGGAAGGACCCTGCACCCCTTCCCTGTTCCCCCAGCCCAGACACAAACATGGGCTCTCCCAAAACCTCTCAAAGGGCAGCTCCTCCCAGCCAGCCACACACTCTGGCAGGAGGCTGTAATGAGAGCAAAGCGCTTTAAAATTTAATGTGGAACAAAAGAATTTCCACAAAATAAAAATTGCAGTTTCTCTTCCATTAATAAGATATTACAAGACTCGCTAAAGAGGCTGCAGTCCTCAGCTCCTGCCCTTTGCTGTCCTGTCTCCCTCTCCATCACAGCCTCATTTGTCCACTGCTGCTCCCCATGCACTTCTAACTCCTGCTCTCTGTGGTGAAAACTCTCTGAAATGGCCAAGAAAGCCCAAACTTCCCCATCTCAGCCCATCACTGATACCTCTCTCTGATCCCATGTGATTTCATAATCTGCCCTCTAATGCAAAATGGATGTTCTAACTAATAAAGTGAAAAGCAACAAAAAAGCTGAAAATAAAGCCATCAAGCACGGGACCAGTGTATGTCTGTCTCCTTTCTAATCCCATTATTGCTTTGAAATGAGCTCTAGATATTACTGCTCCATCATTTACAGCTGCTCTGGTTTCCCTCTGAACCCTGGAGACTGGACCCTGATGAATTTTACATACAGAAAAAGTGTTTTTTAACCACAACAACAGCAAGACAGACAGAAACTCAGATCAGAGCATCTCCAAGTGCTAATATTTATCTTTTCTCTGAGCCTGCAAGGAGACAAGATATTTTGGCTGAGGAAAGGAGGTGCAGAAGAAGCATGTGCAATGTATGGAGCTGAGCAGGACATGGAGGCTTTCAGGCACAATCCATTTACACCTCATAAAATTCTCATTTCTTTTGCCTGTAACAAGGGCAGTGACTGCACCAGCCCATACTAAAAATGCTGGAATATTCCACAGCATGGAATGCCTCTGTCCCAGCACAGCTCAGGTCCAGGGATGCTCAGAAGAGAAGCATGTGCTTGCAGCCTGGAGTATCAAATGCCTCATTTTACAGTGTAGGAGATTTTGGGGGAGATTTTGATCTCTGCAACACTGCAAAGTGCAACCAAATCAATTCCCTCAGGACTCTGTCCTTCCTTGTGTCCCGGTACAGGGCAGCACTCTCGGATGTCTCCAGTCTTCCTACTGAGTGCTGAGCTAGAGAAATGCAGCCCTGGGGCTTCTCAGGGAGAATTTTCAAGCAGAACAGCCTGGGGAAAGTGCCCCAGCACCCAGCCCCTTCCCTGAGCAGAAATATCCTGTAGGTGCTGGGGGACCCTGCTGCAGCCAGGGGCTGCAAGGTTTTCCTGCTGCATCTCCACCTCTGCCAGCTGAGGAGGGGACAGGGAAGGGCTCAGCCCTTCATTTCCCTACAAGCATCCTGTGCTAAGGGGCTGAGGGCTCCAGTCACCCCCCAGCCATTCCCAGTCCTGTGCCTGCTCTGACACTCCTGTTTTGGCTGTGAACACTTGTTCTGACCGAGCTCAAAATGCTCCGGGGACAGCGAGCGCTGCCAGCAAATACATTAGTGACAGAAAAGCAGCTGGGGAGAAGGAGATCAGCTCTGTGCATCTTGCCAGGCTGCTTTTCTCCTGCCTTCCCTCTCAGCAACTGTAAATAAGGAGAACTGAGCCGGATTAGAGGTTACTGTCCCAATCAAGGGGACTTCTGTACGTCCTAATTCATTTTCCCCATCTCATCTGTGCCACAGCCACAGTTCCTCCTGCCAGCAGGCCAGGAGGTGCATTCCAGGCACTCTGAGCAGGAGATATCTCTAAATGACAAGAAAGCAAAGGCAGGTGGGTTTCCCACAAGAGTAGCCACTTGCAAGAGGAGTTCTTCCCACTGAGCACCAAGAGAGCCAGGCAGTGCTGCTGGCAATGCCCAAAGTCCTGCAGCACAAAGGATCATGTTGAGACTGAAAAAAATGGGGAGGAAGCAAAAAACTCAGGCATGGGGCCATCAGGCAGCAAGTAGAAAGCAAAATGCCAAAGTCTGGATGCCTTTTCCCTGCTAATGCTGCTGGGTGCCCAACATCTTGCTCCTGCTGAAGGCAAATATTGTTCTGCAGAATGGGTCCCCAGGGCTCTGGCAGGGGCAATCAGGCAGGAATTTGCCAGCACCAGCAGTGACCAGAGGAGCCAGATTGGTGCTGGAGCCCTGCCTGTCACACTGTGAGCTCTATCCTGAAGCAATGCAGATTTGGGATGGAGGAGAATCAGGGGCACCTGACAGTTCTGGACATGCCCAGCCCAGCTATCCCTCTTCAGAGGGAGGTGATTTTGCAGGAGGACAATACCATGATGTCTCAGGTGATGTCTCACTCATCAGACAGACCTGGATCAGAAAGAAGGAGTTGGTGCTGTACACACATAATTTAAATATAATTTGTTCTTGCACACAGAGAGGTGCACAAGTGAGCTCAGGACTGTCCAGGAATGCAAAACATGAAGACAGGTATTTTGCCCTCTTCTCACATCACCACCCAGCCAGCATCTCCCCAAGGATCTCCACTGCCCCTGCACCACAAGCTGTGGGAAGCACCTTCCCACTTGAGCAGGCATTTTGGGAACAGGTCACACTTCCCAGCACAACCCACAGCCCCCATTTGCCCTTGTTCAGCTTTAGGATCCCAGCTAAGCCCACCCAATTCAAAGCTCCACTTCTGCAAGCATTTCGCTGCTCATTCCTGCTGAGATTGACCCTGGAGACCCAGCAGACTGCTCAGCTGGGAAAGAGAGATCACGTTTTCCTTTCAAGGGATTTTGGGTTATATTTGGGCAGCAGGAGTAGGATGGGAGCTGAGACCAGCAGCCTCAGCCACAGCAGCACTGCAGAGGTGGGAAATGGTCCATGCATTGCATCCCTGTGCAATTCCCCACACCAGGAGCAGCTCAGCTGCTCAGGACAGTGCAGCTCCTTCACTGATTTCCTTCTTTTCCTTCACCATCTGCACTATTTGTCACTAAATAAATTTCAGAGGTTGGGGTGTGATAACATGGCTGAAAAGCCTGGATTGCTTTTGTTTCCCAGACCCAGAGGGATCCAGCCCCTGTCTCCAAGAGCCACCAAGGGATCTGAACTCACAAGGCTACAACAAGGCTCCAAACAGAAATTATCTATTTTTCTCTTAAGTTCAAAGAAATTCAGATAGATTCCTTCTCATTAGTTTCATCTTATCCTAAATCTGAGCAAGGCTTGTGGTGATAGTGCCAAATTAAGGCAAGGAGGCTCCCTCTCCAGACCCACCTTTGCAGACCCATGGAGCCTGACTTGTTCCAGGTTTCACCCTGAAGACTTGACCAGCAGTCTATTAAAATCAGGTCATTTATTTAAGTACTTAGATCTGGACTTCAAATAGCTAAAATTAGTCAGGAAAGTTGCACTTTTCAGCCTTTCTCATCCCATGCCTCAGTTTCTAAAACCAGGGAAGAGAAGAACAATTATTTCTCTCCAACCCTATCGAAAGCACTTGGAGATCTTCAGATGACAGCACGATTTGGTGCAGACGTATTCATTATTCTTCCCCTCCATGGAGCAGTGTTAAATCTTTCTCCATATAAAGTCATTTTCTAAATTAGGTAAAGACGGTGAGTTTTGCCCTGAGCACATGTGGGTATTTTTATAAAATGTTTAAAACTTCTTGTCTGACTTTTCCTTCCCTTGAAGGACAATGTACCGAATTAAACCCTTCTGTGACCCTGTTCCATTTCACCCTCGAGGAGTTCTCAGCAAGAGTTTGCCAAAAAGTAACATTAGTGAGTTCTCTTCCTCGCTGATCACAAATGGCAAAGTTTTGCCTCGTGCTGTTTGGACTTAGTGGGAAGAAAGGGGCTGGAGATGCTCAGGTACAGCCCCCACAGGGTTTAACACGTTGCTTTTGCCATCCACAGCCAGACAGGTGGGCCCACAAAAATCCCACAGGAACTGCTGTCACAAATGCAGCCTCCAGCTCATCTCCAGTTTCCATCCCTGCCTTGCTCTGCTCAGCTAGAAAATCTGCCAAAGCAGCTGTGTGGCTGCTGGCTCCACTGCCCAAAACACACACTGATGGAATCCACCCTGATGGAATAACCTGTGGTGGATTCCAGTCCAGAGAGAGGACTGGCACCTGCTCGCTCAGGTGGGCAGGACTGGGTGTGCTCACCTTCCCTGGGGCCAGCGCTGGGGACAGGCACCCTCCTGGTGTCACCCTGAGATTAACCTTCAGAGTTCCCTCCTCAAGAGGGGATTTTTTTTCCCCCCTGCTAATAGAGGGCTGTATTGCTGGTGGTGATGCAGAGATGGAATAGATCAGCTTTTTACAGCTAGGGTAATTCACACTGGGAAATTCATCCCTCACAGGGAGCCTGTGTGGGGACTCTCCCTGGCTCTGAGGCACAGGGGCTCTCCACATGGCTCTGGCTCAGGAAAACAAGACACAGTTGGGTCCAAGGAGATAGGCTGAAAGCCAGGAGGACAGAAATTCAAAGGGGGAAGTGGCAGCACACCTCCCAGGAAGCTGCTCCTGCCGGCTGCTCCCCAAGGCCCGCTGCCTGCGCTGGGGCTGCGGAGCACAGATGGATCCTGAGCCCAGACAGCAAACATGGGAAAGGTCACCCCTGCTCAGCCCAGCAAGCTGGAGCAAAACCGACACTGTGTCAACAGGGAAAAGGTTTCAACTGAAGCAAAATACAACATCGATGCCAAGAAATGTGCCTGCACAGGGGGCTGGGGAGGCTCGGTGTCTTGGCCAGCAGCTGGAAGGGAGGGTCACAGGGGACACTGTGTCACCAACCTGCTTCAGGTGGCAAAAACCTGCCAGGATGCTGTGCCAGGATCATGAAGGGGCATATCCAACGCCCACCCTGCATCCCACCTGTGCCTGACAGTGAGAGGAGCTGGGAATGCCAGGGAAGACCCCCAGGAAGGCTTTGAAAGGGCTCCAGCTGCCAGGAATGGGGCAGCCAGTGGCTCAAGATGTGCCTGGAGGGCAGCAGAGAGGTTGGGAGCAGAGGGGGAACCCCTCTGACCCCAGGGGATCAAACAGTGACAATAACCATGACCAAGGGTGATGTAGAGGACCACACACTGTCCCCTCCCCACATCCAGCAGAGCCCCTGAGCAGAACCTCAGTCAGCTCCCCCCTGCACCACCACCTGGCACAGCACAGATTCTGGGGCTTCCCACGGTGCCCCCACTCTCTTTGGGAGCAGAGCTGATTCCTGCAGACACAAAATAGCACCCAGCACTGGGAGGAAGGAAGGGACTGCAGACCCCCAAGGGACACAGCATGGGGACATCAGGGACAGGATAACCAGTACTAGTCCTGGCATCTGAATACCAAAGTAAAAGTTTCTTATCCTCCAAAACAACTTCCTGAGATCAAATTTCTGTTACTTTTAACCTCACTGCTGCATTATAAATAACCACTGGGTACAGTGCTTGCCTCCCAAGCCAGCTGCTGCAGGCTCCTACTCCATCTGGGGCAAATTTTATGGCTTTAGTTTTCCAAGAGCTGATCCAAACACTTGGAGGAAAGCCAGAGAAAGGTCTGACCTGCAGGGAGAGGCCAAGGGAACCAGACCTGCCCAGTGGAACTGCAGGGTCAGGAGGAGCTGAGACCATCCTTAGCAGGAGGGGAAGGGGTCACTGGGAATTATCTCTGTGTGGGTGGGAGACTGGGGGCAGTGAGGGGGATCTTTCCCAGGGATGTCAGGCTTCTCACATGGAGAGCATCCCAAAAACCTCTCAAAGCACTCACGTGCACAACTTGGCCTTCCTCCCCCAGATTTACCACCTTTTCATGTCCAGCACCCTGTCAGGACCCAGCTCCCTGGGGATGGAGCTGACATGGAACAGCTTGGGTGCCCCAGACATTCCTGGGTCTCCACGTCACTGTCACAGCCCTGAGCAGAGCTCCTCAGGGTCAGTGTGACACAGGGGCTGGGCACCAGACCAGTGAGAAGGGAGGATGGGGGAGCATGAGAGATGCTCGCCCTTGCTCACCCACCCACTCCAGGGGACACACTTAGGGGACAGTTATCTTTCCCAGACCCTGCCAGCAGGCAGGGAGGGATGGGCAAGGGCTGCTCAGCTCCTTGCCAGAGCCTCTTCCCCCTCCAGCACCTGCAGCTGGGGGTGAGCAGAGCTCCTCAGGGCAAGGCAGGCCAGGGAAGCTGCAATGGGGGGCTGGTTCCCACCACCATCTTCCCATTCCCTATTTGTGCAGTAAAGGTCAATCTGGCATTCTGGGCAATTGTTCTCACAGTCTGCAAGAAGGAGATTAAAACCTCCCTGCTTGGCAGACATGAGCAGCAAAGAATAATTAAAAAAAAAACAGAAACAAAAAAATCCAACAAGAAGAAGAAAATATTCAAGCTGCTCCAAGGCATAAAGTCAGTCCAGCTCTCAGCACAGTCCCCGTGGCACTGTGGCTGCATCCCTCCCAGTCCAGGGGGTCCCCACACAGACAGGCTGGAGGAGAGGCAGACTTCTTGTTAGCAGCTCAGAAACTTTTCCTAGTGGAAGGTTCCCCAAAGGGCTGGGAATGGCTGGGATTTTCGGCCCAGCTGTTTATTTTCTGTATTTTTGCAGATTTCACTTGTGGTTCAGAGGAATTCAGGCACAATTGGAGCCACTGCCACTGACTTGCCAAAGCCCAGCACAGCCACACCAGGACCCTCTGCCAGGGACACCTGCCCACTTTTATCCCCACAGGGACAAAGGGCTCTGCCCTGCACCTCCTCTTGGCACCAGGCTGATGGCTAATGCTAAGAGCTTCCAGGGAAGTGCTTGTGGAGGACAGACTACTGCCAATCCCCAATGCATATCCCAGAACCATCCTGGCAGGGGGAACACCCTCCCATTCCTTCCAGATGCTTTATTGCACTGGGAAGATGAGGGTCAGATGAGCAATCCCATCCTCTTCCAGCCCTTCCTCCCCTGCCACAGGGTGAGAGTGCCCCGTGCCAGGGCTCAGCTTGGCTGCTTCACTCCCAGCTTTCAGGGGGTTTTTCCCACCTCTGGCACCTTTCCCTTCCACACTCTGTTCCCAGGGATGCCTTTGGAGGTGGCAGGACAGCTTGTGCTTCCCACAGTTGCTCCTCTTTACAGACACCTGTGCTCTCAGCAGGGATTTTTAAAGATGACCTCAATCCTGAGGGTTGGCATGCAGCATCCTCCTGGGTTATTGCTTCTCTTGGATCCCCTGCTCAGCCTGCAGCCCCTGCCTTGCACACCAGATTTGCATCAGGGACTCTGCCCTGCAATGCAGCCCAAAATAACTCAGAGGACAGGTCCAGAACCTGTGCACTGCCCAGATATTGCACCCAAGTTGGACAAAGTGGAACAGGACCCAATCTGGCCTTGGTCTTTCTCTGGGGAAGTCACCTGGGCAAATCCCACATGCACTGGAGAGGATGGATCTGAACCCAAGTCCTGGAAAAGGAATCAGGTGCAGCCCAGCATGGCACAGCTGGACTGAGAGGGAGGTTTACAGAACACCCAGTCTGGAGAAGAGCAGCTCCAGCACTGCCTGTCCCATCCCACAGCACTGAGAGTGGGAGAGCAGCAGCCACTACCAGAACCAGGCAGGGAGAGCCAGACAGAAGCCTGCACTCCACTCTGTCCCCTCTTCCCTTGCTTCCCACGGGATACTCCCGTCTGCGGGAGCAGCAGCGGTGAGAAAAATCAGGGATCGGCTGCAGAAAACAAATCATGAATTAAAAAAGGCTGCAGCTGCTCATGGCAAAGCCCTGGTTCTCAGAGCAGCATCCCACCCTGCCGGGGGGTCAGCCACCCCCGGAGTGAGCTACGTGCCCAAATCAAAGGCAGGCACAATAAGAGGGATCCAAGTAACACACGCAAAAGGGCGATTTGCAAATAAACACAGCGAGCCAGAGGAAATGGCAGGGGAAGGAATGCTCTCCACTTTCAGAAGGTTGGGATCTGCTGGTGGGCAGCCCAGGGAAGGAATGCAGTGACGTCTGTCCAGTTAATAAATTAGCAAGCTGAATAATTCAGGGTGAATTATTCGCCTGGTTTTCCTTCCCCTGAGGAGGTGCTGAGCATGCAGCAGGGACAGACAGGGCAAGAGCCAGGGACCCCAGAGGGAGACAGGGACCCAGGTGAAGCATTTGCTGCCAAATGCTTCCAGGCAGGGCCTGTATTTGGGCAGTCTTCACCCTGGTGATGGAGCGAGTGGGGAACAGCAGAGGCTGGGATGACGTGCCAGGAGATGTGGCAAGTGCTGGGGACCACACACACGTTCTCATGGTGACAGCCAAGGGCATGGCTAGTTTGGATCACCAGAGTGAAGGGATGGCCAGGGTGGGCAGAGCACTCTGCCTCTGCACTCAGCCCCCGAGGCCATACCTGCTGTCCCACTGCCCGCCTCTGCTCCCCCAAAAGTGGAGTCATGCCCACTGGTGACACCCAGAATCAGATTCACTGTGTGTCCCCCAGGGTACCCTGCAGACCTTAACCCCCAGCCTTGCATGTCCATGGGGAGTAAGTGGAATCTGGGTCTCACATCCCCCACCACCCCACAGTCTGTCCTCTCCTGGACCAACCCCTCACCCCACAGCTCATCACTTTGCAGGCTCCCTTAAACCAGAGCCACCCCCCGTGCAAGTGAACAGTGAAGCCCAAGACTGCAGATACAGAGCAGGATTGCTGTCCTCCACGTACAATGAAATCCCCCCAAAACACTGTGCTCCCACACCTGAACTGGGGAAAAGCCTTGAGCATGTGTTGAGAGCGGTGGGGAGTGTGCAGGAAGCACATCCACCAGCAGCTTTCCCGCGCCCCAACTCACAGCCCTGCACCAACCCAGCCCCCTCGGGTTTCTTTCCCTCTTTAACAAGCTGTCACTCCCAGGGAATGGTTTCCTGAGCAGTGACGTGACCCTGCTCCCCAGAGAGGCAGAGACAGCACTGGGATTCATTCTCAGGCTTATAAAACCCCACAACCACCCTCACACTGGGTTTTCCCTCCATGGGGCCATGCTGGGAATCCAACAGCAGGGAGCAAAGGGCAGGAGCTTCCCCATCAGGGCCCAGCATCCCCACAAGCCTTTCACTCTAGCTGTGATGAAGAGGAAGAGGAGGCAGAGGGTGATGTCCTGTGCCTCCACCACAGGGAGGGGACATGTGGCCATGGCAGAGGCTGCCCCAGCTCCACGGGTGCTGGCAGGATGAGGGTCCCAACACCACGGCAAAAGACCAAGTGTGGATGGTGTGGGGACAAACTGCAAAGCCCCTGTGAGGGTCCAAAGGCCACGCAATGCCTTTGCCCCACCATTGCTGAACTGAGTGCCCTTGGCCACACAATGGACAGACCACAAATCCACTCAGGTTATTTTTATCAGAAACCAGCAAGTCATTAAAATCCAAACCCAAAGCAGCAGCTCCATTCTCAGGGACACACTGGGGTAAACTCAAGAAGGGGATGGTCCAGGACTGAGCCAGGACCAGCTCCACCCTGCATCTTCAAACAACTGCCACAAAGACTCCCCAGCACACTGTGATGGAGCAGGGGAAGGTGACCCCTGAGGAGCCCATCCCTCCATGGCAGGGTCCAGACAGGGAGAAGCTCAGAGGAGGAGAGAGCAGCAGCAGCGAGAATGCTGCCACGTGGTGCCATAAACAACAAAGGTTTACAAGGCCCCAGGGACCAGGGAGGCTGCTCCATTACCAAATCCCCATTTTCCTGGGGAAATAGCAGGTACTGAGGAACAGGGGCTGCCAAGATATCATATTTATATATACATCTATGTATTTTAAGAAGTAAAATACAAAAATTTTCTGTGTGAGCAAGAGAAAGGTTGTGAGTGGGGGGAGAAAAGCCAGAGAGCTGCCAGTTCCCAAATATTCATTCCACTTCACTGGTTTGGAATGACACTCTCCCTGCAATCCCTGCATTGCTGATGGGGACAGGACAAAGTTTTGGATTTCCTGAGCCCCCTGTGATCGCAAGCCCCCAGTGCAGAGCTGGATCCCATGGATCCCAACCCCTTATGCTGCTTGCATGCAGAGAGGCATTCCAGCAGGACTGCAGCAGAGGGATAAACCAGCAGAGCCAGCCACCCACTGCACCCAGCTGAGCTGCAGGGACCTCTGGGGGGGACCATGACAGGATGGGAGACACAGAGCCACCCAATATCCACCCCACAGGAGCAGGATCACAGGGCTGGCTCAATCCCAAAGGCACCACTCCAGGGATGCCCCCCTCTCCCCACTACCACCTCCAGGCAGGAGCAAGCACCCCATGGGGCTCAGCAGCATCCCTCTGTAACCCCCAGGAGGGAAAGCAGGAACATCAGCCTCCTTGTCAGGGGTTTCCATCACACATCTTCCTGTCCCTGGGTGGCAAATGGACTCATGAGGCATGTCCTCCCTGGAACCATCATCCAGGAGGAGCTTCCAGCAGCAGCTGCTCCCCTAGGGAGGAAGGGGAGAGCAAGGGCTAGGGAAGAAGAAGGCCGTGCACAGAGGGAACAGCATGAGAAAACCAACCCACTGTCAATTGTGCCAAGTTGTGCAACACTTGAAATGTCACTGCAAGTTCCTCTTTTGTTCCCTCAGCCCCAAGTAGGAAAGCCAGATCCCCCCTGCCAACGGGGCCCCCTGCCCTCTCCTCATTTCCAGCAAAACCAAAGCCTCTCGGGTTTCCCCGCAGCATCACCAGCTCAGTCGGCTGCTGCCAGTGGTGCATGTCAGCAAGAGCGAGCTCGAGCCAACTGGAGCTCCAGGACTGTGCCCAGCCCTGGGGGTCACAGCAGAGAGGAGCCATCCCCTCTGACTGCTGCCAGCATGCTGCAGTGCCTCCCTGCCCTCCCGTCCTGGCTCCCTCCTCTCTCCAAGAAAAACATTTCAGCTTTTTCCTCCTTCCAGACAGCAGCGCCTCTGCATATTTTCAGTGTGTGAGCAGCAGCTCAGGCCGGCAGTGCTGGAGCAGCAGCCGCCTCACACCACACCCAGGGCAGCAGTGATGCTCAGGATGCCTTTGGCACATTCCCAGTTGTCCCCATCCCCAGACCCACCACTGACCCAGCAATAAAAACCACCCAAAACCGGGGCAGACGAGATGGTGAGCAGCAGTCCTAACCCCACTCGAGCCTCCCCACTCAGCAGCCCTCCTTGGAAAGCAAACCCAGTGGGAATCGTGTGCCAGCTTAATTAGAGGGGAGAGAGGCGAGTGGCTGCAAACCGGAGAGGAGCCTTGTCAGAGGTTACACAACAATTTCTGAATCAATGGAGCTGCTCCACACAGTGTGGCTGGCGAAGCCGCTCGGGTTTGGCCGCGGCCGCCCAGGCTCAGGGTGGGTGCGAGGCAGCGTCGGCAGCGCCTGTGCGGCAGCGAGCAGCAGCATAACACAAAATTACAGTATTTACTCTCCAGTCTCCAAAAACATGCACGAGGGAGGTCCCCACAGCCCACCCAGAGCCAGCTGCCCCGACCCAAAGCTAGTGCCTCTCTATCCATGGAAGATGCTGTGCCATCAACCTCTCCAGCAGCAAGGAGCTGCTGAGGAAATGGGGCACACAGCACACTGCGAGCAGTTTCCCCAGCAGGGAGCCTGCCTCGGTAATTTTAGAACATGCCAGTTTGCTAAAGCACTCTCCGCACCTCCAGCAGCAGCCTGAAAGCTTCGTGTTCTCCCCAGCTTTTATTTGGGCAGGCGTGGGCCAGCCACGAGGAGCGCCTGGCGATGCCAGCTCGCCCAGCCAGCTGCTTCCCCGGCTGTCCCGGCAGCTGGAGTCGTGGGAACACACCAGAAATCGCTAGAAAAGCATGCAAACATAAATCACACCTCTCATCTGCAGCTCAGGATGCGGCTGGAGGCAAAAAAAAGGCTGCTGTTTGTGCCCATCCTAAACTTGTTGCGTTGGTGCTGGTTTCACTGACTCCCTACCAGCACGAAGAGAAAGAACAGCCAAGGACAGGCTCTGAAGCACTGAGAGCACAGCCACTTCCAAAGAGCTCTGCTTGGCTCCCAGAGACACAGCTGGAGGACAGCTACACCAGTGCTCGGGCCCTGACACCCCTCCAGCACCGCAGCCTGCCCATGCCCAGCGGTACAGGGGATGCATCCTGCACCCACAGTGATACAGGGAACACATCCTGCACCTGCAGAGAATGCATTCTGCACCCACAGTGATACAGGGAGCACATCCTGCACCTGCAGCAGTGTAGGGAACACATCCTGCACCTGCAGTGGTACAGGGAACACATCCTGCACCCACAGTGATACAGGGAACACATCCTGCACCTGCAGCAGTACAGGGAACACATCCTGCACCCACAGTGATACAGGGAACACATCCTGCACCTGCAGAGAATGCATTCTGCACCCACAGTGATACAGGGAACACATCCTGCACCTGCAGAGAATGCATCCTGCACCCACAGTGATACAGGGAACACATCCTGCACCCACAGTGATACAGGGAACGCATCCTGCACCTGCAGCAGTGTAGGGAACACATCCTGCACCTGCAGCAGTGTAGGGAACACATCCTGCACCTGCAGCAGTACAGGGAACACATCCTGCACCTGCAGCAGTACAGGGAACACATCCTGCACCTGCAGCAGTGTAGGGAACACATCCTGCACCTGCAGCAGTGTAGGGAACACATCCTGCACCTGCAGCAGTACAGGGAACACATCCTGCACCTGCAGTGATACAGGGAACGCATCCTGCACCTGCAGCAGTACAGGGAACACATCCTGCACCTGCAGCAGTGTAGGGAACACATCCTGCACCTGCAGTCCTGCACCCACAGTGATACAGGGAACACATCCTGCACCCGCCCTGCTCTCCGATGGCCTCTCCACCTGCAGCATCGTCAGCCTTGTGCGGGTCACAGGGCACTGCGGGTGATGACACGGGAGGAGGAAGAGGGGGGAGGAAACAGGCTTTTTCTTCTACCTTTTCATAGACGCAGTAAACCCCACCTGTTTAAAGGTGATGAGGTATTTCAGGGCACGCGAGCGGCTCCGAAGGCAGCGCTCATTCATCCCGCCTGCCCACGCGTCCTCGGCGGCGACAGCGGGCGGGGCTGGGGGGTCCCCGGGATCGGTGTCACCTTGCAGGGAGCTGGCACAGCGACACTGACATCAGCCTCTTGTCCCTTTTGCTCCTCCAGCCAGGCCAGGTGGGCTGGCTGGCGGGAGCCGCGGTTTCAGCATCCTGCAGGGACCCGGCGCTCTCATCTCCCCCGCTGCCCAAGCAGGGCAGGATCAGGATCAGACCCCGTGGGAGCTGCCAACAGCATCTTCCCCTTCCCCCTCCTCCAGCCCAGCTGCAGAGAGGGGCCGTGGGAGGTGGGAACGAGGCAGCAAAAAGCTTCGAACGTGGCACCAAACCCGGCCATAAATAATCTCCTGAACACAGCCAGGTTTTACAGCCTTTCCCTCACCTTCCTCCGGCAAACCTGAGAGCGTCCCGGATTCCTAACCTGGAAACCGAGTGGGACGATGGAAAAAGCAGCGACTTTCTCCTCTCCTCTGAAAGGACTGGGGAAGAAAGCAGCACCATTAGCGAGCTGCAGCCTCACCCAGCTCCGTGGTCCAGAGTCAGTGTGACCCCAACAGGACCCAAACCTCAGCTCCTCCACCCCCTCCCCATCCCAGAAGATTCCATCTCACGTTCAAGAGCCAGGATTGCCAAAACAGATCCTGCCTCACGTCGCTTTTCCTGTCTGCCTGGAGGCAAATCATCTCATCTGCCACATG
Organism: Cyanistes caeruleus; assembly: GCF_971803275.1. Classification (NCBI taxonomy): domain Eukaryota; kingdom Metazoa; phylum Chordata; class Aves; order Passeriformes; family Paridae; genus Cyanistes; species Cyanistes caeruleus. Next base: position 5,814,824 of record NC_141719.1, on the reverse strand, counting down.
CATCAAGTTCAGTGTATAAAATTCATGGAATAATAACAACAACGATTTTTTTTCTCCTATCTGCTGCGCTCTCCTGCCTGCTGGGAGTGCAGACTCCCCGGGGAAGCGCTGGCTGCCTCCACACTGTGCTGCCCAGCACGGCTGCACCCATGGGTGCCACATTACACAAGCACATGCTGCTGCTCAGCCCGGCTGTCCTTGGGAGATAGACCAGGAAAAACAACGCACGCTCCCCACCTTCCCTCAGGGTATTTAACACTAACGTGATAATCCCTTCTCCCCATGCACACATGGGTTTTCTTGGAAGAGCAATAAAGGAGAATAAAAATGTGAGTCTGGGAATGCTGGGCATTTGCTAAGCCACCACCCTGGAAAGGCTGAGCTGGCCAAAAAGTGAGGTGAGGTATGTCCACAGCTCCAACCCGATGGGAACGTGTGTGGGGAGCACTGCTTAGCACCCTGGCTGCACCCCACCTTTCCTGGCTGGGAATCTTTATCCCCCCTCACCCCCAGACTAATCTACTCCAGCCTGAAGAACTGGTGATGGGAGTGTAGCAGGGTAGGGACCATGGTTTGGGGGTGTAAGTAGATTTCCACAGGTTCACACGAGGCTGGAGGCAGAAGGAGCTGCCCATCAGTGCCCTCGACAGCCAAACACCAGCTTCAGCCCAGAGCATCCTTCAGGGCTGCCAAGAATTCTGCCAACACCAAAACTTCTGTCAACAGTGAAGTCTCTGCCAACACTGAAACCTCCACCACAGCAGCAGCTCACCCCAGGCCAGCTCCCAGCCTGTCCCAGCCCTTAGTGGGGATATGTTAGCTCAGTCACCCAGACCTATTGATTCAGGAGCATTAATTGGCCTTCACTGTTCAAACACTGACCTCAATTAGAGCCACTTTTCCTTTTTTCCTCTTTTTTTTTCCCCTCTGCTGGCTCCTTCCCCTTGGCTCTGCTAGTTTAAATACCAGAATATCTATATTGGCCTTAGGGAGATGTGGTGTTAACGGTACATTTGTATCTCATTTATAGCCAGGCTCTTCACAGCCTTAATAAGCAGGTCCCTAAAACATGGGGGGAACAGACACCCACTGCAGGGGATGTTTGCTGCTGGCTCAGCCCTGCCCAGTCACTTAGGGGGTTTAGGAGATGGGACTGCCAGCTCTGAGCTCTGTGTCTGAACAAATCCCTGATTTGGACAGCACTCAGCTGGAGTGGTAGCTCAGCCTTTCCCTGGGAGTGATCCCATCCATGCCCTGCACATCCCAAAGGAGCACCACAGCTCAGCCTCTGCAGCCCACCCAGCCTCCAGCCCCCCACTCACCAGGACTACAACAGCCCTTGAAGCTGCTCTAATTATCTTTATTTCCTTTCACTGATTCCCTACCCATGGCATCCCAAGCCAAAGCCCAGGAGGAAACAGCCGGGATTTCAGATTTAATTAAACCTCTCTGAGCAGGCTGTAACCCTCCTCCAGGCTGTTATCACCGAGCCTCCTGCATGCTCCAGGATCAGCCATTCCAGCACCAGGGAGCCAGAGGGGGCAGCTCTGGTATGGGGGTACCTGCTGAACCCCAGGGCTAAATCCCATCCCTTACTTGTGGGGGTAAGAAGCCCGATAGTTGGAAATGATATCACAATTTGTTTATTTAATCAGCTTTCTGCTGAGTTATTCTGCTGAGTTATGCTGAGTAAATTGCCTGAGATCATCAATCAGGGCACAGCACAACCAGAGAGGTGTCTCTGCTGCCAGCCCCAACACCCAGAAGAGCTTCAGCACTGATTTTCCAGTTTTAATGTTCATCTTATTGTGGCACCAATTTTATGTCTGGCCAGGATGGACCCACAACCCCAAACTTTCTCACAGAAAACACCTCCCCCACAGCACCTGCTCTGGACTCACATTTATCTTCCCATAACACACAAACCACAGGGAAAATTCCAAAATTTTCTGGTTATCCAGTTCACTCAAAAAAGCACTTGAGCAAAGTCAGAGCTCCCATTCCCCAGAACAACTGTGGGATTTGGACATTGCTGAAGGTGGCACCTAAAGACATCTCCCAGCCCCCCACAGACCAAGCAAAAGCTGTGAGAAAAAAAAAAAATAAATAAGAGACAACACACAGGTCTGAAAGTTCACCAAAAAAATTTTTAAAAAAATTTAAAAAAAACATTAACCAGCTCAGCTCACAGCTTTTTAAAACACCAAACCTGTAAACCTTCCCAAACCTATCCATTATTCACATGAATGTTTACAGAAACCAGGGATATTCCAAAGTGTCTATGCAGGCTTCCCATTAAAAACACATTGCAACAATGGGGGAAGAAGCACATTTTCAAGAAATGCTCCACTGGCTCCAAATAAATGAATTCCTAAAATTTTCAGCCTCTTAGGGGATAAATCTGGGGAGGGCTGCATTTGCTACAGCGGTTCAGAGCAATTGCTGCACCCAGCACGTGTAGGCAACTCGATATCTATGATGATATATAAAACAGTGTTTTACATGAACCTCATCACAGTGTGACCCCAGCAAACCCTTCACACTTGCCAGCTACAAACCTTAATTAACCTGTAACAGCACAGGCTGGTTAATGAGCTGCTGAGCAAAGAATGGCAGGGGCTGCATGGAGAGGCAGTGTCTGTCCTGCTGCCACCCCCTTGCTGAGTGTTGTCCACTGAGGAGGGGCACTTCCAGCCTCTACACCTCATTTTTAGTGGCTTGGGAAACCCCAGCTTGAGGATGAGGTGACTCCAGAAACCACAAAGAAAACCTAGCTGGGAGCATCCTACTGTGACTCCGTTCTGCCTGTGGTGAGGCGCTTTCCAGCCCTCCAGCCCTGAGCATCTTTTATATTTCTTCTCCTTCAGTAACCCAAAGCCCATCAGACCCAAATTCAAAATATTTTGCAACCCCCTCCCCCCCAAGTCCTGCTGCTGACATGGAGAAGACAAAAACTGGATAGCAAGCACCTTCCAAATCTTCATCAGCCAGGGAAGACCCGACTGGACTGCCCCCAGGGCACCTTACGTGCCTGATTCCCATAAAGCTCCCGGTTTCCTGCAGCTCTGGGGACCCTCCTCCCCAGTTCCTCCCCAGCCCCACCTCCCTGCAGCGGTGGGTTCACCTCAGGATAAACCCCACCACCACCTCCCAGAGCAGAGATCTAACAGAGGATGCTAAAAAGCTACCGGGCCGTTTCCATGGGTACGTGAGGCACATGTTGCTATGTGATACCCGGCCCGTTTCCATGGAGACAGCAGGGCTGTCACCACGCAGGGCTTATTAGTTGCCATGGCTATTAAAAGGTGCTTGTCCTCTGGGGACCTGGAAGGACCAAGGCCAGCACCTTCCCTTTCTCTGTCTCTGGGATGGCAGCAGCTCCCCAGGATGCCAGTGGGGACCTGGCTGTGCAGGTTCCTGACACCGCAGGGATGGGCAGCTCCAGGCTAAGCTGCAGAGGCAGCCCAGTCCTGCACTTTCCCATGGAGAACCACACGTGCCCCAGCCCATGGGAAAGTGCCTTCTCCACAAGTGAGCAGAGCATGCCAGCCAGGGGATTTTCCTTAGGGCTGACACAGACCCCACAGAGCAGGGTAAGCACTCAGAAGGGCCCAGGTTGCCATCTGACCACTGAGCTCTGTCCCACCTGCCCACCAGCGTGGCACAGAGAATCTTTGCCCCACTTTGTATGGTGGATTTGGTCTGGCCAAACCCGTGTGTCACCAGGCAAAACCACGACAGAACTCAGCCCTTACAGACAAGGCAGTGCTGCAAAAACACAGACAAGTGCATTGTCTGCCCTGCTGTGGATCACCCTCCTGCCTCCCTCAGCCACTCAGGGTGGCACAGCTCCTGCCTGCTACTTCCAGAGCCCATTTTTCCAAGCATGGAGAACTCCTTGATCCTTCCTCCAGCCCCTGGCACAAGATCCAGCCCCCAGTCTCACCCTGTTCCAGCAGTTCGTGCCACAGCCCTGCACCCACCACTCTATCATCTTTCTAACTACATCCTGGAGTGAAAATAAGGATGCAAGAAAGTCCTGGGTTTTATTTCTTTTTAATTTTTCCCCCTTTAGACAGTCACAGGCCCCATTTCAGAGCCCCTACACTGCTTGGCTAGGGCAGCATCTGAACCCATCTCCATCCTGTCTCAAATCACCTCCCCAACAGGCCCTAAATGGGTTTTTATGCAGCTATATAAACTCTTATGGAAAATACTCACATGCTGTTTTAAATAAAGGGTATTATTTTCTCATCATTCTGTTAGATTTTCTAGGAAGGATGTATTTTTTTCATTTAACTCGAATGGACCAAAATTTTAAAAAAATAAAAAAAAACCCAAAAAACACCACAACCAAAAACCTACAGAAAGGTATATTACCCTATAGTGGAAAATTAGATTCCTCCCACACAATACTATAGGATGATTTAAATATAACATATAGGAATATAACATGTTATTAAATTGTATAGTATCTTTCTAGAAAGAACTACAGTACAGGATTCTAAAAATTACTCCCAAAACCTATTATGCTTCAATCTAGCCCAGCTGGTTTCCTTTCTATTACATGCTGCAACTTTTCCTAAAAGGCTCAGGTTTTAATTGTGTCTTAAAATGCTGCAGCAATCACACTCCAAGAATGGCTCTAAACTCCTCCAGAAATGACAGACCCAAGTGGGAAGCCCCTGGCCTTGGGCTGGGATGGAGGTGGGGGTGGATGGGACCCTGCACTCTCCACAATTAAAAAACACTATAAATAGCAGAGGGGAGACATGTCCAGTGAGGGCCCAGGCATTTGGATTCATGGGCATGAAGCAATTCTGTATTTCAATTCAATTTCTCTCCCAGCACTCACCACCTCAAATATTTGGGGTATTCAAGTAGTTATTGATGCTCCAGCACTAGACACTCATCCTCTTTCCCCCATCTTCCAAAAAAACCCAAAAAGGATTACAGAAAAAAAAAATTGCCTGTAGCTGTTGCCATAGAGACCCTCCAGCTCGGCACAGAAACCCAAAATCTTGTAAAAAATGGAAGAATTTAAGATTTTAATCAGTGAAAACAGACAGGAGGCCAGGAGCATCAACGCACATGCTTGCCTTAACAGCAGGATGTGTTCACCCCTCATTTAACAGCATCCTAAGAGCCAGCTGAGCACAGGGACAGAAAGGGAGAGGAATGAAAACAATGAAAACCCCATCCGCTTTCGAGTATTTTCTGTCCCCAGCAAAGCAGCCTCTCGCTGCCAGGCTGATTCTGGACCAATACCCCACCAGCCAAGCTGTTTGTGTTCCCGTTCCCTTCATCTGCTGCCAGAAAAAGAAAATAAAATTCAACAATACAAGAGAGGCAAAATATTTCCCAGAACTGCGCTATTTCTCCCATAAACTTCACCTCACCGCCAGCACGGCCAGGAGTGGGGGAGGAAAAACAAAGGAAAAAATCCCAACTTTTAGCACCATGAGATGTTTTTGTGACTGTCTCGAAATTGCTCTTTTCTGCTGCATCCTCCGCTGTCACTCCCGACCCGGCTTCCACCATGACCACAAATCAAACATCGTGGGATAAACTCACTGCTCTGGCATTTTCACTGCTTGGCACAGCCCCGGCTCAACTTGTGGCCGCTGGCTAAGACAAACACGGCCCCGAGCACGCTCCAGCAGCTGCCTTTCCACTGGTGGCATGCTGCAGCTTGCCAAGGTGGCCAAAGGAGCTTATTTTATCACCTTTTAAGCCTTGTGATGAGTTAGGGAGGTGATGGCATCCACCAGCAGCAGCTCAGGGACGGGGCAGTGGTTTCACCTGGCAGCAGGATGTGGGGGATAACCAAAGCCACAGCGTTGGGAAAAGCCTCCAGCGCCAAGGGGTGTTGTGTTACATGCCTGAGGATACAGAGCTTGAGGAATACCAAAACAAGGAACTTCAAAAAGGAGTGGTGTTGGCCCAGGGAATATTGTTGTATGAGCTCAGTGGCTTCAGAGCGATGGAAAAAATCACACATTGACCCGAAGGGGTGATGGAAGGACTCGGAGTGCGGGGGCTGAGCTTGAGACAGGCCACCAGCATCCACCCAAGGGGCCTCAGGGGAGGCTGGGTGGGTGTGCAGGTACCTGTGGCAGTACCCCAGCACCCCAAGCTGCTCCAACACCCTGGAGCCAGGGAAGGATCCAGATCTGGGGGCTCAGGTAACTGCCCTCACACTGCCCTGGCACACTGATGTAGAGGCAGCATTGCTGTCGGCTCCCAGCTTAGGCAGACTAAGGTGTCTCCCAAAAACCTTCTACCACTACCAAGTCCCCACCTGCTCAGCTCCTCACTTTTACCCTCTGCTGCACATTTAGATGCCCACCAGGGTGAAGGTTCATTTGCTTTCCACTAACCCCATCCCTGACAGCACTGGGAGATGCAGGATGCAGCCACACTACCACCAGCTCCTCCAGAGCCCAAGAGCTGGAGTCAGAGCACAGCTGGCAAGGAAGGCCTTGGAGGAGTGTGGATAGGGACTTACAGACTAAAGGAATCACTCCAAACAAGATGATCTTGGCCTGAAGGTCACTGGAAGAGGAGATTTGTGACTTCTTTCTGTGCCTTTGCTCTTCTTCCATTGCTGAAGCACCACAGTGCAGCCGTGTCCTGGGCTCTGCTCAGCCTGTGATGGGGACAAGTGTATGTACACACACACACACAAACATGCACTGTGGGCAATTCTAAACTGCCCTACAGTCCCCTCAGAGGCTCTCAGGGACACTGTCAGGCTCGGGCCAAGGGCTCTGCTCAGGGACCTTTGCTCCTCTCAGCCCCTCTTTGCTCTGGACCAAGCAGCCAGGCACTCACAGGGCAGCCAAGCACCTGCATGGCCTTGAGATAGAAGGCAGAGAAGCCTTTATCCTGTCCTTGGATAAAGGCTGTGGACCATTCCCAGGCAGATTTTCCAAGGCTCCCAGTGCCCATGCCATGGCCCTCAGCCCTGCCCATGCTGCCCCATCCCCCTTGAGTAGCTCCCTCCCTCTCCTGCGCTCTCCTCTCTTGCTGTGCCTGTGTGTGGGTGTATTTGGAAACGAGATCTTTCCAGCTGAACTGCAAAATGAAATGCAGAGATCACAACTCCTTGAATAGATTCAGTGCACAACCCCCCCCCCCCACCTCCCCCCAACCTCCAGCCTGTCCCCCATGCAAAATCCAGGCAAAAACAAAACAAAGCAAAGCAAAGCAAAACAAAACAAAACACCAAACAAACAAAAATAAAAAAAAGGTGAAAAAAATTAAGGTGTTCAGCAGATGAAAGGGGGAGACTGGGGGGGAAGGGAGGCAATGCAAAGCACTTTCCTTTTGTCCCCCAGTTCACCACAAGATCTGTAGCTTGACCCCCACTTGCTCAGCCCTCTGAGCTGCCAGAGCTGAGACAGCCTGGCTTCATGGGGCTCCAAGAAAAGAGAAAACAAAGCCCAGCACAAAGCCAAGCCCAGAACCCAGCTGAGATGTGAACATCACTGCTGGAGGAGCCAGAGCCCATTTATTGAGATGAAGGCAGATGTGTCTCCACCCTCACTTGTGGGTACCCCGTGCTGGCCTTGGGCTCCTCTGCTCTGCTTTTCCTGGAAACAGGATTCCCCTGCACTGCTGCCATGACCAGTTCCTGAAGAAGGGGCTGTGATTTGCCCACAGCAGGGGAAATTGCTCCCATGGGAGCAGCGTGTTGGTGTCTGCAGGGGGCTGCTGTGGGGCAGGATGTGCACCATCCTAAGGGACAGGATGGAGGATAAAACAGAAGCATCCTGAAAAATACCCTCACCACAGCAATGCCCCATCCAGGCAGCAGGGCCTGAAGAAATGGGTGAGAGGAAGAGGAGAGTTGGGGGCTCGGAGTATCACTCACAGCCTGGAGACTCCTGCACTAACACTGGCTGTGCCAGAAAGTGGGGTGAGCATGCACTGCTGAAAGGGGAGTCACAAAGGCAGAGAGTTATCCCCTACACAGAACAGAGGCCAAGAGGTGGAAACATCCACCTCAGCTAGAGGAAGGACATCCTGCCACAGCTCGGCCACACAGGGATGCTCCAGCTCAGCTTCATGGAGGGACCATGGCAGGTCAGCTTGTCCCTTGCTGCCACCATCCAGCAGTTCCCAAACCCTGTGTGCACCACACACGTGTGGGTAGCGAGCCCCAGGACACCGAGCACACTGAGCTGTGGATGCCCTGTGCCTCCCCCATGGCCAGCATGGTTTGGGGTGCCTGGCTCAGCTCACATCCACTGGGTCACCAACAGGAGCAGCCAGGCAGCATCAAAGGCCGAAAGGGAAGAGCTCACCCCTCTCCCCAGGCTCGTGGATACCCAAAGCCCTGGGCCAGGGCTACTGAAGGGCAGGCTGAGAGGCCCATCTTACCTCCCCAAGCCATCCTTAACCCCCAAACAACTGCCTAAGGGACACAAAATCCCAGGCACAGGGAGAAAGGCGGTGGATAAGAGTATGAGGCTCCAGCTCCAGATAAGAGTATAATCCTCCATCCAGGATCCACAGATGGATCAGCTGTGATCCATCCCAATTCCAGAGCTAAGAAGTTTCACCTGTACCTCCCCTCTGAGCTGAATCAGGTTTCATACCCTGCAATGCTGAGCCAGCCATCGATCACAAACAATAAAGCAATTTATATGAGGCAGAGACCTTCAAGATTTATGCTGTATGCTTGCCATATAGTGCAAACACATTGCCCTCCACACGTGGCTGGGTCCTTTGTCAGAGGAATTTGGATTTTTGACCCTGGAAGTCAGGATGAATCTCTGAAGGAACATCAGAGACAGACCTGCACAGCGATCCTGAGCAGATTATGGTCTCAGGGGTATATCCCGAGACATATTTATGGCCCTCCAAAGCAAGATAAGTCAATAATCACATACAGTAGCAGTTACAAGTCAGATATTAAATTAATTCCTTTCCTCCCTATCTGCCCGGATAAACATTAATTCAATGGAGCATCAGAGGGCTCCGTTATTTATCATTCTTACTGGAGTTTGCTTTTTCCCATTAAGGTAGAATTGCTACAGCCAGGCTATCTAGAGATGATGGTTCCCAAATTAAAGACATTTTACACCCAACACAGGCACAGGGACCACCAGCCCAGACCTGGGATTTGTGTTATTAGCACTGATGTGGAGGAGGCTGGTTTAAAAGCAGCCCATCAAATGCATTTAGAAACCTCTTTCACCCACAGAAGGAACATTTTATTCCTACAGACCCTGGGGTCAAGCAGGAGCAGAGACATTTGTTCCCTTCCACAGAATCCAGGCAACCTGGCCCTGGGAGCTGCACACCCACCCACAGCAGGGCTCCCACCACCTTCTCCCCTCCCAGAGCAGGGCTCTTCCCAAATCCAATCTCAACCCAGAGCTAAAAATGAACATTATTCATGATTAACATCTTTATTTGCATAGTGTGGCTGGCAGCTTAACACCAAATAAATGTTTTGGCAGCAGGAGTCACAGGCATGGGGGCGAGCCCTGCCCTCCAGAAGGCGGCTTCAGCCTCACCATGGTTAACGAGCACTTTCTAATTGAATTAACAAATCATTAACAAGCCCTCTTTGCCATCTGGGCAGGGGAGGGCTCTGCCTTGGGCTGCTCTGGCCACCAGCATCTCAGGAGGGAGCACAGAGGCAGTCAGTAACACAGGAGGAGGGACTGTGAAACCTGACCTGATTAAGGTATGAATCACAGGAAATCCTGGAGGCACAAAACCCCCAGGGGGAGGCTGGGCTGCCAAGGTGGGTGAATCTCTGTGAGTCCCCTTGGCAGCTCCACTGCTGCTGGCTGTGTGGGTTTGCCTTCAGCCCCCAGGGTCAGGGAGCATCTTGAAGCTGGTTCGGTGGATGCACGAGGGGAAACCTCTTGGAAGAGAACCAAACTAGAGATAAATGTAAGGATGCTTTGCAGCAGAAACCCTGTAAGTGTGGGGCTAGCACCTGGATTACAGTAAATAAATCCCCTTTTCTTTATAAGGTCATCTGTGCCAAGCTCCCAGCTCTCAGCCATCACCTGTTTAGCGTTTTGTTCCCATTTTCAGCCCTCTCCTGTCCTCATCCTTGGATTTTGCATCCTGGCAGAGAGAGAGAGAGAGAAAACTGGGATGACAGGGGTGACAAAAAAATCCCAACACCAAACAGCTGCCAGTCCCTTGAGCCTAGGAAACACGCTAAAAATCCCAACCAAAACAACATTTCAGGCACAGGAGCCAAACCAATAGACAATTTCCATCTTCTTGTGACTAAACCGATGAACTTCTGAGGGCTGAGTCATGGGCACGTCCCAGTCCCACACACGTGTGCACGGCCACAGCTCCCTGCCAGGACCTGCCTGTCCATGCCACATCTCAGGCACGGGATGCTGCTCCTGGCACCCCAGCAGCCCCTTTCCCGTAAGGCACTAACCAGCAGCACGGCAGCCAGCACACAGAGCGAGCCTCAAAGCTTCTCTCTGCAAACATTCAGCCTGAAAAATGTGGGTTTTTTTCCGTCTGCTCGAAGCTTCTTTGCTGGGGCTTTGGTAGGAAGCAGATGTGAGAGCATCCCAAAGCAAAACCAGTCGTTACTCACTCTGTTATACAAAACCATAAGAATTTCCTCCCTTTTTGTTTTCTTTTGGGTTTTTTTTTGGGTTTTATTTCTTAGCACCAGACCAGATTCGGGTGAGAGGCCAAGGCTGGAGAAAGCCAAGGCCAAATGAACCCAGGTTGGGGGAAACCTCTGCATGTGTCACCATCCAAAGGGAATATTTCACATCTAGGTTGCTCAGCAGACAGCCAAGGCACCAGGGAAGGGAAAGCCACGATCTGGCCTCATAACAAACCCAGAAACACTTAGGCCTCCTAATTAACTAGGAAATTCAACCCTCTCTAAACCACCATGAAGCTTCAAAGCCCTCCCAACCTGACTCTGGATGCTCCTTCCACAGTTCCCCAAGGAAATCCCTGTTCCCTCAGACTTGACTCCCAGCCAGCAAAGCTGCCGGGGGCAAAGGCTCCCCATGGGTCCTCTGCCAAGGGAAAATGATTTCATGATCCAAGTGAAAAAGCCATCAGGGAGGTTCATTTTGGCCAAAGATTTTGCTCCCTTACAGCAAAACAGTATTTCAAAAAAGGAAAGTTGAGAGAAACCTGGGCAGGGAACTTGGAATAATCTGAAACTTGGTCCGTTCAGAATGGGGAAAAAAAAAACAAAATCAAAAAGAGTTTGAAATAAAAATGAGAAAGCAGCATTTTTCAGCATGATGACAAAACTTCTGCAGGGAGTACAGGGGGAGAAGAAAGCAGAAAATTTTCTGTGCATCATAAAATCTGGGCATTTCCAGACTGGCTCCAACAGCCTTCAGTACTGAACAGGGCAGAGAACACAAAAGCCGATCAAACTGAGAGCAGGGAGTGTGATGGGAGACATCACCCCATGGATGAGCGGCAGCTGGGGTGACCCAAGCCCATCCCCACACCTGCCTGTCTTCCCCCTGTCCTGGGCACCAGGGGCTGGGCAGAGCTGGGATCTCCTGATGGCCCCAGGTGAAAAGTAACCCCCTATGGACCATCCACTGAAGAGATGGAGTCAGTGTTCCACGTGTCTCTTCCAGCTCAGAATATTCTGTGAACTGATACCAAGCGTCTCCAGAGATGCTCCCACACCCCAGATGGGAGCAAAGTGAGATGGATTTCCGGGATGGATGGATGGATGGATGGATGGATGGATGGATGGAAGGAAGGAAGGAAGGAAGGAAGGAAGGAAGGAAGGAAGGAAGGAAGGAAGGAAGGAAGGAAGGAAGGAAGGAAGGAAGGAAGGAAGGAAGGAAGGAAGGAAGGAAGGAAGGAAGGAAGGAAGGAAGGAAGGAAGGAAGGAAGGAAGGAAGGAAGGAAGGAAGGAAGGAAGGAAGGAAGGAAGGAAGGAAGGAAGGAAGGAAGGAAGGAAGGAAGGAAGGAAGGAGAGAAAGAAAATAAAAGAAAGAAGAGAAAAGAAAGAAAACTTCTGGAAGTCATTACGATTCCTCTGCTCCAATCTCCTTTTTGGCAGACAGCTTCCCTCTCTCCCCTTCCCTCCCCCTCCACCCCACCCCAGCCCGCTTCAAAATGCCAGCCTATGATTTTTAAATGAGAAAAAGCTGCGCTGTACTCCAGCACTTGGATAAACTCCTACACAAACTTCCAGATGTGACACAACAGCCTGGAAGGGGGAACTCACAGAAGAATCTCCTTCAAAAACATAGGCAGGGAGCAAAGGAAGCGCCTGGCTGCCGGCAGGGCCGGGCGATGGATGTGTCCAGAGATTGCTGCTGAGATAAGGGGTCACCTAGATTAGGATTAAGCTGCTCCTGGCTCTTCCAGGGAGGCAAGGATGAGAGGAATGCTGGCCACTGCGCCCAGCTCTGGAAAGTGAACACCGCCTGCTGCTCCCGCTGAGCTCCCGAAGGGTTTGTGAACAGCAGGGAAGAGGATTTGCAGTTATTCATCTCCTGGGAGGAGGGGAATAACCACAGCACAGCACCCCTGTGCTGCCCTTGTTAAAAGGTGATGGGTGGAGATGGTCATGCATGAGCTGGCAGGGAAGCTCCAGCTCCTGCCCTGGGAGCAGCAGGATGCTCCACCCCAGCCGGGAGGGCCAAGAGGCTGTGGGAGACCCCTCAGCCAGGCACCAGCCAGATAAGTCAGGTTTCTTTTCTCCCCAGGAGCCAGGGAAGGGGAACACAGACAGCAGAAGCTTAGCCACAGCGGGAGAAATTCCATCTGTCCAGGTAGGGGCGGGAGGCACCAGCTGGTGAACTGGGTCACGGGAGAGAAACAAGCTCAGGTCCCCTGGGATGGATCAGACACAGGTGAAGCAAATGGATTCTGGCTCCTTTGTGGGCTTTTTTTTTTAATGAAAACAAGATCAATTTCAGGTCTGAACTGTCAAATCAAAGCGTTTTGCTTTGTTAAACTCAGAAGTGAGGCTGGAACAAATGTATAGAAGTGTAAGGACACCACGTGCACTTGCCCCAAAAACACACCCTTTTGATAACAAAAAAATATATTTTTAACCCTGCATCACACTGAACTCTTCAAAGAGCAGCACAAGCAGTGCTTGGCTCTCCCCATGAGCTGCCATGGCTGAGGAGGGGGTGAGGACACCCCAGTCTCCCACAAGGTGACAGGAGTTGCACTTGCATTCCCATGAGAAGGGCTACTGGGGAGCACTGCTGGGGCTGGGGAGCCCAAAGCACAGCCCAGCTCAGCAGCCTCAGGTCCCATCCCCAGCAGGCAGGGGGATCCCAGCTCTGGTGCAGTCAGACACACAGACATGCCCTTGCTGAAGAGCTGGAGGAGCCAGACGAGCACAGAGCTCAGGGTGAGCTCAGCAGGGGCTGACAGTGCCCTCAGAGGGACCAGTGCTGCCTCCCATGAAGAACCATATTCCAGCACAGCAGCTCCAGCCATCCTGTGAGCCAGCCTGGTGCAGATCTCACCATGAAGCCCTGGGGGTTCCAGACCCATTCCTGGAGGTGTCTGGGCACCTGCAACTTCCAGCAGGAGTTGGGGTCAATCAGCACTCTCCAGGACCCAGCTTTGGTCACCCACCTCTCCCTGCTGGGGAGTGAGCAGAGCCATGCGAGGCAGCTGCTGGAAGAATCCTCTCTGATTTACTGCAGACAGAAGGCAGGGCTGATTTCTGTGACCAGATCAAGATATGTCTCTTTGCCAAAGCCATTCCCAAACCCCCAGGTGGGATGGGAGCACCTCTCCCAGCATCACCCAAGCCTCCCCTTCCCAGAGAGGGAATTTGCAGAGCTGCCCTTCACCCTCCAAACCAGGAGGAAAAAACCAGGATTTCAGGCAATTTGGATATGTCTCCCCAGGAATGGCTGCACCTTCCAGCAGGGTTTTGTGGCGCCCCGTTGACACAGGCTGCTCTCCAGGCAGCAGCGCTCTGCGGGCAGGCAGGCGTGAGGGATGAGGCACTTTCAGTACTACAATAGATATCACAGATCCTTTCAGTTACACTGTTATTTCTCTGTTCAGATCTCTTAATGCCAAGTGGTAGCATCCTCCCCACTTTCTCCATCCCTGCTCTTCAATCACTCCACAACTCTCAAGAAATAGCCTCGTTTCTTGTCTCTGATCAGAGAAGCAGCCTGGCAAAGACCCTGATACAGCCCTTTCATCTTCCCATCCTTCATGGTGCTTTCATTTTACAAGTGAAAGTCAAGTAACCAGCTTGCCTCCTCTTTTCTCCCCCTCAGAGACTCCAGCTTCTCCTCTCACAGCCTTGCCAGCACACCAGGACACCCTGCATGTGCCACAGCCCTCCCCATCTCTGAGCCTGTGGGTCCAGCACTGTGACAACTAAACTTGTCCCCTGCTCCTTCTTCCCTCCTGACCCAGGCAGTTCTCACCCAGGGAAGAACCTTCCACCCTAAAGAATATGCAGGCTGTCATCCAGGCCTGTCCTCTCAGGTTCTCGTGGCTCCCAGAGAGGTTTTCACTCAAAGACCTCAATGGAGTGGCCAGGAAATACAGGTTGGTACATCTGGTCCATATTTAGAGTTAAAAATCCCAAGGTTTCAGGCTCTGGAAAATTGCTGGATCAGGACAAACTTCATTGCCTCTTTCTAGCCCTAAAGGGGAGGAGGAGCAGGAGAGCAACACAGTACCCCACATCCCTGCTCCAGACAGCAAGAGAAAAAGCCCCCTGGTCCAGGCAGAGAATGCTCTAGACAGAAACATGGCAGAAGACCTCAAAAATAACCTCCTCAATAGGACTTTGCATCCCTGCTGGATACTCAGAACCTCAGCCATCACCCTCCCCTAACCCAGCCACACAAACTGCCTAGACAGGGACACAGAGCAGAATCCCAGGAGTTCCAGCTGCACTTCAGGGGTACAAACCATCCTTCCTGGGCAAGAGTGGGTCCTGCCCCTCCTCCTGATGCCCCATCAACAGTGAGTTTTATCAGTCAGATAAGAGCACCACAAATCTGCCTGGAAAAGCCCCAAGCTCTGCATCCCCACAAGCACAGCTCAAACCAGAGTCATCCCATCCAGTTTCTGCAAGAGCCAATGCAGAAAGGTAAAAATCCACCTGAGACAGTGGCAGAAGGCAGTGAAAGCTCCAGACTCCCCAGAGCTGGGGCAGGATTCACCAGCCACGTTAGCCAAAGCAGCCACTCCTCTGCAGGGCAGCTGCTGGCAACAAAGATTTTCCAGCAACGTGATTACATGGTTTTAACACTGGGGCACGATTCCTAGATTACAGCCTGAGAAGGACTGCCACACTAAAGAAAAAAAAATAAAAGTATAAATATAAACAAGAGCAGGCTCAGCTCCAGCACTGAGTGGTAGAGAGGCAAAGGGGTGAGCAAGACAATGCTCTGCTAAACAGCCCAGCAAGTGTTGGGACACAGTGCAGGTACCAAGGTAGCTACTGTGTTCCTTTCATCTAAAGGCTGGACTGCTTTTTTTTTTTTTTTTTTTGTGTTGTTTTTAAATAAACTCCCCCAGTTTTGGGTCAGTGACCCTGAAAACAAACAGCTGCATGCAACCACATGACACAAAGATCCACAGCATCACCCTCGTGGCCCCGGGACTCCCAGCAAGATTCTTTCACTGTCAGTAACAAGTGAAAAATTGGTAACAAAAATCCCAGCCAGTGGGACTGCACTCAGTGCTCATCCCTGGATTGCAGTGATGTTTGCAGGTGTCCACAATACCACTAATTTTCCGAGGACAAAAGTTAATCAGCTTGTTTTTGCAGCCATAGAGGAGAAAACACATTTCAAGGCACTACTGGGGTGGGGGATTTTACTGAAAACACAGAAACGTGCAGGTGTTAACATCAGATTCAAAACACCATTTCAAAGATTAAAAATTTTAAAAAAAATTAACAGAGAGACTTGGAATCATATTTAAACCAGCGACCATAAATATTATTAGTCATAGTGGGCAACAAGAACACACTGACTTGCAGCCTGTTGTTAATATTTCTTTCCAAAACAGAAGGCTTCAAAAAGTTGCAAGATTTCCTAAGATGTTTAAATAAAGGCAGCTTTGAACTGCTTAGCTGGTCTGAAAGAGTTCTGAGAGTATTCATGACTGAAAGAAGAGAAATCTCTGGAAGAGAAATCTTGGATTTTTCCCTCCTGGGGGACATTTTAGGAGAGAAGGCACCCTATTTATCAGAGAAATCACTGCTGAAGCTCAAGCAAAACGATATTCACAACTCCAGCAGACCCTCACCACTCTTCCCAAGCACACCAACCTCAGCTGAGATGTAATCCCTAACAGTTCCCGCACACCAGGAGAGGAGAAGGATTAGCACAGGGTATTCTGGTACCATGTAACATGTCCTCCTTGCTGCTGCACAGCCTCTCACCCTCCAGACGTGGGGCTGCTACCCAGACCTACTTGCCTGCTGCTTGTGCCAGCACAGCACAGACGCGGGAACTTCCCGGGAAGCGGCTGCCTCTGCTGGACCAGCCCCTGCTGGAACCAACATCGCTTCACTTTATTTCATCTCGGGCTTATATTTCTGCAAATAATAAATGAAACTGGAATTTGGGGATGGTAAAATACTCTGAATGCTACAAGCCATGTGCTGGTTGCAACTCAGCTCCAAAGGAAAGCTTTAAAGACATCAAGACCGTAGAAAGAAAAGAATTTTCTACTGTCTCCTCTATTTCTTTTTTTCTTTCTTTTTTTTTTTTTTTCCTCTCCCCTTCTTTTGAAAGCTTAAACTTGACTAAAGCAGCTCGGCCTGTGCCAGAGCAGACAGGGAGCTTGGAAGGAGATCAGAAGCCTTTGGGGGGTTGTGGCTCACCCCAGGATCTGGCAAACCGCTGCCCTTGGCCAATGCACAGCGGGAGCGTGCCCCCCACCCTGCCCCGACCCCTCCAAACCAGGAGCATCCCCCGGGGGACTGCAGAGAACGGGACCGAGAACGGGCCTCGAGCACCCGCAGTTATTTAGGGACCCTGGAGCTGGGCAGCAACCCAAGCCCCCAAAACCTCCGCCTCCCTCTAGACTGCACCCGTCTCCCAAACCCCCAGGCAAGGGAGCGGGGAGACTAAAATGGGCAAGAAACGGGGTCAGGAAGGAAGAACCGATCTACAAGGCAAGAGAGCGGGGTTAGGGTCCCTCAGGGTGTTGGGGAGCAGGAGCAGAGCCGGTCGATCCCCGCGGAGGGCGGTCCCCAGCAGCTCCCGCTCCGAGTCCCGCTAGAACGGAGCGCTGAAGCCCGCGGGAGCCGCGGCACTGCGGCCCGGCAAGGGGAGCACGGCTCGGACCGCCGAGCCCTGCAACAGAGCGGAAAACTTCCCGGCCGAGCACCGGCCAGGGGGCGAGCTCCGCCGGGTGCCCCCCGCTACCCCAGGGCCGGCGGGTGACAGATCCTCCCAAAGCCCGGCTCCTTCCCCATCGCCCGGCGGGCTCCAGACGGGAGCTGTCCCCCGCCCTGCCGCCGCTCCGGGTGCGTGCAGGCCCCGGGGGGCTTACCTCGGGGCCGAACACCTGCAAAGGATACGGGTTACAGACCAGCCGGAGGCACCAGCTCCGCGGCCGGCTTTCCTGGCTCAGGTAGAAAAAGACGACGGGGGCCAGTGCTGGGTAGGGCAGCGCCTCCGCCTCCGAGTCTCCGCTGCCCGCCTCCCTGTCCCCCGGCCCCAGGTGGCCCCCGGCCCCGGACAGGTCATTAAGGCGGATGAAAGTCTTGGCTCTGCCCGGCTCCTCCTCGGCCGCTCGAGGTCCATCTTCGTCCATCCTCCGGCCGGCGGCCCCGGGGGAACCGGGGCGACGCGGAGCGAGCCGCTGGGGCGCCTAGAGCGGCGCGGCCATGGCGGGGCCGGGGGGCTGGAGGCTGCGGCGGGGCGGCTTCAGCTCCGGGGCGGCTTCAGCGCCGGGGTGGCATGGCCAGGCGAGCCACCGCCTCGCCCCGCGCCGGGGCCCGGGCCGGGCCGCCCCCCTGCTCCTGCCCCGCCGTCTGCGGGCTCCGTAGCTCCTCCTCGCCGTGCCTTCGGGGGCCCGAGCCGGCCGAGTCGCGGGCAGGGAGGCGGCGGCGGGGCGGCCCCCGCTGCCGGTGCTGGCCCCCACCCGCGGGGCGGGCCGCCCTTAGCGGCTCTGCCTGTCACCTCCGCTCCCCAACATCTGCCCGGGGCGGGGGGGGGATGCTGCCCGGCGCCCCGGGGACGGGCGGCGGCGGAGGATGCTCCCGCGGCGGCCGCGCCGAGCCGAGCGCTCCGCACAGCTGGATCCCTCACTCCAACTTCAAGTCCCGGCTCCTCCTCCCCCCGCCGCCAATGGGGGCTCGCCCGCGGCCCCCCAGCGCCTCCCCATTGGCTGCGGCCCGTGTCCGTCACGGGGCACAGCTGCACGGGCAGCGCGCTCCCCGCGGGGCTGGACGGGGCGCACCCGCCCGGGCACCGGCACCGGGCACCCCCTGCCCTGCGGGGCGACAGCGGGGACACCGAGAGACGGGCGAGGGGAAGAGCGGGGGAGCCCCCGGCCGCGTTAGGCGGAGGAAACCCCCGGTGGGACACTGCAGCGCCGGGAGAAGCCGAGGCAAGGCGAGAGGGAGACCGGCCAAGGGGGAGAGCGCCCGGCGCTGTCTCTCGCGGGAGGCAAGAGCGCCAGGAGAGCAAGGCCGGCAGGGCCCAAGTGCCGAGAGGGATGCAGGAGGCGGTGTGGAGCCCTCCCGAGTGCTGCCTGAGCCTTGCACGAGATGCTCGCCCTGCTGCGGGTCCTCAGGGGTTCCCTCCTGCCCCGTCCTCCCCCGCCCGAGAGCGGAGACCGTGCACCGGGCTCGGTGCATGTGGCTCACGGACCGCTGTTCCCCCGTCCCAGTCCCCGGCTGCTCGAGCGTGGCCATCCCGTCCCGAGCCCTCCGGGGAGCCGAGCCCGGCCCGCGGCTCGCAGAGGGGCTTGGCCCCGAGGAGGGGAGGGGGACCCGTGGCCCCCCGGCCGTGGGAGAAGCCGCTCGCCCCGGCTCGGAGGATGCGGCCGGAGCTCCCTCTGCCGGTGCGAGTCCCGGCCGCGGCGACAGCCGGCCCCGACGACGGGGACGAGCCGCCAACGCCCCGGGGACAGGCGGGGGACAGGCGGGGGACACACGGCCCCGAACGGGGGACACACGGCCCCGACCACTGCCGAGTCAGACCTTCCTCCAGCGGGACCCCAGTAAAGGATTTTCTGCCAGCGCCCCGCGTTCTGGCTGAGCCAGGCATCCCCAGGCTGAGCCAGGATCCTGCTTCTAAATGCTTAGAATTTTTTTTTTCCGCTTTGCAAACACCTTTCTCACCCTCCCCCAGTAGTCGCTCCATCGTATTTATATAAATATGAGCACGTCCTTCCCGAGAGCTCCAGCTAGTCCAAAAACACCTGCAAGAACAACAGGCAGATGCTCCTGTCTGACCCAAAGTGCCTTCTCTTGGCCAAATCCTGCTGGCCTGGGAGCACACTTGATCTTGGATTCACAGCCTGTTCTGGCCAGCCCGAGACGAGTCACACGGCTATTGGCAAAACTTCAAGGCCAGCCAGGCTCTGCTGCAGAGCTGTGAGCCCAGGAGGGGAGATTCAAACCTCACAGCACCCTGTGCAGGGCCAGGAGCCCCTCCTGCGAGTCCAGAGGGACACTGGTGTGACAGCAGATGGCACGTGTGGCACCAGGCCAGGGGAGACACGGGTGCTAAGGACAGGGACTCCCATTTTTTCCCCAGGTTTCTGAGCGATTCCCCACTCTGGATGCGGCGTGTGCGCGGAAGGGGCAAAGCTCGGCTGCCTTTGGCTTCTCCCTGCCACAGCCAAGGCACAGAGCAGCCAAAGCACAGAGCAGCCAAAGCACAGAGCAGCCAAAGCACAGAGCAGCCAAGAGCTCCCTGAGCCCCCAGCCAGCCCTCCCACAGTGGGGCACACACCAGCCCTTGCTCCCTGGCAGAGCCCAGCCCAACAGCTCGGCTGTGGTACAAATGTAATTGCTGGGAAGGTCCGCAAACACATTTGCATGTACAAGGTGCAGTCTTAGATCAAGCAATTTCCTCACTACATATGTACAGCCTGGTCACAGCTGCTTTTGATCCGATTCTCTTTGTATCCCGATAATGTACGGAGAGCCTTTGTGTGTCGGTCTGTTTATTTAAATGGATTTGGAGCAAACATTTTTTTTAAAGCTGAAGCTTTGAGCCTCTAAGTGGGTTACCAGATTATATGCTGTCTCCATTTTAATTACATTTGGCTCGTTTTGTTTATTGCATACATTTTCAAGAATTATGCTCACCGTGAGAATTGAAAGCATTTTGCTTCAGAAGATACCTGCCCTATAAAGGGATCCAACATCACACAGGAGAGACGATGCAAACCTTCCCATCTCCAATAGCGTTCTCCCTTCAGCTAGGACAGGAAAAAAGGAAGAGGATATATGGTCTGTCAAGCCTAAATTTAAAGTGAAGCATCCAAGGAGGATCAAGGCAGCACCACCAGCCTAACAGGAGTTTGCCACGAACAAATACTGAACTAAAAAGATGTTCTTGCTAGAGGATGAGTGATCTTGGTTGTGGATCTCAGAGGGAAGAGAACCCAGAGCCTAGAACAGGCCAGCCAAGATGTTTGTTTGCCCATCCCTGTCTCAGGGTGGGAGCCCTTGCCAGCACTGCCCCAGCCCACAGCATCTCCCCAGGGAGCTCTTCCCTTGTGCCCAGGCTGGACCAGGAATTTGTCTTCCTCAGACCAGGGGGTTTGTTTGAGGGGGGCTCAGCTTCCAGACAGAAGTGGAGTGATCTGTCAAGGACAGGGAGCAGGGCTCCAGCCCAGAACCTTGGTGGGAAGGATGGGAAGCAGCAAGAAGTGACCCCAGAGACCTGAACTGCACATTTAGGGATTTGGGATGTAAATGAGTAGAAATTTCAATACAGCATAAAGAACTAACGAGGTCACAGTCACCTCACATGCACAGTCCTGGCCTTCTAATTAGACCAAAGATAGCACAGGAGAGAAAGGAGGAGGGTGAGCCAGTGACAGCTTAAATAGTGGCAGGAATTTTAGGGTTGTGGTGGTTTTGAGGGGCAAGAGGAAGGGGACTGATGCACTGCAACATCAGTTATGCACTCAACAGCAGCTGAGATGAGCCCTCAATTGCTCAGCAGACCCCTGACAAGGACACCCAAGGAGGAGGAGGAAGAGGAAGCAGGCCCACTTTCATTCTAGCACAGCCCTCTTTCTCTGCTCTACCACATGGTTTAGGAGGTTTTTGGGGAAAGCCCAGCCCTGCACTCTCTTCCTTAGCAGTCCCTCTAGGAAAAGCATTTTGACATCAAGGGGGAGGTTTAGCCGAGCTGATGCTCACCAAAAACAGCTCCAGCTCCAGCATGGTGGTGGGATTTGGAATCAGCCATCCAGGAGCCACTCTGAGCTGCAGTGGGGAAAGCCTACATCTGGTCAGGAGGATTGAAGACAGCCTCAGCAGAGAGGCTCCAACCCAATGGGAACCAGTCACTATTTCTCTTGCTGTTGACATGCAGCTGCAGTAGCTGTGGGTGATTTTAATAAGGCAGGCCAATATTTCTATCAGTTCTGGGAGCTATAGATGGAACCCATATAGTATCTGGCTCAGGGCTGAATGATTAATCACAACAAGGTCCACAGCTCTTCTCATACCTTGGAACCAGAGGGAAAACACATTTCATTCTGGATGTCACAATCTGGGGGCAGAGCAGGCTTCCCATGGCCAATTCACAGACTCAAGTGCCGTGGAAGAGCACCCTGAGAGCAGCAAATCTGCTCTGTCCCTGCTCCCCCACCCCACCAGTGGCAGCCAGTTCTGTGGGATCAGAGCCCTTTCTGTGTAAAGGGGCTCCTGGATGCCCCTTTGAGCCCCTGAGAAACACCATTCACAGTATTGGAGCTGACACAGCTACAGCAGAGACACCCACCAAATCCAGCCTCACACACCCCTCACTGCCCTCTTCTCCCTGTTCCAGTGGTTTGGATGCTCCTCCCAGCCCCAGCCCTGTTGGGATGCTCCCATCCTCAGTACCCACAGCTCAAAGAACACTTTTTCCTCTATGGACAGCAGTGGAGGATCTGGGAGGAGCAACAGACCAGCCTCACATTCCATACAGCACAAACTAGCACCTTAACTCCTCATAACCCATCCAAACATCTGCTTTCTCCCAAGAGGTCCTTTTGCTAATTCCCTCTGTCATCATCCAGACACTTTTTGCTCTTCCCAGTTATCCCATCAACACCATGTCCTTCCCAGCCTGGTGCTGCATCCCCAAACCCCAGGAGCTTGGTACTGGCACCAGGAACCACCATGGAGGGTTTGGGAGAAGCTTAATGAAACCAACTGCTAGGGGCCACAAGCTTCACCTTTCATTTTTTTTATCCACTTTAATGAACGTTTTTATTGTCTCTCTCTCAATTTTTATTAAGAGAAGAGCCAGACAAGTAGTTGGAGGGAATATATATTATGGCATGAAGCACAGGCACTGTGCAAGGGGATGTCTGTGACCAGTGCAGTCCACTTGGCATGCATGAAGGAATGATTTAGGCTGGGGAATGCTTATTGTTGGCTGATGACCAGCACTTTCCTACATGATCAATGTTTGCACCTTGACTTTCTGGTCCACAATCAATCCATGCCTGGGCATGGTCTGAGTTTTGGGAACTGCAATGTCTGCAGGGGCTGAGCCACTTGAGGCTGCAGTTCTGATGTGGCTCATTCTCCTGGGCTGGCAAGAGTTGACCCAAGCCCACATTTCAGCTCTGGGGCTCAGAACACAATTTATAGTAAAAATATAATTTATAATAGAAGTCTCTCTGCCCCCATCATCTTTAAAAAATTTACATTTCCCTTCACAAACTCTAGTACCTCCAGAAAACATGAGTAGGAGAGGGAAGTGCCCTTTCAAAGTTATTCAGTATGGGCAGATTGGGTGTTTTAGTGGCCACATCGTGGCTCAAACCATCATAAGGTCTGAAATAAATCCCCACTTTTATTCCATTAATCTTGTCTAGCTTCTGTTCTAGGTAGCCACTCCAAGGCATCAGCCCCACCTCATGTGGGTGAGAATCATTAAACCCCTGGGCAAAGGCTGTGCTGCTGTGGGAAAGAGGGGTCACATCCCTCCCCAAAGAAGCCAACTCTGTCCCCAAACTCCCAGATAGCAGATCAGTTGAGCACTGCACCCTCCACACCTCTTCCCCTGTCCTGAAACAGCAGTTTCCCTCTCCAGCTGGGGAGAAAATGACCCAAATGGCTTTAAAATAAATGAATATTAAACGAGCACGTGGCACTGATAGCGGTGACCGACTGACATGGCACAAATGTCCTCCTTTCTCTGAGGAGCAGAGAACAGCAAGGACAGGGGTATGGAGAAACTTGTCCTTGGGGGAACCAGGAGGAGAGGGCTCAGGGCAAGAGGGACAGCAGGGCTTTAACCCAGCCTCTGTGGAGGTCGAGAGCCAGGTATGCCGGGGCCAAGGCAGCAGGGTGCTGGGTCATGAGCAGGAGCTTGTGTCCTGCACCCCACTGAACACCTCATCCCAGGGACTGCTGCCCCAAGCTGGCAGCTGCAGGCTGGAACATCTGGGATGGCTGGGATGGCAGGTCTTCCCTCCAGGGAGGGGACTCTGCACCCACAAATTATCTTGGCCATGAACTGGAGGCCCCCTGGGTGCCACTGGTCCTTATACACCCCAAACTTGGTTCCCTCACTGCTTAACCCCTCTCAATGTTATTCATATTCCAGTTCACCTGTAAGAACCCTTGATGTGAAAAGCAGGGGGGTTTTTACCCTTATTCTTCTGATTTTACTTTTTTTTTTTTCATACAAGGCCTCTGCTGAGAAATCTTTGTAATTAATATCCCCTTAAAATAAAATATAATTAAAAATAATGTGGAACATGAAAAAGCTGCCAGCAGCTGACAGTGGGGGAGGCTGACAGGGGGCAGTGCACCTGGGACAGAAGTGCCCAGGCTGGGCTGTGGGGGTGCTGCAATATGCTGGGGTGGGGCCACCCTGGACTCACTTCACCCTAAAGCAATTTCTACATCACCAAGAGCACTTGGACTTCTCTGTCACACCTGTGGGGACACTGGGGTGCATCTGGTCCCCCTCCCGTGGGAGATGGGGCACGGGTGGCTCTGCTGGGGTGAGATGCTGAACAAAGTGCTGGGGCACCAAATCCCACCCTGCAATGGCTCCATACAGACCCAGGGAGCCTTCCTGGATAGAAAAGTTTGATTTTGACACTCTTAGAAAGCCAGGCATGGAGAAGTGGCTTGTTGAACCCCCACTGTGCTCCCCAGCCACCCTCCTGCAGGAGCTGAGCACTGCAGAAGCTTGGAAGTGAGGACTGGCTCATTTAAATTTTATGTTGATGAGGAGATCTTCCTCCTCCCTCCAGCAGAGAGCAGATGTTCTCACTTCACATCGGCAAAGCATCTCTAAATAATTCCCCCAGCAGCAACGTGTACGGTAATGCCATTGTTTATATGTTATTAGTTAATATTTCATAGGCAAACCTGAAATGTTTAACCTTTTAAAGATACATTGAGATGCATTCTGGGCTTCTGCCACCAAAAATATCCTGTCAGTCCCATCATCAGCTTTCTCTCAAGACTGAGGCTGCTCATGGCACATAATTAAAAGAGCAGTTTGAATTTTCAGCAGCTCGCAGCATCTTCAGGATGCACGGGAACCAAGGCAACAGAAGCAATGCCCCAAAGCCATGCCAGGCATGGGTGCAAGAGGCAAGGGATGTGATGTGAGAGGTGGCAAGCCCTGGCAGTGAGCCACGTGCCTGCAGCTCCTGTGCTCCCTCCTCTGTGCCAGCTCCTCACTGTGCTGGTGGCACCTGGGGTGCTTTCAGCCAGTTCCACACGTTTTAGCTGGATCCTGTAATTTAATAATCCTGTGATTTAGCTGTGTGTGGCCTCTCCCTGGCATGAATCACCACTACCTTAGCGAGTCCACGGGCAGTAGGAGCAGCTTTGCCTCTGGGGTTAACCAGTCTGCTGGTGGTGAGGGGGGACACTTGTTTTGGGGCTGCCCAAACGTGGACAGAGCCAACAGAAACAAAATGACATCCTTAGGTGGAGGAGGTGCACGGGTGGGTCAGGGCTGTCAGCATGGGAGCAGGGCAGAGCTCATGGGGACCCAGCTGCCCTGTGGGGTGCAGGGAACACGAGGGAAGGTGGAGCTGTGAAGCCCCACAGCAGCAGGGCAGTCCAGTGCCAGCCCCATGCCCTTATGCTCTGCACACCGGTACCGGAGCAGTGTGTCCCCACATCCTCCCTTTCCTTGGGGTAATGAGTGGCTTTGGAAATTTCAAGACATCACAGCCCCAGCCCTTCCCATGGGAGCTCTGCAGAGAACAGCCCAAATCTTGAGAGCACCCAGGGATGGGGCAAAGGACTGGCAGGTACCCCACACCAACCTGCCAGCAGCCCCACAGCAAGGTACAGGACATCAACAGGATCAAAGTCTGTCTCTGCCTCCTGGGAGTTGTTGCAGTGGAAAGCCTGGACCAGACTGTGCCCCAAGCGGTTTCATCTCCCTCAGCACTGCCCTGGGCAAGCCCCCAAACATCAGACATGGCCACAGCACTCAGTCACCCTCAGAACAGCAAGTCCCAAGGCCTCCCAAGGAGCTGCCTTCCCAAAGCACCCAGGTCCTGTTTGCTTAGGACAGACGTGCTCACCCTCGTGGGGACCACCTACCACCCAAAAGTCACCCAGGGTTTCCCCCCACCATGGGCCTGATCCATTTCACCAGCTGAGTGTCCAGCTGTGACAGCCCTGACCCAGCCCCAGCATGGACAGGTGATGCTCCAGTCCACATCCAGCCCCATGTGCAGCCCCACTCCAGCAGCAGCACAGTGGAGACACCATCCTGGTTTTATTTCAGCCCAGTTGGGTCCTGGCCCTTCAAGACCAGATCTCTCCCAGCCCTGCAGATGCTCCTGCCCCTCTCCTGCCCCAGTTCCTGCCCGTAACAGTGTGAGCAGACACAGAGCACTTCCACACACAGAGGAGCCAGCGGTGAAAGGGAACATATTAATGCTCCCCTAACCAACAGAGGGGAATTAATCACATCAAACTGGTTTGTTGTTGTTGGTTTTGATTATAATTTTTTAAGCTCGAGCTTCTATCTGTCATTACTGTTATATTGCATAACTAGGAAGAAATCTGAATGAAGTTAATAGCTGTGGAGTGCAGTGCAGAATATTCATGTACTGTGAACCAGAATGAGGCAAATGTGAATCTTTATTACCAGTGGAGGTTGTTAAATATTTTCTGTTTGAGACACGCTGTGACACATGAAACTCAATTAGAATATAACTAAACCCCACTCTAAATTATAGATAAATGACAACAAATGAAGGGGAACAGCCTGAGCTCCCCAGTGCACAGCCTGGGGGAACAAGGGGGACAACTTTGAGAGGAGGGCAGCCCCCTCAGGACACCTCCATCCCAGCCAGCAAGCAACAAAGCAGCAATGTGTTTCCTCTGCAGGGCTGATTTTTGCCCTACAATATCCTGAAGGAGACACTCAGGGAAGCAGGATGGATCCCATTTCTCTGCTAACCAGCTCATGCATTCACCTGAAACAGCCCCAGACTTCCCCCTTCCAGTGCACCATAACAACTCCTGAGCTCTCTGTGCCTGAGCTGTGTTTCCTTAAATCTGACTGTGCCTGGTAATAAAAACACATAGTAAAAAGGAAAGACAGATGTTAAGGAAAAATATATATCAAGGGCCAAAGGCTGCACTGGTGCTGTGTTACAGAAATGCTGGGATTTTCTATCCCTTGGCTCATCAAAGCCAAGCTATGGACATGGTCAGGGATGGAAAATCAGGGGCTGAAAGACCTTTGGGGTTAATTCTGTAATTGTTCTGTGAGATGCTCGTCATCACTAGAGAGGTTTCATGGACTGAGTGAGTTTTAAGTGGCTGCTGCTGGGATCAAGCAGTGACTCTGAGCAATATCCACAGGGATATTGCTGTGGGTGGACAGAACACACGGGCAGACAGGCATGCTCTTAACTCACTTTCTCCCTGACCCTGCCAAAGCTCCCAGGATGCTGGGATTCCCCTTGGTGGCCTTGTAGGAGTATCCAGCAGGAGCATCCCACAGTGTTGCCATGGAGACAGGGTTCAGGTGAAGCCTGGGTACTACACTCCTCTGGGGAGGCTGCAGGACCCCCACTGCATTACAGCCCTTCCCCTTGGCTGTCCTGGGAGATAAAAGGGATTTAAGGACTTCATTAGTGCCACAAGGATCTCATCCAGAAACAGAGGAAGGATCTGTGCTGGTGATCAAAGCCCAGGCCCTTCATTAGTGGCAGTGTCCAGGACCTTCATTAGCATGAAGAGGGAGCCCAGAGCAGCACAGCAGACAGGAGGATGGGGAGGTGCTGTGGAGAGAGAACAGCACCTGCCTAGAGGGGTTTTTGCCTTCTGTGCTTCTCAGATTTGCAAGTCTCAAAGGACACCAGGCCCTTGCTGCCCCCTTGACCCCAGTTCCCTCTGGGGGCTCTGCCAAAGCACTGCAGTCACAGGAGCAGTGACAGTGAACCTCTGCCCAGCACTGACCTGGGCACTGACCTTGTGCAGCACAGGGCTCCACAAACCCCATGGAATCCTGTGCTGAGCTGCACAAACCCCATGGAATCCTGTGCTGAGCTGCACAAACCCCATGGAATCCTGTGTGAGCTGCACAAACCCCATGGAATCCTGTGTGAGCTGCACAAACCCCATGGAATCCTGTGTGAGCTGCACAAACCCCATGGAATCCTGTGTGAGCTGCACAAACCCCATGGAAGCCTGTGTGAGCTCCACAAACCCCATGGAATCCTGTGTGAGCTGCCCAAACCCCATGGAATCCTGTGTGAGCTGCACAAACCCCATGGAATCCTGTGTGAGCTGCACAAACCCCATGGAATCCTGTGTGAGCTGCCCAAACCCCATGGAATCCTGTGTGAGCTGCACAAACCCCATGGAATCCTGTGTGAGCTGCACAAACCCCATGGAATCCTGTGTGAGCTGCACAAACCCCATGGAATCCTGTGTGAGCTGCACAAACCCCATGGAATCCTGTGTGAGCTGCAGCTCTGCTGTGCTGGTGTGCATCGCCCTGGGGATCGCCTGCCACCTGTCCCCGTGTCCCCACAGAGCTCAGGCAGCACTGCTGCCCCAAAAGCACCATCCCACAGGGGTGTGCAGCATGATTTCTGCATTTCTGAATAGCTATTGATCCCTCCTTTATACTCTTCACCCCATATCGATCCAGCTCAGCTTCTGTGACTCAAACTAAATTAGCTGCCATTAATCCATGGATAATTGCAGTAAGCCCAGCTCTGAGTGTCCCAGATTCATGGGTGTCAGGGATGGGGAGGACAGTGCTGGGTCACACAGGGACATTCAGGTTTCTCCTGTGTGGGTAAAACCCCCAAACAAGCCAGCAGACATCAGCCCAGAGGCACCAGGGGAGTTGCCTCAGGACATCCTGAGAAACCTGGCTCCTATGGCTGGGAGCTGCTATTCCAGCGGATTTGGCCCCAAGATCTGGGCATTGCCTCCCAGCTACAGATTTCTCCAAGCCTCAGCATTCCTGATGTGGGTTGTAGTCTCAGGTGATACCATGAAATTGTTGCTGGCTCCTGCCAGGCTGCAGTGCAAGGCGTTAACTCCAAATTCTACCCGGCCACGGGGAGAGGAGCAGCCTCAGCCCCCCTGGAGTCTTGGATAAAACCCCAGATGGAAAGCAGAGCCTGTTCCCCTTTGATTAGCAGCCCAAGCTCCCTGGGAGCCCTCAGAATCTCTCACCTCTAATTTAGCAGCTCACAAAACACCGAAGGCAGTGGAGATGCCGCTGTGGCCTCACCCGGACTGACAGGCTGGCACAGCAGCTGGGGATATCCCCACACTGACAGCAAGCTCACCCCTCCACTGCAGTTCTGATTCCTCTGTACACCCCCAAAACACCCCTCCCACCCAGGCACCCAAAAACACACCCACAAAACTGCACTTTCCTCCCTGGACATCCTCCTCTGCCCTTCTGTAAAGCCTCCAAAATAAACATTTAATTCTGATTCAATGCAACAGTTACCGCAGTCAGTAAATACCAAAACTCCATAAAAGGAGGATTTAATGTTCTTGTGCACCCCTGCCCTGGCCTGCAATTGCCAAGTGTCCATTGTACAACTCTTAACTGGGTGCACATGGCCTCCTGCAGCGCCACAGGGCCTCCAGCCATCCCTGCACACCCTCACTGCCTTCCCAGCCCTGGCCAAGGTTGGTTGGGAAATGGCTGGGATTGCTCCAGCTGCCAGGCAGGAATGGGAGACTTCCAAGTGGTAAATTGGTTCTAAGCATTGGCCTGTGGGTACAGAGCCTGTTCAGAGCAGCTGAGCATTACATGGGGATGATGGTCCCCAAAAAGGCTTGGCCTGGCAAGAGCAGCCAGCCTGGGGAGAGCCGTGAGTTCCTCTGCACAGCTCTGGAGCACACAGGGGCTCAGGGGATGGCCAGGCAGGGCACACGCTCCAGGGCCATGCAGAGGTGCTACAGGGCTTGGATAGAAATGGCCAGGACGTGCTTTTGTGCGAGGGGAAACTAAAGCAGCAGCTGAGCCACAGGGGACACCCCCAGCACAGAGTCCTCACAGCACGGCCTGGCTGTGTCCCCTTGGTCCCTGGCACCAAGCTGCATGGAAGGTTAGTTTAAAAAGAAGGAAGCACGTTTTGAGCAAGTGCTGGGCAGCCTCAGCTGCAAATTCACTTGTCAGGAATACTGGAATTATTTGGAGCTGGATGGTGTGAACATCTGTGCAAGGCAAATGCTGGGGGCAGTGCCCACCATGTATCCCCCACCCATATCCCCTGCAAGGAGATCCTGGCAAGCCCCAAAAATTATCCAGGAGAGGAGGCTGAAACGCAGGGGGTTCACCATGGCAGTTTGCTGGCTGCAAATTCCCTCTGGGTGAACACTGGAGTCACTGGGCTCAACAGCCCAGGACTGGCTTTGGAGGGACTCCTCATACCAGCCCCACATCTCCTGCCCCCCTGCACCTGCCCGTCATGGGTTCCCCTAATATTTTGGGACATTATGGAGCCTTTCCATCACTTCCAGAGCAACCACTAAGCAGCACTTTCAAACAGCCTCCTCCTGCAGCAGACCCAGCTACCAAAATCTGCCTGTTCATGCCCAAAATAACCCTCAGGCAGGAGATAATCGTCCACTCAGGCATAAGCAGATCAGTGCTCAGGTGCTGGCCATCCAAGTGTGGGGCAATGGGGTGCTCATGTGTGAGTTAACCATGTGCCCAGGTTAAGAAACCTCATTATTTTGCCCAATGTACCTTCTCAAAGGCTGGCATGCCAAAATTGCACCACAACGTGTTTTGGATGGGGGAATTGACACTGAAGCAGAGTTGGATCCAGGATCCTTCTCCATCCCCCACAACAAACAGCTTTCAAAGCTCATCTCCCATTGATGTCACATCAATGCCACAGGAGATAAAAGCTGAGAGATCCAGAACCAGAGCTGGGTTTTCCAGGGAATATTAATTAGAGGGAAAGCCTCATTAGCACAGAAAGGATGGTTGCTTACAGTGCTCCACCCTCACCCCCTGAGTCCTGGACCCCCCAAAGGGGCATGGTGGGTGTCAGGTCTCCCACCTGCCTTGGTGCTCTGATAATGGGGTGCTCTGCACATTTCCTGATGTGTTAAATGTTAAAGCAGGTGTTTATATTAAAAAGATGCCAAGGGAAAACCTGTTTCTCCCCATCCATGGTTGCTAAGGCTCCCAGGTGAGCCCAGAGCCCTGGGCTGGAGGAATTCCCCCTGTGCCATCTCCAGCAGCCTGATGGCAAACCCAAGTGTTGGTGGGGAAAAAGCAGCACATCAGTTATCTGCTGTGTCTTTGGAGAGCTTTCTCGACAGCTCTGCAGCTGGAGAGGAGCAGGGGGAGTGCAGGATGTCGCCTCCAGCCATGCTGAGCCTCAGCACTGGTGGAGAAAACCCCTGCATCTGCTACCAAAGGGAATGCAGGAAGGGATCAGGAAAATAGACACTGTGAAGTGGCACAGGACCCCTGAGCCTGGAGATCCCACTCCAATCATCCTGAGAGCCTGGACAGCTGGGAAGCACCCAGCAGCCCTGTCTCCTGGTAACTGTTCCAGAAAACAACCCTTGAAAAAAATGAAATTGGAGGGTTGGTGACAGGAAAGGGATGACAGGAAGCACCACTGGGAGGGTTGAACCACTGTAGTCACCAGTGATGAGCAGCACCCCTGGGAGCCCCAGCACTGACAAAGGGGTCCAGAAGGGGAGCTGCAGTAGAAATCAAGCAAACCCTTCCCCTGCTAAAGTCATAAAGCCCAGGGGTGGTTCCAGGGACAGGCAGAGCGTGGGAAGCACAGGACATGGCCACCAGCAGCAAGGCAAAGGCACTGGGAGATCAGAGGTGCCACAACAACAGTTATTCATCACAGAAAAAAAAAACTTCTCACTCTTTTTTGTTTTGTATTGTTTTATTGAGAGGTGAAGCCAGTTCATCCTGACAAAGGTTCACAGCACAGCTCTGCCTGGGGGCTGCTTGCAGAGACACCAACAAGCGACATGGGATGGGAGGGAAGCACTCAGTGTCTGTGCCACGAGGGGCTGGTGGGCACCCAAACGGGCTCAGCACGTCACCCCAGCCCTGTGCCACCTCAGGGACATTGTGGCATCTGTGTGGGCTTCCCCACAGGCACTCAGCAGCAGGATCATCTCCTGGCAGACACAAACCAACTCACTCTGAGCACGACGGGTGTCAAATCAATCCCCACAGCAGAGATGCCAAGCTAAAAAAAATAAAAGGAAAAAAACCCAAAAGAAAGCAGGCAGCCATCTGCCAAACCAGCAATTTTCAGCTGGATTTTCAGAAACACTTCAGGCTTTTAAAACCAAGAGAGGAGAGAAAGCAAAACCACTCCTCTTCCACAAGCACAGAAAGCACTCAGATGAAGTGCAAAATTCTGATTTGACTTCAAAGGCATTTCTCCTGGCTAGTGACCCCCAAATCCTGGCACAACCCACTAGAAAGCCAGTGGGCAGTGCCATTTTGCTGCCAGATGATGGCATCCAGCCAGCTGGGGTGAGGTGCCGTGCTGGGGGAGCCCAGGGTGTCAGAGGGATGCTGAAAAACTGGTACTCATCCATTTGGAAGCAGGGAGAACAAGGAGGGAAGGAGGAGAGGAAAGGGAGAATAAACTTTACATCACTTGAAATCAGCAGGTTTTTTTTCATGCACTATATATGAAGTTAATGTATGTTACAATCTCTGTAATGGAAAAATACCACAGCTGTTATAGCCAGTAACACTTTTAAGGGCATGTGACTCCCAAGCCATCCAGGTGCTTTTGACAGTGTTACCCTGGGTTACTATAGCAACCCAAAGAGTTTTCCCATCTGATTTCTCCATTAACATTGGGATTTATATTTAATTTGTTTTCCTTTCCTTCAGCAAGAAGAGGTGAGAAGCAAGCGTGCACACAGGGCCAGGAGGTGCTCCTCCATGGGTGTCTCCAGGCCATACCAACACCAGCACCCAGGACCACAGCCAGTTGTGCTGAGACACTGCTGGAGCAGCAGTGCAAGCAGCCCCTGACATGCTGCAGGTGGGGAAAGGCACAGCCCCACTGCACTGCCAGGGAAGCAGCTGGGATGGTGCTCAGGGTGGCTCTGTTACGGGGTTCTCCAGTGTTCCCATGCCAGTCTGTCCCACTCTTGCCTTCCCGTGGGCAGCAAGACCGAGGGGCTCACGAGCTGAGCATCCCACGCAGCTCCTGGACAGAGGTGACAGGCAGGGAGCAGGTGAAGTTGCTGCAAATATAGGCAGTGGCTTTCCCATCCTTCCTCTCCAGGGATGCGAGGAAAGGCAGTTGGCGGTAGAGGAACCCAGTGCTGTCTCCATCTGCGACCATCAGCACCTGCCCAGAGAAGGAGCTGTGAGAGTCAGAGAGTGCAGCTGCTTCTTCCTGACCCACTGACGTGCTGAGGGCTGGCAGTGTCCCCACACACACTCTCCCAAAATGGGGACGGGAATGGGGAGCTGAAGGGACCCACTCAGCCCTCTGTCCCACAGTGGTCACATCCCTATAATGCAGGAAGAAGCATGGTGGATACGTGGCAGCTTTGCCTCCCTGAACCACACCAAACACTTGACACATCCTGAAGCACAGGGATCAGCACATCCCAGCCAAGCCAGCTCCTTGGGGACACCTGCCCAGCCCAGGAACAGCCCCAGAAACAAATGCAGCATTGCCCCATCCCACCTGCAGCCCAGTTCCTCCTGCCCTCCCCGTGCTTCCCAGAAAAACTCAGGCAGCAACGAGCAGTGGGTCAGGGGCTTTCCTGGCTGACACAGCAGCATCAGCCAGAGGTGATGACTGGGCTGCCAGGATAATTAGCTTTTCTGAAAGGGAAAATGTTGGTTAAAGCCTCAGGGCTTGCAGGCTAATCAGGAGAAAGGCCAGGAGCTGGCTGCAAGCCCAAGAGATGCAAAGGGTGAGCAAAAGGCTGTCCCCTTCCCAAGGTACAGAGGGAATATCCTGCTGCTGCACACAGCTCTCCCTTTCCTGCCCCAGTCCCAGCCCTGCATGTGTCTGCTGAGCATGGACACTTGCAACATGTCCCTGCTACTCACGCCAATGCCACCAAGGGATGCTGACACCAAATGCTGCCTCTCACAGCACACACATCTCCCACCATGGCACTGCATACCTGGCATGCAGCATCCTCTACAGCAGGGCCAGCAGAAGACCCAGCACTGACACCCAGAAACACCCACACAGCCTCACTCATGCCTGGCAGGGGCTGCCCACACCCTTGTGTCCCCAGGGGGAACCACATCCCCAAGTCCCTACCCTGGATAGTGGCTGCTGCAGTCCTGTCCTGTCCCTCATCACTCCACATCTGCTTGACCCAGCTCTGGCTCAGCCTGTCTCCCTGCCTGCCTCCTGCTCCCCCCAGCCTCCCCCCCTCTTCACCTCTGTCTGGAATTAATTCCATGACTGATTAATTACCAATTCATGTCCAATCTGAAATTC
Organism: Cyanistes caeruleus; assembly: GCF_971803275.1. NCBI lineage: Eukaryota > Metazoa > Chordata > Aves > Passeriformes > Paridae > Cyanistes > Cyanistes caeruleus. The sequence goes on along the minus strand of NC_141719.1, from coordinate 5,780,735 downwards.
ATTATTCATTTTTCTCACAAGCTCCCCAAGGTCCTCTCATGGGGTCAGGATGAAGGCAAGCGGCAGGCAAGCGCTCTGCAGCCAAGGAGATAATGGGATCCTTCATAATTACCCTAAAGACCATTAACAGGGCAGGGATGTATACCAGGAGCTGGGATCCAGCCCCAGAGCAGGGATCCAACTCCCTCTGCTCCCAGCAGCAGGACACCCACAGGAACAGTTATCAGCATCACCCCTACTTGAATCCCCACAGAGCTGCCTGCAGCAAAGGGCTATTCCAGACCCAGGGTCCATTTAAAATCACAACCTCAATGCAATTTTATCATCAGCATTTTGTTACAGCATGGATTTCAGGGTGAGGTTTGTAAGGAATTAATTACTGGAACGACCTAATTAATTGTGTTCCTGCACGCAAGCCTGGCCCCCAGCACCCTGCTGGCACGAAGGGAGTGGGGGCACAGGGGACACAGGGGACACAGGGGACACAGGGGACACAGGGGACACAGGGGACACAGGGGACACAGGGATGCTGCCCCAACTCCTTGGCAAAGGCAATTCCCAAATCAGCCATGTCCCTGGAGCATGTGACCCAGGGCTGCTCTGCTCAGGGCAGGAAGGAGAAGGGAAGGAGATCCAGGAGCAGCTGGAGGGGATGGAGGCAGGTGGGAACAGGAGCAGGCTTGTGTTTGACACAGCATGGAAAGAGGGATGGCTGCTGGGAGGCAATGGGCTGCTCCCAAAGGTAGTGCAACCCTCTGAGAACTGGGACTCTGCCCCCTTCCTCCCATCACCTCTGCAAGGTGAGGAGCCACTGCTACTGCCAGAGATCATGCTCCTATCACTCCTGCACACTCATGCCTGGGGAAGGACAGATATGTGTCCACAGGGCTGTGCTCTTCTGGAGGAGAGCTTTTCCCTCCTGCCACAATTCTTCTTCCAGGAAACAAACCCAAGCTGGAACAGCTTTGGCTCCATCCCATCATTGCAACATGAGGAATACCCAAGGGGCAAAGACAGCTAGGCTTCCACCCTGCCTGCTGCCAGCTTCCAGCTGCAGACTCTCACATGCCCCTCGCAGCACAGGGTCCCTGCAAGCAGCCCTGGCAGGCATGGCCATGGCTTCACTCTGCCATGGAAATATCCATCCAGAATACCCAGCCCTCATCTTCCTCCCTTCCTCAAAGGATGCAAAAGCTTGGGGTAGAAAGATCCTCCCCTGGGGAAGGAGCATCCCCACCAGCAAGACTTGTTACCAGCTTTGCAGGAGGGAGCCAGAATGCAGGGAAGAAGAGGACATGGCCATGCTATTTGTTCTGCTCAAGACCCCAAAACTGCCAGTGTGGGCTCAGGGGACCAAGGGCTGAACCAGCTGTTGGGCAGGTTATTAACAGTGGTGCTGGTCTCCTGCTCCTGGAAACTGGGTCACCCAGTGTCATCCTTCAAAGGGACAAGTGTGGGAATAGAGGCCTCACACACAAACAGGGACCTGTGTGGAACGAGGGCACTGCTGGATGGGTGATGGCAGAGGAAGGACAGAGAGCCTTGTGCCCCACTCGTGCCCCTTGGAATGTGTCCCTCCTCCTCCAGTGCTGGCATTGAACATGGCTGGGCACACAGGCAGAGGGTCAGGGGTGACATCCCCATGGGACATCCCCATCCCCAAGGAAGAGCAGAGGATCTTGTGCTGATGGTTCAGCTCTCCCCAGCTCATCCCAGCTGAGCTTACAGAGGCACAGTGGTGCTTTGGCCACAGCTCCCCACATACTGAGACTGAACACACCAGTCCCTGGCACCAGGAGCCAATGGCCAGGGATGAATCCAATCCAAACACTGAGCCCCTTCACTCGCAGCCTGTCCTATTTCCCTCAGCTCCACAGCTTTGCTGAGGTCAAAGCCATCATCCCCAAGGCAGGGACACCTCCCACCAAAGCTGATGGGCACCAGCTCTAGATGCAGCCAACTCCAGCCTGTGTGGGATGCACTGATACATTTCAAAGCAGGAATGAGGACAAGCAGAACCAGGCAGGAACCTTAATGCACAGCAACAGCTGCTGAATGGGACAAAAGCTTTGGGAAAAGTCAGGCTCCCCCAGCTGGTGGCACCCAGAACTAGAGTAAGGCACTGCCTCATCCCTTCCAAGGATGCAAGGGTGTCTCCAGGCAGCAGGTGACCCAGACACTGACTGGACCTGCACAGGACATGACACATCCACACTGGGCATGATACATTCACACAGGAATGAAAGGTTTCCCCTTGGGAAAGCACTGGATGCAGGCTGAGAGCAGTGCAAACAGCCAGCAGCAATAACAACCACTGCTGCAGCCACTTCTGGGCTGGGCTGCCCATGCTCTGTGCAGAGAGAGGGGTGCAGGGCTCAGCTGTGGCCCTGCTGGCTGTGCTTAGATATGAAAAGGACAGGATGCTTCCCAGAAGAGAGGCAGAACAGAGGAGGATGGGTGCAACAGCTGCACTGGGAGAAAGGATGAAGCACCAGCAGTGCAGGCAGCAGAGACCAGGGAAGGGCTGGCAGGCAGGAGGCACCCCTACCTTGTTCGGGCTGAAGACAGAGTGGATGCACTGCAACATCTCTTTGGTGTCTTCCCCTTGGGGGTCCCCACAGATGACGACCTGTTCAGGGGGAGGGTGGGTGGCAGGAGGGAGAAAACTGAGCTGTGACTGCACCCATGCCACTGCCAGCCCCAATTCCTACAGCAGGTCCTGCAGGGGACACTAAGCCCCAGCCCATACCTGTTTGAGGGTGTGATGGAAGACTGCAGTGGCCCGGGCCATCTCTGAGAGCGTTATTGGGATCTTCTGCAGCCTCTCAGAGAAGGCAGCCAAGATCTTCCCAGCTTTTTCCACCCAGTCCATATGACCAGAGTAACAAGCTGCTCGGAGCAGGTTTGTGACACTGACAGAGTTAGGGGTGGGCTCTGCTCCATCTTGGTCTGCAAAGGACATCTGCCATCAGGCCAGTGCCACACCACCATCTGCCATCAGCCCAGTCCTCCCACACCATGAACACATGGCCAGGTCCCTGAGCTCACCATCCTTGAGACGCAGGAGCAAGGAGGGATCGCCTGCCTCAGTGGAGAAATAAGCAAAGCCTTTGGGGTCCCAGAAGAGCTTGTCTTGCATGTGCTGGAGATGAAGAGCCCACTCCAGCCAGCTCTGCTCCAGAGAGGCTTCATACAGGTCAAAGAGTGCCTGGATGACAAAGACATAGTCCTCCAGGAAGCCCTGGATGGGCACAGCACTGCAGTGGCAGACAGGGAAGGAAAATCAGAATCTCTTAAGTGAGCAGCTTGGAAATGTTCTCCAACCCAGCAAAGCTCTGTTTACTGCTCTCTGCTACCCAAGGAGATGCCACCAAGCAAAGCAATGGCTGTGGCCATCACACAGCTCAGCCCCAGGGTTCTGTACAGGAGGGGAAGGCAGGAGAAGACATTTGCCAACATGAAAGATGAGGAACAGTAAAGGTTTGGACCTCAGTTCCTCCTCACTAGCCGGGGGACACTAATCCTTCCTGAACTGCACCAGAGCTCTATACAAAACAGCCTCCCATCCTCCCAGTTCAGTCCTGCCTGGAAGAGAGGACAGGGACTGCTGGGGGTCTGGGCAGCACCTGCAGGTGGCCAGTAAATCTGTGGACTCTCTGATATTCACCTCTGCTCCACAGAGTTGTCCTTGCCCCGGTAGCAGCTCCGCAGCAGCCTCCCACTTCCAGGGTCGAAAAGGTGTGTCCTCAGGAAGGCAGCTGCCTGTGCAGCCCTGCTCACGTACTCCTGCTCAGCCAGGGCAGCCCCAGCCTGGGCAAAGCCCGAGATCATCAGTCCTGTGGAGGCAGAGACAGCAGGACAGGTCAGGAGGTGCACACAGAACCAGTGAGAAGGTCACTGTCAGTCCTCTGAAGGATGCTCAATGTGAAGCTCATCCTCACAGCTGCCAGCAGGTCAGGTCTCAGCTCTTCTGCTTGGTCCCAATCACTAATAAAGTCACTCACTGTCACCAAAGAGACAGGCAGAGTACTGTAAGGACAGCAAGAGCTGAGCCTTCACTTGTGGGCAGATACAGGGCTCAAGACTATTCCAGTTTGCAGGATAACTCCATCCCATGCCAGCTCCAGACCCAAAGACCCAGGAGTTTACTGCTGGGAACAGAGCCTGGGATCCTGCAGTTACTCTCCAAGGCAGGACCCCTAGACAGATAGACACAGTGCTGTGATCCCTCACCCATGCAGCAGTAGGGATAGGTCTATGCCCACCAGGGAAGAGTAATGCTGCTCTCTGCTGGCAGCTGGGGAGGGAAATAAAGCCAGAACAGTATCCTGATGGTCCTAAGGCTTGCAGGTGTGGGGCTGCTTCCACACAGTCCCTGATCCCAGCCTACCCAGTGCCTCTGTGGGAGCTCTCCAGTCCCAGAAGAACTGGTTGCTACCAGGCCCTGGTGGGGGTCCAGCTAAGGCATGTGTCCCCAGGATGGAGCCACCTCTCACCATTCCATGCTGCCAGCATCTTGGTGTCCAGGTGTGGCCGTGGACGCTGTGCCCGGGCTGAGGACAGTCTCTGTCGGCATTCCTGCAGCAGGGCACTCAGCTGGACTGGCTTCAGCCCAAAGCGGGCGGCTGTCAGCTCCGGGGAGCAGCGGGCAATGAGGACGTTCTTTCCCTTCAGCTCCTGATGGGGGTCCTGAAAGGAAAGAGAGACACATTCTAGGACTGCCATCGGGCTGGGGAGGTGTTGGACTCCGAGTGTTTTGGGGCTGCTCTGCCATCCCTCCGTGCCTGTGGATGCAGGTCTCTCACAGTGCAATGGGCAAGTCTTTGCTCTCTCTCACCTTCATGGGGTCCACATTGCCGGCCTCTTCCACCCCATAGTGGTGCATGAAGACATCTGCCATGGTTGTCCCCTCTGTGGCCCCCTCCACAGGGTCAGGGAGGAGAGTCTGGAGCTCCTTGGCTGCCCACACACAGAAAGCACCTTCTCGCTTCTTTCCAGATGTGGTGGTTGGGTAGGAATCTGCATCTTCTGCACTATAGAAACCTCCTGCCTGGGAAAAGCGCAACACAGAGACCCTCCAGCTCCAGGACAGCACTTTCAGCCAGCTCACCATCACTGCAGGGCTAATGAGCCTCAGCAGTGCCCCAGACTGAGCTCAGCTGGGAGGGAAGGGAGGAAAAAACAGCCCCAAGCCACATGTCAGGGCAGGCAGGGTAAGTGGCTCCCTTTGGCTCAGCCCAGGGAAGAGCCTACCCGGTCACTCAGGTCCCGTGAGACATAGAGTAGAATGTCTCGGACAACATCAGCAAAGAATTCATCACCAGAGATCTGTAGGAGACAGAGGGTGGACATCAGTGTTACATGGGTGGGGGCAAGAGACACAGCAAGATATGGTGAGAGATTTCAATTTGAGGACTTGGCAAAGGAGCATTTGAAAGTCCAAGGATTTTAAATGAGGGATGAATTCAGAGTACGACCTTCAATGGAAATCTCCTATCTGTGAATACTGCATATCTATGAAGGGCAGTGGAGAGCAATGCTGGAGTTACACCAAGGTCAAAGGCCAGCAGCATTATTTGCTGACACACAAAGACCAGCCCAGAGGCTGTTTCCTCCCCCATAATGCCCAAAGCCCTGGGGTGACACTGTCACAGGTTTGTGCAGCACTTCTGGATAAACAACAGCAGATGAAGGGGAGCGTTGGATTGCTCCATACCCATAGGATGGGGAGTATCCTGGAGAACAGGCTTTGAAGCTGCTCCCCAAACCAGGCCAGTCCTCACAGCCTGTAGAAGTGGGAGCTGCTCAAAGGGATGCCAGAGCTGTACCTGGAAGGCTCTGCTGTACATGACTGCCAGCTGCCCCTGGTCATAGAGCATCTTCTCAAAGTGAGGGACGTGCCAGTGCTGGTCAGTGGAGTAGCGGTGAAAGCCCTGCAGAGACCATGTGAAGATGTCTCTACCCCACACCTCCTGGATAGGGGCTTACCCCCAAAGATTTACTCCTACCTGACCAATGTGGTCATGGATGCCCCCATGGGCCATCATCTTGAGGGTGTGCAGAGCCATCTGCAGTGCCCGGGCACCTTCTGGAGTGGTTTGGTGCAGGGCCCAGTACGTGAACAGGAAATTCAAATTCACTGAAACACAGGGAGAAAACAGCAGGCTGTGGGGTGGGCTCTGCCCCCACGGTGCTCTCTGCCCCACAGAAGGTCTCAGCAGCAGAGACCAGACTGACCTGGGGTGGGGAACTTGGGGGATTTGGAAAAGCCACCATAGTCCTCATCATAGGATCTGGAGAGCTGCTGGAAACAGGTGTTCATCACCTCTTTGGCTGGTGGAGGTGACTCCTGGCCCTGCACAAGGATCTCTGATGTGTGTCGCAGTGCTTCCAGAATCCTCTGGCTGCTCTCCAACAGGGCATCTTTGTTCTCCTTCCACTAAAATGCAAGGTGAAAGAAACAGTTCTTGCCTTGTACCAGTCCAAACCACACCTCCAGTTCTCAATCACCCACCCCAAATCAGCTCAATCCCACTTCTAGCCAAGACAAAGCTCTGGCATGTTCTCTGGTCTACTCTTTCTCACATCTGAATCTCCTAACCCAGTCACCCTTCAAGCCCAGCCAATTTCCCTCTGTCCCCTTTGGTTCAGCCCTGCCTGCTACACCATTCCTGCCCCACACCTGCTCTGCGATCCGCAGCAGCACAGTCCGAAAACCAACACGATGAACTCCATCCTCAGGAGGGAAATACGTCCCCCCAGCAAAGGGCTTGAGGTCTGGGGTCAGCCAGACACTCATGGGCCAACCACCTCCACCACTGGTGGCCTGAAAGACAAAACACATGTGCACCAAGGTCAGTCAAAAGGCACCTGCTCTGTGCCATTCCAGCACATCCAAGAGCCTCACTCAAAGACAGATGTCTGCTTCTGCCCACCCTTGTGACCCATCCAGACCACCCCATACCCTGGTTCCGCTTGCCTGAGGAACATGACAAGGAACAACACCCTGAGGGAGCCAGTCAAAGCCTCCTGGGGCCTGCCCACACCTCCCTCACCTGCACAAAGGTCATGTACACTTTGTCCACATCTGGCCGCTCCTCACGATCCACTTTGATGCACACAAAGTGCTCGTTCATGATCTCCCCAATCTCCTTGCTCTTGAAGGACTCCTCCTCCATGACATGGCACCAGTGGCAGGTGGAGTAGCCAACTGCAAACAAGCTCAGGTGGGTGAGGAATGGTCCTTTGCAGGGAGCAGGAAACATGTGATGGGGACAACACTCAAGAGATGGGGACCCTTGCTATGGGCAACAACTGCTGCCTCCCTGGACAAGAGATGGAGGAGAAACGTCTCCTGACCTCTCCAGCTCTTGCTCCTAAATACTGGCCAAGGACTCTGGTCCTGCATGTAGCCCATTTTCAGAGAGAGCTACTCCAGCACTTGGTCCTCTCTTGCTTGGAGGCCATCCATACCTACATGGCTACTCACATACCAGCTTGGGATGCAGCTCAGCTTATCTGATCATCTACTGACCAACACGTGGGGACATGAAATATGCCTTGTTTCTGGTTACCTGACAGGAATATCAGCTTATTTTCTGTCTTTGCTTTATCAAAGGCTTCCTGACCCCAAGGGTACCTGTGGAGGGAAGACAAGAGTCCCTCAACCCCATGGGCAAAAGGAGAGGAGGAGGAGGGGGGAAAGGCCTCCCATTTCTCTTACCAATCCACAGGGTTGTGGGCGTGCTGCAGGAGGTATGGGGACTTCTCGTTAATCAGGCGGTTGGTGTGAAGAGGGATGCTGGGGGGGCTGGGTGTCCCTGCTGTGGCCATGGCTGCAATCCCCGTCAGAAACGTGTACCTGTGACACCAAACAGGCTCAGGGAGTCCCTGCTCACCACAGCAAAGCTCAGCCTCTGCACAGAGCCATGACAGAGCAGTATGCTGTACCCCAGGCCAAGCTGCTGCTCCCCACGCCGAGGGAACCGCTCTCAGCCCCAGCCCTGGGGAGCTCAGTCCACCCCAATGCTCACCCCCCAAGGACCTTACAGGTCCTCCCCACTCACTGGAGGCTCAGGGGAGGTTGTTCTCCAGGTTGGCACACCCCACCCACAATGGGGTGAGGGCCATTCCCAGGGCTGCCTCCCACCAGCCCACTTTGGGGGCACACTCAACAGCTGTAAAGACAGGAGCAGCATCTGTGCTTCTTCACCTGCGTGTCCTCAGAGAGAACAATCCCTCCGAGGGGAAAATTCCCTCCCGTGGGGTGGGCGCGGGCAGGGGGGGCACAGGCTCTTTATGGCGAGGGGAGCGAGGAGCAGGAGGGGAGCAGGGAGATCCCTCTGCTGCTGGGGAGATGCAGGGTTTGGGAACGGGGATGCAGGAGGGGTGCAGGAGGGATGCAGGAGGGATGCAGAGCTGGGGTGCAGGAGGGGTGCAGGAGGGATGCAGGAGGGATGCAGGAGGGGTGCAGGAGGGATGCAGGAGGGATGCAGAGCTGGGATGCAGGAGGGGTGCAGGAGGTATGCAGGAGGGATGCAGGAGGGGTGCAGGAGGGATGCAGGAGGGGTGCAGGAGGGGTGCAGGAGGGGTGCAGGAGGGGTGCAGGAGGGGTGCAGGAGGGGTGCAGGAGGTATGCAGGAGGGATGCAGGAGGGGTGCAGGAGGGATGCAGAGCTGGGATGCAGGAGGGATGCAGGAGGGATGCAGGAGGGATGCAGAGCTGGGATGCAGGAGGGATGCAGGAGGGGTGCAGGAGGGATGCAGGAGGGATGCAGAGCTGGGATGCAGGAGGGATGCAGGAGGGATGCAGGAGGGATGCAGGAGGGATGCAGGAGGGATGCAGGAGGGATGCAGGAGGGATGCAGGAGGGATGCAGGAGGGATGCAGGAGGGGTGCAGGAGGGATGCAGGAGGGATGCAGGAGGGATGCAGGAGGGGTGCAGGCGGTGGGAAAGGGGTGCAGAACGGGTGTTCTGAGGATGTGAAGTCGTGCAGGGGCTCCGGTAGTGCGAGGAGGATTTAGAGAGGATGTCGGGGAAGGCAGGAGAAGTGTACGGGTGGGGAAAGGCTATCGGGGGGACTCAGGAAGGTGCAGGGAATATCTACAGGAGCTGCAGGAGGGGTACAGGGCGTTGCAAGAATTCAGAGGACGCAGGCGCTGCAGCGAGGACGCGGCGGCACAGGAGAGGTGCGGGGAGGATTCACAGCGTGGAGGGGAAGCGGTGATGCCCCAGCGGGGTTGGGGGAGAGCGCAGCCACCGCGTCCAGAGCCGGAGCCGCCCCCCCGACCCCTCCGGTACCTGCGGGCGTAGCGCAGCGGCACCGCCAACATGGCGGCAGCTCCTGGGCTCCGCCCCGTTACCGGCCTGGCCCCGCCCCGCTACCGGCCTGGCCCCGCCCCGTTACCGGCCTGGCCCCGCCCTGTTACCGGCCTGGCCCCGCCCCGTCACCGGCCTGGCCCCGCCCCGTTACCGGCCTGGCCCAGCCCCGTTACCGGCCTGGCCCCGCCCCGTTACCGGCCTGGCCCCGCCCCGTCACCGGCCTGGCCCCGCCCCAGCCCATGAACAGCCCAATCACCGGCCCCGCTGAAGCCCCGCCCCCACCACAGCCCCGCCCTCATTGAGACCCTGCCCCTCCCGGTCCCGGTCCCGGTCCCGGCCCGTTGGCGGCCCACCCCCGTTACCGCCCGGCGGCCCCACAGCGTGCTCGCTCAGCGCGTTTATCCCTGTTCGGGGCACGGACAGGCGCACACCGGGTCGCTCAGCGCAGTTTATTGTCGCACGGGCACCCGCAGCCGCCGCAGCGCCTCAGCACCGCCGGCCCCGCCCCTGGAGCGGCGCCCGGCAGCGGGCGAGGGGCGGCGGGACGGGGTGAGGGGGAGCAGCCAAAGGAGGGCGAACTCCGCGGGGTGGGAGGACCCGCGGCTTCCACCCCCGGCCCCGCGCTGCCCCACGTCCCCGCGGTCCTGGGGCAGAGCCCCACCGTGCCGGGCGTCCATCCGGCAAGCGGGCCCCGTGCGCCCGGCCGGCCCCACTGAGCGGAGCCCCCTCACACGGCCCTTGCTGAGGCCTCCGCCACGGCCCCTCACGGGGGAAGGGGGTTCCCTCCTGCCCGTCAAGCACCGGGGCTCATGCTGGCTGCCCCCCAGCCAGCCCCACCGTGGCCCCCCACACTGGCCCTCGCAGGGGAAGGGGTCCCCTGCTGCCCATTAAAGCAGGGGGGCTCATGCTGGCTGCCCCCCACAGTGGGCACGGGGACGGGGCTGGCTGGGGGCACCCTCCCGTGCCGCTTAGCAAACCCCCAAAAGTCTTGGTGGAAGGAAAGATCGGGGCGATTGTAACAGCTGGGGAAGGGGTGAAAGTCCACATGTCCAGAGGCTTCAGAGGAAGGGGTTGAGCCCCCCGGGTGCGGACGGCGGGGCCGGGGGGCCGCTCAGCGGCAGTAAAGGCTGCGGCAAGCTGCTGGGGAGTTCGGGGAAGGTGCCGGCCTGCGGAAAGGCACTGGCGGAGGCGGGGAGGGCGGCGGTGGCAGCGGGGACACTGCTGAGGGGCAGCGGCAGGGATGCGCTGTAGGTCATGGAATTGGCGGGGTGGCCGGCGGGCAGGCCAGGCACTGGAGAGCTGGTCCGCATCTGGTTCAGGGTCGGCTTGGGCTGCTCGGAGAGGCTGAAGGGGTTGGTGGGGGACGGCGTGCTCAGACCTAGCAAGAAGATGGGATGTGTCAGGACTGCCAGGCCACCCCAGCCCTTCTCCTCCTCCTCCTTCTCTTTCTCCCCTGCCCACCACTTGCCCAGCCCAGGGAAGCCCTCGGCCAGCAGTCCTGCAGCACCTACCCGAGAGAAAGGGGTTGCGGGTCTTGGAGGCTGGAGTGGGTGCGACCAGGGAGTCCAGGTTGACCAGGGAGGAGGCGGCGGGGCCAAGGAAGGCCTCGGGGGTTTTACAGTCCTTCCGCTCCTTGCCAGATTCAGGCAGGGAGTCAGCCAGGTTGGCAAGGTCAAAGCTCTTTGCACCGTCCTGCCTGGTGCTGGGGAACAGGTCGCCAAAGGGGTCAGGCTCTGGGATGGAGGGAGCGGAGATGACACGTGAGCCAGCTGGGAGACACCAAGGGTGACAGCATCCTCCCTTGCCACCAGGGTGGCTGACAACACACCTCACCCCAGGTCACAGTGCGACACAGTGGGGCTGAGCCTGTGGCATGGTCTGCCCAAGTGTCCCCCAAGCCATCACGGGAGACAGCAGAGCTGGGGACACAGGTACATGCAGAGACTTGGGCTGCTCCCTCAGCTGTGGGTCAGACTGACACCACAGCACGTGCCCACAGAAAGAAGTTCTGCCCACGCCAGAAAGCAGCTCCATACACCCTGACCAGCCCTAGAACTTCCTCCCTGCCACATGCAGGGACAGGTCACCATCCCCACCTGCCCACTCCCAGCTCTTACCCACAGGGCTGCTGGACTTGGCCAAGGAGGATGGCTGTGAGGGCTCCTGCTCCGACGGCTCAGGCGGCTTTGCAAATGGGTCAAAAGCGTTCCCCCCTGGAGCTGGGAGGAAGAGGGGACACTCAAGGAGGGGAGCAAGCAGGGAGGTGGGAGGCAGGAGATGGAAGGGCAGGAGAGAGGCAGGGGTTGCTGCCTGCAAGGAGAAAGAGAAGAGGGGGTGCAGTGTAGGGCATGGGGTTGGGGGTCAGGAATGTGCACTCAGGGAAGGCTTAGATGAACTAGATCATGGGATCATTGCAGACCAAGACACCCCTACTGCTCACAGCCATATTACCCCTTTCCCAGCCCCAGCAAGGACAGGTCTGCAGGAATGCTTTAGCAACCAGCACACCCCCCTGCCCCAGGTCCTGCAACCCTCACCAGGGACCAAAACTGGGGGCAACACATGCAGGACCTGCATGAGGCTGGAGGAAACACCAAGGAGGAACCGAGAGTGTCGCTGAGCTTTGAAACACAGGCTGGTTCTACAATGGTTTCACCATCCACAACGTGGCAGCTGTGACCAGCAACAGTCCTGTCTGGTCCTGGCAGGCTGTACAGGGGTCATTTGGGTTGAACAAACAGATATCACTAATGGGACACAGCATCATCTTGCTGCTGGAGGGGTGTGGGGCTGCCATCCACTCCCACGGGATGGTTCTATTAACTGCCTTGTTAATTAAAGCAGCCTATTCTGTACAAAGATAAAGACTAAAAGTTCCTTTAAGTCTTCAGGATGCTGAGGGGTGAGCAGAAGTCCTGCTGAGGGTCAGGAGGGTGGGGAGAGGGTGTTTAGGGAGCTGGTTGAAGGAGGAAGAGGGGAGAACCCGGAGATGCCCACTTGCAGGAGGGTAGTGATGGTCAAGGCTGTCCTCAATCCTCAGCAAAGCCAAAAGGTCCACTGAGCCTCTTACCAGGGGTTGGAGGCTGTTCGGGCACAGCAGCCCAAGGGTCAGGAGCTGGAGCAGAACTGGAGCCCTGGGGGGCTGGGGGGGATGCTGTTCCCCAGGGGTCTGCAGGAGGAAAGCCAGAAGACATGGGCGCCTTCCCCCAGGGGTCAGAAGCTGCAGTGGTGCTGTGGGGAAAGTCCCAGGGCCCAGCAGAGGTCTGCTGGGATGAGGTGCTCGCTTGGGAGAGGGGCTCCCCACCAGGGTCTGGGACTGGCACCCAGGGATCTGCTGTACCGGTCCAGGCAGAAGCCACCAGCTCCACTTTGGGTTTCATATCTGGAAAAAAAGGGAAACCGTGGAAGAGGGGAACAATGCAGAGCACAGAGGAATGCTGAGTGGTGGGGATGTGGCATGGGGACCATGGCTTCCAGCAGTACCACCTGGGTGTGTTAACACAGTAGGCAGCAGAGGGAGAAGAAGGCAGAGGTCCTCACTGTTGAGCTCCTGGGGACTGGGGAGGAACAGAGGCAAGGGACAACCTTCTGCCACTGTCCCAAATTTTGGCAGCCTGCAAGTTTTCCTCACCTGGCATATCCCATGGGTCAGCAGATGTGTGGCTGGAGGGGGCTGGTGCGGGCCCAAATATATCTGCCAGCTCCAGAATAGAGGACTGCAGACAGAAAGGGAATAAAGAGGTGAGAGGAGCCTGGGGCAGACCTTCAGGATCACCCCTGTGTGGCCACCCAGCCTCCAGTGCTGTACCTGGCTTTTCTTCATCTTATCTTCTTCTTGCTCTTCGTCCCTGCCTGGGGCAGTCTCCTCCACCGGTCGCTGCTGCAGGGAGTTCTCCCCTTGCCAAGTCCTCACTTCCTGTGGGGACAAGGGATGGGGCCTGTGAGCTCAGCAACCCTGCAGCCAGCACCTTCTCCAGGAGACACACCCAGCACAGGAGCTGCCACCCAAAAAGTCCCAGCATCTGAGCAGACAGCTCCTCCAGGGCCAAGCCCCCCAGGAGAGCACTCAGCAGACAGCCCGGAGCAGCAAAAGCAAAGCGGGCACCGGAGCAAGTGATGTTTCGGGCTCTGGTGCCACAGAGAGAAGACCAAGTGCAAGGAGAGCAGAGTGCCAGGACTGCAGGACACAGGTACCTTCTTGTGCTCCTCTTTGCTCAGCGCGAGCGCGAGCTGCAATTGCCTTTCTTCGTCTGTACTGGAAAGTGGAGGAAGTGGCTTCTGGCAACAGAGGAAATTGGGTGACATTTCAGCTTGCCCTCAGCTTGCAGGACTTCTTGGAGGCTGTCCCTCATCTTGCCACTGCCATTCCTGCAGCCCCTTTCCTGCCTGCACAGCACCTGTGCCCATCCAGCTGGCCTTGCCTGCAGACCCCCCAGCCCAGTGTCCCTGTGCTTTCTAACCAGCTCCTGCTCAGCTTCCCTGCAGCCCCTGCCCAGCTCCTTCCTCAATCCTATCACCTGCTGCTGGATTTAAGGCTGGGATGACTCTAAATCAGGCAGTCAGCATCTCCTCTGAGAGGTTTCTGGGGACTCTGATGCAGTCAGTGAAGGAGAGGGATTGAGTAAGGCATCCCTGGCAGCCTGCTGGGGAAGAGCGTTTGTGACACTGACCAATCTCAGTTTGGGATTCCTGCCAGCCCCACACCTAAACCCGAGTAGGGGAAGAGGCTGTCTCTGTACCACCATGGTGGCCCTGATCACTGCCCCATGGCACTTTTCCAGCAGTGTGGAGGAGACTCACAGGGGCTGGGAATGAGTACCCTGGTGGGGGTGTGCACGTGTCGACACCCATACATGTGTGCACATCCATGTGCAGCCCAGATGGACTCCAACAAACAGGCAACACTTTCCAGAGTGTTTCTACAGTGCTCATTGGAGCAGCGGGAGGAGGCTATAAATACTCCAGTTTCAGGACAAAAATAGGGATATACACTCTGCTCTGCCTCCAAAAGAACCTCCATCAGGCAGGAAAGACTGGCAGCAACAAGCACCATCTCCAGAGCACATCCCCTGCCCTGGCAGGACTGAGCTCATGGTGCTGAGTGCCAGCTCCAGGGGATGCCCACCAGTCCAGCCATGTAGCTCCTTGGTCCCCATGTCCCTGTGACTTGGCATTCTGGCTGTACCCACAGGCTCATGCACACCATGCCAGCTGGCTTCCAGGGAGCCAATAATCCATCCTTGGTGGAAGAGGGGACAGCAGATAGGCGAGGGCACAGCCTGAGGTGGCATCACACTGGGCACAACAGCTCACTTGCTTGATTCCTCCTGGGGCTGTCTCCCAGTGCTCCTTCCAGCCCAGTTTGAAAGGACCAGACAGCGGGACACAGCACCTGTGTGCAGTGAGCCCCCAGCCACAGGGATGCTGCTGGCCCTGTGTCCACACAACCTGCTGGACAAGGCTTTGCCTCCTAAAACCTCTGTGGGTAGGTGAGAGAAATGGGAGAGCTTAGACCACAAGTCCTTGGCAGAAGAGGGCAGCCAGGTTGGGGGATAGGGGTTGGGGTAAATGCAGGAGACCCCCCCAAGTTCACCCTGGGGTCTGGGAGGCTGGACAGATCCTAGCTTGGTGCTGTCCTCTCTAATATGAGAACAGGGAGCAGGGGCAGCCCATGCCTCCATTGCCCGCTGGCCATTTTGGATGCCAGACACAACGCGAGCAGCCTGGTGCAGCTGCAGGTACATGCACCAGCCTCAGGCAGCCCCCAAAATCCTGCCTCTTCCCAGGGAACTGACCCACTGTGTTCACAGGTAAGGCAAGGTACAGGGAGATGCCTCACGCCCCAGGACAGGCAGGGTCACTCTACCTTCTCTGCCTCCTCCCGACTCATGGCCAGTGCCAGCTGCAGCTGCAGTTCCTCCTCTCCTGTCGTCTGGGGCCGCGCTTGCTCCAGGTCAGAGGCAAACCGTGGGGATGAGGATGATGCTGGGAGATAAAAGAGGGAAAGGAAAGGGAGTGGCATCAGTACTGAGGTATTTTGGGGGAGCACATCAGCAGTTTCCAGGCCTCTGTCGCAATGCCCAGCCTCCCCAGGAGATGTAGCCACACATTAGAGCTCCCTACATCAAACAAGCCATGAGTTTAAGGCTGGAGGCACCATCAGCTGCCACTGCTGCTGGGGTTTACCACTGGCAAACCTCTGCCCTATGGTGCAGGATGGGCTTCAGCACCACAATCCCAAAAGGTGCAGAAGAATGACGGGCACCAAGCAGGTGCAAACCAAATGCAACACCTGCCTCCCCTGAGCGAGCCGTCAGTAACACTCACAGTTGAATGAGGAGGGTGAGCCCCGTGTCCGGCTGTAATCTTCACCGTAGGGTGACGCCCGGCGGCCGTAGGTGACCTGGTGGCTGCCGCTGCCCATGCCCTCCAGGGCCATGCGCTCCTTGGTCTGCAGCGCGTGTGCCCGCTCCTGCTTCAGCCGCTCCTCGTCCTTCAGCAGCGCCATCACCTGCTTCACCTTCTCCCGGATGTTGATGCCCTGGTCCTTGCCGTCACGGTCCACATACTGGAAGTCCTTCAGCGTCTGGATGGTGTAGAGGTTCTCCCGGCACTGGTGGGTCACCTTCTCGGAGCCGGTTTTGATGAGGTAGTCCAGGAGGGTGAGGGCTTTGTAGACGTGACGCCAGTTCTTGCCGCTGTCGTTCAGCCGCCGCCAGATCATGCCCATGACCTCGGCGAAAGCCACCGTGTTGAAGGTGAGGTCGGCGATCTCGGACATGAGGGAGCTGGGAGGTCCCCAGGGGTCATTGGAGGTGGCCTCCCGCACCTTGATCTCCGCCTCTGAGTAGTTGTGCACGATGTTCTTCACCTGCCGGCGCAGCGCCGAGGTGGTCATGGCTGTGTGGTGCCGGAGACCTGCTGCTGGCAGGCAGGAATGGTGGAGAAGGGATGAGTGAGCACGGCCACAGCCTCACCAGCGCCTGCAGCAGGGAACAGTGACACAGAGATCTCAGCATCACACCAACCACCAAGACCCATCCCCAGAGCCCTTGGTTGGCACCAGGGGCACCCCTCAAGGTGGATGTGACCATCGTAGGGGTATCAGGTGCACCCTGCCAGGCTGCCACAGCTCACCAGCTCAGACACACAGGACACTCAAGGGGAAAAAAAATCTCATGGCAAGTGATACCCAGCATTGCAGAGCCACCACAAGTTTTGACTCTGGATTCAGCAACATTTGGAGATTCTACCCTGCACTTCTGCTTCTAAAAGTAACCTCTGAAAATGGCAGCTCACTCCTCCAGGTCCTGTCTGCCTCACCTCCACTGTCCTGGCGAAGCTGATTTCAGAGCCTCCCAGCCCTCCCCTGCAGGGAGGAGGACAGGAGGTACAGCAGCTCCCCTGTACCTCCAGATGCCCTACCTGCAGCTGCACACAGCTTCTCCCATCAGCCCTAGGCTCGCAGTGCTGTCAAGGCTGCATCATGCAAACCCAAAACCTCGCCATGAGTCAGAGCCTATCGCGACTCACTAGTGCTGGCAGCTGCTCAGGCAGATTTTCCCAGCAAATTCGGTAATTTTGCTCCTGCAAGAGGCTGGCAAATTCAGGGTGCTAACAGCCAGCACCAGGTCAGCCAGCAGGACAGATAATGCAATGCCCCTCTCACTAAAACCCCGAGCTATCTGAGCCTCCTCTGGGCTCAGACACAGGGGCTGCAAGGGCTGGCATGGTCAGAGCTGCCCTGGTACCTCCCCACGGGCAATGCCTGTCCTTGGGATGCACCACACTGATACAGATGCAGTGATGTGGGGCAGCCTGGACCTGTCTTCACATGGCATCACAACCCTGTGCCCTGCTCCATGCTGGTCCTAAATCCTCACGTTGTCCCTGCATGGTGAGAAGACACTGCTCACCCTCATTTTCTCAGAAGGCCAAGCTGAGGGAGAGGCAGAGGCTGCCTGGAGCTGCCTTGCCCTCGGTAGGGCTGCACCACAGGTCTGGGGAGCTGAGCTGCTCCCAGAGCCCTCACTGCAGCTGTGACAAAACTCACTGGCAATTTTTCCCCCATCCAAGACAACACAAGTGAGCAGAGGAATATCTCCCCCACACAGCAGTCTGCAGACAGTGATTATCAGTGTGCATCCCATCACCCATCTCGGGTGCCGGTAGCTCCCTGGACTGCAGCTGCTGCACCATACCCAGCCCTCTCCCAGCTCAGGAGACTGCTCCATCCCACCAGAGCTGGGCCAGGGCCATGCTGATGTGCCCACAGGCCCTGCACAGCACCCACCACGCTCCCACACAACCTGTGTGACCAGTCCAGCACCTCCTGCTCCTGTGGGCCAGCAGCAGTGGGCCAGGAGCCCCACAGCTCCACCAGCAACACCTCCCATGAGTCAGAGAGGAGCCTGGCACCGCCACGCTCGTGGTGAACGAAGTTTCTCTCCAGATGCTTCCCTGTACCGATTCCCTTTCACAATGCAGCCCGTCAGCATGGCCTTTGGATCCCTCCAGGAGAGCCCATGGTGCAGACAGCCAGGCCACAGCCTGCCTGGCACAGAAACGCCTCCAGGACAAGGGCAGCAACACAGCAAAGTCCTCCAGGACTTGGCTGCACGCTCTGCTTTCCACCAACACCCAGGTGGACATAAATTCACGTTTTCCAAAGGTGTGACCAGCCTGGAAAGCACCAGCAAGCACACGGGCAGTGTGAGGAGAAGGCAGGATAGTTCTTTCTCCCTCCAACAGGTTTCCTAGCTGGACAAACCCAGGTCCAATGACAGGCTCCAGGCATTGCTCATCCTGGCCAGAAACCTGACCCCAGCTGGACTTTGCCCGCCATGAGATGGCCTGGGAAGCTGAATGGAAAGAGATGGGGAGCATGGGCTAGGGCAGGGATGAGAGGAACGTAATCAGGGCTGGGAGCTGCCAGCGGGGTTAAGAGCTGTGGGTTTATCAAACACAATATCATGCCCCCCCCTCCCTGGAATATAAAGGGAGTGAAACAGAAGCCGTGTGGGAGATAAGGCGGCAGCACCCAGCAGCTCATATGGAATTACTGCAGTGACCTTGACCAAGACGTGGCCAGGTGGGAGAAGGACACGGCTGCGGGGCTGGGTCCCCATGGCCTGCGGGCGGCGGGGGGCGAGGAGCAGCGGCCTGGAGGGGGAGCGGCAGGGATGGGGGGCTGCGAGTCGGGAGGGGGGAAAGTATCCGGCGAGGGGAGGGGGATTACAGCTCCATCCTTAATCAGGTGCAGGGCTGAGAGGAGCAGCGACCGCCACGGGTGGGGAGCGGCGGGGAACGGCTCCCGCAGCCGCCGCGGGGGCCCGAGCCCGGCCCGGGAGGCGGCACGGCATCACGCTGCCCGCCGGGGCCCGGCATCCCCCGCAGCCCGCGGTGCTCCGGCGCCCAGAACCTTCCTCCTCCTCCTCCTCCTCCCTCTCCCCCCAGCGCAGCCCGGAGCCGGGGGCGCGCAGCCCCGGTTACCTGGCGGTGCCGGTGAGCGCGGGCTGGAGGCGGCCGCAGCCGCCCGCTCCTGCTGCGCGCCGCGAGTTGCCGGGCTGGCTGGGCAGGTCCCGGCGGCAGGTCCCGGCGGCAGGTCCCGGCTTAACCCCTTCGGGACTGCCCGGGCACCGGCAGAGGCGCTCAGGCCCCCGCGGTGCGGTGCGGAGCGGCGCGGTGCGGTACCCAGCCCCTGCCCCGCTGCATGCGGGAGGCGGGGATGCTGTAAATGCTCAGTCACTGCCCCTTCCCTGGCAGCCAGCCAGGCGCTGCTCGCTGCTGCCTGCGCGCCTGTATTCCCTTTTTTTTTCCCCTCCTCCCCCCATTATTTTTAGACAGAAATCCGCGTCCCTGGGCGCGGAAGAAGCTCCGAGGCATGTCGACGCTCCCCACCACGCAGCTCCCTCTCTGCTACCCAAGGCCACGCTCGCAATTTGGGTTCTTTTTTTTTTTTCCTTTTTTTTTTTTTTTTTTTTTTTTTTTTTTCCTGGGATCTAAATTTGGAGCGGGTTCTTCCCCTGCTCTGAACAGCTCCCGGAGCCTGGCTGGGGGGAGAGAGGGAGGCATCAGATGACATGACAAAATAAGTCATGTCTCTCGATCATTTCAATGCCACCCCCTCTCTCCCGGCCTCTGCCTTCCATTTTAATCACTGACAGCCCTTCAAGTATTATGGATATATATAATCTTTTTAATATCACTGACATTTTTCACGATGGAAAGCATCTCAGGGGTGCTGAGACATTCTGGGGTGGGAGGGGGATCGTGCCTTCCTGCTGCTGCTCCCGCCAGCCACACAGTGCAGAGCTGAGATCCATCTTGCCCAAGGGTCCTGCCTTAGGCCATGTGCCTCTGGGGGCTTTGCAGATCTCAGCAGCCTGACATTCCCAACGGGCTCTGGCTGTGCAGGCTGAATAAGCATCTATTCCCACTACCAGCCGCAGTGTCTGAACGTATCCAGCATCCAAACCCTCTGCACGTCCCAGAAAACATCCCAGCTTGGGAAATGGCAAGCGTTCTTCACTGCAGCCCAAGCTCCAACCTTCCTCTTCCTCCATTCCCAATGCTCCTGCTTCACTGTGTCAGTTGTCAAAAGACAACTTGCCTTTCTTCAGGCAGTGATTTTTTTATAAGTGAACCTTACTATTGAAGGGAAAATACTGTTTTTGGAGCTGTACAAATGTGGGGCTTCTATGCTGGAGGGCCCAAAACCCTACTGTGGGCACAGGACCCAGCACAGCACTGTTTGCCTTCAGCAGAGGCTGGCTGCTCATCCAGACCCCCTTTGCCATTGAGAAACCTCTGGAAATGCACTGTCACCTTCTGCTTGCAGCATTTTCCTGCAATCCCCCTCTTCCCATCCTCTCTGCTGGTGATGGCATCTTCAGGCCCCACTCACGTGTTGGGTTTGGAATGCGACTCCCAAGGCCAGGAAGGTCACTCACCTTGCTTATTTAGCAAACACAGCACAAATTATTAACACTAATACAAATATTGCCCACATTTGGGAGAGGAGAAGGAATCATTTCCTTGTCTGGCTGCAAGGACTCAGCCTTACAGGGCCTTGCAGAATGCAGGGCTGACAGCCCTGAGGATCTCTGTGCTAAGGACAGAGCCCACATCTCACACTGCACCTATAAATAAGAGGTATATATTTCTAAATCTGCTCTGTGGAAGCCAGCTCTAATTCCACTGCAGTTCCTGCCCTGTTACTTCTACAAATCGATGGAAAAAAAAAAAAAAAAAAAAAGGGGAAAAAAAAAAGCAGCTGGCTCACAAAAAGCTGCAGCAGCCAGACAGCAGAGTATCATAGTTGCTGGCCCAGCATATCCCTTCCTGCATGCTCCTTGTACCTTGCCCCCTGAGGACACTCTTGTCCAAGGCTGGAAGAGGCACTGGCAATACTTATGACAAAAAATTATGACAAAAAATTAGACTATTCACAGGTTTGTTCTCCTTTGCAGAACTCCTATGCCACCCACCTGCCCTCTGCCACCAGACTCCTCCCTGGGAAGGAAAGATGCCAGCACAGGACATTCTTCCACTGTACGTGACTGATGTAAAACTTTCATCTACCCAGTGTTGTATTAACAGATTTTCCTGTGGGTAGATGAACACATGGAGCCTGGTTTCAATAGGCTGGACTGAAGATATGGATCCATGGAGACATGGATGGGCTTTGCCATCCTTTAAGGTAAAGCTACCAAATGAAAGGATTCCTGCCTCTCAACTGTGCAGACTCTCTCCTAGAAACAGATGGCTTGAGCAGTTTGAGTTGGGCAGATTCACAAGCTGATAATCATCTCCAGGGAGGCAGGAGCTATTGTCAGAGCCTGTGAGACACACCCCAACTTCAGGCCTTTTTCCTCCCAATTCTCAAAATGTTGCTGAAATTCTCACTCCAGGAATGCTGAGCAGAGACATTCCCTTTGTGGGTCTGTGCCCGCTAAGCCAGAGGAGGCTCCTGCTGCTATAGAAGCCAAAATGCTTCCCCACACCCCACAAAGAGAAAACATCTCAAAAGATGAGGAGCCTCACCTGGCCAGTGAGAAAAACAAGCTGTGCTTTACCATGGTGCTGCTGGGAGCCAAGGGGAGGAATAGATACTCTCCCCAGGGACAGCACAGGAGTTAAAATGAGGAAGCAGAGGACACCAATTCAGCAGAAGAAGCAGTCATTTCACACTAGAGGTGCAGCTCCAAGCCGTGTGCCAGCCCAGGGACAGGGCCACGTGCCCAAGGGACACACCTGGAGCCACTGAACTCATGGCTGAGTGATGCTCAGCATGGGTAGGCATCTGCTGCCTAAGAGCTCCAGTGGGATCACCATCCCCAATTAATGATCTGCACTGATGTCATTGCTCTACAGGGCCAAAGCCTTTCTGGGGAATGCTGTCCAGCTGCTTTTACCAGGAAGGTGACACTTACTGACATCAGGCCAAGACAGACCCCACACAGAGCTCACTCTGCCTCGGGAACCTGCTCCAAGTAAAGTCCAATGTGCCAAACTCAGGTCTGGGATGCCTCCACAAAAAGCCCCATTCCAGCAGTGATGAACACAGAAGGAAAATGGTGAAGAGCCCAGACACACAAGCAGATGGATGGACTGGAGGGGTGTCTCTGACACGAGGCCTTACCATGGCTCACAACTTTTAGAGCACAAATTTCTCTCATTTAAGAGTGATTAGTCTTGGAAGGAAGCATCTAACACCTGGCTCAGAATGGGGCATGGGTACCTGGAGCTCAATGGAAAGAGATCAGCACAAGAAGGAAAATTTTGAGTGCAAAACCAGGCAAGGTGGCAACACCCCTTGGGACAGTGTTTTTAGTGGGATCCAGAATGCCTCAGAGAAGCATCCCATCAGCAAGTCCCAAGGGGAGATTGGACAAGCTGCCAAAAATATGATAAAAACCAGGATGGATTTGTCTGCTCTCCTGGTACCAGTATTCATGAGTACAGAACACCCTGCTCACTCACCTGCTAGCCAAGCACAATCAAGACACCAAGAACATACCTCATGGTAACTGGCACTTCTAAATTCTCCTCCAGCAGAAATACCAGTATTTTCCAGTCTTAACGTTTTCTGAGGTGGTGATGCTTCTTGCCTTGTCTCTTCTTGGCAAGCATCATCTGTAGCAGTAATAGATGACCTAGCAGTATTCTCACATCACAGTGTGTCAGAAAAAAGACAGCCCAGTATTTGTAATCACTGAATCACTTCAGAAAGAAGAATCTCCACTCAATCTGTGTAAACATGGTTATTTATTTCATTTTTTTAAAAGCAAGTCTATTTCTACATACAGAGGGCTTCACTTCCACTTCAGAGCATGTTACTGCTTTACATCCTCAAATAAAGATACCATTTCACTCACCATTGAATCCAGCAGCCTGTAAACCTACAGAAATTCAGAGAAGAATGCAGTGAAAACACATGAAGAAATCCTGAGGCTGAGACTGACAGAAATGGTTTGAGGTACATTTGAGGTACATTTTCATATGTGCACACACACAACCACACAGAAGTGGCAGCCTGCTGCTAACAGAGCTCTAGTAGTAACTTCCCTGGCTATGAAGTGTGTTTAACATTATCTGAGGTACAATTAATTCAGCTGATCCCTCCAGAGTCTGCAAGCAATGCTAAAGGCATCCCAGATAGAAGTCCCGCCTGTGGCTGGATAATGGCTGGATTTCTGCTAGCAGATTCTAGGCTGAAACAAATTAATTTGGATTTCACACTTACCTTGCTGCAGCACAAGGGACATATGTCTGCCAGTTTTCTGAGTTTAACAAAATTCCTGCCTCTCCCCCTGAGCCTCAGTGTGCCTTACAAGAAAAGAACAAAACCAAGACAATGATACCAGCTTTGGTCAGACTCACTTCAATATAGAGCTTTTCCTGGTATGTTTCAAGTGCAATAGAGTCTGCCTGCTCCTGAGCAGGTTCTGCCCCATCTGTGTTTTCAGCTCCCTCTTTCACCGTTTGCTTCTCATCTCTTCCTTTGATGGACTCTGCCCCACCTTTCATGTCCTGCACTGAAATGGAAGATCCTTGCTTCTCATCTTTTGCTTTCAGCTTTCTGCTGCCTGAATGATCCTAATCAGGGACAGACCAAGAGAAAAGGGACCTAGGTCAGGACACTGCTCAAGGTGCATCTCCCAGCAGCAGCACATCTTTCACTGGGTTGGAAATCAGCTCAAACTCAGGATGGATCACACTATCAGGGCTCACCAAGCATCCCAACACCTACCACTTTCTCTTTCCCTGATGTCCCTCTGCTTTTCTTGCCTTCTTTATCCTTTTTCTCTTCTTTCTTAGTAATTATTTTGTCTTCCTTTCCTCCTTTATTTGCTCCTCCTTGCTTTACTTCCTCTACAAAAGAAAGGATTTCAATTAACCAAAAGCCTCCACACATCCAGAAAGTCCAGCCCACTGCACTAGCACAGTGGGAATACTTTTGCAGTATATTTTCCTCTTTTTATTAATCTGAGATGTACTGCACTGAAAAACACTACCTTGAAGAGTTCTTTTTTTAAACAAGGAATGAAGAGGTCTCATTGAGACAGTGTCTGCTGGGTCAGTCTGTGTGAAAACCATGGCTAGACCTAGCTAAATTAACAGGTCTTTTTTGTGGGTGATTTTTTTTTTTTTTACTGATGCTAAACCACAGACCCCAATTAGTACTGTCACACAATCTGCTGGGTTTTTTCCAGATGCTTTTTCCTCAGGGAGACATATTGAAATTGATATTTCAGTTCAAATTCATCATGTTTTTTTTATTTCCAACAGAGAGCAGTTGCTGTGCTAAAACTACCATTTACCTGTTTCCTCTGGAACAGCTTCTACATAGGTGTCCTTAATCAAACCAAGCAGGGATCTCAGCCTCAGAGAGTGACTCACCAGGTCATCAATTGCTCCACGCCACAGCTGGAGGCTGAGAAAATGCTCAGGATCAGGAGGGAGACAGTGCAGCAACTGCCACCTTGTTTGACCCTGTGCCCAGAAGTGAAGGCACCTGACAGCTGCCCTGTGCAATTAAACCAACAGAATAGCACCCACTGTCTAAATATCTGTGCAGGGGGGTGCTAAATTGCTTTCCTCATGTTAGATCCCTCCAAGATCTCAATGGTTTGCAAATCAACAGGCTCCCAGGAACCCATAAATATTACTGTGAAACTAGGTCTGCTCTTCAACATGACACACATTGGTAAATCAACCTGCTCTGTGTTTCCCAAGAGGAACCTGCATCCTTCTAATTTAGAAGCAACTCAAAGCTGTTGATGTGTTTACAGTCTGAAAGCCTGAGCAAAGAACAGAGAGACTGTATGAGGAAGGAGACAGTTATCTGAGTAAAAGGGTACAGATAATACCCAAAGGTTTCATAAATACAGACTGGAATAATCTTGCCAGAAATAATCTTGTACACTCTCCAAAACTACATGCATTTAATATTCTAAACTTATCTACAGAAAAAAAAAAAAAGGCATTTGGGTCCTAGAGAACTGCTACAATTAAGCTATTAAAAAAATCAGAGTGTAAAGATGACTTCTAGAACTCGTATAATTATGTGCACTCTGACTCACAACACTCGTAACAGAGCTTGCTGACGCTGTTGATCACAGAATGTTTTCACAAGCTCTTCCTTGCAAAGGTAACGCACCAGAGTGGATACAGAAGGTCTGACTGAGTTGGCCTCTGTTCAACACACAGCTCCAGAGCTGCCTTATTGAGCTGGGTCAGTGCTTCTTCCCGCTGCTCCTCCTCGGGGATTGACATTATAGCCTGTGAGAGAAAACACACAAGGGCTGTGCAGCACTTTTGTCTTTATTCCCAGCCCCTGAGCTCAGTGGAGCAGCCCACAGCTGTCTTCCTGGGCACCTGTCTGAAACCAGCCTGCACTGGGCACTTACACACCCAGATGGGGCTTCCTACACAACTAGGATATGGCCAAGGTTCCCAAGATCTGTGGAACAATCCAAGATTCCCCCATCAAACTGGTATTAATCCCCTTTGTAACTTCAGGTGTGCTGGGAAACAGGGATTCTGTCAAGCTAGAAGCCTCCCTTGTAAAGCTTAGCTATAAAAACACGGAGATTTCCAAGACAGCACAACAGAAAAAGCAGGGACCGAATCCAAAGCACTCTTGCTTTAATCTAGGGAGGTCTGTACTTTATCCACAGCCTGTCGTGAGTGCCCCCTTAGTTCTCTGATGAATAGGAAGGACTCTCCAAGAAGACCCCTTGGGGGAGCCACAGGAGGCTGTAAGCCCAGCCTGCCCCTCCACATTCAGTCCTGGGATGACAGAAACCTAACAGGGGAAGAGCTTAAAATATCTATTATATTGTGTGGCTCTCTTTTCTTCTTCACAAAACAGCCCACAGAATCTCTCTTGGGAATCTCTTTACAAGGGCCCTGAGGGTGTGGCCAGCAGAGCCAACACACATCATAAATTTCTCAGCATACTGGCAGCAGCCCTTTAGGTGGGCTCACACTGGGGCAGGCAGGGCTGTTTGTAGGGGAATTAACACACCATCAGCTTGTGGGAACAGAGGTGACCACCTGTTTAAAGTCCTCGAGGGAAAGGTTCCATCCTGAAGGACCTGCTTCATCCTCCTCAATGCTCTTTTCCCTTGGAGCCTCCTCTGATGTGTACTTCCCACGTGTGAGCTCAGTGGTGCTGCTCTGGGCAGAGGGAGGCTCTGAGGTGCTCTCTTGGTACTCCATGTCCTCTGCAGCGCTCCTCTGGTCCAAGGGCACTTCATTCTCCAAGCCTGAAGGAACAGCCAGGTGCTGTCTCCATAGTTTATGCAGCTGCTTTATCACTTGATGCTGATAATGCAACTGTAATAAGGGGGGGAAAGGTAAACATGAGCTGCACCTTCCCTCTTCAAACCCAACTGTTAAAGCCTCCATGGCAGACTCTGCCAGATTCAGAACCCCAGGGATTCAGCAGCCCCATGGGTCTGCCCTCCCCACTTATTTCAGTTGTGCAGTCCATCCAACAGCAAACATCACCTGGGGATTTTTCCTGTGGAACAGCTCTTCCTCTGTGACACAGGCATCCACAGGAGATGGGGTGCGCTCGGGTGTCTGAATTTGGTCAAGAAGTTCATTCAGGCTGTCTTTCACTATAGCAGCACCTTCTCGAGCAGCCAGCTCACTCTGAGGCAGCACAACAAGAACAACTTGTGTGAGTCTCCATTGCATATGCAAACACACAAATTCAGTCCTACCTGTAACCACACTACTCATTATATAGAGTTACAAGGACATGAACAACTGCAAATACACAGCACAGCAATACTTCCAACAGTTTTTCAAATAAATTCTACAAATCCTCCCCCCAAACTATACTTTTCAAAGCATAGTGTAATTTTCAATTTATACCTTAACTGCTATCATAGTGTACAGCAGTCAATCCCCTTCCTACTAAGTAGCTAATGAAATTAATTACCAACAGAAATTTCATTCTTTAAAGGACCAGTGTGAACACTTCAGGAGACACAGTCATGTCTTTAGTAACAACATTACAATAGAATGAAGATTTCCTCATGTTATTTGGCAAACCTGCTCAAGTATGTGCAGACATTCTGTAAATCTCACTCTCAACAGTAATTGCACAACAATAAAAATACCATGTTGTCCACTCCTACCCTTATCCTCTATTTTCATATAAAGTTCAAAGCTCAGTTACCCAGCTACATGCTTTGTTACCTCCAGTTTCTCTCTGAAGTCAGCCAATTTATCCTCATACACAGCAATTCCCCAAAGGGTCACCTGAAGCAGAGCTCCTCCTAATAACAGAGGATGTGTCCTAAATTCCCAGGGCTCACTGAAAATGCCTGCTCTCTCTGACTTGAAAATAAAGGAAAACCTCCGAGTTTCTCCAGGCAAAATTACACCTGAAGTAAAAGAGAAAATGCATTGGTCTGCAAGAAGCCACCTGGTTAGCCTGACACTTTTCCAACACCACCCCAAGTGTCCTTATCTCTCTACGAGACTTTCCCCATAATTTAGCTGGTTATCACACTTCATCCAGCTATTGTTCTCCTTCCAGATTTACTCTCACTCCCTGTGTTCCTGAACTGGTGTTATTCCCATTGCACTCTCCTTCTACAGCAAGCTGGTTTTCCTCCAGAAGATTATGCCCTGTTTGCCATTAGAAAATTATTCACTGCTCAATATTTCACCCATTTACACTCAGAGCAGAAGCAACCTCCTTTCCTTTAAGTTCCAGGAGAGTGATCTGCCTTGCACAGCTCTTTTGGGGTGAGTCAGCTCTGACACCCAGGGTGTTTTCCTCAGGAGAAATCACCCAGCAGTTCTCTGCCATTAGTCAGACTCCACATCCCAGGTAACTCCCAAATTCCTGCTCTCTGCTTGAGGTAAAAAGGTCTTGGAGACCAGCAGGTCTCATACCTGGTCTGGTATCGAAGTAAAAATAGGGCATCCTCCTCCCCTTGGTTCCTCTGGAGGGGATCTGCTGGGGGAGCCTCATCCAGTTGTACCAAATGGCAGCTCTGCCATCATTGGTCACTGTCAGGAAGCTTTCAGCCTTCTCACTAGCCAGAGTCTCAAAGGTGAGCCGGGCAGCAATGCCAATTTCCTTCTACAAGGAAGAGGGAAAAGATAACAATTTCTACTCTGTCTGGCAGGAATTATTCTGCATGAAGTCATAGCTCAAAAAAGGGGTTGAGCCTTGCTAGGAGAACTTGTAAGGCAGGTCCAGAGAAGTGGCCATTATACAGAGAAAGCCTGGGAATCTGAACCTCACACCACAACCAGAGCTTCTGTTCCTAGATCTCTCTGGAGCAAACACAGGGATACTCTATTATGTTCAGAATAAGCCCCCATTGTGAGGCCTTGGAGTGACACTTACTGCACAACTGCCTTGGGAACTCAAGTAGGCTTAGCTTGACTAAACAATTAAAATCTCACAATTACCCTGCAAGCAGTGACGCCCTTGATCCAACGAGCAGGCTGGCCACAGAAAACTAAAGATGGAACCTTTTCAGCTTCTGGAACCACAATGAAGGAGTCACCTAAGGGATCACTGCTAAAGAAAACAAAAGCCAGCATTTTCATGGAGTGAAATTCACTTCCAGAGAGGGGAGAACCAGAGGTGATCTACAAGACCCTAAAAGAAATAATCCCATTTAATGTTTTATCACACAGCAATCTCTTTAGGGACAGAACCCTGCAGATGTGGTGAACCCATCTAGCTACATGTCACTGACAAGGAGGACAGGACAGCCAGAATATAAAAGAATGAGACCTGCCTGAAGTACATGAGTGAAAAAGAACAAGAGGCCCTCAGGTTGTGTCTGTTACAGATAGACAGAACAGGGAAAACCAGGAAATTAATGATGGAAGGCTAGAAAAAGACAATCAAATGGAGATAATTGAGAGTAGAATCCCACCCTGCCTGATGTCAGCTCTGAAGACACACAGAATGAAAACTGGAGGAAGAGCTTCAACAAAACTTTTCTCTGATTCTTGCTCCTTAGACACAAAGCCCCAAGGGACAAAGGCTCCTAAATATGGTGATAATAATTTAAGAATATGCCTTTTATTATGTCCCAGTGGAGACTTGTCTCCATTCATAACAGCTAAGGATATCCTCAAATGGTGCACACCCAAAATTCTTTATTTTGCCACAAAGTAAAACTTACAGGGTCTCAATCTCTTCAGAAATGGTGGCATCTCGAAAAGCCTCAGCTGAGACAGATGTGAAAGGCTGCCCTTTCCCAATCACCTCCAGTCCTTCCAGATCCTGGACATACACAGAATGACCAATTCACACTTGTTCTTTTATATCAAAGAACATTAAAACATCAAACAAATGCACCAACTCATCAAGTAAAGTTGTGGTATCTTGCTCCTACAATGGTTTTTAGAGGTATCCAAAGAATGCTCAAGGGACATGGGAAAGAACCAATTCTGAGATTCCCAGGAGTCCAAGATGACTGCATTCCCAACGAGCAATGATGCACAGAGAAAATGTCCTTCACATATTTCTCACCCTCAGAGAGGTTTCAAATATAAGAAAGTGAAGTTTGCTCTGTTTGTAGGAGGAGGGGCCACCTGCCTTCAGGAGATTATTTCTGTGTGTCTTCCACATGGGTAAAAATCTCTACCCTCTGCCCCATGGCACTAAATCAAAGTCCTGCAACAGTACTCAGCAAGTTTTTCCTAGGTCCTGGAAGCTGCATGCTGCTGGTTAGGGGTCCTATTCTGAGGCTCCCAGACGACTCTATCCAACACTTCAGGAGGTCAGACAACTCCTTCATAGGTGTGGCCCTTTGGAAATGGGGGAACTTCCAGGAAAAGCACTGTGGAACAAAGTTTTAGTTTCCTAATGCTTTTTCCAGATCCTCTTTAGACAATTTTGTTACTCTACAGCACCTGACAAGAGACACTAAGAATTTCCCTGTTCCTCTGGTCTTACCGGCTTAAAAAAGCCCAGCTCCTCTAGGAGAGATTTTAGCTCCTGCCGTCGATGTTTCAGGAAAAGACTCTTATCCCAGTTTAGGTGGCAAGGAATCTTCTTTGGAGGCTTCAGACCTGTGGAAATACCCATACAAGAGCTCACTCTCAACACACCCACAAGCCTAATCAAATTTCATTCTCTGCCAAACTTTGGCCTTGTAGTGTTTTAAGGAGGAGACTTAACAAGAAGGAGCTGCTCCTCCACACTTGTGCTGCATTTCTTTGGAATCACCTCTCTGCAGGAAACCTTACCTGTTTCCCTCTGGACAGTTCGGGGTTTCCCCACATGAGTGAATGGCTCTGGGTGCCCACGTTCTGTCCGAGTCAGGGTCAGAGTCAGCCCAGTGAGCTCATCCCCAATTTGCTCAGGAAGGCTCCAGAACTCACTTCCTACTCGGTATCCCTAGGGGGAAACAAGGCTCAGTGATACAGAGTTGTGCAGCTACCTGCTATTTTCACAGGCACATGAAGCTAAAAAGAAGAGGTCTCATCCTGATTATATGAGCATTTTAAAAGTCTATGGATTACCCTTTTCTGCAGAGCAAGCCAACATTTTCTATCAGGCTGCTGACAAAGACAAAAGAACTTTCTTCTATCAAGTGCACGTGAAGGTAGAATGATATTAAAACAAAGCCTCACACAAATGCAAATTCTTTGATAATGCTATAAATGTGAAAAAAGGATTTTAACACAATATTCCTATAACTCTCCTGTCTTACCTGTGCCCTTTTCTCCGTGGCAATCACTAAAATCCAAGCCTGAAGCTATCAGATCTTTCTGCCACTGGAACATTAATTGCAACACGTTCCCATGCCACTTCCCAGGGCTCAACAGTCTTTGGTGACATTCAAGAAATGCCACTTGCTCATCACCACTTTCCCCTGAATGGTATGGATAGCACAGTTCAGGTTTTTATTTTTCATGTCCCTGAAAGCTCTGCTCAGATACCAAGCTGAGGGATTCAGAGTGAATCAATTGAAACAAAATTAATTCAGAGTGATAAACATCTCCTGACAGCACTTCAGAGACTTACTCAGAACAGTGTTTCAAAAGAACAGTACAATCAGGACACACAGGAAGTGGGGCTCTCACCTTTCCAGGAAATAGGGCAGGGAGACTCCGGTCAATGAGGTCACGTTCTTCCTGAATTTGCCTATAATTGTCTGACATGTTCATCAGCAATTCATTCTCTGGCTTGTGAAGAATTTCTATAAATAAAAAATGTCACACCATTGGTGCTGCACTTCTGGGCACGCCCTTTGCTACCCTTACTGTTTACCTGTAACCCACCCACACAGTTCCCTGCTAAATCCACTATCCCCTCCCCAACCAGAGCCACCAGCTCATCTTCCCACCCCATCCAGAGCCACCAACATAAGCAGTGTGGAAGCTCTGAGAACACGGAGTTAGACTGCAATGGCAATAGGACCACACCTGGTGGGCAATGACCGCTGTGGTTTGGTGTGGGGACATCAAACTTCTCCACCTGCACACAGAATTTCACAGAATGAGACCTCCTTAGCTTTTCTCACCTCCTAGGTGTTTCTCCTGCTTTTTCCTCATTGCCATATGATGGTTCCAGTTCTGGAAAGCTTTGTGCTCTGCTAGCTTGGCCTGATGTGCCTTTTCTTTCTTCTCTCCTCCATGTTCCTCTTTTAAAGCTGCTGCAGTAACATCTGGATGAGGAACCTTAATAGCATCTGCTAGCTGATGAGAGATTAAACATTAAATGAACCTCTCCATGCACACCAGAACAGGAATGGGAGAGGGAAGAAAAATTCTTCAGATTAACAGCACTGTTATATTAGTAAACTGAGAGGAAGGAAACCAGGGGAGTAGGGACACACTGAGATACAAAGGAAATATTTATCTGAGTAATGAGGCTCCAGCAATGGCATTACTGCAACACCAGCTCTTCCCTGAAGCCATCAGCAGGGCACAGAGGGAAGAGGAAGCCTGTGTAATTGTTCCCTCCATGACCTGGTCCTGCACAGAGGACTCCAAAACCTGCTGGTGCAGTTTCTCTGAAGGCAAACCCTCCCAGAGAGTGTGAGGCTGGGAAAACCACACCTCAGGCCTGCCCTGCTCCTGATAGGTGCTGGAAAGCATCGAAAGGTACTGCAGGCACCACACTCCACCTCTGGAAAAGCGCCACGCAGCAGCATTTTCCTAACTCTTCAAACCAACCTGAGTGTTTCTTCTGGCCAAGGCCTCCATCTTTAACTCCTGGAGACTTCCCAAAATGTGATGAGGGAGGATCTCTTCACAGCCATCATCAAACTGTCTTGGTCCTACAACATACATATAAAAATACCCAACCCCAGAGCCAGGTCACTAAAGTTTGGCTTAGC
The DNA here is from genome assembly GCF_971803275.1 of Cyanistes caeruleus. NCBI lineage: Eukaryota > Metazoa > Chordata > Aves > Passeriformes > Paridae > Cyanistes > Cyanistes caeruleus. The sequence continues at coordinate 5,748,570 of NC_141719.1, read as the reverse complement.
AAAAACAAAACCCAGAAGTAAGATGTGAAGTTGAACCCTACCAGGAAAAGTCAGTGGTCCCCTGGGTGCCTTGGGGTGAACAGGATGTGCTACGAGATGTGCCACCTCCTTGGGTCGGTATTTGCGGACAAGGTAATTCTTCTGAACTGGAATTCTCCCAGCATCATGGGGAAGGCGTGGAGCATGAAGCTTCAGGAAATAAACAGTCACAGTGCAGTTAGGTACACAGTGACTCACCTTTATTCCATCTGATACTTTTAGGATATGCACAGTAGTCATATCAGTTCCTAGCAGGGTCCTTTGAGTCCTGGATAGGGACTTTTCACATGGACATGTAACAACAGGACGAGGAAGGAATGGATTCAAAGTAGAAGAGTAGATTTAGACTATCTATTAGGAAAAACTCTTCGCTCTGAGGGTAGTGAGGCCCTGGCACAGAGTGCCCAGAGAAGCTGTGGCTGCCCCATCCCTGGAAGTGTCCAAGGGCAGGCTGGATGGGGATCAGAACAACCAAGAATAGCGGAAGGTGTTCCTGCCATGGCAACAGGGGGAGGGTGGAGACAGATGAGTTTTATGGTCCTTTCTAAGCCAAATCTTCTGTGATTCTTCCCCTACAGGACACTTTGTGCAGACAGCACAGCGACACAGCTGTGCAGATACCAACTCAGTTACTGTCTTACTCCTCTGGATCTTGGTATATAACAGGGGCGTGAAAGGAGAGTTTTAAATCACTTTCCAGAAGAGATTTCTGCTGCTGTGACACTCAAATGCTTCCACTCACACACTGTGACCTGCTTTTTGGAAGGAAAGCCAACAGAGCTACTAAACAACTTACACATCTCATTAGATCAGAAAGCTAAAGATGTAATTTTGAAGAGGCAGATGACTTATCCTTCCATTTGAAAGGACTGCACAGGCACCTGTAATGCTTTACTTTTAGCAACTGAACCTGATGAGCTGACATTTTATCATGATAAAAAGCCCTAGACAAAATGGCATGAGAACTCAGCTGCAGGAGTGAGTTTTGGCTTTAGTAAATGGGCAGCACCCTCTGTTAAACACACAAAAGGAGAGCGTCAGTTAAGGCAGCTATTTCTAGCAGTAAAAATACTCATACATACTTTCTCCAGGTCCTCCACCTTAATTTCAAGTGCCTGGATGTCCTCTCCTTGCAGAACATATGGAACAGGCTCAGGCTCGGGCTCTTCTGCAGTAGTTGAACAGGGCTGTTCCAAAGTCTTTTCCTTCCTGCCTAAAAAACAGATGAAGAGACTTTCTCAGTCTCCCAAGGAAGCACCATATTTCTGTCAGGATAGTTAATGATTTCCAGATGAACTATGTTTTGGGGTTACTTCTCTTTAAGGTTGCACAGAACAATTAAATTCAACATCTCTTGTAACTGAAAAAAAATCATCATCTGAGAACCTCCAAAAACCAAAGTGGGTAAAATAGGAGTAAACTGTCTCGAACTTTATCCTAGATGAGAGACAACGGGTAGGGTAAATGCAAACAAATACAGATGCCTGCAGGTGGAACACCACATTCCTGGGAAGTGTCCAGCTCCAGCTGCGAGCACACAGATAACCTGCGCTCACCCAGCAGGGCTCGGATAACAAAGCACTGGGTTCCAGGAGCTGTTCGGGGTCGGAAGAGCTCTGCAATACCAACCCCGGACAGAGCCGGGCGCGGGGCAGCTCCGCCGGCCCCTGCGGGCCAAGCTGAGGGGACTCCACCAGAGGCTGCTCCCCCTTAACCTGCGCGCCCCTCCCGCTGGGACTTGCTCCTTTAAAATAACAAATATCACAATAATGACAGGAGGTCACTGGCTGGGGAAGGGGCTGGTCCCGGCCTCTTCAACCACGGCCCCTTCGAGGCCTCAGGCTCGGCCTGGCCCGGCCCGGCCGCTCGCTGCCCCAGCCGCGCCCTGCTCCGGGCCGTACCAGGGGGAGTGCGGCACCGGGACCGAGTTCCCCGCCGCGCCGCCATGTCCCGAGCAGCGCCGAGGGGCCGGTCCCGCCGCCGGTCGCGATGGGTCACGACAGGACGCGCGGGCACCCAGCGGGCCCGGGCAGCGCCCCCTGCCGGCGCTCCGCGGCACCGCTCCCCCGCGCGGGCCGCACCGTGCGCATGCGCCGCCTGCACACACGCATGCGCCCTGCGGCTGCGACATGGCCAGGGACAGCGGGGAATCGGACCGCAGCGGGATCGCTGGATAGACCGGGACACCCGGGACACCGAGGACATTGGGACACTGGGGCTTTGGGACATCCGGGACACGGAACACTGGGCGACTAGGAACACACGTGGCACGGGGATACTCGGACACAGCGGGATATTGGTGCGCTAGGACTCCGGGATACCCGGATGTGAGAAACGACGCTGACTTTTGAAATTCCAAAGGTTTATTAAAACATAACAAAATACAAGGACTGAATAAGGAACGACACGGCGCCGAGAGCACGTGACCGTCTGCCACGTGCTCACTCACAAAATGGCTGCTCCACCTTTTATTGGAGGGGTGCACAGGTAACCCTGGCCCCGCCCAGCGCCTGTCAATCAACTCTTCTTGGCCTCCCATTGGTGGAGACTGCTTTAGTGCACCTTGATTGGAGCTCAGCTGTTGCCGCGCCTGCGCGGAACGAGCCCGCCCTCAGGCCATCCACTGTCAACAATCCAAGCGTGAGGGGAGAGGAGACTGTGTGGAGAACAAATCACAATAACGTAACTGTAATAAATGGAATTGACTCGTGCTAGCTAAATTGTAATTGTTATTAAAGTTATTATTAGACGCAATCAAAAGAATCAGTGTTACAAGGCAGATGCACCCCTTTACAGATGTTACATGTTAAAATTGAGGTACAGGATGTAGTTTGGAAGTGATGTCCCAAGATGAAAATGGCCTTGAGATGGACAAAATTAGAATGACTTTATAACACGGACACCAGGGACATAGGACACCGGGCTTCAGGACATGCAGAACACCAGGATACAGGGGCCCACCCTGCAGTAAAACCTGCCCCTGGCCACTGCCCCTGCCCCAGCACCCCTCTGCCAACACGCTGCTCTTGAGATTTATTATCCACTGTGGCCACTTACAGCCCTCACATCCCGGCCACCAGCTCGTTCTTCTGCCAGGGTCCCCCTCGGTGGGCGCCGGGCAGCACTCAGCACCCGCTGCAGCTGCCAGAGCAGGTCAGGCAGCAGCGAGTCCAGCACGGCCAGGCCAGCCCAGGTGCACCGCAGCCCCCTGAGAAAGAGGTGGTGGTGAGCCCCGGTGCCCCGGGGAGACCCCCGGCCCAGCCCACGGCTCCCTGGGGCTCACCTGCTGTCCAGGACAAGCCAGCCCTCCTGCTGAAGTGCCTGAGCCTCCCCTGGCTCCCCAAACACGGCTTGCAGGCTGAGCTGAGGGGAGAAGTGCCCCCAGCGCTGTGTGCCCAGTGTGAGAGAAGGATGTTAGTGATGGGGCATCAACATCCCAGTACCCAAAGGGGCTACGAGAGAACTGAAGTGGGGCTTTGTAGATGGGTATGGAGTGACAGGAAAAGAGAGGAATGGATGGAAACAGCAGATTTGGATTAGATATTGGGAAGAAATTCTCCTGTGAGGGTGGTGAGGCCCTGACATAGGTTGCCCAGAGAAGCTGTGGGTCCCATCCCTGGAAATGTTCAAAGCCAGGTTGGACAGGGCTTGGAGCAACCTGGTCCAGTGGAAGGTGCTCCTGCCCATGGCAGGAGGTGGAATGAGATGGGCTTTAAGGCCACCCAATCCAAACCATTCTAGGATTAGCATCAGGTCAGTGTGGAGTGTCACCACAGGTGGCTCCTCACCTCCTGTGTGATGCCTTCATCCGTGCGCAGTCCCAGGGTGAGCAGTTCCTCCAGCCTGTGGGGACATGGGGAGCTGTGGGGCAGCACAGACAGGGAGGGGGCATGGGGAGGGACCCCAGTACTCACTGCTCCAATGGGCTCAGCACCACTCGACTCCTGGTGCCATGTCCCCGGCTCTGCACCTCCTGCATCCAGGTGACAGGCTCCAGGGTCTGGACGCGAGCTTCCCGGCTACAGCCACCTTCACCCCGCAGCACAAAGCGCCCATGTGCCCCTGCAGCAGCCAGGGACGGGGACAGTGGAGCTCATGGTGCACATGGCCACACACTCCCCCACACTGGCCTTCTATCACCCCCTTACCTGGCCCCACACCGATGTACTGGTCACCCCGCCAGTATGAGAGGTTGTGGGTGCTGAGGGCGCCCTGTAGGGAGAACCCTGGGGTGAGGGAAGGGGCTGAGCCTGCTGGGGGACCAGCATGACCTGGGGGGACACAGCATGGGGGGCATCTCACCTTCCGTGCAAAATTTGAGACCTCATAGTGGCGGAAGCCGGTGCCCACCAGCGCAGTGCGGGCAGCCTGGTACATGTCAGCCAGCAGATCCTGGGAGGATGCGGGCAGGGCTCCCCTCTGGACCTGAGCTGCCAGCACCGTGCCCCACTCCAGCGTCAGCTGGTACAGGGAGATGTGGTCGTCACAAAGCCTCAAGGCTGCCTCCAGCCTCTGGGCCCAGGCATCCCGGCTCTGTCCCGGCAGCCCAAACAGGAGGTCGATGGAGGTTCGGCCAGGGAAGAGCTCCCGCGCTGCTTCCACAGCCTTCTGTGCCTCTGCCGCTGTGTGCTCCCGGCCCAGCATCCTCAGCTCGGCATCATCCAGCGACTGCAGAGGGACGTGGTGACAATGGGGCCATGGGGGGCTGCGGGCACTGCGGTGGGGAGAGCCCCTCTCACCTGCACGCCCATGGAGAGGCGGTTGACCCCAGCTGCCCTGAAGCCGGCAAGGCGCAATGTGCTGGTGGAGCTGGGGTTGGCCTCCAGCGTGACCTCAGCACCAGAGGGAAGGTGGGCAGCCCCCGCCACAGCCTCCAACACTGCTGCAACAGTGCTGGGGCTGGCCAGGCTGGGGGTGCCCCCGCCGAAGAAGACGGAGGTGACGCTGTAGGGCAGAGGGTGGGAAGCTGCAGGTGGGCACGGAAGGGCCCAGTACTCCCCATGAGCCCACCCTGCGCACCCACCTGTGCACCTGGCCGAGGCACAGCAGGGTCCGTGCCTCCCGCACCAGACAAGCGCGCACAGCCGCCTCGTCCACCGCCGGCACCACGTAGGTGTTGAAGTTGCAGTAGGAGCAGCGCTTGCGGCAGTAGGGCCACTGCGGGCACAGCGCGTGTGGGGACGGCCATGCCCTCACCCCTGGCCACTCCACTTTGAGGGGAACCAGCCCCAGCCCAGTGCAGGGACCCCGGTGCCCCCCACCTGCCCCACAAGGCACACAGGTGTGACCCTTCAGCTCAGGCTAGCCCCATGGCACGTACAAGGCTGGGCTCTCCCCAGCGTGTGCAAACCCCGGCGTCCCACATACACCCGCGAGTGTGCGAGTCCCAGGGAGCCACGTTCAGCTTCCACCTGTGCCAGCCCCGTGCCCCTCGAGGTGTCCAAGCCCCGGGACCCACGCGTGTCCCCACGTGTGCAAGCCCGTGACTCTTGGTGCAGCCCCGCACAACCCCGGGCTCCCCCCGTGTCCCCGCTCACATGCACGTAGAGCGCGGCTGTGGCGGGGGCGGCCGTTTCTGGGAGCGGCTCCGGGGCCGGTTCCAAGGCAGGAGCCGGTGCCGGTGCTCGTCCCGGGCCGCCCCCGCCGGGCAGCACCGCAGCGAGAGCCGCCAGCTTCCGCGGGCACTTTTGCAGCGCCGCCATGGGCCGAGAGCCGCGGCACCGCCCGCAGCGGGCGGGCACCGAGCGGGGCCGGCCCCGGCGAGCGCGGGGCTGGGCGGGGAGCAGCGCCCGCGGGAGGGAGCGGGGGCAGCTCCCGACGGGGCTGGCCGGGGAATGCTCGCTGTCAACGACGGGGATGCTCAATGTCCTCTCCCGGTGCCGGAATGCCAGGGCCGGTGTCCTCCCCCGGTGTCCTCCCCAGACGCACGGTCCGAACGAGGTTTCGGACCTGCCCCCGCATCCTTCCCCGGCTGCTTGGCGGGACCGGGAAGGGTTTCCCAGTGTTTCGGCGGAGGAAGGTGGCATTTCCCCACTCGGGGCTGTGCAAACCCGCAGCTGGTGAAGTAGTCTCTATTAATAGTCACGAGAAGCTCTGAAATGCCCATGACAAAGGCTGTGAGTGCAGATTCCTGTTGCCAGGCCAGAAACGCAGAGTTCGGCATAACTCATCACTGATGTAACCTTCCCACTCCGGGGAGCTTCCGAGCAGGCAGCGAGGATTGTAAGAGTGGGACTCAGGCACGGGCAGGGCAGAAGCCATGGAGCGAGCCTGGAGCACTGCACGCACCGAGACCGCACTGCCAGCCACAGGGGCCAGCTTTTCCTCTTCCGTGAGTATTTACAGCCGCCGATTCATCATCCCAGGGGTTGGGAAGGGGCAGGAGGCACCACGGGAGGTGTCCTGGCTGGCGAGGGCTGGATATGCTCTGGGAAAGGCATGGGATGGTAGGGAAAGCTTCCCTGGGACCAGAGTGTGCCAGGGCTCAGACCCATGGGTGGTGCTGCCCCACTCCCAGGACAGGAGCAGGAGGGGGGTGGCAGGGACTGTTCCTGTTCCCCCTGTGCTGGCTGTGACCAGGACTCACTGGTTTTCTCAGCTGTGTGTCTGTCCTCACCAGCCAAGCCTGGTGTCATTCATTTCTTATCCACTGCCCCCCATCTACAGTGGGGCACCTGTGGCAGAGCAGGGGTTGTGCCAAGGGTGGAGGTACCGATCAGGGAGGGGAGGAGAAGCTCCACTCACTGCAGGCCTGTCCTGCACCTGGGTTAGTGCTGTGGGAAGCAAAAGAAGGTAAACAGTCCTTCCCTAGACATCAGACACAGAGGGCCTCTGTGTCCCCAAGGTCCCTGGCTACATTTGCTGTCATGCAGGTAACAGTTCTTCCCTCGGGAAGGAAGGGAGGGAACCAGGGGAGGGAGGAGACCTGAGTGAAATGTGGAAGGATCAGTCCTGAAACCAGCCCCTCGAGTAGTGTGGGAACAGGATAGGAACTTGTTGGAAAGACACTGCAGAAGGAGTCTGACACAAACTATCCACATTTTTTTCCTTCAGAGTGCAGATGTGGACAGGGGACTTGCCCCCACCATCTGCTTCCATGGATAGAGCCTGGAGTCCAGCTGCAAGATGAAGGATTGAGACCTCACTGATGCTTCTCCTCTCTCCCTGTCACACCATTGCCCTCCACCCACTGGAGAAAGCCACAGCATGGAGAGGGCCCAGCCTTTGCTCTGAAAGGAAGCAGGAGGGAGACAGTGGGAGGTCAGCAAGAGTTGGCAGCAGCATGATCTGCTTTCCAGCTGTGCTGAGATGCTTCTGCTGGCAAACAGGAGCTCTGCTGTCCCTCTTCTCACAGGAGTGTGTCATGGTTGGGATGTACCAAATAACTCCTGAAAAATGCTGGTATGCTGTGCTTCACTCTGCCAATGGGACAGGAATTTTGGTATTTATGCAACAACCTTACTGTCTGTCTTGTCCAAAACAACAAAATAAACAAAGCCATGTCTGTCTTGCAGAATGTTTTTTTTTGGGAAACACCTGGGGGAGGTATGGGAACAGAGTGAGCTTTTCCAGCCAGTTTTAGGGAGCCCCAATGCAAAGTCTCATTCTCTGAACTCCCTACCCCTCATTTCAAGTTCAGTAACTCTTAAATGACCCAGCAGTCTCACAACATCCAAGGAAAAAAGGCATCACCTACCGTGGGAAGCCAGGCCAGGGCATTTGGACTTAAGAGTGTCAGTAAAATACCCACCAGCATCTGTTCAGCTCCTGTGAAATGGCTGCAGCCAAACTGCTCAGAGACACAGAAAATATTTAAACCTTCATAAGGTCTTTCAGCAACTGGAGAGAATTCCAGAAATAAGCATCCCTTCCTCACATCACCTCACACCAGTATTTCTGTTGGCAAAGAAACAAGCCCAAATGGGAAAAAAGGCGCTTTGTTTTATTGACTAAAAGTGCCATCAGCCTGATGTCAGGGAGGAAAGTCTCCACTGCTTAGCCCAAGGCAAAGGGGAAAAGCAGACTCAGAGCTGAATGAAATGGGGCTGATTTATCCTGGATTTTGCTCTGCCTTCCGAATCTCAGAGCTGCAGGTGCTTCTCCATCTGCTCTCTCAACATGTATTTCTGAATCTGGAATAGAGGGCAGAGAGGAGGGAGAGAGAGACTCCGAGAGGAGCTGGGACAGAATTCCAGGGTTCCTGCCCTGCCCCAGCCCCCTCTTACCTTGCCTGAGACAGTGAGTGGGTACTGCCTCACAAACACAACATAATGCGGGATCTTGAAATGCGAGATCTGGAAGGAGAAAAACTAGGGCTACACAACCTGAAAGGAACAGCCTGGCACTATTAGGGCTGGGTCCCCCAGCGCTGTAAATCCATGGGCTTTTGTCCACCAGTCCCCAGCAGCCACTAGGTGTAGTGGTCTGGAAGGAAACTGAGGACTGAGAACCCACCTTCCCTTTGCAGAAAGCTTTAATCTCTTCCTCGGTGCAGTCCTGCCCAGCCCGCAGTCGGATGCAGGCACAGATCTCTTCTCCCATCCTCGAATCCTTCACACCAACCACCTGGTTGGGACAGATGGACAGTGTGACCCTTGGGGATGTCCCTGGCCTCCCACAGGATCTGTGTGCTGGCCCATGGCATGTTCCCTGACCCCATACCACAGGGTGCTGGAGCATTGTGGATGCAACATGGACCTGTCATCCCTCTGCTTCCAAAAAATGGGGCAAGAGGTTTCACAAACATCAAGGAGACTTGGTAGACTGACACCAGTGTTTTGGGATCTCCAGATGGAACGGCAGGGAAGGGATAAGGTTGAATTAAAGGATTATTTAAAACCCTTATAATCACAGATCTTAGTGGGCCACTGCCTGTGACACCAGGAAATGGGTTTCCAAAGCCTGAGCTCTGTCCAAAGCTTGCTCCCACTATTCCACAAGAATCCTACTGTCATTCCCTGCCTTGAACCAGTATCTCAAACTGGTAGAGACACGTTGATCCTTTTGAGTCCAGAGCAATGACATAAAGCCTTAGAAACCACATAAAAAGGACTGGTGTGCAACCCATCTGCACTGGGACTGTTCCAAGGAGAGATTCCTGCCTGGCACAGGAGGCCAGAGTTATTTATCTCTGACTAAATAACCAGTTTATTTATGGGGGAAACTTGTCTGGCACAAAACCTGGAAGAGAACAATCCCAGCAGACGGGGAGCAGCTGCTTAGTCCTGGAAATCTTTGCGGTCTTGCGAAGGAGTGAAAGTTTCACTCCTCATCTCCTGGGACTTGTTGAAAGAGTCTTCCTGGATGTCAGAGTTGAGCAATTATCAGTAAAAACTGTCCTTCCAGGCTGCTTTCTGAGTAAGAATTTCAGAGGGAGCTGTGAAAGTGGACAGGCAGTTTGCAGATGTGCAGCTGGAACACATGGGGATTGCCACAATCCATATGCCTCATGCTAGAAGCTCTGCCTGCCCCTTCCATCCCATGCTTCTCCCTCCTCCTTGCTAACCAGTATTAAATGGAATTTGATGCTGAAAACAGGGAAAGACAACCAGGTTCCAAACAGCAGTCCCAGAAACTTTATGTACAGGATTCCCAAAGATAGCTGCTCACCCACCCTACCTCCTCCCACTCACCTGGACCTCCTCAACCTTGGGATGGGTGTGGAGGAACTGCTCAAGTTCTGCTGGATAGATGTTCTCTCCTCCCCGAATAATCATGTCCTTGCAACGTCCTACAATTTTGCAGTAGCCATGCTCATCCAGGCTCCCAATGTCCCTGCAATGACAACAGCCTTCTAGTCCTGTCCCAGCTGGGTGGAAGGATGGCTGGTGTTCCCACCCATGCAGGGTGGCATCAGAGGATAAAGGCTGAGATGCCACCTGAACACATGGAAGAGATCAAAGAGCTGCTGTTACAGAAGCTGGCAGTATCCACACAAGCACCAGGGTTTAGGGGGGAGGCAATGCCTGCCCCTGCCCTGTACCTCCACAATCCCACCAGGCACAAGTGGCCAGTGACAATCCCCCTCTCAAGGGCTCTGTGCTAAAAGCACTTCTGAAGTGTCACAGACAGATCAGAGAGATAAACTGGGACAGTTTTCTCTGCTTTGGAAATCCCAGCCAAGCACTCCTGTAAATACCCACGCATCCCCATCCAGTGTCACTCTGTGGGACCATCTGGGAGAAGTGGGGCTGTTCTCAGGCTCACCCTGTCTTGTACCACCTCTCAGCAGTGATCACTTCACTTGTCTTGGCAGGGTCATTCCAGTAGCCCAGCATGACACAGTAGCCACGGATCTGAAGCTCCCCAGGAGTGTTCAGAGGCACAGATTTCCCTGTTTCTGGATCCTCAATTTTTGCCTGTAAGGGAAAAAGGGATTAGTTAGACACCAGCACCAGACAAGAAGGATGGAGTGAGGTCTGCTGCCGGCAGAGCACCTGGAGCACGTGGGAAAAGTCATGGTCACCTCTGTGTGGGGAAAGATGTATCCCACTGTCTCCGTTTTTCGGTCGATGCTGTCATTGGGGAACCCCATGAAGGTGACAGGGCTGTTTTCTGTGGTCCCATAGGCAACCTGCAAACACAGGAGAGGAAATGTGTCTCGAGGGGAATGGGGACTGCACTGCTTCAGGTACAGGAAAGACAAAGCTGATCATGACTGCAGGGGGCAGTGGGGTGTGAAGAGGATGCTCCCCCAGGTCGCTCAGGTCACAGGAAGCCCAGATCTGCTGGCTGTGGATGGGGCCCTCCAGACACTTCTTGCCAGAGAGTCCTGGAGAAACAGGAGCTAAAGCATCACTGCTCCTGCCTGCCATGGCCTTCTTCACATCCCTCACAGTGCTCCTGACCCCATCACAACACTACTTGTGGTGTCATGTACTTTTGACACACTAACTGCTATTCTTGGAGGACTCCAGGGTTTGCCATCCTCTGCTTTTCCTTGCTTCTCCAAGCCCTGTCTTGTTGACTCCACAACATCTCCACCACTGACTTTGCCTCGGCGCCCTTGCAGCCAAGGTGCTGAGTTCACCTTGCATCTCTAACAACTCAGGGAACACAGGACATCACTTTGGAAAAACCCTGGAGTCAGCAGCAGACTTCTGTGGGAGACCGTGTGTCCTGCAGCATGGCTGCTTGCTGCAGATCCTTTTGTGCAGACATCAGCCCCTGTAACCTTTGTAATGGCATCACGAGGCTGCTCAACACTTGGCACAGCTGCCCTTACAGACCCAAAGCCTCACAGCAGGACAAAAGCTTCTTGCCGCTAAACCTCCCTCCCAGCTAATCCTGATAGCAGGCTCTGAGCCACCTCAGCTGAAGGTCACTTCTCCTCAGAGGAAAATTCCAGTGCTCTATGCCCAGTGCAGTGGGCTGAGGTGGCAGGAGCTGCACAGGAGGTGCCCTGAGCAGCTCTGAGCTGCACCAACAGCACCATCACTGGGATTGCTGCTTCACCTCCAGCTCTTGGGAGCTCTGTTTCAGCAGTGGGAGCTGCTGGAGCACTGCTCTGGTGTCTCTGACCCACTCAAAGTAATGTCACCTGTAGCTCCTTTGCTGGGAGAGCATGGCTGTGAAACAGCTGATGTGAGAAGTATTTCCTCATTTCTCCTCCAGTTCTCCAGACTGACACATGAGCAACTCTGACCCACCAAACTGCCCTGGCACCCAGATCTGGTCAGTTCCTTCAAAGTGTCCAAGTGTGCCTACATGGTCATGGGTTGGGCATGGTGCTCACCCAGGTACTGTGCCCCAAATCAGTGTGGGGCTTTGCAAAGGACTGTGATGAAGCATGTGAAGAAGGATAAAAATATCCTGAATGAGCTGAACACAGCCCTGCTTTAGTGTACAACAGTGTGTAATAACACTGGAGCATTTGGCACTTTCCACTGCTTGGAGCTGCTGGAGGATCTCATGTTGGGCACAGTCTGTCACAACGGCTGATGCTCTTGTTGACTGCACCAGGGTCAGTGTGAATCAAAGCTGGAGCCTGCTTCCATCCAGGAATCTGGAGGAGAACTTCTCCAGGATGCTGCAGGGTCCATCTGGTACAAACTGCTCTGCCTGGAGCCTGGCAGCCCCCAAGGAGAACTGGGAATAGGCTTCTGCTCCCAGACACAAGGACAACTTCCCAGCCAGGTGCAAACCCACAGCATCTCATGCTCAGACTGGATTTCTCTCCCACCCACTAATACAAGTCCTGTGGCTGGAGCAGTGACTGACTAGTTCCAAATCCAAGACTTTAAATACCTATTAAAAATCCCAGTGCCTTTGTTTTCTTTGTTTTACTTTGATGGATGAATTGCAGTGTTGGTCCCAGGATCCCAGCCAAGCCCTGAGTCACTCCTTGCTCCCTCTTCAGGTCACTCCAGCAGTTTAATTGGATGCAGGAGCAGGCACTGGCAGGATGATGCTGTGAGTGCCGTGTCTCAGCAGGCTCCTCCAGATGCCTGGCACTGTGCCCTGTACCCCAAACACCAGCTATTGGTGGGTTTTTTTGTTTTGTTTATTGTCTTGGCCTGTGGCTTGTCCCCATAAACACCCTCACTCTCAGGAATTGGCTTCCCAACTGGTCCAGCTGGCAACACAGGTCTGAAACTCCAGCCGCTCATCTGCTTCCCAATCATTGCCTTCCTCTGCCTGTACCAGCACATCATTCTGTAGCTGGATACCAGGATGTTGGTCCAGATCTTTCCAAGATGTTATCTCCCTCTTAGAATGGCATTTTCCAGCTGTATTCCTGGGATGGAAGCAGGGAATGGAGCAAACCCTTGTGCCAGCACTACTGTCCTTCCCAACCCTTATCTGACATGTGAACCATCCAACATCTCCATTGCCAGCAGCAGACAACACTTCCACAAAATCCCACAGACCAATTTAAATTTGGGGGTATCCATGAAGATTCCTAGCCTTCATGACCCAAAGGGACACTTAGCATCATTCAGCCTTGTCATCTGGTGTAATTCAGTCCAGAAAACCTCACCCAATAATTTCAGCATCAGCTCCATAATTTCCACTGGAGCTGTATCTGGTGTCAAAGCAGAGCTTTCCAGAGGCAAAGATTCCAGCTTGGACCCTTGGCTTCAAGAGGAGCTAGAATATAAAATATAATTGACTGCAAAGCCTTTTCTTACTGTAGGACCACAAGTGACCCCCCAACACCCAGATCAGTCCTGCCCTCAGTGATGACAAGGAAAGCAAGCTCCAAAACAAACTGCTGCCTAACTTGCTCCTACCAACAACACATTCATTCTTTGTGAATCCCAAGCCTCTGTATAAACCAGGAATAAAAAGAACACCTTAGCAGAACTGTGTTTTTTAAAGCATATTTCCCAAACATTTCCTGCTAGTGCTGTTTAAATACTGGTCACTGTGGAACAGGCAAAACAGTCTGAAGAGGGAAGTGTCAAAAATTAAAAATAAAGTAAAAACAATCAGACTCCAGTCTCTTTAGTAAACATTTGGGAGGCAGGCTGATCTGGTGGGGACAGTGGGGACTCTGAAGACCCTGGGTTTTTCCCATCTGTGCTGCTTATTTACTGCATAACTTGGAACAAGCCACATCAGCCCTCTGCTTCTTGGTTTTCCCCTGCATTCAACAGCAATAAAAACACCCAGTGCCTTCCACGTTCAACTGCTGCTGAAAGGCTGTAATGAAAAGGCTGGAGTTTGTACCACCAGTGCTGTAAGTGGGTTATACTGGGTGGGATTGAAGCAGAAGGTCAGGGCTGCAGGAGGGCATGAGTTCCTTGGAGGACACCCTGCCCTGGGCCTGAGCAGTGCTCAGGGAGCATCTTCATAGTCATCGTCAGCACCCTCTGGCTGTGCCACACTGGAGGATGATGATGATGGCAGGGCTTGAGCTGCCTAATTAAAGCCTACAGAACTGAGCTTTGCTGGAGACAATACTGGCCTCAGAAAAAAAGCAGCAAATTGACCGTGAAATAATAGGGATTTTCAGACATCAAAGAGGGCATAATGAACAACAGAAAGCAGACTGGCAACTCAAGAGATGTGCTCAGAACATCTAAGAGGCCCTTTGAACCCCTCTCAGTGTAACATGCTGGATGGATCTAATTATCCCTGAATCCATGCTGAATGCATCTATCTTGGATATCTCCACCATAGTCAACCCCAACCCTTCCCATCACAGCCAGCTCCAAATCACTCTTAACTGAGCAACAACCTTCCCTCCCTCAGCTGCTCACTGCCAACATCACCCTAAACTTTTCTGTCCCCTGAGGACATGCATCTCCTTGCTTTGGATATATCCCACTATCCCAAAATGTATTGGAATATTCCTGAACCTTCAGGTCAGCTTTGCTGCTGCAAAAAACAACTTCTGATCATATCCAGCCTATGTGACACCGAGATCTCATTTCCTTCCCCAGCAACAGTACCATCTTTGTGTCAAAAACATCAGGACACAAACAGGTCTTGCAGGACAAATCTCCAAGGGTGGCCACCCTGTTGACATCTCTCCCCACCAAGAGAGCTGCCAAATAGTCCCAGTTTGGATGGGGCTTAATACAGATCCCAAAAATATTAGGTGCCCAAAGCACCCTCTTTGTGCTGTGGCACGCAATGTCTTTGCCTCAGGAGGTGACCAAAAGGACAACCCAGTGTGCCCAAGCACTGGGAGTTAATCTCCTGTTATTGCTCAGTGAGAACAAGCTGCTCCTCGTGGTCTGGAGTTAAATCTGCCTCTCTTCTCTTCCAGGCCAAGCAGAATCCTTGAGGCTTGGAAGTGTTTCCCCTCTCCTGCCAGCAGGGCAGAAGCATCAAAGACATGGGCAGTTACTGGTTCATCCACAGCGTGATAAAAGGTCTTTCCTGGGCAATTAACTCCATCCTCCCTAGTGCTGACGCCAATGCATTTGGGAAAAGTGAAATTAAAAGGAAAAAAGTGAGAGGAAATGTACAAAGTGTTGTGTGAAGGTAGAAAACCACTGGTTTGGGGATATCAGGATGCTCAAAGCTATTGAAGAAGGAAACAGCAAAAATCTAGGGGCAAAGGTAACATCCCTATGGATTGGAGAGCTCAGCTCCCACCAAACACATGGTTGGAAGTCCAGAATCCTGATGCTTCCATGAGGCATTTTAAATGTTCTCACAGACAATTTCCACAGCTACAGGAACTCATCAGGTCCTCCCAAAAACAAGGTGGGGTGGGATGGAGAGGCCAAGGACAAGCAGAGATGTGGTCACCACATGGAGCCCATTTTCTGTTTTGAGAACAGGGGGGATTAATGTCTGGGGAGCATTTGGGAAAGTCAGAAGTCTTGCATGGATCAGTGGTGCTCCACAAGGAAAGAAGGCTCTGCAAACCAGGACAAGAGCCCTGGCCAGAGCAGTGGGATGCTAGGGAACATCTGGTGCCTTGCAGGGCTAGGAGAGGCTGTGAGGGCTGGGTGAGCTTCACAGGAGAGGCCAAGAACCTCATCCAGCAGCTGCTGGAATTGGCAGAAGGGAAGGGTGGGTGGACATCAATGGGGAGCCAAACTGGCAATAGATCAATGGGTGGAGGCCATGCTACAGTGGAAGAAAACCATCAGAAGGCAGGAGGTGAGCCCACCATCACCTCCTGCAGCCCAACAAACAGCCCCTAGACTGCACTGATGGTGACCCTTCAAGAATTTAAAATAAAAAGGGCAATTCAGGTCTAAACTCAGAGCTCTGGATGCTACTGCTGGGATATGGGCTGCCTGGAAGAGAGGGCAACCCAGGAAAACCTCTGGGACTCCCCTTTGCTCACCCACCACTGCTCCTTGAGTGCACTGCCTGGAGTGTACTCTTCCCTTGGGACAAATCCATGGGACACTGCAGAACTTGCAACTTTTCCCACCCTGCTCCCAACCCAGCACCTAGTGCCAGGGGCTCAGCTCCACAAGAGCTGGGGCACTCCAGGACAGCCCCAGAAGCTCCCTGAGCCCTCACCTTCAGCCAAAATGAGGAGAGCTGCACCCCAAGGTCAGCTACAGTGGTGCCACTCCAAGAAGGTGATTGTTAAGTCTGTACTGTCACAGATCTGGAGCCCCTAAAAGATACAGAATCAGGTTTAAAAGAGTAATGGACTATTTTAACTATGGAGCTGTCTTGATATGCCAGAACTGTTCATACTTATAAAAATAAATATTAAACATGGAAAAGACCATCTCCAATATTGTACCAAACCAGTTCAGACCTAAATCAAAAACACACTAAATCTGTATTTGTACTGCTTCAAAAATTGCATTGATTTACTTAGCTGACAACGCCTCCGAGAAGGAGAGAAGTCCAGCATCTGCAAACCACCAGGAATGTTTGCAGAGCTGTTAATCAATTAAGGAAGAGAAGGTGGTGGGCTAATCCTTCCTCTTCTGCAATGTCCTTGCAGTGCTGGTCCCAGGATGGGATGTGTGAGGTAGGAGTTGGCCAGGACCCAGCTCCCTGTGACTGCAGCACAGGGACACACACACACTGCTCCATTGTCACCTGCAGGCTGCAATCCACCCACGAGTAGGATCCAGGCAGGCTTTTGAGGATGGCTGGACATTTGCTGGCCAGTTGAGGGCTGCAAACCCTGGTGTGGGAAGGGCAGAGCTGTCTAGCGAGCAGCTCAAAACAGCAGGAGCCCGGGGAGAAGTGCCAGCTGTGGCAGATGCCAAACAGCTCCCATCACAGGAATGTGCTTGCCAAGGCATGGAAATCAAAAAAAATACTAAAGGAAAGAATTCTTTTTATTCACCATTTGTGTCTAGAGAAATGGAGCTGAGGAGCAGACACCTTTTCCCTCTTGCCACTCCACTGTAGCACCAATAATAACCCGGCATCCACCTAAACTCTACTCCAGGTTCAGGACTGGGGGAGTCCTGGAGCAGGGACAGCTTCCCACCCCACACCAGCAGTGTGGCAGCTACATCCCAGCGTTTTCACAAGGAAGCAACAGGTCTCACTGGTGCCCACAGCCACAGCACACACATTCCTGCAGGGAGAGAGTGTCCCTGTACCCCAGATCTGCAGTCTCAGCCAGAAAAGCAATAAAGGATGGAAGAAATGGGAATTTTATCCTGAGAGGAAGAAAGAGAATGTGGCTTGAGGTTCGAGCAATTTAACCTTTGAAAAGGGTCTTGTTCCAGAAATACACATGGGTAGAATGTATTTATGGATGGGGCTTGCAAGACCCTCACCAATTTTTTGCTCCACCCTAATCCACAGTGGCTGGAATCTCTGCAGAAGCAATAAGCTCTTAGATGATTTTTTCTTTTGCAAGGGGATGGGAAATTCAAGTACCAGACTCTCATGGAAGGAGCACAGATTCAGTGCCCAGCAAAAACAGGCAGGGTTTTAAATATCACCCACCAGTTGTCCTGCACAGAGTAACATAACTGCAGGAATTGTTCATCAAATGATTACAGTAAAAACTGAAGTGATTGAACCTGCTCAGAGAGAAAAGTAAAATCGATTAGTAAATAGAAGATGATGCTTTAAAGGTGATTTTTTTTCTTTTCCAGTAATTCACCCAGCTCCCTGGCTGAGCTTTATGAGCAGTGCACACTCAGGGGCACACTCAGAATCATGGAACAGCACACTGAAGAAGCAAAGAAGGAAAACACAGAAGGTTTTATCTCCTGTTTCTCTGTCTCAAAGGTCATGACCAAGGCACTCAAAGAGCTTTTCTAGAGAGAAAAGCATGTGCATGACCATTGTGGTGCCTACTGAACCAGGCATAAGCCAAAATACCATTGTTTTGGTCAAAGAGCTTTAAATCCTGCAGTAACCAGGAGGTCCCTCCAGCAGGAGCCTGGAGCTCTCAAGGTCACAGCATCTCTCCAGAGCAAGAAGCTCTTGGTGCTGAGGTGAGCTGCTCCATGTCAGGGCATCACACCCCAGGGCTGACAAACACGGAAATCCTGACATGGCCTTGTTTGCACCAGGGTCCTACATGACATCACTGTTCAGCCACAGGCTCACCAGAACCCCAGAAGCCTATTTTCTGCCTTAAATTAGTCCTGCAGTGCAAACACTGCTCAGACTGACAGCTGCTGACCAGAGCAGGGCTGCCAGGCCGTTTGCATAACACGGTCCGGAGCACACTCGGCGGCGCCAGCTGATTCCTCACTGCAACAATGGAAAAATCCAGAAATCTTCATGAATAAGCCAGTCTGTGTCCTAAGTCAGCCCTTGGATTTCCTCCCTTTCTTGAGCCTGTCTTGCCTCTGCACAGGCTCCGCTGGGGCTCTGCAGCCAGCCTCAGAAGCAGAAATCTCAACAAGCTCACAGTTATGTGCTGGGCTCTCAGCTGCTTGCTGCAGCCAGGAACTGGCTGGAAATCAGTTCAAAATGTTCCAGTTCCAAACCCCACCCCACAACCCCTGGATCTCTCTCTTCACACTCACAGAAGCAGGCACTGGGCTTTTAACAGCTTCGCTTTAGCCTCCTTTATTGGGAGAGCAGGGGACCTCCCTTGTGGTATTAATTCACCTTTGCCACCACTACCCTAAGACAGGAGCCAAGGCAGATGCCACTCCCAGCTCCAGCAGTGATTGTTTTGCTTTGCTATCTCTCCATCCCTTCAGCAATGCCAATGCTTTTCCTTTTCCACAGCTCTGCCTTGAGAGCCATCGGCATTGCCACCTACCTCTACAGCACTGCCTGGCATTTCATATCCACCAGCCTATGTCCCACCACTTCCTTGCAGGTTCTGATGCTGCCCCACCCCTTGTTGGAAGGCCACCAGGTGTCCTGACCATGACCATGTTATCCTCAGCTGTTCATAGGAAAAGACACAGCAGAAATTCAGACTGTATTTGCACTTCCTTTCTTGGCCAGCTCTTCAATGCAGCCTAGATCTGGAAGTGCTCAACCAAAATCTTGCATTGCAAGAGCCACTGCAGTGCTGCTGGCCTTTGGCACAACCCCATAGCTCTCCAGTCCCTGGTTAGGCAAACTCCTCTTAAATCAGCGAAAAAAGGCACTCCATCTCCCACCAGGAACCTTCCTCTGTGAGAACAGGACCAGGTGCTTCTCCTCAAACCAGCTGGGGCTAAACAAAACCCTGCAGCCTGCTGGAAGCTCCAGCAAGAGGTGGCTGTGGAGCTTAGCAGTGCTCCCTGATATGCTGTTCAACCAAAACAGGCTGTTTTCCCCCCTGCAGATGAATCTGGGCCCTGCTCAGCTCAGCAGGGACTAGGGAGGTTCTCCACAGAGCAGGTCTGCATTGGTTCTTCCTGAGTATTTGCCTCCCATTTTCCTCCAGAGATGAAAACGACCTTTGCACATTGCTCAGCAGCAGGGCCAGGCAGCACCATGGACACTCCTGCCTGGTGCCAAGGGGTTAAGCTCACAGTAAGTTCCCAAAGCCAGTTGTTTCCAACTGGCTGCTGCCTGTGGTTTGTGGGAAGGGATTTTGCTTTTTAATAACATTATAAATAGGGCTGTGTTCAGTATGCTGCAAACTCAGTTTCTCTCTCTCTCTCTCTTTCTCCCCCACCCATCACTCTCTTTCTCCCGCTTCTCTTCCCACACTTAATTCCAGATCTGACCATGACTGGGTCAGGCTTCCTCCTCGGTGTCCTCAGCCTGCTGGTGTGTCTTGTCTCCACCACGCAGGCATGTCCCCCCAGCTGCCACTGCCACGGCGGAGACCTGCAGCACGTCATCTGCGACAACGTGGGGCTGAAGAAGATCCCCAAAGTGCCTGAGCAGACACGGCTTCTCAACCTGCAGAAGAACAACTTCCCCATCCTGCCGACCAACGGCTTCCGTGACATGAAGAAGCTGGTGTCCCTGCACCTCCAGAGCTCACGGATCAAGGAGATCTCCAGCGGAGCCTTCCGGGGGCTCAAGAGCCTGGTCTACCTCTATCTCACCGACAACCAGATCAGTGTCATAAAGCCAGGAGCCTTCGATGATCTCTCTGATCTCACCTACCTGTACCTGGACAAAAACAAGATCCCAGACCTATCCAAAGGGCTTCTCTCCCCTCTTGTCAACCTCTTCATCCTGCACTTGGGCAGCAATAAAATCCGTGAGCTGAAACCAGGGGTCTTCAGTGGGGCTAAAGATCTGCGCTGGCTCTTCCTCTCTGACAACTCCCTCACCAGCCTCCAGCCTGGGGCCATGGAGGATGTAGAAAACCTCGCTGTCCTCCACCTGGACAAGAACCAGCTGAGCAGCTACCCTGTGAATGCAATGAGTAAGCTGAGAGTGCTGGAGGAACTGAAATTTTCTCATAACCCAATTGAGGTCATCCCTGACAACGCCTTCCAATCCTTCGGGCGATACCTGCAGACGCTCCACCTGGACAACATGAAACTGAAGAAGGTGAGTCCTTTTCCTCTCCAGTTGTTCCAGACCAGAAACACGGGGCTAGGTTTTCTTCCCCTTTACAAAGCCCTTGGTTTGCTGTCCCTCCCTTGCAGAGGAGAGGGGAGATACAGCTCTGCAGGCTCTGCAGGCAGCAAGGCACTGACAGCATCCTGACGTGGCTAAAGTGAGGGATGACAGAGCACACCCCTCCCCTCTGTTATTTATACAAAACCAAATTATCTGGAGCTGATTAAGCCCTCTGGATGGATGCAAGGCAGTGCATTCCCTCCCAAGCTGGATGTGACACTGAGAAAGGTATCTGGGATGCTCCAGGACAGTTAACAACCTTCCACACTCCCAGAAACAAGGTGAGGGATGAGAGCTGAGCATGTCCCTTGCAGTGGAGGGCACTTCCACCTTGCAGAGCTGAACTGCTCTGCCTCCTTTGCTCAGCCCAAGTACCTGCTGTAGGCTGGGAGGGTGAGACTCCTTGGATGGGCTGTGAATAGTCCTGGTTTCTTACCCCTGCCTTGCAGACAGGTAGGGGCACAGACCTTCACCTCCCTGCTGCCTCCCAACCCAACACGTTACAAAGAAAGGTTTGTTTATTGATGCTCTCTCAAAAGGAACTCTCCCAACATCTTACAAAGGAGCCCTGTTCTCACTGGAGGGGAGGAGGGACATTCAGGTATCCTGAAGGGCAAAACAAACCCCTCCTTTTTCTGTGAGAAAGCAGGATCCATGGGCAGGAGCATCACACTCAGGGAATCACTTGTGTTAGGACCTTTGAAAAGCCAGGCAGTGCTGCAGAACCCAGCACAGCATCCTGATGCAGCCTGATGTCCTGGGTGAATCCCCCATGGCTGGAAAGCTGCAGGCAGAACAGGACAGCTCTCCCTGGGATGATGCTTTGCCAGGAAGCCCAAAGAGCATCCAGGTGAAGCAGGCTGGGACTGTATGGCAAAGCAACACCCAACACATTCAGGAAGATGTGATGAAAAAGAGAATTTCTTCACATCTCAATCTCACAGGGATGAGCAGATCACATGAAACCTACAAGAAATGCATCAAACCAGAGCTTTCAAAGGGATATAGCATCCCAAAAAGCTCAAAACTGGAATTACAGCTTGTCCAGGTACAGAACAACACCAACTAAACCTGTTCAGTAATACTTCAGTATTTAAGCCCTTGTCCACTATGAGCATTAACCTCTCCAGTATGGGACTGAGCAAACTTAACACTTGAAAAGGATCAATTTACTTTACTAGGCAAGACCTTAGATGTGCTGTGACTGCACTTCTGTAGACTCAGTTCTAAGGCACTTTCAGTCAAATATTGCATAATGTTGTACCAGCTACAGATATCAGAGTCCCAAGTTATATGTTGAAAAAATTAGACTCTGGGGTGTTCCAAGGAAACAAACATCCTTGGTTTGACCAAAAAACAATGGTTAACAATTCTAGCCAGCAAAAAGGAGTTTATTTTTTTACAGTTACCACCTGTGGACAGGAACTTAAAAGGCTCTTGTGCAGCCAGTGCCTCCTTTCCTCTCCAGCAGCCCAACAGGACATCAGTTTATGGGATCAGCAATAATAGGGGTGCCTTCTGCAGCTTTAGGGCTTGCAAATACAAAACTTCCAGCTCAATTTGATTTTCTCTTCAAATCCTCAAAGGCCTCATACCCAAACAGCCCACATGTGAACTTTGCACTGCTAAGAGACATCTAATCACAGAGGCACACGATCCAGGAAATCACCACCAAATGCTCTAAGTGCTGCCAGCATCCTGACTGCAGCTCTTTCTCCTTCACAAACACGCTGTCCTCAGGTCTTCCCTGCATGGCTGCAAGATTTTTGAGCTGATCAAGTATAAACCCATGCAATTCTACTCCAGCCTAAGTTACATTTGAGCAAAAGGAAGGGCAGCCCTCAGGCTCCAGCAGAGAGCTCCCATTCCACCTCAGCATCACAGACCCACAGCAGACTCCACAAGGCTGTGTTGCACAGGCCAGGACCCTCCTTGTACCTCAACATGAGACAGGCACCCCCGTTACACTGCACATCCAGTGAAAAATAACTTAATAGCAGTTCTCCTCCATCTACATAAGGGATAAAAATCACCCTTTTCCTCCCAAATACATGCTCTGGCAGGCGGGTCGGCAGCTGTTAGCAACAGATGTGAACTCTTCTGATGGGGCTGGGACAGGAATGGGCAGCTGAGACAGTAACACCACTGTTCAACCCTCCCTCCCCTCTGCATGGCATGCCAGCATCCCTCCGAGCAGCTCCACTATCAGCACGGTCCAACCTCCCGAGGTCAGCTCAGTGTTGGAGGAAGGCCAGCAATGCTGCCTGTCCAACAGCTACAGTGATCTGGGAGCCTCCTAGCTAAGCTCTAATCCCATCCAGCAATGCTTAATTTGGAAGATGACAAAAGTTCATGACTTAAAATAGTGCTTTTCCTCTGTCAAGCTTTCCAGCTTAGAGAGCATGAACACACCCTGATGGTCCATGAGAAGTGCAAGGTTCTTTTCAGAAACAGGAACATGGGTCCTGGGACTGGGAGGCTTTGGGAATATCCTCTCCAATATCCTCTCCAAACTTTGGAGAAAATTTTCCCCTGCTTTGAGAGGGGGCAGAAATGGTTTGTCATAGCCAAGAAGAGCTTTGTGCTTTTTCAGGGAGCCCCTCTCCAATCCATCACTGCAGTGAAGTTCCTGTTGAGGGGTTTACTTTCAACAACTTTCCAACTTGAGTAATCATGGGCTGAAAAATGCCAGGGATGAGGCCTCAGGGAAGAGAGGAGAGGTCTGCAACCTCCCTTGCTTTTTGGCAGCTTTCTTAAGGGAGGCTCTACCTTAAAGCCTCCCTGTCAACCAAGGAAACACAAATTTTACAGCATCCCTTGCAAAAAAATCCACTGGAAATGAGAAAAAATGGAAAAGACTGAGGTGCTGGAAACCTGCCTGTATTTCTACATTGCTCAGATGCCAAGTGTAACTTTCCACTCAGAGCCCCCAGGCACTGCCAAAGTCTACAGCCCCTTCAGAGGCCACAAACATTCCTCCTTCAGTCGCTCCAGGACAGGCAAGGCAACAGGCCTTGGGAGGATTTCCAGCCTTAGAAAGGAATATACCAGAAAATACCTTCATTTAGAACAGAGAAGTATGGCTCAAAAATAAAAAGAGCTGCCAGACTTCAATTTATTTAGGGATGTGGCTGCAAAGACAATCCCACATGGATTTGGGACATAGCTCTCCTTGCAGGAGACTCCATCACCCATGAGCCCACCAGCCTGCTGCCTCTCAAGTGTACAGAGCTTCCAGCAAGCCAGCTCCCTGTTCACAGTTTCTTCTCTTGCTCTCTCCACACTTCATAGAATGATAAAATAGCCTGGGTGGGAAGATGCATTAATGATCATCCCTTTCCAAAACCCCCTGACATAGGCAAGGACACCAGGTTGCTCCAAGCCCTGTCCAACAAGGCTCTCTCCAAGCCTTGAATACTTTCCAGGGATGGCACTTTCACAGCTTCTCCAGACAACATGCCCCAGTGCCTTGTTCTTAGGACACTCAAAGTCTGAAACAGAGGCCTTTAGGTTTGGAGTCCCCATTCCGCAGCTCACGCTGCTCACAGAAACCTTTGTGCTTCAGTTTGCAGACAACGCGTTTGCTGGTGTGACTGTGCTGAAAACCGCCCACCTGGAGAACAACCGGCTCACCCAGCTGCCCCGAAACTTCCCTTTTGACAAAATGGAGACGCTGACAATCTCCCGAAACCCCTGGCACTGCAGCTGCCAGCTGGCACCTCTGCGCAAGTACGGCACCGTCACCCGCCACGCTCCCCGGGCTCCCCTGGGCCGCCCCAGCTGTGCCAGCACGCTGCTCCCCACACCCTGCCCTCTGATGTCCATGCTTTGTCGCTTTTTTAAGCTCCTCTCTTCCTCTCTCCCTGTGTCAGGTGGCTGAAAGGCAACCGCACCCGTGCTGAGGACAGCTGCTCCACGCCAGCCCAGTACCGGGGACAGCCCATCAGGGACACCCCGGCCCTCCGCTCCTGCAAGCTGCCCACCAAGAGGTCCAGGAAGGGGAGCCGCCATTAAACACGTAAGGTGGATCCCTTTTAGTCACACCAGAACCCCCAGCACCTTCTGTGGCATCGTTCTTAAACTGCTCCATCTCTGGCTCCATGAGCTCCCAGAGAACCTCCCTGTAGCACCAGGGATGGAGTCACCTCTGGGAAACAAACATCAGGCTAAAGGCAGGCCTGGGGCAGAAAGTAAGGGCAAAACATGTAAATAAATATGAAATAGAGAAGTAAGGATGCTGAAAATACACACAGGATAACTTTGAAACCTTCAGAGCTTCTACTGTAACATGGGAAAAATTTCATCTTTTTGCAGCTATCATTGTACATTAGGGAAAAACCCAAAAGCCCTACACTGTAACAGGGTCAATCGTGCTTCAGGCACTATGGTGACATGCACCCTGTCCTAACAGCAAAGCCCCACATCAAGTCAAAATGTAATTGCTATGCAGAAAGAATAAACACCATATATCAAAACAAGGCTGGATTTAGCCGACTCTTACCCTGAGCTGGGACCACACAAGCTTTACTTTTGTAACCAACTGGAGATGCTTAGCCCTTTGCCCTGTAAAGGTCCTCCAGGTCTGGTGTGAAATCCAGAGCAGGGCATTGCTGGGAAGTCTTGGCCCAGACTACCCAGCCCATAGGAAAGTAAATATCTTCCATTAAAAGCTGCTCTTGATCCAGCACTTCCCTTTCCACAGCTACAATTCCCTCCAAGACAGTCAGGTATTTAAAAACAATGGTTGTTGCCTTCAAATGAGTATCCCAGAGGACAGAGGTTCAAGACAGCAAATATCTTTTGGGTAAGGTGTCCTGGGCCAGGAGGTGATTCAGAGACCAGGCTGCCTTCCCCTCCACCGAGGAGCTTTTGCTGTCAGCTACCAAAACAAACACCAATTGTGAAAACCAATCACACAGACACCTTCCAAGGCTGGAAACTACCAGGGGGATTAAGTTCAGACTGCAGAGGAGCAAAAAAGCCACAACCATCATCACTCCACCCCAAGCATTTTACTTTTTCCCGTCCCAGAAATAGGCCTGGAGTTTGTATGGATTCCAGAGGACTTAAATGAGCCTGCAGTTTTGTAAGCTCTTAGGGAAGGGACCTTTGCTCATTTGTTAAGGAAAGTGCAATGATCCTGCACTGCATTTTATGAACAGAGGTGCTCATTGTGCCATATTATGGCCATTTGATCCCCACTTCACTAAGGATATGCACAACAAGATGAAGAAGGGAAATTTATGACCAAAATTTCAGGGATTATGCCAACTGCTCTGTGCCTTTCTGAAGTGTTTATTTCTCTTATAGAGCCAGAGGGTTTTATGGATTAGAGATGAAAATACCAGTCATTCCATACAGGGCAGAAAAAGTTCTGCTCTAAGCACGGAAAAACTTCAGTTTTTCAAACCACAGTACTTAAACATAGTTTATTATATGTCTGACCCTTCTTAATCTTCTTTCCCTGCCTGAACTCAATCCCAGTTCACTCCTCCAGGGTGAGAGTAAGAAAACCATGACAATAATACCTGTTTTTTTCTGTAGCACTTTCCATCCAGCTCCCTCAAACAGGTTTACAAGCACTAATGAAATAGGAAAGTATTTATTTCAGTCTTGCAGAAGATAAAGCTCAGTGCATTCAGGTGTCAGTGCCAAAATGCAGGTTCACAAACCCACTCCAGTGCAGTGAGTATGAATTTTATGACAGTACCTCTGATTTAATCATGCACCTCTCGAGAGCCAGGCAGCTGTCAGATACAGGGTTCTGTATTTCAGGGGTGAGGACTGACCAGGTCACTGGCTACATTTAAGATGAAAAGCTGCTTGGTTGTTTCTAAAGCTACACCTGCCCTGGATTTTCAGAGCCAGAGCATCAAAATAGTCCACTACTCTTGAAAATTTTGCTCTGAGTTTCCTTCCTTTGCCAAGAAAGTGCTCCCTGACCATCAGTACTTTGGGTAAGATCCTCAGGATCTTACACAGAGAGTTGGCAGAGTAGCTCAGAGACAGAACAAACCCATTTCCTCTGCTGTGGGAAGTTGTAACAGCTCCTTGACTCCAAACTCTTCACTTTCAAATATGGGCTTCACCCACTGATTTAAAAATAGACAAATGTTACAAGTTTACTGCTCTGCTGGAAAAATCCCCTTAAAGATGTGGCCTTCTCTCTTTTTTAGTGCTAGCAGGCTCCAGTATGGCCTGTCCTGGTGACAGGTCAATTCAACCATCAGAAAACTACTGACTTCCAAGTCCTTCCTTGAACTTCTCCTACCTATCAGGAAACACTTGTGATACACCTGAACATCTGCAGCCTCCTCCGAATCCTCGCTTCTCTGCTGATCACAAAGATGGAATCCACCTTCTCAATCTTTTCCAACATCTATGTACTTTAAAAGAGGCCTTTTTTAAAACTAAACTATGCATGACCATACTAAGACAAGCTAAGCTAGATCCTGCCGGTAAAACACAGTCATCTCTCCCAGAAGAAACACAACCCATGTCCCTGATCAAGCAGCTGCTTGCTGTCTCTCCCATTCCAGGGGAGCAGGAGCAAATGGGAAGGCAGGAGCACCCCTTCCCCAGCTGCTTGATAAAGAAAATTGGTCTCAACCCATGCAAAGAGACTCCCCAGCCTTCCCATGGAGGGGATCCCTGCAGGCCAGGGCTGAGGGCACAGGTGAAGCAGCAACCAAGAGCCGGTGGCCCTGAGGCAACAATCTCCCAAAATTGGCCAGAAATCCTTGAAGGGAAGCAGTACTGGGAACCTCCAGCACTGGAGCCATCTGAAGACTCGATTCCCTCCCACTCTGCAGGGTCACCAAGCTGTCCAAGACGAGAAGGTGTGCATGGTGCAGTCGGCTCAGGCACCCCTCCTCTCCTTCCCACTCATTCCCAGAGTATCCACCAGGACACCAGGATGACTGTGGTTTATTGTCACAGCTATAACAATGCCACAGTTGCAATTCAACTATGTTTATAATCCTAAAGAGTTATATAAATATATGTCTATTTATTCCTCTGTAACAGTGTAAATGACCTTTAAGAGGGTGAAAACTCCTCTGCCTCCTATATAGAAATCAAATTGTATATTTTCTTATGTACATCTTCTGTATAAAGCTCTTGCTGCAAAGATGAAATCAACAAGTCTGTGTGTCTGTCTGAGGGCTGGAGGGATCAGGAGTAACATGAGACCAGTGGCACAAATATAGACTTAATCCTCTTTATCCCATGGGCAGAGCAACTGTTTGAGAGGGTTTTATTATTTCTCTTGCTACAAATCAGGAACATGTGACACCTAATGAGTCCTGGGCTCTCACAATAATGCTTGAAAATATTTTGTGAGGCCAAACTCAAGTTTACTATAAAAATAGGTAGCTGTCACCTGACAGAGCTCAAGCAGCAGCACCAAGGCTGTCTCTGGTGTTTCCAGCTTGGCATTAAGAGCATCATATCTGGGAAAAAAACCTGGCTGCATCCAAGGCAGCTTCAGGACGGATGCCCTGGATTCCCCTGGTCTGTGGCAGAGCACAGAGTTGTCCCTGTAAAACCCTGCTGCTGGTGCAGCCAACAACAACAGCTTAATCTGACTCCCAGACCCACTTGTTTATCCATCACTACTGGCTGCTTCCTCAGCCTTGGGAAGCAGCATGATACCAAATTAATTTCCTTTAGGGTAAAACAAAACAGTTTTTTTCTGGCCCAGCCATTTTCATGCAGATGGCAGGACATGCCTAGGAAATGTGTCACCCAATAGGCCACTAACCCCCTTGCTGGTGGTCTGTCCCCACATGCAGCACGTGCTGGTGGCTCCTGCACAGGCCCAGGGTGGTGGGACATGTGGTGGAGCAGCAGGACACAAGACCCAGCACATACTTCCCTTCTGGCAATGCAGCATTTGGTGCTGCACATGTGGATGGCACCATTCCCACCACTGAGACACCATAAAGACCACACAATAAAAAACACATTCACAGGAAATCCAGGATGGGGAAAGAAACTCGACAGCTCCACAGCAAGAGGAGCACAAGCACCCACCCACAGCAACACGAACCAGCACTGCCTCTGCCATCATAATCCTGGCAGTGTGTACAACTGAATGTCAGTGAAAGTTTTGAAATGAGCAGCAGAATTTCACTTAATGACATTGAATGTGATGCCTTGTCTTCTTTCGAAGCTTCCTCCCCAGACACCTCAGCAGCAGCTGGGCAGAACCCCCACTTCTGTCTTCCAGCTCCTCTGAGCCTTCCCTCCTCAGCCTGATCCCAGCAGCTCCAGGACCACCAGGTACCACTGTCACTGTGGTCCAGAGAAACCCAAATGCAGCATCTCACCATGACAAACATCCCTTGAAGCTCTGGTCACAGCAACCACAACTCACCACAAGCTCTGGCATGTGCATCTTGGTCATAATTGTCTTCATGATCTCAGGGGGAACAGGAGAACCTGCAATAATTCCTGGAAGAAAGAGGAAAGGACCTTGGAAACCAGCTGTTTATTCCCAGAAGCAGTCCCTCACATTGCTCTGCACTCCCAAATTTTATGCTGACAAGACCTGTGGGATGCATTGGTTCCTGTCAAAATATTTTCTAAATCTTTTTATGCAGGTCCTAATTGCTCTAGAAGCAAAGGCTGCAGCAAGGCCAATTTGCCTTTCTCAACAGGAAAATAAACTCTGTAACACAAAACTAGTCCAACCTGCAGTTCTCCAAAAATTGAAAGGTTCAGAGCAGAAAAAGACACAGTTTTATAGTGGGACAAAAACACTGATTGATCATCACCATAAAACCAAAAACCTTTCCCCTTGCCTTGCACAGAGCAGCCCTTTTGGGAGAGATCCCACTGCCACCTGTTCCAACCTAGGATGACAGAGCAAAAGAGCAATCTATGGGCTTTGGTGGAGAGCAGGATGAGACAGGACCATTTTGCACATAGCAGAGATGATTAGGTAAGCTGCTAAAATATTTCCTTATGCTCCAGCACCACCTTCTCTCCATACTATTATGATTGCCTCAAAGGGACTGGTGGACCCAGCTATTTCCAAGGTGGGCTGTGACAAGAGAGGAAGCTTCAGCACATGGTATCACATCCTCCAGCACTGGGATGGATGACTTCAGAAACAGGCAGGAAACTTCAGGTCTGAGAAAGAAATCTGAGCTTGGCTCTGCTTTAGGGACTAGACTGAGACACAGAAAGCGTCTGCTGCCACATGGTGGTGGTTGGAGAGACAAGAATTGAGGAAAATCGGACTATTCCTGACACCTCCCCTTGCAGCTAAAATAGAAAGGTCCTTCCCTAGTCTCCCTTCAGATGAAGGAGTCCTAAAATACATAATGATGGAAGGATTCCCCAAGGAAAGGAAATGTAGCATCAAACACAAGGTTCATGCAACTAAATTTTTCCCACCAGAAGAGACATTTGCTCACAAAATTAAATATAGCATCTCAGCAAGGAAGGAATATCCTGGTTCTCAGGATTTTTCCATTTGAGTTCTGGGACTTACCTCCCCGGAGAGTTGACAGGTCATAGGAGTCAAAGTCTGGCTGGGAGAGCATATCTATGTACATGGTGGGTGTGCCAAGGATGAAGGAGCATCTTGAGGAAGAAAGGAAAAAATGACAAAGCTGCAGAGGTGGAACCTGGGGGCAGCACCAGCTCAGCACCCAGCTCAGCACCCATCCCATCCCATCCCATCCCATCCCATCCCATCCCATCCCATCCCAATTTCCATCCCATCCCAATTTCCATCCCAATTTCCATCCCAATTTCCATCCCAATTTCCATCCCAATTCCCATCCCATCCCATCCCATCCCATCCCAATTCCCATCCCATCCCAATTCCCATCCCATCCCAATTCCCATCCCACCCCGCAGAACAGCAGCACAGCAGGCAGGAGGCAGGCACAGCAGATGTGCTGTTTGTCAGCACACACAGAAATACAAGTGCATAAAATACAGAGACATATGAACACGTGTGATGCAGACACAGCAACAGCTCTTTTGTTTCCCAAGCTATACTTGAGGAACAATATGGAAACACAACTGTCCCAGCAGCAGAGCTGGACTTGGAAAAGGACAGCAGGTGTTCAGATGTGAAAACACAGCAGCCACAGCAAACCAAGACACCACTGTGCTTCCCAACCAAAGGCCTATGGTGACAGGAAGCATCCCTTAATTTCAGGAGAAGGGTGACACACGCCCAAGCACAGCTGAAAAGGCAGACTTTGGCTCCTGCCTGTGCAATTGAGTGCAGCAGCAAATCTGCCTCTCCCATTGTGGGAAGGAAGAGCAGAAGCAAGGTCCTGGCAGGAGGGGCAAGGGAAGGAGCAGAGCCACAAGGCCAAGAACTGCTCCTCAGCAAAACAAAGTCTCACTTCTCTCGAGACACGGCCTCCAGCGCAGCCTTGCCCTCGAAGCTGGGCGATGGGAAGATGCAGGAGGTGCCATGCAGAGCCATCACCATGCAGCCTCCCACTGATGCCAGGCAGTGGTAGAGAGGTGCAGGGAGCCCACAGCGACTCTCCTGGGATCAACCAGACAACAGTGAGGTGAGGAGACCTCCCAGTGTGTGTCCAGCCCATCTCCCTGCTGAAGAGCAAAGATCTGAGCAGAGACATTTTTCCTGATCCACTCAGCTGGAAATCTGACCTTCTGCTGTGTTCCTGTCAGGTGAAAACACGACTGGCACATCCTGTCTCTAATAAAAATTAGCTTGGGAAGTTTTTTATGTCAGTATTTCATCCTATAATTTTGCAATGTCTCTTCTTTGCTAGACTCCTTGGTCTGGTACTGTTTATACATTATGTGCCATGAGAGATGAACAGGAATGCTGTGAGAGGCATGAAATATGCAATACTTGGCACATGCTATTCATTTTACTTTGTTTTTTATGAATCACCAAAGGCTCTGAAGACTGACTGAAACAACTCATCTACTCTTTGGATACATCAGGAATTAGTACTTCAGAACTTCAAAAGAAAGTATTTGTCTTTAACAATTTTTAAAAGAAACCACAAAAAGAGAGGTCATGCCCTGATAAAAGATAGGACTGTAAACATGACATGAAATGATGTAAATCAAATTAAAACCTCATTCAACAGAATACAAAGCTAACATCCAGAGTCTTGTAATCATTTGAAATGAGTATTCACCAAAACAAAAAGTGATTAATTTCATGTTTTTCCCCCACAAAAAGATAGCCTTTTTTGCCTAAAAAAAAAGCTTCACATGAAACTGAAAAATCAATGAACTCCACTGAAATGCAAAATGTTATGCATTAATATCCCTCAATGTCATTTGCAGCAAAACAGCCTGCCCTTCCACCAAGTGAACACCAGCATTCTCCACAGGTGTTCTCTCTGTTCCCACCAAACCCACCTGGTCTGTGATGCCCAGCCTCAGACCAACCAGGTAGGCATTATTCACAATGTTCCTGTGGGACAGGGTGGCTCCTTTGGGACTTCCCGTTGTCCCCTGGAAGACACAGGGAATTATGCAATAACACCACCTTTTCTGAGGATGAACTCAAGGGTGATTCCCCAGGCAGTCTCTGGGGTGATCTTGCACCTTTTTCTCCTATCAGACCTGGGAGACTGTTTTTACTTCTTTAACAGCACCTGAATCCCAAAAAATTGCCCAATTTCAGCTGAACAGAATTCACCTGGCACTGTCTCCATCAGCTCTTGACAAAGGATTGAGTAAAAAGAAAAGGAAGAAGAGGAAATGCTAGAACAGTTTTTCCATCCTACTGCAGAAGCTTGAAGCTTGGTCTCAGAGGGAAATAGGAAGAAAATGTCATGTGTGGCATTGCACACATCTGTCCCCGTGTCCCCAGGGAGGAACCAACCCCAGGGCATGGAGCTGGCAGGGCACCTACTGAAGTGAACTGGATGTTGATGGGCTCATTGCAGGACAGGGACTGCTGCACAGCCCTGAGCTGCTTCACATGGCTGCTGTCCCCAGCCTGCATCACTTCGTGCATGTGGAAGGTGCCAGGCAGCTTAGAGTCGCACATGATAACAATGGATAAGTCAGGTAGCCTGGCAGAGAGAAAAATATCATCAACAATAACAGGACAAGGAGAAAAGTGCCCAGACAGGTGCACACTGGTCAGGGCAAACCTCTGGGCCAGCCTAACTTGCTCTCTTCAGAAGAGACATCCTGTGGGTCCTTCTTCAGCAAAGCCTGTGTTGTGCAGCTGAGGGGACACAAGGCAGGACATGACACGTCAGTGCAAAGACACAAGATGTTCCTAACTCACCTTTTGCTCTTTATTCCCCCTGGACTGGATTTTTCTAGCTCAGGACATGACTGCTTTAGAATATCATAGTATTTCTGTGTTTTAAATTGAGTGGGAAACACCAGTGCCTTACAGCCAACCTGTGAAGGGAGACAGAAATTCATGAAAAGCCATGTTGGGTTGATGGTCAGGACATGACAAAGAGCAGCCACCACCAACACAGAACAGGCTCCAATGACTAAAACAAATTAGCCATTACAGCTGTGCATTCCTAAAACCCTCCAAAAGCAGTGCTGTCACTGCACACCCAGCATCCCAAGCCTAGATCCAGCTGTGCTTTTTCTCCTCCTCAGTGCTGGATTCAGGATGATTTTTGCTGGTCAATAAAATAGAGCTGCAGTCTAAGGTTCCCTCCAGGCCTGGAATCAGCACCCTTCCTTGTGAGCACAAGGCAAACAAATGATTTTTCAGATTATGAGTCTCATCTCTAACAAAAAGCCCAGTCCCAAAATATGAATAAATAAATAAAGTTAAATTAATTTGTGTTGATCTGGAACGAGGATTTTTGAGGAAATTTGGAAAAACAAGGATTTCTAAAATCTGCCTCTAAGATCAAGCCAAGACATTTTTTGTGGAATTTTTGAGGTGTTCCTTTATCTAAGATTTTTCCACCTCTTGTAAAGCACTAGCTATTTTGAAAATGAAAACATTTTTCATTCAACCCTTACATTTACATAATCCCAAAACAAAACACCTTAATTACTCCAAGAACTTGTTTTTCTTTTTCAGCAGCAGAGATTTGCTGAATTTGCCCCAGATTTGCAAACTGTTTTCATCTTCCAAAATATGCATTTGTGTCCAATAAACTATTTACATAAATTATTTACTCAGCTGTTCTCATTATTTTCCCAGAGTCTGGGAAATAAGGAAAGGCTATGCCAATAAATTATTTTTAAGCACCCTCTGGGCTTTGTCAGAAAGGAAGATCAACATTTGCTCTATTTTCTGGAAGAGGCTGGCCAGAACCCAGGGGACTGAGGCTGTTTTGGGCCTCTGCAACTTTTTACTACTAATTCCTTCAAACTACAATTCTGGTTGAAACAGCTCTGAAAAACAGATGCTATGTGGGGAGAGGAGGGCTGATTGAAGGGGTGATGCTGTACAAGATAAGAGTCTCTGGTTGTGCTTCTTCCACTTGGTCTCAACATAAATGGCAGCAGACATGTCTTTAAAGAATGTAAACTATGAAAACTCATCATCAGTTTGCTTCTACAAAGCCCTGGAAATACAGTATGACTCTAAGAAATGGTTATTCCACACATATTTCCATATATACCAATTGGACTGCACAGATGGACAGGATCCAACAGGAAAAGCCCTAAAGTCTTCAGAAATTTTGTTATGCAAATAAACAAACACAAACAAATCCTCTGGTGAGGAACTCCAGAGATCCCAGTGTCGAAGGTGCATCACAAAGCTGGGAATGCTGGCAAATCTGGAAGGGCAAGACAGGAGCAATTCCCAGTGGAGCTGAAGCACATTTCTGCTCTTACTCCAACATTCCAGATTACATCATAGGAGAAAATCAGAGGAGATGAAAAGGAAAACCAAAGCCTTGCTGGGGGAAAAGGGAAGAACTGAGCTGCACATTCCAGCAGAGAGAGAAGCCCAAGGACACCCACCCTGGGAGAGATGGTGCTCCACTGCAGCACTGGGTTCAACCAGTGCATGAGAACAGGAGTGACCAGCAGGACTGCTGAGGGGATTAAATAAAGGATTAAACAAGAATTCAAATTGCAGCCAAACAGCCCATTACAGAGTTACTGATACAAAATGAATTTGCTAAACATTATCCACTCTCTAGGTGGAACTAACTTGGATGGTGCTGGGAACATTCAGAAGTGGCTCCCTCTCTTCTAATATCAGCCTTTATGGCTGAACAAACCACAGTGAAAAAATTAGCTGCTTAATCTTAATTTTTAGTCATCAAATGTTCAATAACCTGAATTCCTCATTATTTGAGCAAGGGACCCTGAGCAGTTTAAATTGATCAGTGCTCTGCACATCACACAGCCAAACCCAGGCAGGTATTCAAGGTGGCATGGTGGCAGGATCAGACAGCAGAGAGATGTTAAACAGTGGCAATACCTAGGACTTAAATCAGCTTAAATCCAAGGCCTCAGACTTGAGGAGGAGACCTGAGAAGGAGAAATCAAGTAGACTGGTCCTTTCTGAGGCTCTGCTTTCAAGGCTGAGATCCCAGGTGGTGATTTTTGCCCTGAGCAGGAGGGGCGAAGAGGAGATATCGAGTCCTGCATTTTTTCCCTCATTCCCTGGTAAATGATTGCTGGCAGGGGTGGTTGGTTTGGGGTAGTACTGGCAGTAACTAGCTGTTAGCAGAGAGAGAGGGATGAGAAGGATACAGCAGGGGGGCAGCCACAGGGAACAGCAAGAAATGCAGCCACTGAATTGCAGCTTCATCCCTTCCACACATCCAGCACCAGCCCTGCTCTCCAGCCAGCTCTTCCCATACACCCAAATCTTGAGCAGCTCATCTGCACCACGTCCCCAGCAATCCCCTTCAACAGACAGCTGATGCCATACAAACCTGCCTGAGCACGAACTCCAGCTCAGAGGCCTGGTAGGCTGGATTCACAGATACCTGAAGAGCCAGAAACAAGAATCTGATCACATTCTTTCCCTGAACACCCTCCCCCTAGCACAGATTGCAATAGAAAAGTTCCTCCAGGGTTGAGCCACACTCAGAGCCTCTCCTCCAACACAGAACTAACACCACAGGGAATCCACATTCACAGAAAATAGATTTGAATTCTGTGTTTGTGTGGAAGAAAACAATTGGAAAAGAGATTTATGTGAGGTCACATAGAAAGAACAGAGCTTCAGGAACAGAAACCAGACCTCCTGTCCCACAGGATTTGATCCAGTTGATTTAGTTGATCCAATCCACTAAACTAGATCAAAACTCTTGTGCAAGTCAGCTTTCTTGATGGACAACCACGAGAACACCTTCTTCTACCCAGCTCTCCACAGAGTGGCCACTGGAGTTAAGTTCACCCACAGGTTCCTACTGAGCCATGCTCTTCCACCCTCCTCCTGCAGACACTGGAATGAACCAGGATGGAGGAAATGCAGCAGAAGGCAGTGTACAGACCTCAAACAGTGCACTGCCTAAAAATGGTGTGTTTTGGTCATGCTATCAAATGAAAATTGGCTTTTAGGGATATGCAGCCTGGACTAGATTTTTAAGTGACTTTGTTCCATGCAGCAACACATTTCAAAGGGATCTAACCAGCTGATAACCTGGACAGTGTCCCATATAAAAATGGTCCTGTAGAGAAAAGCACATCTCCTATTAAGAGCTGTTGCAAATACTTTTTTGCTGCCCCTCCCTCTGCAGCCTGCTTCCCTACAGAGTGGAGGACAAAGATGCAGAGAGCTGCACAAATTTGCCTTAAATACTTGATTCAGCTATAGATGACATGCCAGGTCATGGGAGCATGGAAATAAGGGACAAACAAACTTTATTCTCCAGTATTTCCTATTGCTTCTTTGTTTCCTTTCCCAATAGACTGCTAAAACCTAGACACAGTAAACTTCTTACCAGGATGATTCCTGCCTGGGCAGTTGCAAACTGCATGAGAACCCACTCGTATTTATTGGGTCCCCACATTCCCAGCCGGTCTCCCTTCCTCAGACCAAGGGCCAGAAGTCCAGCTGCTGCTTGGTCCACCTGAAAAATACAACAAGAGCATCACACATAGGATGCAGTGGGGGATGTTGGTCTCCAGGCACTGCTTTCTGGAGAAAAAGCATCATCAACAGACTGCAACTACCCAGAACAGTCCATCAGCCCTTGGCTGCAGCAGCTTCTGAGCCTGGAGCACAGAACAGCCCCTGCTCAGCAGGTTGACTGTAGGCATAAAAATAACAAACCTGGAACAATACAACAAAGCAGGAAGGAAATCAAATTATAGACAATTATGTTGTTGTAAGTTATTTCTTGCCCAAAGACTATTTATTGCTAAGTTCCTCATCAATTCCACTTAGGACCAAGCCTTCCCCATATGCTGGGCCCATCCACACTGTTGGATCAGATCCAACTCTGGAGGCATTAAAGAAACAATTGGATGTTGCACTCAGCACTCTGACCTACCTGACAGCATTGTGACTGGCCAAAGGCTGGACTCAGTCTTTGAAACATTTTCTAACATTAATGATTCTCTGATTCGTTAACTCAGCCACTACATTAACAACTACCTTATTTTGCAGGATGGTAAGTGTGTTTCAGGTACACAAATGTATGTATAAATACTCTGAGGCATTCAGGAAGGCTTTTATAGTTTTGTTAAGTTCTCAAATTTATAAAATCTGCCTTATAGGAGATAGGAATTTGAGGAACAATTTCATTTAGTTCTGAATTACAGCCTACTTCTTAAAATCAGGGTGAACACAGCTAATCTTGTTTATGTGAATCAATGTGACCAAAACCATAGTAAGCCTAAAACCTCACCAAACAGTCATTTCCTATCAAAGATCATATAACACATTTATTAGAAACTTTCCAGGTAGTTAGTCCCTCCATTCCAAAAACAGAGAAACATATATTTGTATATGCACACACCCACACACATCTGTGAATATGATATTGAACCCTAGTCCTTGACTTTGCTCCATTGCCTTCATGCTTGGATAAAGATCTTGCTCACACTCAGGACCTCTGATAACCAGAGTGACTAATCCAGAAGGTGGAGTGTACGCCAGCAGATAAAAACACCATGACTCAGATCATAACCCATCAGATAAGTGTGATAATTTTTAAGTATGAATGTTCATTATGGGATATTATCATTTTGCATATGCCACTTCCTCCCTTTCATCTCAAGGCTCAGAGGAGGATGAGGGCAGCACACCCATCGGTGTGTGCTGGAAACCTGCTGTTCCCTCTGCACCGGGATAAAGGTCCACACGCAACTCACCTCAGTCCTGAGCTGAGAAATGAAACTGTTTCCCAATTCTCCATAACACCTGCCTCTGTCCACTCACCTGAGGGGTGAACAAGGCACTCACCTCCTCTTTGAGCTGAGCAAACGTCTTCCGAACCCCATCCCAGCAGAAGACCACGGCCTCGCGGTCAGGAAAGCGCTCCACCGTCTCCTCCAGGCACTGGCCCATGGTTTTGTCAAGAAGGGGAGTGTCTGTGGGCCCCTGGATGTAGCTGTTGGTCACCTTGGGGGACAAGAAGGGCATCCTTGTGTGCAGGGCACTGGGAAAGAAAAGAACAGGCTATTTAATATAACTTGTCAATACAGTTCTCCCCATCTGGAGGAATTATCAGCCTGCTGATGACATTGGGAATACCTGATGCACATTCCTCCACCAGTGGGAACCACAGGCAGCTCTTTCAGTGGGTCAGAATCAGGAAGATTTCCTGATTTCCAAGAGGACTTGGAAAGCTTATGCAGTGGCTTGGGGCACATGGACAACCTTGGTACCCCCAGGGCACACACATTGTCCATACCAGCAGGCAAAACAGGCAGAGCCTCCATCCTGCACCAGCCCTGCACAACTGGCACAGCATGGTCCTACCATCATTCACCTGCACTGAAAACCACACAGACATGTCAGCATGCCTGGACAGAATATGGGCTCTGCAGTTCACTGAGAGAGGGACTGGGTTTGGTCCTTCTGCAACATTAAAAAGTATAAATAGCAATGAAGTAACACAACCAAACGTCTTTGTAGATAAATTCTCCAAACTATCTGAAAAGAGCAAACAAATGAGAATGAGAGAATTAAAGAGGTCAGTCTCCAAAACAATCAGCAGAGAAGAGTCTAATCCTGCAGAATGAAAACTGTTTAGAAGAGTTCAGAGAAGCTGAGACGTCTGCAAAGAAATGGTCTGTGATTACAGCAGCAAGCAACTGTACATGTTCTATCTCTGACAGCTGGAATGCAAAGAGTTTATGGGACTGAAACAACATCAATAAAACCAGGAGCTACCAGAGAGATGAGGGGGAAGAAGTGCAGAGGCAATACCACAGCAGGGAGGAGATGGCCCCCTGCAAATGTGGGACAAGTGGGGAGGAGAAAAGCAGGGATGGGATTGAGAAGTGCAAACCAGGCAGGAGATGTTGTGCTGGGGGCCAAGGGGGAGGCCAATGAGTCAAGAGAAGCAGCAATGAGAAGACATGGTCAGAGCAATAGGGAAAATAACTTAAAAATCATTGAGGCTTTCCCTGAGGTCTGATCATCGGTGGAAATGCAGCAATCTTCCCTCAAACCACAGCTCCTGACCATCTGAGTGCTGCAGTTCCTAGCCTGGCTTTTCTCTCCATCTCCTACAAGCCTCTCCCTGCTCCAGCAGCCACCTCCCACCACCCAGGCAGCTCCCCATGTTCTCTGTCCCTCCTCATTCCCTCTCTGCCTTCCTCCACGACTTCAGCTCCTCCATTCCAACATCAGGAGACAACCCAGGAGGGACAGGGCTAAGGGACACTTGTGGGATGTATAGCACAGTATAATTCAGTGTATAACAGGGAAATCTCTGCCTTAAAGAGAAAAAATAGCTCAGCCTAAACACCCATCTACTACAGGATCAATATTCTGCAAAGACTTGGTGTTACTGCCACAAATAATTTGCTTTCCTGCCCACAAGAAGCAAGCCTGAGCATGGAGTTACCACCTACATGGAGTGAAAGGCAGTGTCCAGAGAACAAAAAACTAGATTTTACCGTAGGGGGAGTACTGTTCCAAGAGACATGACCTGACCCTTTTCTCCCCACTGCTTTTCAGCAGAGGGAGGGTTGTGTGAACTCCCACGGGCTCTGTTCAGACATCCCTCCTCACCAAGCTCTTGGGCAACTCACATCAAGGCTGTGAGGCTGCTTGAGGAGGAGGGAGGACAAATGCTAAACTGAACTACCTTTTATTGCTAGAAAACTCTTGGGCAAAGCATGTAGATAAACGAGGACATGAAAGAAAGCTCTGAAGAAAGGCTTTTATAAACACAGGCTCTATAAAATAAAAGGTAGAAAAAACTCTCCCTAAAGCTAGGGAAGGATGAATGCTCCAGGAAGAGCAGTAAAAGCCAGTGCAGCCACCCACAGTCACTTGCTGCTTGAAAAGGTGACTGGAGAAGTCCCAGTCACAGCTCACCAGGGTGAGGGTAAGGAGGAACCCTCAGGCTGTTTGTTAAACTCTTAATGGGGCCAGCCACACTCACATCTCCCTCAAGCCAAATAATCTCCAGTGTCAGCAGAACCCATCCCTAAAATCCCTGCCCACGAAGGGCTGGAGCAGGCAGGGAGCAGCTGTTGATCTGGTTGCACAAGAGCTCTTCCCTCCAGCACCATCTCAGGGGGCACTGGGAGCCAAGCAGGCTCAGCACTGGGAAAAATAAACAACAAAAAAGAGACTGGAGAGGGGAAGAAATACTACGAAATTCAGATTGAGAAAATTCAATCAGCATCCAAAGTGTCCAGCTGAAACAGTCTCCTGCTCTCCTCAGCTGGCCTTCAAACAGGTACTTGCACAACGCTGCATTGCCAGTGAAAAGGGAAATATCTTACACTGTCATGTCTTGGCAAAGCACTACACAGATCAGGCTCTCTGGGCTTACTGTGTCAATATTTTCAAGACCTGAATTGCCAAAGGGGTTCACTGACTTTTGAGAACCTGACTTTTACACTAAATGCAAGAAGGCACAAAGCTGAAGGTTTTGTGGCTTGGCTTCCTCCCTACCCCCAAACATGAGAATGAAAGTGCATCAAAGAGCAGTAAAAGATATCATTACAAAGCCACATGCTTGAAAATACTGAGAAAATACTGCTGTATTTCACACTGTGAACACAGCTTGCTCTCAGAGGTTTCAAGCATTCGCATTTTCAAATGAAAGCATGAGCAGCACTGAAATTAGAGGTTAAGAAGGATATCTCATGCTCATAACCCAGAGTCACTGACTCCTCTCAAAGCACTAACTCACAAAATTTCTTCAAATGCATTAAAGCAAAATTCTCAGCTGCCATCAAGTCTGAGCTCCTCAAATTCTGGTCTGACATTCACATGTGCTTCAGCATTTCTGTATCACTTCAACAGTGGCAGAAGTGAAAGGTGTGAGATAAAACATAGCAAGCAGCCTGTTGGAAGCACTGGGGGTGTTCCAAAACCAAGACAGGGGGTCAGGAGTGGAGTGAAGGAGGCAGACACAAGATATGTTCCTTATCAGCAGCATCATGCTGGAAATCACATAAGGCTGGTCTCCCTCCTGCCTACAGCCAGCAGCAAGTGTATGAATCTGATCTGAGAGAATGTATTAAGAGACCTCTAGAAAGAAAGGGTCCAAAGGATTTATAAATAATCTCTGTATTCACCTTTGTTACAGAAAAAACAAGTAATTCACCCTTCACCTCTTCCTACAAAGCATCTGGTGCTGCTGGTGATAAAACAAGACCAGTGGTCTGATATTACACCAGCTCTCATTTCCCTGACTCAGCCAAAGGAGGGCAAATAAAATTCTGCTTGCTCTTGGGTATCAGCACAGACTGTAAACCATGACTTTTGGAGAGCAGATGCCAAGCGCAAGAGAGCCTGCAAATGAGTCAGCTTCATCCACAGGCTGCTCCTGCAAAACTCTGGAACCCTTGAGTTCAGCAGTACAGCTCAACAGAGAGACATCAGAGATATGGGGAAAATGCATCCTCCTCCTCTTTCCTGTAAAAGGCAGGAGAGCAGCCAAATCCCAGCAATCCCAGAGCTCTCCTGCTTGATGGGAGGAAGCAGAAATTACCAGATTGAAGGAAGCACTCTGGACCAATCCTAGGAGCTGTTTGTATTCTTCTCTGAAGAGCCCAAATTGACAGTCTGGAGTTGTTGACATATGATAACCAGCTCTGTTTTCACCTTCAACTCTTTACTAGTCTCTACAGAAATTATCAAGAGATGAAAGAGAAAACAAGGACCTCCTGTCCCCTTTGCAGTGTGAAGGACACTGACCTGCCCTGTGGTACCGTCACCTCTGCACCTGCAGGAAATACCCTGCCTTCCCAGAGTGTGGGAACTGTCCCAAATACAGAGTTCATACTTGGAGAGGTTCACAGGCTCTGCCAGTTCCTTTGCTCATGGGCATCTACCAGGAGCTTCTCTCCCAAAGCAAGAGCTTTTGGGTCTTTTCTGTAATATGACTGCAATTAAAGTGGTAAAAATTAACTACACTCTGTCCTCTTTTCCACTTTAATCTCTTGACTAAAGAATTAACCAGATACTTACTACTTTCATTACATTATTATTATTATTATTATTATTGTTATTGTTATTATTTATTTTTGTTTAAGGAGAGATAGTGTTCCCAGGGTTTCTGACTCCTCCTGCAGCAACTTTCTGGTTTTGCTTTCCACTGTACCTCTCTGCCCTCTGCACTCTCCCTGCCAAAAGGATAAACAAGCCTAGGAGCAGAATTTAATAAACATTTTTTATAACAATACTAGAGTTTAATCTCTAAATACATGCTCTCTTTCTCCAAGGACTTTGAGTTCCTGTTCCTCAGTTTCAGTTCTGGGCTGGTGTGAACTGCAGTGAACTCTGTCACACTTCTCTTCTGATCCTATTTCTTAAGAACAGGTTTTGAGAAGGCAATCTTCACACATCTATGATGAAGTGGCTTCAACCACCTCACTCCTAATGTCAAACAGCAGAAAAAAACCCCACCTAAACCCTGTCTGTGAGAAAAAAAAAATAATGCCTCACTTGGTTCTTGGAATTGCTCACTGGAAGCCATTCATCCCAGTGATTATTACTCTGAATATCAGCTAATACTTCAGAGCCTTGCCCGGAGCCAAGCACTTCCCCTTGCTGTTTTTTCACATGAACTTGCTCCAAGAGGCAGCACTGAAGAAAAACAAGACAAAGAACTGGCCTGACTTCCCAAGCCCCAGAGCTTCTTGGTGTCCTGGACCTGCCGCATCACCCAGCACGCAGGAGGCTGCAGGACCACAGCGGGACAGGGACACTGAAGCCATTTGAAACCCTTCACATTGCTGCAACCAGAGCTGAGCCCCGCCCAGGGAGGCAAAGATTTAGTTTCAGATAAACATTGTTAAAGTGAGAGGTGTGGCTTTAAACCTTTCAAGAGGGAATTCCAAGCTCTGCCCCAGGGGATGTGCTCTGAGAGCCCGGGAAGAAATTCCACCCCAGACCCCTCGTGGGGTGTCAGCCCAGGGAATTCTGATTTGGTTTGAGCCCCTGGGGTTTGTCCCTTGCTGTGTTCCCAGTGGTCCCTGACCTTGAACTCCACCCTGGTTCTGCCCCTGCTTCTGTTCGGGGCTCTCTGTCCCTGGATCTGAGTTTGTTCCTGTGCTGATAAATGGTTTCCTGAGCAGTCTCGTTGGTGTCCCATGGCGGTTCCTGGTATCTGCAGCTTCTCTAGACATGATCCTGCAGCTCCGGAACGCAGCACTGCAATCTGGATGGAACTGCTGCACAAAGTTCAACCCTTGCTATGCATTCACCCCGTTCGCCTGCTGTGCAAGGTCCATCCCTGGCCCTCTCCCAGGCTGGGGCTAAGCAGATCCAGGGGGTACAGCCTGCCTTCTGCCACTCTGGAGGGGTTTTAGGGTTACACACTGACATGAATATGCCCTCCGTGCAGGCAGCTACTGGCCTAGCTGGACACTCACAGCGCTCTGCAGCTGCCCTACAGCCCCTGTCCCCCATCGCACATGGTCTCCATCCTCTGCAGCTCCCCAGCCCCAGAGCCCTCTGCCCCCTACAGCCCCCTGTCCTATCCCTTATAGCCCCCAGTCCCCTCCAGTTCCCCATCCCCTATAGCCCCTACAGCCCGCAGCTCCGGTTCCCCAGCGCATCCCTACCTGCCCGGCGGGGCACCCCGCCGCTCGCCCGCCCGCCGCAGGAGCCGAAGCCCGTGCCGGGGCAGCGCAGCCAGGCGGGCCAAGGCCATTCCTTCAGCGGCAGCAGCAGCCGAACAGCCGGCGGGACTCGGCTCGGGCCGTTCTGTCCCGTTCTGTCCCGTCCCGTCCCGTCCCGTTGGGCTCGGCTCGGCTCGGCTCGGCTCGGCCGTCGGGGGCGCTGCGCTCATGGCACGCCCAGCCCCGCCCCGCCCCGGGACCCTCCGCACCGGGGGGAACCGAACCGAGAAACGAGAAACAAACAGAGAAACAGAGAAAGCGCCCGCCCTGCCCGGTCCCTGAGAGGGACTGGAGGCTCAGAGAAACCCCCTGAGTGTCGCTGGGCACCTGCCCCACCCTCTGCCGGTCCCCAGCCCAAGCTGGGCACCACAATTTCTTCTCTGTACGT
This sequence comes from Cyanistes caeruleus, assembly GCF_971803275.1. Lineage (NCBI taxonomy): Eukaryota > Metazoa > Chordata > Aves > Passeriformes > Paridae > Cyanistes > Cyanistes caeruleus. Next base: position 5,704,595 of record NC_141719.1, on the reverse strand, counting down.
TCCTACTATGCCTTCTTCCCAGCCTGTTCCGTCAGCTTGACCCAAACACTTTTACACCCCAAATAAGTCCCTCCACTCAAAGAGCAGAGATGGACTTGGGAGCAAGACAACCACCATAATTCGCCTCCACTCATCTCCACTCGTATCACTTGGTGCCTGAGCGCTGTGGGTCACCAACTGTGGGTCACCAACTGCGGGTCACCAACTGTGGGTCACCAACTGTGGGTCACCAACTGTGGGTCACCAACTGCGGGTCACCAACTGCGGGTCACCAACTGGCCTCCAGCCCCATCCCCTCAATGGGTTATCACTTAGCATCCCAGCCACACCTTTAGGCACTCCCTGCGGGGGAGAAGAGACCAGCTGGGAACTGCAGAGCTGCTCCAGGGCTGGGCAGGCTGTGGCCCCCTCCCCTAAGCGCAGAGTGCGGGCAGGCACTAGGGAAGGAGTGCGGTGCTGCTGAGCTCTGCAGCAGCACTGATGCCGAAGAGGTGACACAGGGTATCTGTATCACGGCAAGCACAATGATGCTGATGAACAAGGGCATAAATATCAGCCTCAGAACGGTGAATCTAAGACATCAAAGCCAAAAATGTTATTGTAATGGAGTGAAATACTGCCACCAGACCTCTAGAGGCTGACACTTGCTTTTAGAAACTATAATAATTTTCCCCAATGTGCATCTAGTTAACAAGTAGCGCTGCATGGCCAAAGACTTTTCCCAGAGATTCAGGGGGTCTTGCTCAGACCCCTCCAGAGCCTCTCTGGGTTTTGTTCTCCAGAGCAGGACTGTAATTGGTGCCTCCCAGCCATGGAAGGGAGCAGCACAGCACATCACATGAATCCCTCACTGGCTCAGGGTAATGAGGGGATCAATCATCAGCTGCCTCCCTTGGAGACCTGGCAATGAGAGGCTTCCCCACCACCCCCTGGAGCAGGTCTTCTCTGACCCTTTCCTCCAACAACAAACATTGTTGTGAAAAGCTGAGGGATGGGGGGAGATTCTTGGATAAGCAGACCTCACTCTTCTCAGATAAGGGCTCTGTAATTTCTGCTCGCATTTGGGAGAACAATAACATGCTCTGAAAAACTTCCATAATTGTGGACATGATTTTCTGAGCCTCAGAGTTTTTAGCCTGATAGTGGCTGATCTGTTCCCAAAGGAAAGTTTCCTGAGAACATGTTTCTCTCAAGGACTGGTTTTGTAAATAGGTTTTTGGTTCTCAAAACAATGTTGTACAGATGTACTGAGTGTTTTCTCTTATTCCACCAATGGGACCACAGAGGTGTTGTTCCCTCTACCAATCATGTTAAACCTGTATCGGAACACTTTATAAAAGGGGCTTTAAAACCCCAAAAGAAAGGCTCCTGCCTCCTTAGGATGAAACCTCTGCTGCTGTGATTGAATCTGCACTTCTATTTCATGTCCACTAGTGACACATAACCTCCTGGGCAGGAGTACCTCAACCTCAGGCAGATTTTATTGTAGTTTCTGTGAGGCAAATCCTTGCGTGCTGTTTTGGGAGAGACTCCTGCAGCCTCAGTTACCTCAGAACTGAGCTAATGCTGGTTTCTGGGTGTTGGAAGAAATCCACTGGCAGCTTAAAAAGCAAGCTAATCCATCCACAAGGTAGATGTGCTGCAGTGCAATGTCCCAGACATCACAAATAGCACAGAGGTCAGGAAATTTCATGGCATTGTGAATTCCTTGCTGTAATCCCATTACCAGGTAACACTAATTTGGCTCTGCCCCAAATTCCTATCTCTTTCACTGACTTTCTTTACAGAGGATTAGGAGAGTGCTCTGTTCCTGTGGGACTGGAGCCTTGGGAACAAAGCAGGAATATCCATTTAGCGCTCCTCCTGTGAAGAGACATTGTGGGGTAATGTAACAGCCCAACTGAGGGGGATTCACCCCTCGGATTAGGGAGAGTGTGGACAGATATAAGCAGCTGTATCAGATATTGCAAAAGAAGGTATACATCCCTGGGTTTCTGTTATTCTAGGATTATTGGCCATAGGCTGGTTGGTTCTCTGTGTGGTGGTGTGTGGCAGGTGACGTGACCAGATGCAAACCTCCCCTGCCCATGGGTCTTGGCTGGGAGTTCTCCTTCCTTCTGTAGGGCTGTTTCCTGTAGCCCAGATCTAAACTCCTGCCAGCCTGGCCAGGAGCCCAGGGCTGCTGGGACAGTGGCAGGGATGCCCTGAACTGTGCTAGTGTGTCCCAAAATTGGTTCTCCCACCCAGTGTGCAAGAGGCCAACCCACACCCAGAGTCAAGGTATTTATTTACAGTTCTGCACTGGATAGCAAATCCACAAAGCCAGCGTGACGACTGTCAAAACTTTTGACTATTTCCATATTTTAGCAAACAAAGGCATTAATGTCCATTGACTACAAGTTACCTAGTTCTCATATTAATTAGTATTCTATCTTCAATTGGTTAATGATTCTTTCACTTCCTATGCTGATTAGTCCATAGGCTTGGTCTTTCTCTCCCTTTGGCTTGGTGGGTTTCTTGGGTCTGTGGCCATGAGTAGGTGGTCACAATCTGCCCCTGACAGAATTACCTTTCACCTACTTGGAGCTGATTCAACCCAATTGCTGAGTTAGCTTTATTAGTTTCTTCCTTATCTTGGAGATTCTGCCTAATGTCCTTGCAGCCCACAGATCCGGCAATCCTTGTAGCCACTATCAGTACATCTTTCTTCCCAAGCTTTGCTAACCTCCCACTGAGATCACTGGATCAAGCCTTAAACCTTAACAAGACAATTCTACCAACAAGTAATTTATCTAAGACAGTGCTTAGAGGTTATTGGCTGCTCTCTGCTTCGGGGATTAAATCTCCTTTCTTGTTGCTTATGTTTGAAAGTACGCAGAGATCAAACATCAGATAACATCCTTTCTGAAGGCAGTTTGTAGTTTTTTTGCGGTGGCGGTGGCGGTGCGGCCCCGCTCCGGGCCGGCAGCGGGCGCGCTCGGCCCCGGGCCGGCGGCTGGCGGGGCCCGCGCGGACGTGGCCGCGGAAGTGGGTGGCGGTGCGGGCCGCAGCGCGCCGGGACGGGACGGGCCGGGCCGGGCCGGGCCGCTCGGAACAGAACCGAGCCGCATCCCTGTACCGAGCCGCATCCCTGTACCGAGCCGCATCCCTGTACCGAGCCGCTCCGAACAGAACCGAGCCGCTCCGAACAGAACCGAGCCGCTCCGAACAGAACCGAGCCGCTCCGAACAGAACCGAGCCGCATCCCTGTACCGAGCCGCTCCGAACAGAACCGAGCCGCTCCGAACAGAACCGAGCCGTTCCGAACAGAACCGAGCCGCTCCGAACAGAACCGAGCCGCATCCCCGGTGGGCGGCCGCCGACGGAGCCATGTCGCGGGGCAGCGGGAAGGGGCTCAGCCTGAAGGACAAGCTGGACGGGAACGAGCTGGACCTGAGCCTGTGCGACCTGAACGAGGTGCCGGTGCGGGAGCTGGTGAGTCTCCGGCCGCAGGTCCCCCGGCGGGGGTGGGGATCGGTTCCGGGGAAGGGACAGCCTAGGGGAGCCGGATGTGCTGGGGGCTTGTGGCCAGGCCTGCAGGTATTTACAGCAGTGAGGTTCTGTGTCCCGCGGGCCCGGCGGCCGCTGGTCACTGCTGTCCCGGGATAAGAACCTTTTTGGACCCAGAGATGGGTCCGGAGGTGATGTGACCGCGGAGCAGCCCTGGGGGATGGACAGACTGACGCGGGAGAAACCGCAGAGGCCGAAGCAGAACTAGCAGGTGTCAGAGGGGCTCGGGTGAACCTCTGTGTTCATTCAGTGCCTTATTTGTCTTTCAGGCCGCTCTTCCGAAAGCTACTATCTTGGATTTGTCCTGTAACAACCTCATTTCCTTGCCGGTAAGGTGCTAGAGAGAGGGATGAGTCCGTGGGGATGAGTTTGCTGGGAAATACTTGGAAAGATAGCTGGTGCTTCAGTAGAGGCTCACTGTGGAACTGGCACTTTCCCTGCCCTGGGGTGGCTGAATGACTCCTGTCAGTGACAGGTCATTGCTGGCAGTGGATTTGGCTGAGGCAGCAGAGAATACAGGGTTGAACTGTGTGAAGATTGCAGTACATTCCTTCCAAAGCATCCCCAGGTGAATACAGAGGAGTTTCATCAGCAGTGAAGACTCGGGTTTGTTCCCATTGTATTGTCATCTATAACCTTCTCTGTCTTTCTTATCTGTCTCACTGTGTCTCACCTCCATCTTCCAAGGCAAAGGAGGAGAGTGATTTTCCTCCATCACAGTCCTGTAGTAAGTCAAGGATTTGTGGCTGATGTCAGGTGCAGGCTGTCTCCATGTACTTCTGGCTGAGGTTCTTCCATAAGGGTGCTGACCAGCTTTCTCTGGATTTTCTTTGTTTGGGTTTTAGTCAGACTTCTGCAGTTTGATGCATCTGGTGAAACTGGATTTGAGTAAAAATCGGTTGCAACAGCTGCCTTTGGATTTTGGCCGCCTGGTCAATCTGCAGCACCTGGATCTTCTGAACAACCGCTTGGTCACCCTGCCAGTCAGCTTTGCACAGCTCAAGGTAAAACTGTTTGCTGGGCAGTTATGTAAAGCTTTGGGATGCAGCCCAGGGTCTTGTGATTCTGCTCAAGTTGATTTCTCTGGTAAAACATCCATCCTGCTGACTACCCATTCCAAAATTCAGCTGGCTCTGCACCGCAGCTCAGTGAAAATCCTCTCAATCTATTGAAAACATCTCTGCTCATCTTCTGTACCTGTTTAATTCATGTGAAAACTAAGCATTTCTTTGCTTCTGCTTTGGATCACTTAAATAATTCCAAGACTGCTGTGCTCTTATAGCATCCCCTTTGCTGTGCCTTTTCTCAGAACCTGAAGTGGCTGGATCTGAAGGACAATCCCCTGGATCCTGTCCTGGCTAAAGTGGCAGGAGATTGTCTGGATGAGAAGCAGTGTAAGCAGGCTGCTGTCAAGGTAAGGAGCCTGCTTTAACTCTATTTTTGTTTTTCCTTTCATGGCTTCTCCATTGATTATTCCTCTGCTTGCTTAGCAAGCTGGGCAGCTGCTGCAGGAGCCTGAAGTTTCTTCAGGGAGTGAGGGGCAGATGCACTGCACTGACTCCACTGCTGCTGTGCCTGTGGAGAGCAAACACCTGGCTCAGGAGGATGCTTCTCCATTGGTGGAGTTAAGAGAGGATTAAATGCTGGTTGCCAAGAAAGTAGAGGCATAATCAGACATAATAATCTATGCCTGTAGTGATAGTACAAAAAACCTCTGAAGAAGTTTTGGCAAACAAACAGAAATGTTCTGTGATGCTCTGTATCACTGAGCACCAGTTTTCCACGTTTATTTTTAATGGGAAGACCTGTTTTTTAACAACAGAGACTTACGTAAGTTGTGAGTTCTTTTCAGAGCCATAGCTGTAGGGGTAGGTGGGGTTGGGGGTCAGCTCCAGCTGCCTGTCCTCAGCCCACACTCAGTTCTGTTCTGAACTGTGCCACAAGGTTTCTGCAGAGCCCTCAGGTTATTTTCTTGGCCCTTTAAGGTACTGCAGCACATGAAAGCAATCCAGTCCGAGCAAGATCGACAGCGGCAGCGGAAACTCCAGGCAGAGAGAGGTAAGCACAAAGAGCCCCCATGTGCTGTCTGCTGAGGACTGCTCTTGGTCTCTCTAACATACCTAAACATTCTGATCACCATCTAACAAATTGCTATCTAGCACATACTTGTAGCCACCCAAACCCAAAGTACTCAGGGAGTAATAGTGTAAGAGGGCTGGAGGGAGAGAAATAGTGGGGGGGGTAAGTATGTGATTTCTTGGCCTGAGAAATAGTTAAATCTCTAGATGGCATGTGCTATAGGTTACCTATAAAAACATGAAAGAAAAGCACAGCAAAATGTAAGGTATATAATACTAAATAAATTATAAAATAGAGGATAGTTGTTTAATTGATTAGTTTCCTCATTCCAGTTGGGACAATAAGGTAATAAGAAAAATGGCAGTGACAACCCTTTACATAAAAGGGAAATACTTGCTGTTATCCTCCAGAAATGGAGAAGAAGCGTGAAGCAGAACAGCGAGCAAAGGAGGCTCAGGAGAGAGAACTGCGGAAGCGAGAGAAGGCAGAGGAAAAGGAGCGCAGAAGGCGAGAGTATGATGCTCAGAAAGCTGCAAAACAGGAGATGGAAAAGAAAACTAAAAAGGAAACGGTGCACACCCGAAGTAAGTAATGTCCATTTTGGGTGGGATTGTGTCAGGTTTCATTGTCATCAGATTGTGATGCTGCCAGAATTGCTTTCATGTATCCCAGGGAGACCATGGGAGAGGGTAGGGGGGAACTTCTAGGAGTTCTGATAAACTCTGCTGCTGTGCCCTTTTCCCCTTTGCCTGTGTTCCCATGAACTGTGAAGCTACAAGTCAGGAAGTTCTCCAGCTGTTCCTAATGAGAACTTCCTTTCAGTAATTTTTTTCTTAAGTCTACTGAACTACATTTGTATAATCAGATCTTTTGCAACACAGAGGTGCTTTACACCCTCTTCACTGCTGCCCATGAAACTTTTCATCCTAAGCAGTTAAATCCTGCACATCTACTTATTTATCAGAGCTATGTGATGAAAATTCACAACAAAAGCCAACTGCAGCAGAGGATTAAGTATCTTACCTGAACAGTTTTTTTGTGAGCATAGCCTGTTACAGTTGATTAATTCCTTACATTCTGTCCTGTTCTCACTGCAGAGCCAGCCTCCAGCTCCCGTCCCCCTCAGCCCCCCCGGCACAAGCCCTCGTGGTCGCGGTCAGTGCTGAGAGTCCTGCTCTTTGTGCTGTTCTGCATCCTCTGTACTCTGGCTGCCTGCAAGCTGACGGAGCTGCAGCATCAACCTCTGTGCGTCAGTGTGAACACCCTCTACGAGGACGTGGTGGCTGCTCTGCAGAACCACAAAACCCTGCAGAACATGCTACAGCACAACTCGCAGCACTGATTGTCTTGGATGGGTACTTGCTTCATCAGCATCTCCTTCCACCATCTACGCAGCCAGAATTCCTATGGAATTGTGTTCTGATGAAACTGCTTTGAACCAGTCAGCATTGGTTTGCTGGTCCACTCCACAGAGCAGAGCTATTGTTCAAACCATCTTTGTTGTGCATGTCTCTCAGTCAGCCTGTAACTCTCATTATTTGTGCACGTTAACCTAAACTTGTTACCACTCCTTGCCTCAAAGTACTGTCCACCAGGGTTGTGAGGTACAAGCTGTCAGGAAGCTGACAGACTGTAGGAATGGGAACAAGCAGCCCTCATGTCACCTGGGTGATACAGCTGTAGCTCTGAGCTGGAGGTGAAAGGTTTTTAGTACATATCCATTCCTTGCTGTCATTTCTGTTTGTGCTAAAATTGGTGGTATGGCTGTATGGGAATAATACTCTTAAGGCCCCACTCCAGGACCAATTACAGGCATGTAGGATGGCTGTGCATCCCTATGATGTAGCAAAGAGGCTGATGTGCTATTGAAAGGAGCTGAAATTTTTCAATACAACAATTTTCACAGCAATTTGTCTGAACTGGATGTTTATGTTGTTAACATGGTTTTAATTTTAATTAGGTCTTTTAGGAACAGCCACAAATTATTTCCAAGTACATGGGAATAATTCCTGCCTGCTGCAGCAGTACTGTTTGGCACAATGGGAGCACTGCTGGCAGGAAAGGGGAAGCCTTGGGGCTGGGGGAAGGCTGGGAGGTTGGGTGGTTTGCGCCTCAAGAGGAAAAATCACCTCTGCCATGATCTGTGAATTATTTAGAATTTCCTTTAAAATTACTTAGAATAATTCATTTTAAAATTTCCTTTAAAAAAATCCATCAAGCAGAAGTTTTTCATATCCTTAAGGGCTTTGTGAGTACTAAAATGAAGTTTCAGAGAATATCTGTGCTACAGACTCCACTGAGACATCCTACACTGGTCTCCAGAGTCACTACCTCTTCTCACACCTGGGATTACTGCTGCCAGGAGCAGTGCTGTGGGGAAACAATCACAGCAGGAAACTTACATTTTTCTATAACCCAATGATAAGATTGTGGTTCCCTGAATATCACACAGGAGAGAGAAGCAGCACAAGTAAAAGGAAGGGCGGGCTGCCTCTGCCTTAGGAGGCTGCATGTTTTCAAAGCTTCCTTCAAACACCTTTAAGCTTTGCTTTCGATGTCTAACTCATCCCATTCTTTAAAAGATCCTTACTGCCTATCTAGAAATGTTCAGGAAAATAACCCAGCATCTAAAGCAATGTTTCCCCCATGCAGCTCTTCCTGCCAAAATCCAGATGAGTGTTGCATAGGCTGGGGAGCACCGGGCTTATACAATTTATAGATTCAGGTCAGTAGCACTTCTGGCCAGGCCAGGGCTCCTGCTGGATGCCTGGAATGAGCAGGACAGGTAGGGATTTTTCCACTGGATGCAGCAGGGTTCCAAATAGTTAAATTCTACACGTGGGATGCAGTTTAATTCTCTGAGCACTCATCTCAGCAGTGCTGTTACAAAACCCCTCAATGGCTGCATGGACTGTGGTCCCCAATCTAATTAAAAGGAAGCTTTTTCTGCCAACTGTTTAGACCTCGTAATTCCAGCACATATAATCAGATTTCAAGACCCTCTCTAAATTAAGCTGTCTGGAGACTGAATCAAGGCACTCTAAACTTATATCTGAAAATTAGTCTTACTCATTCCCATCTGCTGCAGCAGAACAATGAGAGGCTGTTTTGTGGGGTAAAGTTCTTTCACCTCACTTGAGCAGGTGCTGGGGGGGAAGCACCATGTTGCTCTAGCATGAGGATTTGTCCCAAAGAAGAAGGTAAGTCCTTGCAGTTCAGGAGAACAGGAAGTATTCCTTTCAACAGAGCACCTGTTGTATGCAGGTATGCACCTGTCTATGTTCAAGACACCATCTTAAGAAGCAGAGGTTATTCTTCAAAATTATTTATTTTATAGAAAGACAAATAAAACAACATCAGTACTATAAGCTGTGTGCAACTCGTGTGCTTAGGGAAGATGTTCACCATCTTTCTTGTGTAAACTCCTGCTATTCAGCAACTTTATCCAACTTTCTTCCGGCTACAATAAAGTCTAAATGTGCTTCAAGTCTTTAAACAAGGATCAGTGAGTGTCATCCAAGAACTTCTTCACAGAAGAAAACTGAAAACTTGACCAGACAAACGGTAAAACCCATATTCCCTGGAGCTACCCAGTGAAATCCAAAACTGAACACTTAACCTGACAAACAGTAAAACCCTTTTTCCCTGTGCTACCCAGTAAAATCCAGACAGAGGTCAGGATCGTGGGAAGTCATCTGCAGATAGATGCGTCGGGACAGTTCCGGCCCAATGTGCCGGGAAGTGGCCGTCACACCCTCCCCACGGTGCACAGGGATATTGGCCAGCATGTTCTCCCGCTCCTGGTCCGAGGAGCATCGCTCATAGGCCTAAAAGCAACACAAAAGGAACAATGGGATCACCCACTTGAATCCATCCTTCAAAAACCAAAGCTATGCACCTGTACCTGCTCTGCCCTTCCACAATGTCCACACATTTTTCACTTGGTCTCTGCCCAAGTCCCATCTGTGAGTTAGGAGAGTGGAGCCAGTGCTGCTCCCTCAGTGGGAAGCCAGAACAGTGGGTGCCAAAGATTCAGTTCCTTTGTTAACTTACTGAACTGCTCATACAGAATCATTGTGTCTAATTTAATACTGATTAAATTACTTCTTTCACCCCCTGCATGAGCTGGCTGCCTGCACACAGTTCTGGGTATCCCTGAGGCATCCTCACCTGGATCAAGAGCTGAGGAGAAGGGTAGGCAGACACAATAGCCTCAGCCATCTCAGAGCTGACACGGTTAAATTGCTGTATCTGCCTCTTCCAAACTTTCAAGAGACCCTTTCCAGAAGAATCCACCTTCACCCCTCCGCAGCAGCCCTTCTCCAAGTAGAAAGAGAACCCTGTGTTCTCTCGCTCTCGCCTAAGGAGAACAAGGAATGAGGAAGCAAAGGAGACAATGTGGCTGCGATGAAAATCCTGTCCCTGCCATCTGTTGTCAGAGAGCCAGGGCGCTGTCCCTCACTTGAGTTGTCAGAGACACAACTGGCATCAAAGGAAACATGAACAATTTGACCCTGTTTTCTTTACATACATTACCAATCTCTTTTAAGACCCAGATTGCTATTGAAAAAGAAACAATCCTGTATTCAACAGCAATCTTGGCACAAGCCAACTTGCAGACAAAGTGGTAAACAAGAATTCACCTTCTGGCTGTGAGCCATAACAAATCACTTTTAGATATCATTTTTAATGACATCTCAGCTCTTGTCATGGCTGACATGAAAATCCAGCAGCTGCTGTGATAGGAATGCCAGGATTGCATGAGACTGCACAATATGGCTCTCTTGGCGATCACTGTGCAACAAGCTGCTGTCCTCCCTTATCAATGGAAAGAGACAAATGGTTCATTCTCAGGCATGTCTCTTAGCTACACACTGAAAAAGAAAAGCTGGCACTCTAAGAGGCAACCTTACTTGCATTCCCTTCTCCTTCCAAAAATCTGACTCAAAACACGAGCTGTACTTGATGTTAAGGCTCCAGTGTGAAACCTGAAGGTTGTGAGCCACCGGAATGAAATGTCCAAAGAAGCTGCGGACACCCCATTCCTGGAAGTGTTCAGTGCCAGGCTGGATGGAGCACTAAGCAACCTGGTCTAGTGGAAAGTGTCCCTGCCCATGGCAGGGAGTTGGATTAGATCATCTTTAAGGTCCCTTCCAACCCAAACTAGCCTGTAACTATGAAACCTGACTCTGTCCTGACCACTCTGTGGGCAGGACATCAATTTCAAGAACAAGTCCTGTGTTGAAGGAGCTGCAATAGCAGCTGCTCTGTCACCAGTGCCTTTAAGAACCGTCATGCCCTTGTTGTACCTGCCATTCCCTCCCAGTAGCTTAAAGAGCAGCCTCTCCAAAGGTAGGACCAAACCTCTGCTTACTTGTACGGTGCCTCAGCCACAGCTTTTGTGAACATAGTGGCATATTCCCCAAGTTCCTCATTGCTCTCAAAAATGCTGATTTGGACTTGAGTGCTCAGCTGCAGATCCACCAGGGCCTGTAACACCATTGGGAACAACAAATGGCATAATCAGTCTTGTTGCATCAAATTCCATTTGTGTCTGAAGCAGAAATGGGTCACAGATGTCCTGCTGTAGGACAAGAACCTTCACACTCTGTCTATTTTGGGAGCAGTTAACTTAAGACACTGACTATTTAGGGGCAGTCTGTCTCCTGACAGTTAATATCACCTTTGAGCTGCTTCAGCTCCTCTGTGGCTCTTGTTGTGAATAGGCCATCACCAGTGAGTGGGCTTTGCCAATGGGCCATGAAGGGCAAGAGGTGCTGAGACTGACATCAACATCCAGGTGAATGAGACACTTCAGTCTGTGTGGGAGCAGGTACATGACTGAGCAGCAGGGAGCTGAACCCAAAGAGCTCTGTCCACAGACTGATGGATTAATGAATAATGAAAGCCATGTACTCTCATCCATAAAATTGTGTGACTGGGTCAAGTGTTCAAATACTGGGAGACAACAGATGATGGCTACATGTCTATTTTAAATCACTCACTTCTTTCACATCCATTCTGGATAAGTCCAGGCCAGAATCCTTAACCTCCTTTTTTCTCCTTTCTCCCCGTTTCTCTTGATTCCCACTCGCTGCTGTCTGTCGCAGCCTTTGTTTTGGCTGAACTTGGAGAGACCTAAAAAGAGTAAAGTAACTGTGGTGATAGTCTGGATGGACCTTTGCTTCTGTTTCTGTATAAAAAGTGGTGGAGCAATTCTGGGAATGCCCCTTGTACTCCAGTATTTGCTAGAAGGAATTAACATAAACACCTATGGCAATTTTAAAGGCCAGAGAAAACACAGAAACAGTCAGAGGGAAGAAGTCTGACCTGAAATAATTTTCTACTCCAACTACTGCCAGAGCCAGAATTCTCCCAGGCATTTTCTCCATCATATGAGCTACACAGCTCTGCAGGGTCTCCTTTTGCCTTTCTGCACAGCCATCAGCGTTCTACAAAGATGAATGGGAAAAATAAGGAGTTAAACCATTTTGAGGTACACAGAGGAGCACAGCAAATTATGGCCCTGGCTGTAGGTCTGCAGATAAGTCTGTTCATCCTTGCTCTTCAGGGCAAGCAGGCAATACTTGATCCCATGTAAAGTTAGAGCAGAAAGAAAGAAAAAAATAAACCCACTTAACAATGTGTGAAAAAGTTTTAACTAACGAAGAAAGTTTGTCAGAACTTTACATTATACAACCCATTAATGGCTCCTAAACCTATATTTCTGTTTTAATGAAACACTGCAGTCCTCCCACACCAAAACCTTTCTGCTACTAAGAGAGACGACAGAACATTGGTTTTGCAACAAGGCACGTTCAGGAGCACAAAAGTCAAGCATTCTCACTTGCTTGTAGCTGTGAGCCATGGACAAAAACTCCTCCAAGCCAAGCAGAACCAGGACATTTGGTTCTTCTATCCATTCATCTCCTCCTCCCATCTGTTCAGATATGAAAACAAACAGGCCACAGTCTGTTTAGAATTCACTCAGATTCCCACTCAGAGCTCTGAGCAGGGAGATTAGAGGGTGTTTACTTGGGTTGCTAAATACAATTACTAACGACTGCAAGTAACACTTGAAGAAAAGGGCAAGATTATCAAAATTTTGTTCGCATACCTGTGATGACACTGTCTTTCTCCTCCAGGTGATGCTGCAGGGAACAGCGTGGCTCTCAAACACACAGGAATAATTGGCAGCCTGCAAAGCACTAAGGATCTGCTCGCCACCTTCTACCTGTAAGATGACTGAAATCGATGCACGGGTCAGGCCTCCAGAGAGAGGAGACAACAGTCAATACAAGGCAGGTGCAGGCTGTGAGGTCAACTACCTGGATCTAGCACCACTGTTATGTATTTCTGGCACTCTCCCGGCCGCTGAGCTTTCAGCATCTTGGCAATGGCTCTCTTCCTCTCTCTCTCCTCCTCCTGCTCCCTCCTCTTTTCTTCTTGCTCCTTCTTTCTCTGCCACACATTCTGGCAGATTGCCTCCCGTTCCTTCTGACTATATTGTCGCTTCTTGAGAGGGAGCGATGTTTCTGGCCTTTCTCTGCATACCGGGGGGCTACTAGGCCTGTCTGAGTCGACTGGCAAAGAGCACAAGGAGGATCTCTCAGCGCTGCGTGCACCATTCTCAGTGGCACAAACCAATTCTCCAGACGGCGCCAGGTCTTCCCGCAGCCCTTCACTCCCAGAAGCCATCAGGTCACCACTAGCACAAAGCCCAGATGCCTCTCCTGTATCGCCAGTGCTCAGGTTGAAAGGCTCAGGCTCCGCTCCCACCCTCATCTTGACCGTCTCATCCAAAGGGACGACGTCCATCACCTCCTCACCCATCTCTTCGCTCCCGCTGCTCACCATCTCGGCAACCTCTGCCGCTTCAGGATTAGGAGAAGGAGACCGCGGGCGGCTCGGCTCGCCGAGCCATGAGGACGGCTGCAGCAGGGAAGCCAAGGAGGGCAGGTTCTCCTCCTCGCTACTCTCAGATCCCGACTCGCTCTCCGCCATCCCCAGTCTCCTCAGGGGCACCGGCGCGCGCCTGAGGGGAAAGCCCGCGCCGGCCGCTGGTTGGCCCGGAGGCGCGTGCGGTGGGCGGTGATTGGTCCGAACGCTCGCGACGGCACCTTCTCGGCCCAATCAGCACCCGCGCGTGGCCGTGCGCGTCGCCTTCCCAGCGGGAAGAGGAAGGGGAAGCGGCGCCATCAAGATGGCGGCGCTGGGACGGCTCTGTGAGTGAGGGCCTGTGTCAGCTCATTACCCTCTGAGGGGTGGGGAGCGGGGTTTGGCCGTGGAGCGGGAGGGATGAGCTAGGGAGAAGGTGCCCCAGGGAGGTCACCCCGTAGGATGTCGTACCCCCGGTGGGATGTCACCGCCGGTAGCGAGAAGCCGAGGCTTTCGCCTTTGCCTGGAGCTGAGGCGGAGCTCTGGCGATGAGTGGGTTTGTGTATGTGAAACTGTAACTATAGTTCGTCTTCGTCTAATTTCATGTACATTGTCAAGTTCTTAGAGGCTTTAATTTACTTAATGGGTCATCTCCTGAAAGTAATAGGGTTTGGACCCTTTCCTCAACAGTGTTTCATAGAATTATGGACAGATTTGGGTTGCAAGGAACCTTAAAGATCATCTTCTTCCAATTCCTGCCACGGGCAGGGACGCCTTTCATTAGAGCAGGCTGCAGTAAGCCCCATCCAACCTGGGATTGAACACATCCAGTGATGGGACACGTTTCCAGCTCACTGAGTATCCGTGAAGATCGATTGAGTTAAAATAGTGGTTTTGCTATTAAGGTTAAGGAAACAAGATAACCACTGTTCTGCTCTAACCTGCTGCTTAACAGGCTAAATAGAGGAATTCAGAAAAATTATGTTTGTCTCCTAAGTGCCTGAAAGGCGGTACTGAAGAGATTTTTAAGATAGTGATGACTTGGGTTGAGAAGGAACTTAAAGATCATCCAGCTCCTACTCCTGCCATGGGCAGACACCTTTCACTAGACCATCTTGCTCCATGCCCTGTTCAACCTGGCCTTAAACACTTCCCTTAAACTGTGAGGATTAATGAAAAAACTGCTCCAGACAGTTTGTTCCCTTTTTGCCACACAGGGGCTCTGTATTCCTTCTTAGAGCATTTAATCATAGAATTACAGAACCACTAAGGTTGGAAAAGACCTCCAATACTAGCAAGTCCAACCTTTATGCTCCTTCTGAATACTCTTTAGACTGTTTCTGGCTAGTCATACATGTTTATATATTTTCCAGAATTGGAGTCTGCTCATATATAAGATTTCAGGGTGTAACTGTGTAAGTAAATGCCACTTGGTCAAAGAGGAAACTGAAGCAAATCACAACTCCTCTTTTCTCAAAGCACTGTAAGAGCAATCTACAGCAACCAGTGACATCTGTGCTCCATTTTACAAGAATGAAACAGGAATTTGTGCACATCATTTAACATTGGTGCTGAGAGTATTATTCTTACCTGGGCAACAGCAGCACTTGAGATGTGGCCTTTCTTCAAGGAACTTAGGCCATTTTGGTCTGATTTATCTTGGAAGTGTTTTTTGTTTCTCCCAGAGCTTTCATTTGCCTTTAATTTTAAAGCCTGCCTTAACTGATATCCTTTGCTGATAGAAAGAATTATGTGTGATAGTTTTTCCAGCTGATGATGTTGTTCTTTTTCCTAACCTAGTTCTAACCACTTGCCATACAAGCCTGGTTGCTGTCAGGTGGGCTTCTAAGAAGAGTGGGGGCAGCTCGAAAAACCTAGGTGGCCGCAGCCCGGGGAAACGCTATGGGTTCAAAAAAGTCGAAGGTAGGTCTGAGTATCTTATTTGCATTTCACTGGGTTCTCCACAGCTTCTCTCCCCTGACACATGTTAGTTGTTGAGTCTTTCCAGAGATGGGCAGGGCACTTTTCCAGGAGAATGAGAAGGGGAGGATCAGTGAAACCTCATGATCAAGGGTTGTTGGTGGGAGGGCAGGGTGAGTCAGCTCCCCCCACCATGAGCCCGCCGGCTGCCAGCCAAAATTGCCTACAGAAAACGTACTTTGGTTCTAACTTTGCCTTTCCAGAGGGCCCAGGAGGAGGGAGCACTGTGGGACACCTCATAACTGCACTGCACTTTCCCCCCACGCTGTGTGGAAAAACTGAGTATTTCCAGTGTTTACAAAGGAGAGAATTACAAGGCTTAGCAAGAAGCCAAAGTGCAGATTCTTGCAGTTGAGTGCTTAATAATTATTAGCTTTGCTGATGGAAACATATCAATGTAAATGCAATAAAACAAATGCCTTCAGCAGCCAGAAAATGCCTTGTACCCTAGAAGCAATCTTTTCACAGATTTGACTTTTTGCCATGGTCTGTCAGTTTCCCTTTTATTTCCTGCTAATAGCATTTTTGTTCAGATGTTTTTAGCATTTGAAGTAATTTTTTCTTAGAAAATGCCTACAGAAAGCTGGGATTTGTAAGTCCTGGAATCATTTGTGTTATGCCAGGGCTCTGGGGAGCTGTTTCTTTGCAGTCTGATTGTATCACTCTGTTGTAGGTGCATTTGTCCATGCAGGAAACATTTTGGCTACGCAGCGGTTGATTCGCTGGCATCCCGGCGCTCACGTAAGGCCTTTTCTCTCTTTGGTTCTCAGCAGTGCCCCCACCACAGTCCCCACCACATATTCACTGCCTCCTCTCTTTCAGTCTCATTCTTAATGCTCATCCCTGTGATCTGTGGTGTTAGTCACAGAGCCTGCTCAGAGCCTCAGCTGTGTTCATGGGACTCAGGGAAGGTCTGCAAGTAGTGGATATCCCAGAACACTTGGGTGACCTGACTGGGCACTTGTGCTTCAGGGTGGAATGGGTGTCTCGTGTCTCATACTGAGCACCATTGCAAACTGGTTGCTGGAAGCAAGTTGTACAATTTTATTTTAAAATATAAAGCAACAGATGCTGTTGAAGGCAGAGTATCAAACAAGGCAGACCAATGATCAGATCTGTGTTAGTTGTGGATGTCCAGCCTGTCCTTTCTAATGCTTCTCATCCTCTCCCAGGTGGGGATGGGCCGTAACAAGACACTCTATGCCCTGGAGGATGGGATTGTGAGATACACCAAAGAGGTCTATGTGCCCCCACCCCGCAGCAGCGAGAGCAGGGATGTGATCTGCCAGCTGCCCAAAGGAGCAGTCCTTTATAAAACTTTCATCAGTGTTGTCCCTACCACAGAGGTAGGAAACTTCAAACTCATCACAATGCTGTGAACCTGCCATGTCATGTGGGCACAGAGGAAAAGGACAGACCACTACAGCTATACTGGCATCTGAAGACAAGAGTGGCTCTGAAGATACCACTTTAGAACTTGGTTTTGCTCCTGAAGCACTTGTGATCTGTGTTCAGGCACTGAGATCACCTGCTGGCATTTTAAAGAGTCTTTAATAAATGCTGTGGGGCAGCTGAAGGTCTTGGCTACTCATGGAATGTGTTACCATGGTCATTTAGTATCTGGAGAGCCTGTTCTGTTGTGCCACTGGATAAATACCCTCTACAATCACTCTTGTGTCAGTACTTGTACTGCTAATAATTCCCTCTATTTTTGCTTATTTTTAGTCATTACTATTCTGTTTGTACCTTAATTCACAATACTGCAGAACAGATCCTTTTCCACATGCACCTAATGCTGTGTACCTGGAAGCTGGATTTTTCCCTCTACCTCACTCACTTCAATGATTAACTTAAGTATCTGACTATTCCTTTTACTGGCCATGTGAAGCAAGTTCACCAGCCTAACTCTAACTCATTACTGAGTTCAGGGGGCCTGGCAAGATGCCCAAATCTGGGCTGGTATTTGAAATTCAGCAGCTGGAGGTGTATGATAAAGCATTATCCAGGATACTCATCCTTTTATCTTTGAGTCATTACATGGTATTTTTGAGTTTGTATTGCTCAAAGTAAAGGAGCTTCAATGTGTTGTGCCCAAACTGATCTCATTTTATCTACAGGTTTGTAAACAATTTGAAACATTGACTCTGCAGTAGAAAACAGGTTATCAAAATCATTAATGTAAGGACACCGGTGTTGACGTTACTTAGACAATTCTGCTCTGCAGAAGATCAGGTGAACTGGGTCAGCCATACATGTCCTCCTGTACTTCACAATCTTCATGTAGACCTCCAGCTGTTCAGTCCAGGCATCTGTCCTTTCCCAGCCTGCAAATCCAGTCCCATGGTTCATCTTGGTGGTCCATATTTGGGTATAACCCATGGAGCCCCTCCACATCTGTGTGTGGGGTCTGTATAGAACTGCTGTCAGTCCCAGAGGTTGTTGGTGCCAGAGCACGCAGTGATGCTCTAGAGCACATCCCTTCTGCCACTCACAGGTGAGGATTTCCATCTGGCAGCCAATCCAGATACCATGAAACACACTCAATAACCTAAGAAACAGGTGAAGCAGCACACCACCAGTGCCTGAGGTCTGATCCTTTGTACAGGCAGAAGTGCTGCCTCACAGAGATATGAAATGCTGTTCCTGAGGAGCTCTGGTGTAGCAGACCTTCCCCTTGGCTTTGCCCTGTGCAGCTCCAGCAGCTGGAGCTTTGCCTTTGGTGTTTGCCAGAGAAGAGTGAGCAGATGTCCTTGGTTCCTCTTCTCAGTGCAGTACCCAGCAATGGCTCTGTGGTTGTCCTTGTGCTGCAAGGGGGATATTCCTGATGGCTGGGTTGGGCTTGCCTGTGTCTCAGCCAGCTGTGGATCTGGGTGAAGGTTGGGTCATTCCCTGTGGAGGAAAATGGTATCCCAGGCACTTCTGTTGCTGACAGCACAGGAAGCAGCAGTACACTGAGGCCAAGGCCTTACACCACAGTGTTTCGCTGAGTTTGGTGGC
This sequence comes from Cyanistes caeruleus, assembly GCF_971803275.1. Lineage (NCBI taxonomy): Eukaryota > Metazoa > Chordata > Aves > Passeriformes > Paridae > Cyanistes > Cyanistes caeruleus. The sequence goes on along the minus strand of NC_141719.1, from coordinate 5,686,112 downwards.
TGAGGGGGGCATTGAAAGAGTCTGGAACACCATGTCTGTCCAAGGTCTCTGAGCTTATTCCTGTTCCTGAGAGAGCTGGAGGATGCCTCAGAGCATGCTCATAAGGAGGTGGCATCTATTGAGGAAAGAGGAAATGCATTACAGTGGATCAGAAATAACCAGGAGATTATCCCACCTCTTCTTACAGTGCGGATGAAAAGGCTCACAACTGCCACAGACTGAAATTAAACCCCTGCAGTTCACCAGAACAGCTGCCTGTAGGCTGGGGAACACCTGGAGGTGAGAGCATCAGTCTGGAACATGGCACAAACCTGCTGAGAGACACATTCTCCCCTCACACTCTGTGCTCTTCCCTGTTCCCCTTCAAGGACTTGGCAGAAGGCCAGAACAAACTTGACTTTTGTTGAGAGAGGGCTGAAGTTTGCTTCCCCTTGACTGTAAGAAAAATTACTGGGATTTACACAAGTACCTACAAACCAGGTGTTGTACCCAGGTCTCAGCAGCAAGTCTCACTGCACAGAGAGAGGAACCTCTAAGCCTTGTCACGGTTATTTTGGCAGAGCTGGGCTAGATTTCTCCACACAGGTGACAGGAAGTGGCGTGAGGATGTTGTGGAAGAGCTTCCAGCACCATTCCTCTACTATTTGCCTTCAATTTTACTCTCCTGTGCACTTGTTGCCCAGGTTTCATAGAATCACAGAATGGTTTGGGTTGCAAGGGACCTTAAAGATCATCCAGTTCAACCCCTGCATGGGCAGGGACACCTTCCACTGTATCAGGCTGGTACTTTTCTGGCAGATGTCATTAGATACAGCTCCAAACACTGAGTGGCAATGGTTGTCTATGCCAGGCTTTATGGTACAGCTCTAAGAGCTCAAAATCCAGGTAAATGGAACTTTAAATGCCTTACTAAGGGTTTCAAATGTTTTTGTTCTGCTTTAGACAATGAGGTCTCTAAATGGGAGCATCTCAGGATGCTGCCACAGGACCTACTTGGGAGGATGCACTCACTTTTCCCTGTTCAGCTGTGGGAGAGCAGATCTTAAACATCATAACAAGCAAAGCCTCCTGCTCATAAATAAGCCATAAACACTACAAGGAGTCTCCCTATGAGTGTCCTGCAGGGAGAAGGAAGCAAGAACCCATGAAAGCCTTAGAGATCCAAAAATAACACAACCTAGACTTGTATGGAGCAGGTGATCCGAAGAGCCTGCCCTTTCTCCCTGGGGTTTTGCCCTGCCTCCTGGTACAGGCATTTCTGCAAATGCACTGGGGGAGGGGAGATGGATCATTAACCAGCACAGATGTACACCAGAGGAGCCTCTTGATACACTCTGTGCTTTCCCAGAGATAAAAGCTATCGGGGGAAGGCAATCACAGAGCACAGAGTCCTCGGCTACCACCAACTGCTGAAGCAAGACACAGATACGGACCACAGTGGTGACTGCCATGGGCTTCTGCCAGCCCCCCACTGCAGGGAGGGGAGCTCACCTCCTGGGATGGCTCTGCCCACAGCCCAAACCTGTCAGCAATCATCTGATGGATTTCCCGCTGGCGATCTTTCTTCCGCACGCTCTCGTAGCTGGGCAGGCGGGGCTGCTCCCAGGACGGGAGCTGGTACGTGCTGGGGGGTCCGACACAGAAGAGCTCGTCTCCCTAGAAATGCCCATCCCCAGAAAAGGGGTCAGTGTGATGGTGGCTCTCATCACCAGAAGTTCATGTCCAGATGCAACCTTGAGTTAATACAAGGTTCAAAGCTGTAGGTAGTTGTAGGCTCCTCTGAACACCCAGAGAGGATATCCGTCCTCCCAGGAGCCAATTACACCGTGACCAGGCAGGATCCCAAGCTCCCAGGATCTACCATTGGCACTTCATTCCCAAACACCTCAAGGCACTGTGGTGTCCTCTGCAATATTCCTTCCCTCCACATGATACCCACCCCCAGGGTTTTTACATGCTGGCAGCACTTCCCAAAGTTGTGGGATAGCACCAGAAGATGCTGCCCAGCACCTTTAGCCCCAGACAAACCCCATAACCAGAGTCTTCTTCCAAGCTCTAGAGTACCTTTGCCATCATTCCCACCCAGCTCCCAGGAGGGACCCTGCCATCACCTGCATGCCCGGGTTCTCAGCAGTGCTCTCCAGCCGTGAGGCTCCACGCTGGGGTCCCACCAGCTGCTGGCTGCTGCTGAAGTAGGGCGGGGGGCGGTCCTGGAACGAGGAGGAGATGAGCAAAGACAAAATCCCTCACATCCTTCCCAGGAGACAGCAGAGCTCAACCAGCTCTCATGGGACAGCAGGACCCTGGCAAAGGAACGGCTTCTCCTTCTGCCCATGTGGCTCCTGCAGCTCTCACTGCTGGCAGCAGCCCCTGCCTGTTCAATGACACCAACAGATCTGGGACATTCTCCCTGGCAGTGCAGGGTCTGCTCCAAGGGCTGGAGCCTGCTGGAGCAGAGCACAGCCAGAGGGACAGTCTCAGCTCCAGGGCAGGGTTTCATTGAAAATCAGCAGAACCATCTCTTTTTGGGGGACAACAAAAAACAACCCAGCTATTCCACTGGTGTAGGTAAGAGCTCTATCACATGCTCAGGGTTACTGAATTTGTATGCTCTTATCTACAGAGGTTGTGGTTTCAGGATAATGCAGCAAGCAAATCTGCAGGGCAATAGCTGTGCTGTTCCCAAGCTGTCATGCTCCAGTTAAAGTGGATTCCCTGTCAAGGTGTTGAGTAACAGTGAGCAGAAATCCTGTTCACAGAGAACAGCCCCTCAAGCCAGAGCCAGGACTTGAGCCATGGCTGTACCTTGCACTCAGAAAACCCCAAATCTGACAGCAGAAACCAGCCCAGAGACTCCCAGGACAACCAGGGATGCACAGGGAGGACTGTGAAGATTTACTTTTGCTCTTAACAACCAAGGAAACATTTGTTTTGGCCCTACAGTACAACTGCAGAAGCTGCAGGAACACAGCACCCAGCTGTTGGTTCAGTAACTGATGAGCAAAACCAGTGCAACTATTCCTGCCCAAAAGCTGCCTCACACACTACAACTGCTTCTCTTTTTCTGAAGGGAACACATTCTATATATGTTCCCTTTCCATATTTAATTCCTTGCATCCATCCTTCCGCACAGGCCTTTGCTAAAGGTAAGATGCCTGCTTGAAGTTTCCCCCTCAGAGCTCGGGGACCATCCCACACTGCCCCAGGGAGCAGCTCTACAGGGCAGGGGAGCACAGCAGGGCCTGCTCCCAACGTGTGCCACGGGCAGGCAACAGGAGAGAAGAGAGGGAAAGGAGTGGAGACATTCAGACAAGGGCACCATCAGTGCAGCCTATTTCCACTGTGATTTCTGCTGGGGACTTCCTAGCCTGTGCTGGACTATTAGATTTGCTTTTCATAGATCTAGCAGTCTCTCCACCCCTTGCTACTGAGGCTGAATATCCATCCACTCTTCTCCCAGGGACTGCAAAGTGGTGCCTGCAGCCCTCCCCTCAAGACCCATCCTTGCAGCTCTGGGGGCTGAGCTTTCCCCAGGCAGTCACTGCCACAAAAGCAATGCTGGCTGCACACGCTGTTGTTTTTCCATCAGCTTCCCTAGATGAAAGCCAGCCCCAGGAAATTATAGATGTGAGCAAAAGGGCTTTGTGTTTCACTGCTCCTTCCCCAGGAGCTGTGCACAAGACAGCCAGTTGTCAGGGATGCGGGTGGCTTTGTCTGCCTTTGCCCTCAGCTTCCAGCTCCCTTCCCTGCTGGGCCCCTTCCTATACAGCACAGCTCGACCCCACACATGACTGTGCAGGGGGAGGAGAACCTCTCCTCCGAGCTGTGTGGAGGGCAGGGAAGCCTTTTAGTGTTGGGCCTTGGAGATACAACCACAATGGCACAGCCAGGCAGGACTGGGTGGGAGGATGGATGGATTTCTCGGATAGAGTGGGAGCAAGGAGGTGGCAGAGCCCAGCTCTGCTTGGAGGACCCATGTCCATCAGCAATCCCAGCCAGGCTGCAGGATGGTAACCCAGCAGTGCAGCCCCACAGACCCAGCTCAAGGGAACAGAAGCTCGGGGGACAGAGGGGGACTCGTGGGCAGAAGGAAGAGAGGGAGGACTCAAAGGACACTCACATACTGGCTTGGGGTCTGGAACAGGCGGCAGGAGCAGAGGAACTGGCAGCACATTGGATCCCGGTGGTACAAGAGCAGCAGCAGGATGAGGATCGCTACGATGAAGACGGAGGTGGACACCGCTGCGGAGAGACGGGAGAGGCGAGAGAGCCGGTGTTTCGATGGGCCCGCGGGCCTCCTCCTCCCGCCCGCTCTCGCCCCGCGCCTGCCGCTCGGAGAAGCCCCTGAGAAGCCAATTCCACCTGCTGCCCGTCCCAAGAGCGGTAAAGCCCCTTTGTGCCCAGCATCTCTCCCTACGAGACCGGGAACAACCTGCAGAGCCAGGAGGGGCTCACCCCATTCCGGACCGCGGCGGCAGGGACGGAACCGCGGGGACCGGCACCGGCACCGGCACCGGCCGTCTCTCGCCCGGGCCTCTCGGCTCCCCCGGCACCACGGCAGGACGCCGGTTCGCCGGTGTTCCGGTCTCCCGGGAGCCCGCGGCTCCCCGCCGGCCCAGCCGCGGATCCGCGGAGCCCACCGGCACCGCCGGCCCGCTCCGCTCCGGCCCCAATCCCGGGACCCCCGGCCTGGGACCGGCTGCTGCAGCGACCGCTACCCCGCCCGCCCCCAGGTATCGCCTTATCGGCACAGCCCGGGAGGCACCGGCAGAGGCCGATCCCGCCCGGCGGCCGCCCCCGCTCCGCTCCCGGCACCGCCGGAGCCCCCGCACGCCACTCACTGGCGGCGATGACGATGGCCAGGACGTTGTTGTCCATGCTGGCGCTGGCCGTCGCTGTGTGGCCCGAGGCCTCCGCGGGCTGCGCCATCCCGACCCCTCCAGCGCCAGCCCCTGCCCGCCGCCCGCGCCCCACAGCCCGCGAGGGGCGGGCCGGGCCCGGGGCGGGGCCCGGAGCGGGCGGGCTCAGCCCCGGGGCTCCCGGGGCTCCCCCTTCGGGCACGCGGCAGAGCCGGCCCCGCTCATCCGCCACTGCCCCGGCCTCGTTCCGCGGTTACCGGAGTCCCGCGGGCCCGGCCGAGCCGCAGCCACTGCCGGGAGCGGCGGGCACGGGACAACCCCAGCGCTGCCCCGCTCCTGCGGAGGGGAAAGCTAGGCTGTGCCGCGGTAGGCTCCTGGCGCCGCAGGCAGGAGGTGGTGCTCGCTCATTAGCTGATTAACATATTAATTAAGTATCATGTCAACGCTAAGTATCCGGGTACCTTCAGGGCACCCGCTGCCAGGGTGTGAACCCGACTCAGCCGGTGGCTCCGGGTCGCTCCCCAGCTCTCACTCTACAGCCACAGGCTTTGAAAACCCCGAGCTTGATTTTGGGTCACACATCACCCACCTGAGGAAGGTGACCCTGCCTCAACACCCTCACAGTGCCTGTCCCGGTGCCCAGGAGGGATTCACACCTTCACCAGGTACGGCCAAGCTTCCCCGACCCATTCAACACCACAAAAACCCAACACACCGAACTGTAGAGATATAGATGTATTTGTGATGATGTTGCATATTTAAGACAACTTTACATAATGGTTCTCACACAGAGTTTTGGCGTCCTCCCCTGTGTGGCCCCTCTTCCCCCACATTGTTCCACAGCCCCAAAGCACCCCAGGCAGCAGTGGGTGCAGGACAGGAAGGCTGAGTGCCAGCAGGTACCTGCCCTCACAGAGAGAGGTCTCAGTCCCCTCCATCTTACAGTACACATTTTGCAATACCCGCATCCTTAAATTTGGAGACTGGGAGTGTCAGACCTGCCAGGTGGAGAGAGCAGGGACATGGGAGAAAAGTTAGGATGGCACAGATCCATGGAGACAGCAAAACTCCACCAGCTCCTGAGACCCTGCTTTGAGCAGAGGGTTGGGCCAAATGGGCTCCAGATTGTCCCCAGCTGTGAAGCGTCTTCCCAGGGTGAAACCAAACCCAGACTTCTCCAGGCAGCATCAGTCTTGGACAGAAGAACGTTGGAGGCAGATCCCAAGGACATCCTGAGGGGACTGCAGGGAAGGGGGATGCTCCACTGCAACTCTTCCCAAGCACAGGTGGTGCCTCTTCCCTCTGGAGCAGTGGGTAGCAGAAACAGTGGAGGGAGGATGGAGCTGGCCAGACCTCATCTCACCGCTTTATCTTTTGGCCAGGGAAGCGCAGCAGGTCCCAAGAGCTTCTACCGACGTGGGAGAAAATAAAAAGTCGGGTCAAGGAGCTGTGGCATAGGGCAGCCCTCCAGGCACAGCTCATCCGCAGCAAGACCTTGGCCCTGTGGATGGTATTTTGGCAGGAGATCAGGGCGTCCTTTTGCTGAAGTGGAGACAGAAGTGGCGGGGTCTACAGCGCAGCTTGTCAGACCTGAACCACACACTGAGCGCTCCCTGCTGTTGCACAACACACCAGAGCTCCAGGCATTTGGCATAGTTGGGCAGCTGCCCCGCAGCCTGGGGGCAACCCTGCCCCAAGGCCATCAGGCTACAGGTCCCCAGCAGCCCTCAGCAGGAAATGGGCAAATGGTAAAACAATAATAATAAAAAAGTATGTAAACGACCCAGCACCCTGTCCTGTAGCACCAGGATACCCAAGGGAACAAGGTATGTTACAGTCTGAAGGGAGATGGAGACACAAGGACTTCCCGGCCAATGCGGGGTCTCGTCTCTATTGCACTTTGCATCATATATATTTCTATATATATATTTATAAAAATACAAACTAAAGGGCTGGGGTGGAAGGGATGAGATGCAAACCCTGGGCCAGCAGCAGCTCTGTGCACACGGCAGGTTTTGACCCACTCTGCCTCCGCCTATCCCCAGTCCCTCACCAGCCCACCAAGGCAGCAGCCAGCAACAAGGGCCCATCCTGCCAAGTTCTCACCCGGGGCTGGGCAGGATACTGAGCTGGTCCAGAGCCTGCCCACCCTCCAGCCATCCCTCCCTCCCACATCACCCCTTCCTGAGGCTCCAAGGCCTGGAGTAACAAACACACAGCTCTTCCCAGGTGCCTGCCATGCCCCCACAGGGATGGGCATTCCAGCACACTTTCCCTGGCCAGCAAGGGCTCATTCCTGTGGAGATGGGCAAGACCCACCTCATGCCTCTCCCTCTGCCCAAAATACCCCACAGGAGAAGGCTTTCCTCTGCCTGGAGGTTCCCATTTTCTCCTCCTCGAGTGAGTACAGTGCAAATGGCACAGGGTGATGTGGTCCAGGGACACCCCCCAAATCAGAAATGGAGGATGCTCCTTGCTCCCAAGGGTGCCCTTCAGCTGTTCCTGCTACCTCAGCCGCCCATCAGGTTTGACGGGCCCCAGTTCTGATTTGGGGTCTGGGGAGAGGGAGCTCCAGGAGGTTTTGCTGCAGGTCTCCAGGGAAGCGCAGGCAGAGGGGCTGCTGACACAGACATTCGCTGTGGACCAGAAGGTGCTGATGGCAGCGTCTGCCCAGTCCTCCAGCTCCTTGCCCGTCAGCCGCGCCTTCCGCACCGCATCCTCCTCTGCTGCCTCGGAGCGTGGCAGGTTGAGGATCCCGCCCAGGCCCTGGAAGTTCTGGTCCATGTACTCATTGCGGGGGGGCCCACCATGCAGCCAGTTGCTATCATCTGGGAAGGACAGGGAGAGAAAAGAGAGGGGATGAGCAGCACAGCAACATTCTAGCACCCTGCAGGTCCTACCCCCAACTCCAGCTGGGGCACAGCACCCCATCCCTTTGCAACTCCAGCTCTCCTCCAGCACAAGGAAAAGGACACTGCTGCAGGAAGGATCTGACATGCCAATGGGTTCTCCACAGCTACCAAGAGGACAGCCCAGTCCAAGGATTCACATGGGCAAGGGGACACCAGTGGAAAATTGGCTCCAGCCTGGTCATCAGCTGCAGCCCAGGGGCCAACACAGAGGGAAGCACTTTGGACTGCCCACTGGGACATCCTCTCATCCAGCCCCAAACTCCAGAGCATCCTCACCTTTCCTGAGAGGTTGCTTGCGATTGAAGGTCTGAGGCACCACCAGGAACTGGTTCTCCGCCAAAGGCTCCCAGAACTGCAGGAGGCGGATGGTCCAGATGCCAGGGCGCAGGGGGTGGTTGAGGGGGGGCTTGTACTGGGTGAACTCTGCCTCTGCATCCACCGTGATGTCGTAGGAGGCGGCAATGACATAGGTGGGGTCAATCCACACCACCGTGGCCGTCAGGTTGGGGCCCCGTGACCACTTCTGCATGGCCACTGGCTCGTCAAAAGGCCCCATCAAGCCTCCAAAATTGCGGAAGAGTCTTTCCTTGGGGTCCCACTCTGTGCCCACCTGGAGGGACAGGAAGCACAAGCAGTGAGACATTGGACAAGAAGACACTATCAGCTGAGGTTGGCATTTCACCTCCCCAAAAGAGAGAACACAAACCTTGGAGTCCAAAGCAATGGACACCCCACCCTCCATGGATCACATGCCAGCACCAAGTCAGCTGTGCAAGGCCTCCTGCAGCTGCAGGTGCTGGATCTCAACTGCCTCTGAAAGATCCCCTGAAGGCCTGTTCTCTAATGATCAGCTCCTCACAAATAAACCAAACTTCCAGATAAAGGTTTGTTCTCAGGCACAATGGCAGCTCTGTGTCCCTCTGTCCCATGGCAAGCAGGTGGGGCAGAAGAGGAACGGCAGCACAGTGTGGGAAATCCAGAGAGGAAAGCACTCCATTTACCTCAAGGTTTTGCAAGCGGTTTGCCTGCCCTCCATGACCTGACAGCTTCAGAGCTCCTTGGGGCATCATCCACACCTCCAAGGATTCTGCCTGCCCAGTTGCCAAATTCTGCACTTCCTGCATCACCAGGTAACCCTGGAAACGGTCGTCATAGAAATATAAATGCACACTGGAGGGGAAGCCTCGAGGCTCAAATCTGGAGAGACAGACAGAGAGGTTGCACGTGTGAGCATAAGCATCCTTCCAGCACAAGATAAAGGCCTCCAGTTGGAGCCTGGTCTGAGACCACAGAAAATACCCCACCTGCAGAGCTTGTCAGCCTTGGCTGCGGGTGTGGATGAGGCTTTGTGGAGCCCCAGCCTGGAGAAGGCTGTGTAGAAGGTGAGGGTGACATCGCTGAGACCGCTGAGTCCGTCGACACGGTCGTAGACGTTTTCCCAGTAGGCCTTGAGGGCTGGGGTGTTGGCAGGGTAGCTGCCATAGAGGTGTGTGTCCAGGATCTCCAGCACCTCCTGATTCACCGTTGACTCAAACTTGCGGGCAAAGAACGTGGGTCTGGAGAGTTGCTGGAAGAGCACAGGCATTTCTAACAATGTTGGCTCCACCCACTCTGCCCTCCCACTCTAGCAGGATCCATCCTACACACTTTGAAGGCACAGGCTAAGGAGCAGCACAGCACAGCCAGCCTGAATATGGGATCCTCTATTACAGGACCAGTGGGAGCACACCAACAGTTACTGGTAATGCAGGTGGGTCCCCATCTCCCCCTTTCCATGCCCAGAAGCAGCCAGGTGTCAGCCAGCTCCTTTGCTGCAATCTCTACTCTGAGGGGCCCCATCCACCAGAGCCACTACTGAGCCCTGCATTAGCTCTGGCCATGTGGCACAGCCTGCAGGAACAGGGTCTTGGCCTCAACAAGCCTGGACTGCTGGAAAATCCTGTCACAACTGCTCTTTTCAGGGCTGGATCTATCTTCCCCAAATCTCCTGTGTTCAGTCCATGTCTCCATGCACTGAGAGCATGGGAGACCTTCCACCACAAGGCATTTTGACCTGACAAAGAAACAGCACTCTGAAAGAGTTTTACTAAAAAGATATTTTCCCCAAATGATACATTTGCAGGGAAAGTGCAGGAAAACAGGAGAGAAAGTCTAAGAATAGGAGCAGTGCTGCAAGCAGAAGCCTCGCTGCAGGGCAGGATAGTCAGGATAATCTCACTGCCTGTTTACAGACACATCTACACTGAGCCCCAGTGGGACCTGACCATGCTCCAGTCTCCTGTGAGGACACGCACAGTAGCTGGCACTGCAGCCTGGGGTGCCCACAGGACAGCTCAGAGAGGAGAGGACAGGGAGGAAGGAAAAGAGCAGGAAGAGAAAGGAGGATCTTTTTCACCTGTAGCCGAAGGAAGTCCTGGGGTTTGAAGTCATTTGGGGAGCACCCGCACCAGTCGACTATGTGTTTATATTGGCACTTACAGCCCAGCTTCCGGTTCCAGTTGGTCACTCGGAGGTTGTTATCGACCAGTGTCTCGCAGGCGTGGCTGTTCTCCAGGACCGTGTGGAAGAAGGACTGTGCAGGGCAGAAAACAGAAAACATCCAGTGGGATGGAGGACAGGTGGTTAATGGAGATCCCCACTCATAGAGGAGGACAGACCTCAACTGCTACTGAACAGAAACTCATCTCTGTTCCCAGCACAGGGCAACACTTAAGGGACCAGGCTCACACCAGTCTTTATCTGGCCCAGAGGGTGACTGGACCTAAAGCTGGGCTGTATGTAAACATGACCCCTGACCTGTCTGTTCCTCTCTTCCCGCTTTCATAGCTAAGTTTGGAAAAGGGAAGGCACAAAACTGAGCAGAACCAGCAACACCCTTTGCAGCTACCCAGAGCAGAGATGAAGTGAGGCAGAGATGTTAAGCCCAGTAGGAAGAAAATCTGCCTGGTGGCCCACAGCCAGCACCCACCTCAGCTGGCAGGAGTGTGTAAGTGTAGAACTGGCGCAGCTGGGACACCAGCTGGTCATCAGCATAGACCACATATTCCACAAAGCTGCGTGTCAGCGAGAACCAGTCAGAGCCCCCATCCACGATGATGCCCTCAGGGATGTGGCGTTCGCCCAGTCGCCACATGTGGGAGTCACACTCATGGAATAAGCGGTCCAGGCCCTGCTTCTTGATAAACCTGGGCATGGGGATGAGGAGTTAGGAGTGTCAACCACATTGCTAAGTGCAGATGCAGAACATCCCATCCCCTCCCTGCCACAGCTGTTTCAGTTCTTTTCTGAAATCCCTTTTTCTGTTCCTCCAGTCCAGCTCTGCCTCTAGCTGAGATTACCTGGCATTGTCTCGGCCATGGGACTTCAGGAAGTTCTTATCTCGGTATTTGGACAGGAACATCACCAGTTCATCATTGGTCCTGAGGTACAAATCAGGAATCATTAATGCTTCTGGGGTGAAGCAGCTCAGTAAACATTCATTCTACAAGAGCCATTAGACAAAAGGAGCCCAAAGCTGCTGACTCAGACCGCTGTCCCATCACTGGGCAGACACAGCCACAGCCTCTCAGCTGTCTGGTGCCCCACATGCATATTCTCCTGAAATACCCACCCCACAGAAAAAACAGCTTCTGAGGTACTGGCTGGGCTCCTCTGCATACATGGGTCCAATCTGGCCCCAAAGCATCATCACCAGTACGTGGGTGCAATCTCCAACCCCATCTTCCTCAGCTCTCCGATCTTCCCTGCCCCTCCTGAGGCTGCTGCAGCATCATACAGCCCCAACACCTCCAGCCTCCTCCCCTGCCCCAGCAAGGCCCTCACCTCGTGGGGTAGTCAGTGGCACTCAAGTTGATGAAGAAGTCCCAGGGCCAGTCAGACAGTTCCAGCAGGTCCTTCATGCTACGCAGGTACATCTTCAGCAGGCTGGCACCTCCCCAGATGGTCACCATGCGCCAGGGTGTCACACGGATGTTGGGGTAGTGCCGGGCCAGCTCCATGGCCTCGTGATGGAGGTAGTTGGAGCGCTACCAGGGAACATGGCTCACCCTCAGCAAGGAGCTCATCCTCCCAGGGCCCTGCTTTCCTTGCCACCAGCCTGGATTCAGCTCCTGCAGCAGCCTCCACAAGGAGGGAAGCAGCAAACAAGGCAGGGGGGATAGATCCTGCTTCCGTGGGGCTGCAGAAGTAGCGGTGGAGGGTCACAGCTCCACAGCAGCGAGGATTGACCCTATCCAGCCACTTTCCTCACTCACCACCACCCGTGCCTCAGCTCTGCTCCCTCTCCCAGGGACCAATGGAGCAGTTAGCACCCACTCCCTCACCCCTGCCACACACCTTGTCAACGTGGATGTAGAAGAAGTGCTGCTGGTGGTACACGGCCTTGATGAGCCGCTTCAGCTGGCGGATGGCCCTGCCATGCACCACCAGCATGTAGGCAATGCGCACAGGTTTGCTGGGGGGCCCCTGCTGCAGCCGGCTTTCGTCCCACTGGATCACAGGGCTGACCTTGCCTGCATGGGGAGGGAGAGGGCTGTCAGCCACCCCCAGCCTTGGTATCTACTACCTGGAGCTCCTGAGCAAGGCAGGGAACAGCAAGGAAGCACTCAGCCTTGGGCAAACCCCAAACTGGCTGCAGTGCCAGGGTGGCACACACAGCCCCTTGTGTTACACTGAGGGGGGTTGTTGGGAAAGGGGGTGTCCTCCTCTGGTGCCTTAAAACAGAAAATGCAACTGGGCCTGGCTCTGACCCCTGCAGAATTGTAGGCTGGGATGAATAGCCCAACTTAAGAAGGCTGGCACAGCTTTGATTGGATTAGAGAGGTAGTGCTAATCTGGGAATCTCAGTGACAGATTGAGGCTGCTGTTTGCCAGGTGGGAGAGTTTGGTGACATAAGGAAGGTGGGATATTCCCAATGCCCAGGGCGACCAGGAACACTCCAGCAGGACTTACCTGAGAGCTGGCAGTGGCGAGGCACAGACTGGGGCATGAGGCTGCCAGCTCGGTGCAGACACACCACGTTGGCGATCTCCTGTTGGCACTGTTTGCTGCTGGCCCGGGCCAGCGCCGACAGGGCGTCTTTGCCCGTGATTTCGCACTTGGGGGTGAAACTGTTCTCGGTGGGCTGGGGAGCCCCCTCCACACTGCCCGTGTCACCCTGCTGGAAGATGGCCAGCTGGGCCTCTCTGCGCAGCTCCGTCAGGTTCCTGCGGCTGGTGGAGTCCAGCATGGCCGGCAGCCTCCATCCTGGTTTGTGCCTGGCCGTGACGGCTCTCACCACCTTGGACACCATGGCCCCGGGGCTGTCCGGCCGGCCCCGCCATCGGCCGTGCTTCCGGCTGGCACTGCTCCGGCGCCCAGCAGAGCTGTCCGAGTCCTTGGAGCCGTCGCTGCTCTCAGGAAACCCAGCTTTTTTCTGCCGCTCCTGTAGCAGGTCCATGTGGATGCAGAGGAGAGGACAGACAGCATTAGCTCGGGCCTGCTCCCCCCTAGCTCTGTCAGCATGCTCCTCAGAGCATCCCTGCTCCCGTTCCCCACAGAGCTCAATGCTGCAGCATGACAGGTGCTCCAGGAGCAACCGCTGTGCAGCACAGGACATTACACAGTCCCTTCACCACCTAAAACCCCAGGCTAAGACACAACAGCAGCCTCCTGCCTATGCCCCCCCCAACACGAGGACACCCAGACGGTCTCACCCTCTGTGGTTTGGCTCACTGTAGACTAAATGGATACAGCAGGTTGTGTCTGCACCAGCCACCCTCTGAGGTCCTGACAATGCAGGGACATTCCTGATGCTGGAGTTGAGCACTGGGCTGTACTGGCTGGTGACGCTTATTTCACTGGGAGGCTACTGGACCAGCTCCTCCCTGCCATAACCGTGCTGTGAGACCAAGCCCAGCACAGCCAAAGTCCCAGGCACCACAGCTGTGCTCTCTGGGCTGAAAGCGCTGGACTGGAATAGACTAAGGCCCTGCCCACACTCCCGTCCCTGGACCCTGGCTCCCTGTGCTAGGCTGGGACAAGCACTGCCATTACCACCTTCCCTAGAAATCCAGTCACAAACCCTCCCATGGACCCTAGAAGACGTGTAAAGGGAGCAGTTAATTATACTTCATTACTTCTGCCAGGCTGGCTGACCAGCAGACAGTCAGCCTTGGGGAGAGCAGGGAGCTGGGAAGTTTGGATGCCGCACTCATGGGAAAGACTTTTCCCAATGAGTGGCACCCGTGATGTTGGGGCCATGTGCCCCAGCCCACTGCAGGCACTCCTGGATGACAGGCAGGCAGCTGCCTGCTCCAGCCTGGCCTCCCAAAGCTGTCTCACAGCACCCCCAAACCCCAAAGCAGCTGTGTCAGGCATCATGGGGAACTGTGAGGAACATCCAGGAGTATTCCTGGGCATTGGCTTCTCACAAGGATGGACAGATGCCTGACAAGGGCAGCAGGACTGAACTAGCTCCTGGCACAAGACTCCCCTGAGGGTATAGCTGCTGGGAAGGTCACAGCCAGGAGAAAGCACAGAGTGAAATGACTGGAAAGCATTTGGCATGATCTGCACATTTCAGAGTTCCCAGACTACCCATGTTGTGCTGGCACAGCCATGGCCAAAACACTGCTTAAATCCCAAGAGGTTGGTTCAGCAGGGATCAGCCAAGCCTGCTTCCACCCAGACAGGCATCACTGGCAGCCCGAGACAGGCAGTGAACCCTTCATTAGTCACTACACAGGACCATCTGTTCCAGAGCTGTAAACCTGTTTTCCCCACAGAGCATCAAAGGAGAGGGCAGCCGGAAGGCCACAAGTGAGGAAAGAGTCTCTTCCATGTTCCTACAGGAAGAGATTCACTGATCCCACTCACATCCTGCACTCCCCAACACACCAGACTCTGGGGACACCCCCTATTTGATGCCCACCTGTGGTTACAGTTCCCAGCTCAGGACCATGCCTAGCTGCCTTTCCCAGCAGGGAAGTTGTTAGAAGCACTGCCAGCCCTTCTGGAGCTGTCAGCCAAGGAACTCAAGGGTTTCTAATTACTGCACCACAGCAGAGTGATCCCTCCACCCCAGCCTGGCAGGGAATGGATCTGGCCATGTTGTTCTGCTGTATTTAAAACCTGTGTAGAACAATCAGTAAGGCTCCCCATCCCCATTCCTTCCTTGTCACACACACAGCTGACTCCAGGCACCAGCCAGAGCTCACTCTAGAATCACAGAATCATTTAGGTTAGAAGGACTCGCTAAGATCATCCAACTGTTAAACCCCTGTCAAGGCCACCACTAAACCATGTCCCCAAGTGCCACATCTACACATCTTTTAGATATCTCCATAGACTGTGACTCCACCACTTCCTCATCCAGCCTGTTAAAGGGATTCACAGCCCTTTTGGTGAACAAATTTTTGCCAATATCCATCCTAAACCTCCCCTGGTACACCTTGAGGCCATTTCCTCTTGTCCTGTTGCTTACTACTGGAAAGACTTGTCCTATTATGCCTCCCCCAATGCAACACTGTCACTCCAGAGAGACACAGCGCTGTGGGTCATGTATCTACCTGCACCCCATCCCCAGCACTGTGCCACTGGGAGGAGTAGAGCTAACAGCACCTTGTTTTCTGCAGGATTTCCTCTCTGGGTGTCTGGTTTCTGCCACATACCAGCAGTCATCAGGCAAAACCAGCACCAGAATGTTTCAGAGTCATCAGAGGAATCCCGAGTCAAAATGGCTGGATTAAGTCCCCTAAAAACAAGTTCTTTGGCAGGAAAAGTAACTATCAAGGAATCTCTTCTCTGGAAGAAAAGACACTTCATAGGAAGCTTCTCTTGTGGCCACAGCACACAGAGGACACCAACATACAGGCCTCCGAGACAAAGACAGGAGACCAAGTGGCTAAAATACTGCAGTGACAGATCCTCTTCTGCACCCACAAGGGAACTTTGTGGTTTGAGTTTTACTGATGCCAGCTCCACCATGGACTAAGAGCTTCAGGAAGCTCATGTGCTCACTCAGGAGCTGTGGGTGTCACAGTGACAGAGGCAGGATCGCTCTGGTCTCTCAGGCTCCCACTTGTGTGGGGAGACACTTATGCTGACCACAGCAGGAATGGGAATTTCCTCTCTCATCCATCAGTCAGGATAAGCATAGTGTTGTTTGATCCTGGTGGGACAAGATTAATTTGCTTTCCACAGGAAACACAGTGTTGACTTGGGCAGATGGAAGCAGATCCAGATACTCCTGGTCTGCACCCCATAAAACATCTGCTTGGTGAGCAATGGAAGCCTACAGGACCCCAAAATAGGGCTTGGGAAGAGAACTCATGGATTCAAGAGGCACAGCCAGCGCCACAGTGCTTCCAGGACTCCAGTGTCTCTTTCTTTCTCCACAGCCAGCCACAGCCCATCCATGGTGGGGATGAGCTGTGTCCATTAGTGGGAAGGAGCCATTTACTCTGGCAATTAAGAAATCCCAAACTTCCATGAATCCTTTCAGGCCTGCAAGGTCAGACTCTCCTGGGACTGTTCCCCAGCTTTACCAGAAAAGCCCTTAGGGAAACGGTGTCTCCTCTAGGTCTGGCCAAAATCAGAAGCTGCAGGATGGCACAGAAACCAAGAGCTTTGCATTTTATAAGAAATAAAGGTTAACTGGACTTTTCCCAGCTTGCTAATGGGTTCAGGCTGTCTGTGAAGTTAAGGATGGTTCTTGTCTTCTCCAAAGAGGCACGTCACTTCCAAGGACTTCTGGTGGTGAACCAACTTCCCTCCAGGAAACAGGACCTATGCCCAAACCTCTTCAGCTGCCCAGCTCAGCTCATTTTGGAATGAGACATGGGGAAACCAGGCAAGGACCAAGGCAGAATGAGCCAACCCAGGAGGCTGTGAAGGGCAGGAGCAGAGAACAGCAGGCAAGCAGTGCAGGATGGTGCAGAGGGAAGGAGAAGCCAGGATGGGTGAAGTAATTTGATCAAGGTCACAGAACAGGGAAAGGATCAGCTGGGCACTCCTTGGTGTCAGATCAGTCTGCTCTCATGCTTCCAGTGCATCCAGATCACGATCCTCTCCTTGCCACATTCATTCCCTGGTTCTGTGTTGCCGATGGGCATATGATGGCACATGAGGGTGCTCATGGCCATTCCCTGTGGCCCAGGAGGAGGCCTAAGGCCGGAAATTCACCTGCTGAGTGAGTGGTGTCACTTTAGAGACCTTCCCCACTGCAAGGGGCTGCCCTATTCCCCTTCTCACATCTTTGCCCTCAAGAAAAGCTTTCTAGATTTGCTGACCATGGGATCACCCTCCACACCAGGGAGGCAGAAGGAGGCTTCAGCTATTGGTCCACAAAGACATAGCAGTCTGTGGACACAATCTGGGGAGATCCCAACAAATAAATCCTAATTAACAACTCAGGGGTAGGAGCTTTGTTTAAAGGTGGCAACAATGTGCTTTATCCGCCTGGGTCCTCTCTGATACTTGTTCTGGGTCTGACCTTGGGCAAACTCCTTCACCAGACCATGCCTCAGTTTCCCCACACTCACAAGAAAGAAGTGATGTGTTTGGCATGAGCAGGGTGCTCTGGCATGAAGACACCAGTGACTCCAAAAGGTCCTTGTACTCTCCCACTTCCCAGAGATACCTCTCACCAGAACAGCTACACAGGAGCTGACACAAACCTCCCAGGTTTGAATTCCATGTTTTTTTGTTTGGGTGTCCCTGACCCCAGTCTCCCACAACATCCCCCAAACCACAAATGCAAGATCCCCATCAAACTCCCCACTCTATGCCAAACCCAAAACAGCATCCCCTGGGCCACAAGCTCCCCTTCTCAGGCGTTGTGACCCTGCACTGCTGCAGCCAGGAGCCCCCCAGGCAACACCCCCAGCAGCCTGAGGCTGCGGGACATCCAGCCCAGGAACCCCATCCTGGGGCTGGGCCTCGCAAACCTCACAGAGCCCGTGCCCTTTGTTCCCGCTCCAGCTCCTAAGAAAGGGACACTCGCGACCCCCAGAGCACTGTCCCTCCCAAGGGTTCCCCCACGAAAGCCCCGTACCAGCACCCACCGCTTTCCCATGACCCCCCAGGCCCTCAGCCCACCTCGAACCCTCCGTCTCTCGCGTCGTCCTCAGCCCCCTCACGCCCCCTCCCCAGCCCCTTTCTCCGTCAGCACGGTCCCCCACTCCCCTCACCGCCAACAGGCCCTGGCCGCCCCCCCTCTTTCCCGCGGCACACCTCGGCCGGGCCCTCCTCGTCGAGGCCGGCGGAGCTCCAGAGCACGAGTCCCTGGAGCAGGAGAATGGCGAGTGCCGTTGCGGCCGCCAGCCGGTAGCGCCGCACCAGCTTCCGCGCCCGCCCGCCGGCCACCATCGCCCCGCCGGCCACCATGGCCCGCCGCGCCGCCGCCACCGCCGCGCATGCGCGGGGCCGGACCGCGCGGGGAGGGGCGGGGCCAGGGGCGGGGCCGTGGGGAGGGGCGGGGCCTGTGAGAGAACGGCCGTGCATAATGAATGAGTGTATTAATGTGTAAATAAATATCAGTGTGAGTGTATTAATGTGTAAATAAATATCAATGTGAGTGTATTAATGTGTAAATATCAATGAATGTCAGTGTATTAATGTGTAAATAAATATCAATGTGAGTGTATTAATGTGTAAATAAATAGCAATGAATGTCAGTGTATTAATGTGTAAATATCAATGAATGTGAGTGTATTAATGTGTAAATAAATATCAGTGAATGAGTGTATTAATGTGTAATAATGTGTCAACCCACCTTCCACTATCCCAGGCTCCTCCAAGCTCTGTCCAGCCTTGGACACTTCCAGGGATGGGGCAGCCAGGCATCTTTGGGCACCCTGTGCCAGGGCCTCCTCACCGTCCCAGGAAACAATTCCTTCTCAATATTGCATCTAACCCTGTCCTTCACAGTATCCTGGCACTGTGAGGCCATTCCCCTTGTCCTGGTACTCTGGGCCCTTGTTCTAAGTCCCCATCCAGCTTTCCTGTAGCCCCTTTAGGCACTGGAAGGAGCTCTGAGGTCTCCTTGGAGCCTTCTCCAGGCTGAACACCCCCAGCTCTCTCAGCTTTACCCCTGTGAAACCTAACTGTGGGGGAAAGTATTTCAGCAGAGGAAATAGGAAGCAGTGGCTGGGTGGTGATAGCAGTTCCTGGGAGTTCCAGGACCTCCTGTGAGTTTTGTGGGCAGATTCTGCTGATAAAGCCAAGGGAACACTGCAGCCTCAATGCCCTTGAGGGTTTTAAGAGGAAGAGGTTTGATAAGGGGGAACTTATCCCCAGGCTGCAGAAGGGCTCTGAGCAGCCTGCTAAGCTGTGGGACGGCTTCCCCTTCGATAGGAGCAATTTGGTCCATGCCTCAAGAGCTGAGAGCTGCTAGACTACCTCAGCATCTCCACACCAGCAGGAAAAGGCTCCCTACCTAGAATCCTTTAGGTTGCTAAAGACCCCTAAGAACATCAAGACCATCCATTAACCTAGCACCACCAAGGCTACCAGTAAACCATGTTCCCAAGTGCCACATTTACATGTCTTTTAGATCCCTCCAGGGATTGTGACTCTACTATTTCCCTCAGCAGCTTTTTCCAAGGCTTCACAGCCCTTTTGGTGAAGAAATTTTCACTAATATCCAACCTAAACCTTCACTGGCACAACTTGCAGAGTTGTTTCCCTTTGTGGCACCCTGTTTCCCCTTGTCCTGTTACTTGTTACCTGGGTGAAGAGACTGACCCACACCTGACTACAACCTCCTTTCAGGTACTGGTAGACAGTGAGAAGCCCCCACCCCAGCCTCCTCCTGGTTGTGGTGTAAATCACCATCCCTGCCCTGAAACCAGCCTGTCTGCAAAAAGCTACAGTGCCCAAATTCTCATGGCAAGGGAAAATTCACCTCTTTGTGCAAAACCACTTGCATGGAACCATGTATAAGAGCTCAGGTTTTCTGCTCCCAGCCCATCACAAATGGACACCCATCCCTATGGCCTGTTTCTCATGGGAGTGGATGGATGAATTGCCTGGCACTGGGCTGGAGAAGAGTGAACACTCATGGGGGAGGGCACCAGCATGCCAGGGGAAACACTGCATGGAACATTCCGGTGGGGAGTGATGCTGCAGCAGCTGGTGGTGGGGTTGTGGGTTTGTGCTGGAGCTCCAAGAGTCCTTGTCCTTAAAGATCTGAGTTCTCACACTGCTGGAGCCCAGCTGAGCATCAGCAAGGGCTGGACCTGCTTTCAGGGTGATACTCGACAATAAACTCTTCAGCAGGTGGGAACCTGCTGCACAAACAGTCACACACCACGGCCAAAGCTATCAGGCTCTCAGAGTCACTGATAAAGCAGCAACACTTCACACAGAAAGTATTTAGTGGGTGTCAGAAAAAAAGTTATCAGCAAAGCAGAGAAGAGCAAAGTGATGGCTCACCCTGCCTGGTGGGTCTCTGGCCTGGACTACCCCACTTCAAGGGGGAGAGCTTTATTCCCAGCACCACTGCTGTATGGATTAGGACTCCAAATTGCATTTGCAAAGGGATGATTTTATCTTCAGCCCTCTCTGTGCCTCCACACAACCTCATTCTCTCTGAAGTTGCTTCAAAGAAACACCCAAGCCTTGGAGAGCAACAGGTCTGCTGTTGAGCTAGCTCCTGCCTGAGCAGAACATAAACCCCATTTGCCCTGTGCAGAGACAGCTTCCAGCAGCAGGAGCAGCCCATGGGGCCAGGTGCTTGCTCATCTCCCATACACTGTGCTGTAGAGCTCTTCACTGGGCCGTGGAGCTGATGGCATGTTGGTGTAGATCTGCTCCTTCTGCACCACAGGCTTCTGCACTCTGGCATATAATGCCTCTCTTTTCTCTTCCAAAGGCTGGGAGA
This sequence comes from Cyanistes caeruleus, assembly GCF_971803275.1. Lineage (NCBI taxonomy): Eukaryota > Metazoa > Chordata > Aves > Passeriformes > Paridae > Cyanistes > Cyanistes caeruleus. Next base: position 5,665,478 of record NC_141719.1, on the reverse strand, counting down.
GGAGGGAGATAAACAAAAAATACCCTTGGCTGTCTGCTGGAACCTCTGTGACGTTTTAAGCACCCAGGAGCAGAAGTTCCCAGAGAGGGAACCCACAGCAGCCAGGGTGATTTGCACCCCAGCTTGGCACTTCCCTTTACAGCCCTCTCCCTCCCCACCCAGCCCATCCTGCTGCCCTTTCTGTCACCCACCCACTCCAGCTTTCCTCCCACCCCACCCAGCTTGGCACTTCCCTCTGCAGCCCTCTCCCTCCCCACCCAGCCCATCCTGCTGCCCATTCTGTCACCCACCCACTCCAGCTTTCGTCCCACCACCTCCAGCTTAGCAGTGCTTGGCGTTTTCCTACCTGAGCACTGTGCCTGACCTCTATGTACTCCATCGGGGGCGTTTCCAAGCGGCAGAAAGCCTCAGCATTGCTGTACTGGCTCTCGGCCATGCCCGTGCTGTGGTCAATGTCCGCATAGTTCAAGGCTTCTGCTCCCTGATGGAGAAGGATGAGCTCTTACCCTGTTGCCACTCCCTGCCTGTATCCACAGGGGTGGGAGTATCTCCCACCCTGCTGCCCATCCTGACTGGTGCTGAGATGGCTGCAGGGGCACTGGGTTGAAATAAAAATTGAAGCAAGAGCTGGCTCAACGTTCCCCAGGGGAATTCCAGTGACACTAGCCCCTCCTCAAGAACTGGTAAAAAATATCAGAAAATACTTTCCAAGCAGTAAGCAAGCAGCAGCTACCCTGCAGCCACTTCAGATGTGTTTTGCTGCAGGTTCCCAAGGCTATTTCACCCAGAGAAGCAGCTCCTGTGCTTGGAGTGGCTTGGAGAGGAAACCTCTCAGCTCAATCCTAAATTCCTTTCCTCTCCAGAGAGGAATACTTTGCAGTAGTCCCTGGTTGTGTCTTTCTGTTGGCGAACAGAGCCCAAAGGATCCCTTCCAGCCTAAAGTGCCATTAATCTGTCCAATAGTAGCAGCTCTGGCAGCTCAGGATGCAATGTTTCCCCTCTCCATGTGAACTCGGGGCACAGAATCCCAAGAACTCATCAGGTTTTCCTTACTGTAAGTGACATTCTGTGAGTCCTGTCCATCTCTATGGCTGCTCCAGAAAGGGCTGGATGAAGCATGGATGTGGCTGGACATGAGTGAAAACAGAGGAAAAGAAACGTATTGAGAAACTGCACTGCCACTGCAAATCTTGCCATAAAGCAGGACAGGAACCTGACACTCCAAGATCCATCTAAACTGGAGTGTTTCTTCAAATAAAGCCAGACCTCACCTGCCAGCTGGCAATGTCCCCTCCTGTCCCTCCCCATCCTTCACACTGGCCTTAAAACTTTGCATCAAGCCTGGTGTAAGCCTGGCCCATGCAAGTGAGCCCATCTGGAGAAGCTGATGGTGTCCAAACTGAAGCAGATTCTGTGCCCAGCAGCATCCTCTCCAAGGGCTGTCATTCCCTGCTCCCAGGGAATGGTCCTGCACCCATGGGATGGTCCCACTGTTCCCTTGAGGGGAGGAGACCTTCCTGATGTCTCAATGACAGACTGAGGAATTGGATGGATCAAGAAGGGAATGGAGAAGGAAAAAGAAGCAGAAGGAAAATAAGGAAAGCAGAGCAGGCTCTGTTACAGCAACAAGATGTGTGTGGCACTGACAACTTCACTCACCTTTATTCTTCCTGGAGAGTATTAGCAGAACACCAACAGCCACTGCAAGCAAAAAAAGAACCACAATGATGGCTGGAGTAAGGATGTGCTCAACCACGTTAGAGCTGCAAGAAAAAAGAGTTTATGTTGTCACACTTCTCAGGATGAACCAGCATGGAGCAGGGAGTAGCTGTGGGTGACACAGGAAATAGCTGTGTGTGGCAGGGCTTGACAATGACAGCAGGCATGGGATGGTCAGGCTGCCAGCTGGGCATGGAGCAGAGCAAACCAAAAACTGCAGAAGCAAAATGACACTTGGGTCTGAGAGCTTCTGTGTCTTCAGTGATTTAAGGATGGGTTCCTGCACTTGCTCTGGTTCAACTCCACTCTTTGTTAACCTTGTTTATAACGGGCAAGAAGGAAAAATTGGTGAGCCAGCACAGCCTTGATTCTGCTGATGGGGAATCTCAGCTTTGTCTTCTGCTGGCATCACATCCTACAGGCAGGAGAGAAGGGAGGAAAATACAACACTCTGGTTTTGTGCTTTTTGTTTTACTTGTCTGTTCTTTGTGTGACAACAAAGAACAGAACAATGTGCAGCACTTGGCTTCCCACAAACAGTCTCACTGTGTTTTGGGGAAGGAAATGGGGGCTGGTGCTGCAGGCAGAAACCACTTCTCCCACTTGACTAGAGGCAATGGAATTACTGTCACAGAATTAGAGAATTACTTGGGTCAGAAGTGACCTTAAAGATCACCCAGTTCCAACCCTCTGACATGGGAAGGGACACTTTCCACTAGGCCAGGTTGCTCTGAGCCCCCTCCAGCCTGGCCTTGAACACTTCCAGGGATGGGGTATCCACAATATCTCTGGGCACCCTTAAAGGGAAGAATTGTTCCATATAGAGTGGTCTCTAAAAGCAAAAACTGGATCCTTAAGGGGCATCTGAAGAGCCCGATGGTTGCTGGGCTCCAGCTGCACCAGAGAGCTCATGGAAGAAAGTGGCTGCTGTAGGCAGGAGCTGCTACTCACAATTGAGGGGTGGAGGGATTTGATGTTGATTGCACAATTTCCCTCTGGGAAACTGTCTGTGTGCAGCCTGTTACAGAGAGTATGAGATCAGAGAAGGTGGTGGTGGTGTAGGTCGATGATGGGAGGGTGGAAGAAGCTGTAACAAAAAGAGGAGAGGCTTGGTTGATCTCTGTGGGGAAAAATGCTGTGGGTTTTGCAGCAAGTCAGAAGTGACCTATGTGCTGTCACAGCAGGAGAAGATGGGAGGACATATCTCAAGGTCAGAGGGCTCTAAGACCCTTCCCTTGCCCACAAGGCTTTTCACAGTCTCAGCGCCTCCCAAAACATGCACAAAACAAATTCACCCTGCAGAAAGGAACTCTGGGAACCCCATGCTCAGTTTAGTACTCACACAACAACACCACATATATACTGTCCTGCTATGTGAGCTGACCCCTGGTGAGGCAATGGAGAGGGATGTTTCCTAAGCCCAGAGGTGCTGGCTGTCCCAAGTGGGAAATGGGGCAGCACAGTGCAATGAGGAACTCCCTGCTGTTATACAGTAAGGCAAGGAGGGCACAGAAAAAAACAGCAGGAGTTAATGAGAAAGAAAGTTTGACACAGAAAGCCCAGTGCACCTCAGTAATGGAGATGGCTGATCCTGGGGTGCCAAGAAGGGGCTCTGAGGAGAAGTGAGAATAAGGAATGAGTGATAGTAACACCTACCGCTACACCTGGGGCTGTCCCACCTGCACGGGCACCCATCAGCTCCAGGCTGCCCCCACTGCATCCCCTGCTCCAAGCAGCTGGAGCAGGACACATCCATATGGACCTGAGGGACCTGCAACCCACAAGTACTGACCTGGGACCACGATCACCTTCACAGCAGCACTCTCATCAAACCGCAATATTCCCGTCCGCACCCCACAGAGGAAAGTGCCCGCGTCCTCCTCGGCCAGACCATCCACAGTCACCGTGAATTCCCGGCGTGTGCGGTTGTCCCGGATGGAGAACCGGCCCCTCAGCACCTCGGGCTCCGACGTGATGAGGATGTCGCCAGTACAGAAAGAAATGATAAATGCTCTTTCTCTGCACCAGAATTTCGGCGACTCCTCCCAGCCCGGCTCGTACGTGCAGGTGACCGAGAGGGAACCCCCCAAGAATCCCCGCACGCTGTCGGGTCCCGTCACTGCCCCGCAGCCTGTGGAAACACACGGAGCCGCGGGAGCGCTGCCGCCGCACCGGCACCTCCCGGTCCTCTCCGACAGCGGGGGCTCCGCTGAGGACTTACCTGGCAGCAGGGCCCAGGCGAGCAGAGACAGGAGCTGCATGGCCGCTCCGGGACAGCGGGGCTCAGCGTGCTGCTGCTCCCGGCTCCCCTGGGCCGAGCCCGGCCCGCCTCAGGCCCGCCCTGGGCCCAGCCCGGGCCCAGCCCGCGGCACGGTCACCCCTCAGGGGCGGAGCGCGGGCATCCCCGGGGCTCTGCACGGCGAGGGCAGCCCAAGGGAGGGGAGGGGGGGCCGGGAGCGTTTGTTGAAGCCGGCGGGGGCAGCAGGAAGGGCCCGGTGAGGCCCCGGTGCTGCCCTCTCCCTGCCCGGGCCGCCGGGACCGGGCCAGTCCGGGATCGAGCAAGGCCGGCCGGGGCCGGGGGGTCCCGGCGGGGATTAACGGCCCCGCGGGCTGACCCAGAGCACGGCAGCGCTCAGGGACAGCAGCTGCAGCCCGGCCAGCGCTGGGAAGTAGCGGAAAGCGCTGCCGGTCTCGTGAGGAGCGCCTGGAGAGCGTCGGCTTGCAGATGCGGAGGAAGGATGGATGTAGCGGTGCCAGACGGGCACCGTGATCCCGTCACCCACAGGTGAAACTTCATCCCGCAGTCTGGCCCCGGCCCCAAAATGTGGGGGTCACTGTTGCTATGGGGAAAACCTTCAAGGATCCACCTGGGGTTATGGTCACCTCCACATCAGCACTCTCATGTAGCGGGGAAAATCCCTTTTGTAACATAACGTGCCCGCATCCTTCTTGACCAGACGCTCCACAGTCACTCTGAATGCACGGCACATGCTTGTCCAGAATGGAGAACCAGCCCTGCAGCACCTCGGTCTGCAATTTTGAGGTGCTGACGATGTAAGCAGCACAGGTAACACCAGTGTGTGTTCTCGGTTTGCACCAGAATATCAGCAATGTCTCCCAGCCGGGCTGGGATGTGCAGGTGACTGACAGGGAACCCCCCAGGAATCCCCACACCATGGCAGGCCCTGTCACTGCCCTGGAGCCTATGGAGACACACGGGAGCTCTGCCACTGCACCGACACCTCCTGCTTCTTCTGGTCCAGTGCGGGGCTCCAGTCCTGGCAATCCACTCAGCCCCACCTGGCAGCCATGCCAAGGCCAGCACCAGCAGGAGCCACATGCACATGTCGGGGCAGCCCTGCTACTGCTCTTCATTGTGTCTCTGGGGCTTCACTTACTCTTTTACTTCTGGTACCACCTCTGTTACTGCTGGAGATTCAGCAAGATCATGGTGTTTCCTGTTTCCTAGAGTTTCAGCTTCTCCTGGTCACTGAGATTACTTGCTGTGCACAGTTCCCTTTGCCCTTCCCCAGGGTTCCCCCTTTCTTCCTCCAACAGAGCTTCTGTGTTGAGACACAGCCTGCCTCTCACTGCCACACTGCCCAGCCCCTCTGGACAGGCAGGGCACCCAGTGGGAGAGGTAGCACGGCAGAGGGATCACCTGAACCCCAGATAATTCCCCAGGCTGGGCAGTGCCCTGAATGGCCACCCTGTCCTTCCCAGGGGAATGAAATGGGTAAGCCCAGCCCCTTATCCCAGTGCAGCTGGATAGGAGCATCCACTTCTCGTGCCAGCACAGCCTCCCTGTGGCCCAGGAACCCCATGGTCTGATCAGGTCCCTCCACGCCTCCCCCTGTGTCCCCAATCCCTGCCATTGCTTAGTGGGGGGCAGAGTTGTGGAACCCAGTCTTCCCTGGCTATTGCTTAGCTGGAGATGGACATTTGGTGGCTCAGGCAGAGGTGGTAGGGCTGAGGGCTCCTCTCCCCATGAGGAAGCTCAGCTGGGCCATGGTGGAGCCTGCACTGCCCCTGTGATCCCATGTCCCCACTCAGCCACAATGCTCTGCATCAGCATCAGCTGCCATGGGCATCTGGGGCAGTGCTGGCAGCTGAAGGAAGGAGCAGACAGACAGACAGACAAGCAGATAAGGTCCTGCAGGATACCCAGTTTTTATTGCAAAATTGTCTTGAGTTGGCAGCTGCAGCTCAACAGACACAGGGTCTCTGCACCCCAAACCCTTCCCTTTCCAGTGCAGGGGCTGCCAGGAGAGGCTCAGGCTTTCCAGGGCCAGAAGTACCTAGAGCCAAACACCTTCTGGCACGGGGTGGCCGTGAGGGGTGGTTCGGCCCCAGCAGGGTGGGGACCATGGGGACAGGAGGGCATCCCTGGGGCTCAGAGATGGTTGGGATGAGTGGGCAGCCCCGTGCCCTGGTGCTGCTGGACACCTCCAAGACCTGCAGGTTTTCCTGGTCATGGCTCCTGCGCCAGCTCCTCACCCAGGCCACTCCACAAATCACAGCCAATGCTATGGGCACCTTGATGCTGAGGAGAAGCAGTAAGTGGATGACACTGAGCTGGGACCTGTGTAGGAAAAAGGAGGTTATGCTAGAGCTTTAGTAGGGTCTGGGGAATGAGGATGGGAACTGGGGCACTTGAATGTCTGCCAGCTGCCCTGCTTGCCCCCAGGATGATCCTTGGGGACTCCAAGCTGGGAGATACATGCATGGGAAAAGAAGGGTTTGGCCAAGGGATGCTGCTGGGGACTTGCCCGGATCCCAAACCCTGACTCACAGCACTGGAGGCTCCCCACAGCCCCTGGGGCACAGAGGGTTGGTGGTCAACAGGCTCACATTGCTGTCCTCTGTTGTGTTTGAAACAGCTGTCAGAGAAAAGAGAGTCAGAGCAAAGTGGAGACCCCCCACACCCTCTGTCCTGCACCCTGCACAGGAGTCTCTGCCCTGAGACTTCAGCAGTGAAGGTGCAGAGTGTAAATATGGAGGTGTCCGGGCAATACCCTGAGCACTGCAGAGGAGGAAGAGGAAAAAGGGGGAAGTTTATTGCCAGCTTTGCTTCCAGCCCTGTTTTACCTTCAGAGACCATCACCTTGGTGCTGTGCCAGCGGTTGATCCCCAGTCTCCTCTTCACCCCACAGGAGTACTGGCCTGCATCCTCCAGTGTGACACTGCTCAGTGTCACTCTGAATGAATTTGCTGTGTGGTTGTCCCTGATGGACAGCCTGTCCTGTGTCACTGTTACCTCTGAGCCATCGGTTTGGATGATGTAGGTGAAGCAAACCCGGAGGGAGTTTTTGCGGCACCAATACTTGGAGTTGAGCTTGTAGCGTGGCTTGTAGCTACAGGACACTGCCATCGAGCTGCCCTGCTCAACTGTCACCTGCCTGGGGCCTGTCACTGCCTGGCCACCTGCAGGGGACACAGAGAGGTACTGTAAACCCATCCTGGCATTGTCTCAGGGAACCATGAAGGATCTGAGCCCAGGTATCTTGGGGGTTCAGCCTGAGGGAGGCTGTGCCTGTGCACCCACCATGCCAGTGAGCAGTAGTGAGGCAAGACATCCCCAGTCATTTAAAAAAGAGCCCACATCAAGGGCATATGTTAGTAAGAGAGTGAAAAGCCTTATTCCCAGGGTTCACATGGCATCTCAGAGATCACACCCTGTAACTGCCAGAGGAAAAGTCTGGGATCAGCTGGTCTTTTGCCATGACTGCAGTGAGCTTCATGGTCTGCCTTGGCCCCAGCCTCTCCACAGTTCTGCCAGAACACCTGATAGAGATTTGCCTGACCTGTGCTCGTGGCTCTCACGAGGAAAAGGGTCCAAACCAAGAAAATCCTCATTTTCCAGCTTCTTGCTCCTGAGGTAGAATTTTCCCTGTGGTTTTTCACAAAAAATTCTTCAGGATGAAGCCAGGCCCACATGCACATGGATGTCCAAAGAGCATTCCAAGATTCCAAGCTGTCTTCTCCTGCCACTTCTTTGGGCAGTGCTCACCCACAGACACTGGATGTCTTCTTTTTAAGACAGTTGCTTCCTCCCCTTCACCCAGGGCTCATGACTCATCCTGGGGTGTTCCATGACGGAGACTCTGCTTTTTCTCAAATATAGTCACTGGGTTCCCAGGAAAATGCCAAAATGCAGCAGGTTCCTCCACCATTATGCCCATCCCAGCAAGGACCAAAGGCCCTTCTGCACAGAGTCCAAAGGATTTGGGGGAGTTTTGAGAGGGCCTGGCCAGAGCAGGGATGCAGGGACTGAGGCAGAATGAGTGCAGGTCAACCCCTGTTGATGGACTGGTTGGGATGCCAGGTTGCTTTCCCTGCTCTGATAGACTGGGATGATGGACAGCCATCCAACCCCCTGCACTGCTGCTCCCTGACTCTGGAGCTGGGCTGCCAGCTTGAGCTGGGCTGCTTTAGTTTGTTTTCTCAAGCAGTAGTGTCTAATTTCCTACCCAAACCACCTTTTTTTTTTTTTTTTGTCACAGCTGTGGGGTTTTGAGTGACAATGCTGTTTTCCCCCAGAATTAAAGGTTTCCACTAAAAGTTTCAGAAACCCAAATACACAAAGCAAATCCACTTCCCTGGCTTTCTTCCAATATGCCCCTTGGAAAGAGCAGAAAGAACAAATCTCCAGAATCCCCTTCCCTCTCAATGCCTTGCTACGGCAAGAGGAAGCTGTGGCTTTTCCCTTGGATCACCAAATAACTCCTTCCTTCCCAGCTGACTGGTGGTGAGCCAAAACAAGTAACAGCAAGTAACAGCAAGATCTAAATTCAAAAAGTGACTAAGGATGGCAAACCTGCTTTGTGCTGAGAAGCTTCCCACTCCAGCCACCTCATCTTCCTTGGAGATGCATTCCTGCTGCCTGGAAATTCACAGTGCATCCTTCCCACCCTTCCCTTGGAGTGAGAGGACAGCTGGGAGAAGTGGCTCAGAGGTAGAGGCTCTGGATGGAACATGTACAGGGAAGGTGCCTACAAAGGTATTTGCTGCATGAGGATTTCGAGGGCGGCTCAGTTACCTGAAAACAGACAGAAGCATTTCTTCAAAGAGCCACTTTGGTTGAGTTGCTGGGGAATTTTTCAAGCCACATCCATGCTGTGTTATCACTATTACATCACCATCAGATGTGACTTGTCATTTCCCAGTTTCCCACGTTTGGGTCCTGGGCAGGATGAGCAGCTGCTCAGTGCAGTGCAGTGGTTGGGACCCCCAGCACAGACTTTCTCCCCATCATAGCAGTCCTCAGGACTGTGTTACACCCCAGAGAGCTCCTGACTGTGTCAGTGGCTGAAGGAAGATCTTCCATCTGCTGAGGACACAGCAGTGATTTACAGCCACCCAACATCAGCACTGCGACTCCCACGTGGGGTTTTACTCTGATATTTCTTCTCTCCCCTGATGTGTGAAGGGGCCCTGGCTGAGTGGCCAGGGGCTGTCAATGAGGGGTTTGCAAAGGGGATGGCTTCAGCTCCGTGCCTCAGCCCCAAACAAACAACAGTCTGTGAACTTCCTCCTGGAGCGGAAGGTCAAGACGGGAGCAGGCAGGAATGAGGAACCACAGAGCGCTGACACAGAAGTCTGTCACAGGAGGATCTGTCATGTTTATCCCAATTAAAGTGAGTGTCAGTTGGAAGGAGAAATCAGAAAGGGTATCGAGCAATTCAGGCACAAATCAGTTCAACAGAGTGTGATGAGGAACCACTCTGCCTGAAGTGGGAAGTACCCTGCAGAAAGCCTCCCCCCAACACCCTCCAGCCAGGGCACGGGTGCTGAGGTGCTCCTGAAGCCCAGGGGGAATGGATAAACACAGCCCCCTGCACAGGGCAGGGGAAGGCAGCATCTCTGGGGGTGGCAGGATGCTGCAAGCTAAGACCTCTCTCCTTTGGCAGAAAGAGGCCCGGGAAACACAAGGCAAGGCTGCTCTGTGAGAGAGGAAGCATTGCTGGAATGCTTCTCAGGAATCCCACTGATCCACCCTGACAGGAGAACATCAATTTGCCTTTTCATCTGTGCTGCACGCAGGGCTGGAGCGAGCACCCTCACACGGCTCAGTGGCCACATCAGTGAGTAAACTGTGTCAGAGCCATGGTGATGTGGTGGGGACATGGCACTGGGGATGACAGGAGCTGACACCTGCGCCCCTGCAGCCCATGCCTGCCCCGGGGCAGCGCTCCCAGTCCCTGCCCAGCAGCAGCGGACACTGCCCGACACCATCACATGCTGCTTTTGCTCTAGTTCTGCAAGATTATGAATCTGGGTTTACTCTCGTGTGTTGGTCCTAAGAGAAAGCCCCAAAGCCTTCCTGAGACAGGCAGTAATTGAGTCAATAAAGATGTGTGCATCTCCTTGGTTGAGGGCTCAGCAAGAACAGATCTTCTCCAGTTCTCATCCCTCTGTATTACTCACTACCAGAGCTGAGCCTGTCTAGAGTTCTGTCTTCTGTGGACTTCAATATATCCAATCCTCAATTCTGTTATTTAATCTAGGACCTTTGAAAAATTATCAGGTTGTTTCAGTCTGTACTTCACGGGCAGATTTAGCAAGTTTGGCGAAATTGTCCTTAGGTGATAAGGTTGAGTATAATAATGCAGCACTTTTAGTGCTGGCTGATTGAGCAGGTTCTGGCTGATCTCTCTACTGCCATCTCAGATAACCAAGATAAATCCAGATTATTCCCAGATCTCTCAATTTAGCAAAGCCACTAAAAGTGGCAAAACATACTTGCCGACTTTATGGAGGTGGAGGATTTGCTCTGGACTCCACCTGAGGCTGGACTTAGCCAGAAAGGGCCAAGGCAGGGGTTATTTAATGCAAAGAAATTAAGAATCCATACTCAGTGGATTCAGAGGATGAAATTCTGATTCCTTCCTAGCTCACGGGGAAGGAATGGCTTCAGCAAGGCTCCTGTTTCCCCCAGATGTGTTGTACAGGCAATCCAGGGAGATACTACAGCAATTAATTAACATTAACCCCATTAACAGCAGTTAATGGGGTTGGGCAGCAGAGAAGGTGAAAGAGCAGGCCAGGAGGACAATGAAACAGAAACTCTGTAAGCTGGATTTAAATCTTCCACTGTTAGAGCTGTACTTCTCAAGGCAAATACACAAGTAAATTAAGCTACCAGAGATATAGTCTGTGAGCAAACACACCAAATAATGGATCTAAATTGCAGGTACTTGGAATTACTCCTGCCATTTACAGGTCATTTCCTCTGATTTCATTGCACTGCATTGATTTCAGATGGTCAGCACTTGCTTGGGGCTATAAACTGCTCACTGGCTGCCAGAAACCTCTGCAGGGTCTAGGAGAGGCTGGTAGAGCAAGTGGTTTGCTCTGGGTGGTGGGGAAATGCATTCCTCGGTGTGTGAAGGGAAGCAGTGATGCAGCTGTTGGGCTGCTGGGCTTTGATAAAGCTGCTGTTACCACTTATCTACGATGGCTCAGGTCCTTCAGCTTGATAAAGTGGGATAAATTCTTCGGAGCAGGGCCGAGGTGTGCTGGTGCCTGTGTATTGCCAGCAATCTGTGTTGTCTCGTTAGGCTGCACTACATTTGGAGATATCATGATGGACAGGAAAATTGTCTTCCTCCCGGGTGAGGTTAAACCTGCAGGGCTGAGAGTGTCTCTGGTGAAATGCCAGTGCCTGCAGCGGGAATGGACAACTTGGCTCCGTGAGGCTCTTCAGTCAGCAGCAGGTCCTCCCTGCTCTCCTTTGTCATTCAGGGTAGTTAACAAATGTTGCTTGAGATAAAAAGTCAGAGAATACTCTCTGAGCCCCAGGGCTTCTCCTGCAGCAGGGACCTGCCAGAAATTCCCATCCAGGGATAAGCAGACCTGGAGCCTCAGACCCAGGGGGACGTTGGGGGCTTACTCTCCTCTTCACCCCCACGTTCCAGGAAAGGTTTGTCTGAGTTCCTGCCCAATTTTGGTGCCCAGGGCAGAGCTGTGCAATCCCTGTGGCAGATTTGTGTCTCTGGGGTCTGTGGGGCCCAGCAGACAGCTCTGGTCAGGCAGATCCCCCACTCTGGACCGGGAGAAGGCTGAGCATGCACTCAAGATAGTGGCATGAAGTCTCCATCCTTAAGGGGCCATGACAGCACTGAGACACCCACAGGAAGGATTGTGCTGACATCAATGGGAGTTTGAGAGTTTTGATAAGTTCTTGGTGTGTTTAAGAGTCGTCCTGGTTTTGTTGAAACCCCCTGAGGTTGGCTGCTCTCTTCTTCTTGGCCCTGCCTGCTGTGGGGTGTGTGCACTATGTTGAACCATGTGTTAATTTTCTGATCTAGACACCAGGGCTTGTGATATCATTTATTTTTGTGCTGCTGATTGTCTTCCAGTGCATGAGGCCATGGTCTGGCTGCAGGATGGTCTGGGTTGGTTTTGGGTTGGGCTTCTTGGCCTCAGGCAAGCCTGAACCCCACTGTCCCTATTGGTTTTTTAAGTTTTTTCTAGCTATTGTTTCTGAGTCCAGTCATCTGACCCAGAAGAATCATCTCTTCACTCAGAGGAAATAATGGGCAGATATAATTAGTGATGTCAGGCCCAGGCAGTCAAACTGCAATCAGATGGCTCTTGGAAGCATGGTCTGTTCCTCTGTCTTGAGGCCATCTGCTGATCTGGACAGGGGGAACTGGAGACTGAATCGAGTCTCTCTTAAATAAATTTCTGAGTAAAAATTAGTTTATTTTCAGTGCAGTTGATAACATCAGATTGCTCTAAATGGAGCTGTAAAGAACAGGATCTCAACGAGGTATTGACTATCACCTTCAAGTTCAGGCATAGCTTCATCCTGTTTCTAATAACAATTTTCTTTTTTACTCTAAGGAGGTTCCTAACTGGCTCTGTAAATGCAGTGGGACTCCAACGTGGACCTGCCAGGTTAAACTAGGCTCAGCACGAGTTTGGTAAAGAAGCTGAAATGTCCTGTCTAGCACGAGCCTCCCTGGGGTGCCAAGGCAGTGACCTGGCAGTTCGGAGCTTCATCCCTGCCCGTGGCCTCTGTGGGTTGGTGTCCGAGCTGGACACGAGGCTTCTGAAGTGCCAACGAGCCTGCCGTGGATCCGGGCTGGAGCAGCGCAGCGGACCTGGCCCCGTGCTCTCGGGTCGGCACTGGTGGGAGCTTTTCCCGAAAATCGCTCTGCCAGGGCTGGCCGTGCCCCGCGGGCGGAAGAGGGGCAGCGACTCCCGGCGGCGGCGCAGGGACCCCCGGGCTCTGCCCAGCCGGGAGCTCTGTCACGGCGGACAGAGGTGGGCAGGGACCAGCGGCTGTGCGGAGAATCCGCCGGGCTCTGCTCCCACCCCCGGGCGGGACCGGCCTCTCCCCGCTCTTCCCCCCGAGCCTCGGCCGGGCGGGGGAAGCGCTGCGAGCGGCGGCGAGGAGCGGCCGGTGCCGCTGTCCCGGGGTACCCGAGGCCGGGGGAAGCCCTGCGAGCGGCGGCGAGGAGCGGCCGGTGCCGCTGTCCCGGGGTGCCCGAGGGCCGGGCCGTGCCGCACCGGGCGGGCGCTGCGGGCGCTGCGGGCGCTGCCCGCGGTGCTGAGCGGGACCGGCGCTGTCCGCGGTGCTCCGGGGGCGGCTCGGACACCCCAAACCCCCCCGGCCATGGGGGCCCGCGCCGCCGGTCCGGGGGGGGAAGGCTACAACGAGGCCCTGCTGCACAAGGTAAGGCTGGGGATGGCGATGGGGGCACCCGGGAGGGGGCTGCAGCGGGGGGAGACGGCGCAGGGCTCCTGCTTGAACTTCCCGACAAATCCCGTCCCTCTGCCTTCCTCGCTCCGCTTGTGGCGGTGGGGTCCGTCTGTCACCGCCGTCCCGCTGCGGCGCTGGGGGATGCGGCGGCAGCTCTCTCCCCTTGCGGATGGGCAGCCCGCAGGGGTTGGCCCCGGTCCCGGCCACATCCCGGCTGATGGCAGGCAGGGGATGGCAGGATTCGGCGTGTTTGGGAAGCCAGGAGTGCTGGAACGGGGCCAGCCCCGCGGCACAGCCCGCAGCCGCCCTTCAGCCGCTCCCGCTGTCCTGGGCGGCTCGGGGCAGCTGAACCTCGGGCTCTGTTTGCCAGAAGCAGATTAGTGAGCCGGGACTTCCCGGCCGTGAAATAGTGTCCCAGAGACGTCCATTCCTGCCCTTGTTGCTTTAAAATCCTCTTTTGCAGTGTTTCTGGGACTGTGGGATTTTTTAACTCCCGGGACCGTGTTTTGTAGCTGCGGCTGCACCAGAGCGTGGTCAGGGTTCGTGGTGTCCCTGCAAGATGTGGGGCACTCGAGCCTTGCTGCGGGGACAGCAACAGCAGGGCTTTCTGCTCTCTGCAGTCACGATGCTGCCCTGCAACTCCTGGAGTGATGGAGGAGATGCTGATTTATGACAGATCCATCCACTCCTTCCTGCTGTCCTCACACTGCTTTCTGTAGTCCCCAGTGACTGTGCAGGAACTGGCACCCTCGGGAAAAGCAGGGATGGGACAAGACAGGGGAAGGGACAAGGTTCTGTGGATCTCCCTTCACAAATCCCAGTCTGTTCTGTATCCTGCTGTACTCAGGGCAAGGTGCCCAGCCCTTGATTAGCAGAAAAACATCAAATTCCATTTCTGTTGTACATGGAATACATAGAACATGCCCCCAGGGATGACTTGAGAAACTTTGATTCTTTGCAAAGCCTTCACTTTCTCTTCTCTGGGAAGGAGCTGCAGCAGTTAAGGAATGACATTGGTGGAAATGAGGCTCTGGGCAGAAGACCTGAGCAGGCAAATAACCATTCCAGTCCCATGTCCCTGCTGTTTCCCTTGGTATTTTTCTGCCTCTCCTGGCTGGGCTGCTTGTCTTGCAGAAACAAGGCTGCTCCCACTCCAGGGAAGTGAGGAAGCAAATACCTCACTAGATCTTGTGTCTGAGCAAGCAATCACATCTCAGATGTGCTGAAAAACCCCAAGAGAGCTTTGCAGTCTGGAGACAAGGAATAAATAATTTCTGGTTGGTGGCTAAACCCAGGCCTGGGGAGGAAATGGGCCAAGAGCTAACCAAAGCAGGAACAGCAGAGATTTATTCTGGGCTGTTCCAGAAAAGTATTGCTTGATAGAAAATGATGAATTCTGCTCTCAGGTGGTTTGACCCATTGCCAAATCATTCTTCCTCCTGTGTGATTCCTGGATCCATTTAGCCAGAACAAGACCCAAAGGCAGAGGGATGTGTTCCTTGGCTGTGGTTGATCCAAGGTGTTCACAAGGGGTTGCAAACAGAGATCTCCTGCATGATCCGAGTGTGGTTTTGTTTGATGCACAGCCCTAAGAGCTCATGTCTGCAGGGCTGAGATACAGCCTCTGCCAAGGCAAGGACCCAGCCAGACTGGCAGAGGGCTCCAGGCTCTCTCTCAAGCCAGTGTAAGTGTCTTGGCCATGGTGAAATAGTGCCTGGGCAGGTGGGGACAGCCCTGAACTGTCCCTGTGGCACACAGCAGCTTCTAGCAGCATCCAACTCCATCCCTGGAGTACTGCTTGGAACAGGGGAGAGGCAGCACAATTTTGTATAAAGAGCAGGTTAAAAAAAAAGTCTCAGTGTCTGAGAGTCTCAGACTGAGAGGCCAGGAGAGTGGGGTGGTGAGGGCTGAAAACAGCCATGCCTTCACTCTCAAACTTCTCCCAGTGCTGTGTCCCAGCTGAGCTGTGCAGGCAGCTGTGCTGGGGGGCACGTACACATTTGCTACAATTTTTTGTAATAAATCCTGCTCACCTGGGCACAAACCTGTGAGTCTGGGGCTTCAGTAGCTCCCCAAGAGTGACACCAAAGCCTGTGGAAGGCAATTCTCCCTCCCATGCATCCCCTGACTGGGGTTTTACCCTGTTTGACTTCCATTAGCTGTATTTAGCTCAGGTCTGGGTTCTGTATGTTAAATCTCGAAAATGAACTGGGAAGAAAACCTCAGCCCACACATTCTGTCCTAGATCTCCTCCTGCTTGGCTGGCACCAGAATTGCAGCCATTGCCTCCCTGCACTGCCTTGAGAGCCATGCAAAACCTCTCTTCCCTCAGCAGGTTAGACCAAAATATCTCATTTCCTTGCAAGTATGTGAAGTTGGAATTATTTTGCCTTGTCCCTGCAGCCCATGCCAAGCCAGCAATGTTGACTGGAAGTGATCTGTCTATGTCTGAATTAGCCCCCAGACTAACTCAAGGTGTAGGGAGGGATATTTGCTCTTCCCCTAAGGCAGAGCAGCCAGACAAGCCTTTTCAGGAGGGTGTTACAAGCTGTACCTGCTTTTCTGTAGGGCTGTGGGGTGGTGAAGTCAGGTTACCTCTGCCCACCCAGTGGAAATAATTTCCTTTTGCTAGGAAAAAGAATTGCTTTGATTGCAATGGGGCTCAGCAGTGGTGATGTCAGACTGTCACCAAATGAGTCTCCAGATCTTGATAAGGTTTCCCTCTGTACCTTGTCCAGCCCTGGCAAAGCACTGCTCCATCTCCATTCCACCAGGCAGAGACAATTGAGAGCACTAAAAGGAATCTTGTGATGTTTTACTAAAGTTTCCCATGTAAAAAAACAACCAAACAAACAAAAAAAAAAACCCCAAACCAAACTAAACAAATCAACAATAAAAAACCTGGAAAAACCTAGGAGGGGTCTGAGAAGTTGTGGGAGAGGTCAGTCTGTGGCTGAGGATGGTGGAAGAGTCAGGACAACTACAGAACTTTGTTGCTGGGAGATTTTTACTATCATGACTCAGTCATGTCCAGCCTGAGGTTTCAAGGGCTAACTAGCCACATCTTCCCCACACTGGGGTTTTTGTTCTTGTTTAATGTTTATTTGGTAACTGGAAGGCCACAGGGATTTCCACTGTGCTGTCCCTCCACAGAACCCAAGAGCTTTTCCTGAAGTCGTTAGGAAAATCTCTTGGCTGATCCAGGCCAAATTTTACTGTTATTACTAAGTCATGAAGCAATTCATGAGTTGTCTCTATTATGAATCCCATTTAAATTATTAATAGAGGAATCTGCCTTTTATACATGTTCTCTGTAAACCCTGGACTCTGGAGGCTTTCTGGTGCTCATTCCAACCAGCTCCACTCCCTCCATAATTAATGCTGCTCTCTGCATTAACTACTCCCAAAGACAGCACTGCAGGGCGCACTCAGTCTTGTTGCACATCCCAGCATCAGTATTTGACCTGGAAATAGTATGTAACACCAAAATATACAGCACTGAGATGCAGGAGCCCCCTGGTAATGAATTCTTAGAGTGCTTCCATATCCAGCTGCTCCTGTGCATATCCTTCTCTCTGCACAGGGAAAAGGTCTGGGCCCTAGGGAAGAGCCAAGGCAGGGAAGTTTCCCCCAGGAAAGGGGTGACCCATATCCTCTGGCCCAGAGATTTCTGCCTCCCAACATTCCCCCAGATCCTGTGCAAGCTCCCAGCTCACGAGGCTTCTCTGAATGTACAAGTGACCTGCAAACCGCCCAGGCAGGGAGGAGGGAGAAATCTCTGGCTGTGGATCTGGGCACAGATCCACAGAGGTTGCTGCCTCTCAGCACACAGGTCTGTGCAGCAGCCTGTATCTGGCAGAGGTGCAAGGCTCTCTCCTTCCAACAGCTCTGCTCAGGAGGTCAGGCTTTTCCCAGGACAGGTTCAGTGTTTGGGATGTGTTTTCCATGGGCAAGTGCTGATTCACTGAGGCAAGCATTCACTGAAGTGTATCGGCATGAACAGGCTCCAGGCAGGTTATGGGGTGGTGCTTTATGCAAGGCAGGATGCTGATTTCCTGCCAGTCCACATCCCTGCATTGTTTGTGGTCCTTAAGCTCCTTGGCTTTTGGTTTCAGCCCACTTCTTTAGGATCTGTGGGGTGCAGGACCCATGATACCGGGTGCTGTGAATCCCACATGTCCTCCCTGGGTATGGAATCAGGCCTTGATCTGCTGGGTCTGTTCAGGCATTTGATTAAGCACATTCCTTCAGACTCATCCTGCGTTTTACAAGAAGTGCAGTGCCTGAAGTGGTGCCAGGGTTGGTCATACCCCAGGGCACTTTGGGACAGGACTGGATGTGCATGGAGGCTCCCCTGCATATTGAGGAGGTACTGAAGCACCTTCAGGGTGGAGATAAAGGACTGAGGTGTCACAGGATGGAGCAAGGCTGCTGGAGCTCCAAAAACACAAACCAAGCAGATGCAGCTGAGTGTAGCAGATGGATGCAGAGAGTGGGGAGGTTTAGTCCCAGCAGCTTTCTGGCTCATCCCTGCAGCCTCAGAGGTGACAGGGGACCAGTAACAGAGGGGACACTCTGTGTTTGCCAGAACTGCAGCTTCAGGAGCACTCCTGTCATGAAAGACAAAGCCCAAACCACTTCTAAGCGAGAAGCCTGGTAGCAGAGTGTTTATTTTAACTCATGTCCTGTGAAAGGGTTGAAAGTGCTTCAGTTTCCTCAAAGGATAGGAATGTTTATCAGTGGCTCTGCAAACAAAACCCAGATACCAGCAGAGCTAAGGGAGGGGTTCTGTTTGCACTTAGGTCAGGGATTTTGAGGGACACAGACAGGAGCAGAAGGGAAGATGAGCTCCCCGGGGATGTGGCATGGGTACCAGGGCCATGGGCTGGCAAGGAAGCTGCTCCATGTGGGAGCTGCTTAAGACGTGATGGCTCTGACACCAGCACGGCTCCCTTGTCCCTTCTGCTCAGGGATGGGAGCGGTTGGGGGCTTCCTGTGGAGGCTGGAGAAGCAGAGGGACTCCATGACTTCAAACCTGTCATTTTGCAGCAGGGAATGCTGTGAGTCCACAACATTAAGGCAGCACAAAGCCAGCCCAGTGATCCAGCAAGGTTGCCTGGCTGTGGCAGCAGCTGTGTGCAGCAGCTGCAGGAGATGCTATCTTTGCTAAATAGTTTTCAACTTAATCCAGTGACTCCAAAGTCCTCCCAAAGGGGTTTTCCAACAGGCCTGTGTGAACCAAGGCTGCTACTGCCCAGCAGCTTCCCAAGCTGGGGTAGGAGCATCTCTCCTGCTCACTCTCCATGGCAGGCTGTGCTTTACTTTCCCTCCCATCTCTCCTCTCTTGGACAGGGCACAGTGTGTTTCAGGCCTAAAGCTCATCCCACAGCACATTTCATTAATTACAGAGATGGACAAAGGGGTGGGAATTCCTCTCTAGACAAGTGGCAGAACCAAACATGACAGATCTGGGGGCTGGGTGAGTCCTTCTTGATCCTGCTGCATTTCCTGCCACATCCCCCCACCTACCTGTGTGCCCCTCAGCTCCCCCATCACCTGCACCTTCACTGATGCCTTTTTATCTGATCCTTGCAGACAATCCTAGTTGGAGACAGCGGTGTGGGAAAGACGTCTCTGCTGGTCCAGTTTGACCAGGGCAAATTCATTCCTGGTTCCTTCTCTGCCACCGTGGGCATTGGGTTTACGGTAAGAGCCCAGTCCCTGGACTGTGCACTCACCCTTGGGGAGCAGCTTTATTTGGGAAATCAGAATCTATGAATCTGTGGTAAGCACCAAGAATTGGATACTTTGTGTTGGTGTTGCTGGATGAGGAGCTTGGTTTGGCTGTGTGCTTTGGACTGCTGGGAGGGATGAAGGATTCCTAAAGCTCCATATTCCAAAACCCTTGGTGGGGCCGTGTCTGAGTGCAGCCTAATGCTTCACACAAAGGGCTGCCTTTGGAGCTGCCCTGATCTGCCAGGGAGATGCCAGCCTGTGTCCTGCCCGGGGCCCTGGTGAAAAGTCAGGCAGATGGTGATGGTGCCTGGGAAAAGCACTCGGCTGCCATCCAGAGCTATTTGCAGAGCTGCCGTGGGGTCTCAAGTGACTCTGATGTGTGTGTCCCCTCTCCTGGGGTTGCTCAGGACAGGGACAGTGGTTGGGGACCTTATTCCAGAGAGACTCTCATCCCTTCAGCATTGTGAAAAGGCTGGAACTCAGCAAAGGGCTGGTACCCAAGGGGATGTGATTACCCAAAGGAATTTTGGTTTTAGTCCAGGCCAAGGAAGCAGGAAAATGTGGCACCAGTAGGGATTGTGTGGGGCCAAGCAGCCAGGGACCAGCAGCCAAGGGTGCCCCTGCTGAGCTGTGGACAGGCAGAGGAGGCTCAGCCACACCACTGATCTCTGCCACCTTCCAGCTCCTTCATTTCTCCCACAGCAAATTCCAGTGTGTGCAAGTGATGCTCAGCCATTCATTTTTCCTGCCTGGGCAACACTCTGAGCTCCAGCATGGTTTGCCATATCCTTCCAGCCCCCTCCCCATCTTGCTGCAGGGAAGCTCAGCCACTTCCAGGAGCTCCGACTGCCTCCAGCCTCCATCTCTGGGCACTTTCCTGGCCAAAGAGCACACATAAACCATAAATCCCCCTGCTGGGTCTGAACGCAGTTACAGGACTGGAAATACAGGTTCTATTTCCCAGGGGGCAGAGGAAGGCTTGGCTGGTGCTGGAGTCGGCAGCCCCAGAAGGCACGGACATGGATGCCATTCCAGAGAGCATCTCTGCTGCTCAACCTCCTGCAGCCACACCTGGCCTTCACCTGGAGAGCAGCAGGGTCACAGCTCTGCACTGGAGCCCTGCATCCCGGAACCCCAGTGGTGTGAGCAGGGATGGGGGATGCCCTGAGATTAGCCCAGATGTGGGAGAGATGAGATATTCCAGGGAAAATAGATCAGGGAGGGTTCAGGGCTCCTGTTCATGAAACGATGCCTGTAAGGCTGAAGACCCTGGGCAGCTTTAGTGCATAGACTTGTATGGGGTTTTATGGGACGGGGTTTTGGGTAACACAACATCCATCTCCAGGGATTTCTCCCACATTCCCATGCTTGGGCTTTTCCCAAATGAAGTGCAGTATGAACTGGGCCCCAGTGGCTGGTGTAGGATTCAGGGGGCTGCGAGCATCCGTGGGGAGCGGGAGGCCTGGCAGCCCAGGTGAGACACAGGCACCATTGAACCGGCTCGACATAACAGCTGCTGTTCCGCTTCCCTCCCGGCTTCCTGCCCCACGGTGCTCACCCGGGGCCCAGCTCAGCACCGCTGGGGCTGCAGCAGGTGGGGTAAACCTCCCATCCTGGGGTGGGCTGCTGGGCTGGGAGTGGGAGCCGCCATCCCCGCTGTCCCGGCGTGGCTGGGTGAGATTTGGCAGCACCGAGGACTCCGTCCCCACACTCTGTGAGGAGTCTGTTCATCTGTGGGGTGAGCAGCTCCTCCTCTCCCCACCCATGTGTCCGGGGGGATGTGCGGGGCTCTGCCCGCGTCCAGCGCGGCCGAGCCGAGCAAACCCCAGCACGGCGGCGGCCCCGCTGCGGGGTACAGTGGGGCAGGTTTCCATCCTTCAGCCTCTTCCTCCTCATCCCTGCACCGGCTGGGCAGGGGAGCGGCCGGGGCACGGCCTCGGGGGTGGCATCGGCAGGGGAGGAGGAGGAGGAAGAGGAGGAGGAAGGCGGGTGGGGCAGCGGCTCCTGCTGGCCCCGCGGCGCCGGGACCCGGCGGACGGACCATGGGCGGCCCCGATGGGACAGAGGGGAGCGAGACCCCGGAGGGGAACGGGGAACCCCCGAGGAGCAGCGGGGAACCCCCGAGGAGCAGCGGGGAACCCCCGAGGAGCAGCGGGGATCCTTTGGCGCTGCCCCAGGACTACGAGCTGTCCGGCAAGGTGGGAGGCGGCACGGGGTGAGGAGGGATGGACCCTCCAAGCTGTGCCTCAGGGGAAGCTTTGGGTTCGCCCCCCGGCTCGGAGGAGACAAGGAGGGGTTTAGGAAGGGTTCCGGGGGCCGCTCTTCCTCCGCTGCTGCGATCGCGCCCAGGAAGCGGCCGCGAAAGGGGGAAGGAAGGGAGGGAGGGAGGGAGGAGAAGGGGAAGGAGGCGACAGCCCCAGCCGATCCCCCCAGCCCTTCTCTGCCCCGGGAGGCCCCGATACAGCAGGTGTGGGCATTGGGGATGGGGTCCCTGCCCCGAGAGGCCCCGATACAGCAGGTGTGGGCATTGGGGATGGGGTCCCTGCTCCGGGAGTGCGGGGTGCGGTCTGTGCCCCGGGGCTGGCCCTGCCCAGCAGCGGCAATAGGAGGGACCAGCGGCAGCAACCGGGCTTTGAGGGGCTCCCGGGGGCAGAACAGCACGGCCGAACCCTAACCCTGAAAGCCCGTCAGACTTTTTCCAAGGCAAGGGGCTCCTCCAGCCCCGCAGCAATGTCCCCCGTGACACAGGGCAGGGGAAGCGCGACCCCATGCAGGCGATCGCAGCACCCCAAGGGCTCCGAGGTGGGAGCAGCATTTGAGCCCCGGATCCAGCCCAGGGTCCCTCTTCACCCACACCGCAGCATGGCGCTTGTGAATGTCTCTGCACCCCCGCCACGCCTTGGGGCACGGGGGGACCCCTATTTCCTGAGCGTCCCCCTCTTCCCCAGCCCAGCCCAGGCAAGGGTTGCCCCAGGAAGCACCTTCCTCATCCGAGCAGCTCAGGGGAGGCACGGGACTGATGAACCTTTTACCCTCAAAATTCAATATACAGCCCTAGGCTGAGCTCAGCACTGATGGTGGCAGCCCCGACACTCCCTGCTGCCTCACTGAGCCGGTTCCAAAGTGGTCCTGCGTGCTGCCACTTTCTCTAAACTGCTTTTATTCCTCTGCCTTTATCCTCCTCTCTCTGACTCCTCTCCGTGGAGGGCAATTTCCGTGTCTGAGGGAGAAAACCAGTTTTCAGTTTGGTCTAGAACGAGGTGTAGGCAGAACTGAGCAGTGTTCTCAACTCCCCACAAGTCCTGGGGAAGGATTTGACCAGCAAAGTGGTAGCAGGAGACAGAGCATTTCTGGCCACCAGCTTTGGCATTTGCTGTGCCATCCCTGTGGAAGGTGGCTGTGTTGGGCTGACCCAGAGGCAGTGTGGCTGCAGGGATTTACTGTGTGAGCTTCAGCGTGCTCTCAGGGAGGGTGTGCTGGGATGGACCTTCCTGATGAAATCCTGCTCACTGCTATTTTTCATAAGGGGCCAGATGCAGTCAGGTTAATGATTGCTGGGCAGGAACAGGTTGCTGCAGGTAGGCAGAAAGAACACAGCATCAGGAAAGGCTGAGCTTCTGGAGCCCAGCATTGGTCCTGGCTGCTCCCTGCCTGAGTCCGGCAGTGCTGGAGCAGCTGGAGGGCCTGGGCTGATCCTGTTTGCTTAGCAGGAGGGGAAAGGCACCGTGTTTGCTTTGGTGTCTGCAGCAGGCACCAACAGGGAGAGAGTCCCGGACATGCAGGGTTTGCCCAAGCCATGCATCAGCCTTTGGGCTGGGCACACCTGGCTCAGGGGCAAAGCGTGGGTGGAGGTGGCTCCACACATTTGGGAGCTGTGGTTGTTCTAGGAGCCTCCTGGGCTGGGAGATGGCATGGGCTGGCTAGGAGATTTCTCTTCTTGCTGCAGTACTTGCTTTCATACCAGCTCTCTATCTCTTTCATGGCTGGGAGCTGCTCTGCTGCCCTGGGGCACCGCTTGGCTGCACCCACAGAGCTCCCATCTCACACCCAGCTCCCATGAGGCTTCCCAAACCCATCAGGATCAGCCCTGGGGAAAGAAATGAAGGGAGAGAAGGAACTGGGGAGGGCTCAGCACCAGTCAGGGGTGCTGCTCCCTCTTTGTCCTGCTCACATCTCTCCCTGCGCCCATCTTGCAGGTGATGTTACTTGGAGACTCGGGCGTGGGGAAAACCTGCTTCCTGCTCCAGTTCAAAGACGGGGCTTTTCTCTCCGGGACGTTCATAGCCACCGTGGGCATAGATTTCCGGGTGAGACCACCACGACTGCCAGCCCCTCGCCTCCCTCGACCCACACCTTGGCCAGGACAGGGTGCTGGGGAAGGGGAACAGGGGGGTTCCAGCCTCTGTACCCCCAGTTATCTCCCAACCAGCAGCAGGTGCTTGCTGAACACCCCTCCCTGGGAGAGCAGTAACAGACAGACAAGGTACTGTCGCCTCTTATTTTAAATCAGCAGACAGTCTAGGTTTATCCCATCTCATCTGTGTTCATGAGCTGGGGGTGTGTGCTGGGCAGGCAGTACACTCCACCATGTAAGCCAACAGCTGGAGGAGACAAACACTGGTTGCTGTAATTTCATGCCTTGAAAGGGCTGAAATGGGCTGCTGAGGAGTTGTTAGGGTTACCAGATCCTGTTCATGTTGCTCTCTGCTCACCAAATTTCAGCTTCAGGGTCTCTCTAAGGGTGTCCAGGGAGGCACAGCTGTTTGCAGTACTGGACAGAGCAGGAAGGAAGTCACAGGGGTGTCCCTGGGCAGGGCTCTGACCACAGCCACGGACCTGTGTTGTGTGTGGTCAGTGCTTCCTCTTCCACCACAGCTGCAGCTGCTCCAGTTTTCTGCCACTGCTGCTGCCCTGGCTGTGTTTGGCTTTTGGTGGAACTCGGGGCTTGGTGATCAAGGCTGGGGGAGAGAGAGAACTGTGGGTTTGGTTTAAAGGGGCCTGTCCTTATGATAAAGTCATGAAAGAAGGAAAATCTGCTGCATCCCACTGCTGGGCTCATTGCCAGTGTCCCCAGAGATGTTGCCAGCCTGTAGGTGCCTGCTCTGCCTCATGCAAGTGTCCCCTCCAGCAGCTCATGGCTCGCTGCTTGAGGTAATCTCCAGAGTCTCCTAGGGCATGTTTTTGTTTTATCCAGCCCATTTGCTCAAATGCTGTCATCTCCACATGGGCTGAATTTCCATTTCAAACAATTCCAGGAAAGCAAATTATTTATAGGGGTCTTTTCTTTCCACACTCCAAGTATGATTCTTTAAGAGTCTTTAAATAGCTTTTCAGTAGTTTTTGCTTTTCTTTTTTTCTGGCCTCTGGAGAGAAGCGCCTGCGCTTCCAAGATGAAAATTGCTTAAGCCTCAATAGCTGCCTTCCCAGCTCAGCTGGAAATGCCTCTTTCTACTCCCAGTACCAGCCCAGCCTGGCTGCAAACCATCCTGACCCAGGAGATTTCCTCCTGCTGTGCTGCATATGGCTGTGTGCTACATGCAGCCCCTCCAGCTCAATGTTTACTACCTCCTTTAAGAACCAAGCAAGGCTCCACCAGCAAGGAAACCCGAGTGGGACACCCAGCATCACCCAGTGTGTGTGCCCAGGCAGTTTGTAGCATCCAAAGCCCTTAAATTACTGCCAACAGGTTAAATTTTTAGTGCAGCAGCAGTTCCTGAGTACATGGAGCTGAAGAGTCCCGTCGGAAAGATCAGGGCTCTTTGGTGAGCAAACATAAAAGCACACCAAGGTGTTATTAATAAATGCAAATTTATGTGTGGTTCATCCATGCCTCCCCACTTCCATAGCTCTGCCAGCTTTCCAGGAGCTGCTGCAATCCCAGAGTTTCCTGGCAGGAGCCAGAGCAGGTTCCTGGGATTTTCTGAACAGCCAATGTCATCGACTGATCATTAGGGGACTTGGGAGCCTCGGGACAGGGACTCTGGCTGTAGGAGATGGACGAGGCACTGGATCTGAGGCAGCCTGGGATCTTGTTGTCTCATCTCTGCTGATTCTGCTCTTCGCCCTGACTTGAGGGGTTGCTGCTCTGGGATGTCCCTGTAGCTGCCAAACCAGCAGGATCATGGTTTGTAGCAATGAGGCTTCAACGTCCAGCCCCACAGGCTTGACTTTATCCCACTGGTCTGGGGAGAGCAGCTGAGGGGCTGTGGAATGCTGGCTCAGCACCAGGGCTAGCTGGCACATGCACCTTTGGGCTGATAAACGTGCTCTCCTTGTCTTCTGCAGAACAAAGTGGTGGTCGTGGATGGTGTGAAGGTGAAGTTGCAGGTGAGCTTTGGGAGGGGGGAAGAAATTTCCAGATGAAAACCCACCTCAGGCTGAGCGTGGTGATCCAGCAGGGCTGTGAGCCACAGGAGCAGACCCAGCTTGGGGAGGTTGCTCTCCCTGCTCTCACCAGGGCAGTTTCTCAGCAGATCTGGGACACAGCAGGACAGGAACGTTTCCGCAGCGTCACCCATGCCTACTACCGGGATGCCCAAGGTGAGTTTGGGGTCCAGCAGGGATGGGGAGACCACCCAGAGCACATCCCTGCAGTGTAGCAATGCCTCTGCCTCTTCTCCTCCAGCCCTGCTCCTGCTCTATGACATCACCAGCAAGATGTCCTTCGACAACATCCGTGTGAGTCCCACCATGGGTCGGGAGTGTTTCTCCCCAGGGACTGGGGTGCCCTGCTTGGCTGTCTGGGTGTTTGGGACAGTTGGGAGCCTGTTTTACCCGTAAGCACTGGCTGTTCTGGCCAGACCCAACCAGCTGGGAGCTCATCCCAGGGCACCTGGCTGGGTGCTGCATGGCTGGGTGAGTTTTGTTTAAGGTGAATGCCTGAGGGGGAAAACGTGGTTTGGGAAGGATGTGAGCTAGTGCCCTTGGAGATGGGGCGGGGCCTTTTCAGGACTGCTCGTCTGTGATGCTGGAGTAATTCCTGTGCCAAGAAAAGTCATTATCCCTGTCCTTGTCAGGGAGAGACGGGGGTGCTGAGGGGGTGTGAGGCCTGAGAGAAAAGGGAGTGGGATACTGAGGGGTGAAGGGCTGAGTTGGGAGGGACAGGAGTGCCCCTCACCCTGACACAGTCCTGCTGCCCTACAGGCCTGGCTGACGGAGATCCATGAGTATGCCCAGAAGGACGTGGTCATCATGTTGCTGGGCAATAAGGTGTGTGCAGGGTCCCCGTCCACCCTGGGGTTTGCTGTGCTTTGCCATGCCCTTGCCATCCCCATGGCTGTGCAGGGATGGAGCTTTGCCCACACCCTTCGCTGGGCTCTGCCGCTTTCTGGGCTCAGCCAGGCCCCGAGGGATGCCAGGGCTTTGGGGGGTCGGGGAGGGCGGTGTTCCTGGTAGCCAGCGGGTGGCAGCACGAGGCTGAGGCTCCAGGTACGGGATGCTCCTCGTATGGGATGCTTTGGTATGGGATACTGCTGACTACGGGATGCCCACCCAGGCCTGGATGCACCCCCTGTACCTCAGGTAACCCCAAGCCCTAGAGGCCCAACCAGGTCCCAGATTCTCTCTAGGAGTCCTGGATGCTGCTGAGTGCCCAGTGCCCAACTGGATTTCCCCCTGGGACTGGATGTCCCCTGGATCTTGGATGATGCTGGGTACTTGATGCCCAGCAGGGTACCAGAGCCTCTCTGGGTCCTGGATGCCCTCAGGTACTGCCCCAGGTCCTCAGTGTCCCCAGGTCCCAGGTGCTCCCTGATATTCTCAATTCTACTGGGTCCCAGATGTTCCACAGAACCCAGATTCTCCGGGCAGTAGATACTTCTGGATCCATAATGCCCCTTGTTCCTTGCCCCTGAGCACCCCACACTGCTGGTTTGCCAGATGCCTCAGGGTGCCAGCTGGCCTGGTGTGTGGTGACATTTTCCTTCCCTTTGCAGGCTGATGTGAGCAGTGAGAGGGCTGTGAGGACAGAGGATGGAGCATCACTGGCCAGGGTGAGTTTTGCCAGGGTCTAACCTGACTTCAGCCCCCCCAGACAATTTCTTGTCACTCAGGGTTCCCATGCAGCCATGCCATCCCCTCTGAGTGCCCTGACCTGGCTCTTGCAGGGGCAGCATAGCATTCACTTGAATGCAAAACCTGGGGAAGGCAAGGAGGGGATGATCCTCAAGCCTTGTCCAAGCTACAGGGATGATTCAGAGGGCCAGGGGGCATCTTGGGGACAGCCACTGATGGGGTCGTGCTGCTCTTGCAGGAGTATGGAGTGCCTTTCATGGAGACGAGTGCCAAGACAGGCATGAACGTGGAGCTGGCCTTCCTGGCCATTGCCAAGTGAGTACCTGGGGTCAGGGGATTGAGCAAGGGAGGTGTCCCCTGCAGCCCCACCCCCTCCCACACACCAGCACAGTGTGGGAGGGGGTAAAACAGCCCCACTGCTCTAGGGAGCTGAAGCAGCGTGCAGTGCAGTCGCTGGATGAGCCCCGCTTCCAGATCCATGATTACATCGAGTCACAGAAGAAGAAATCCAGCTGCTGTGCCTTCTCCTGAGGGTAGCCCAGAGGAGCTGGCAGGCCTGGGGGCCCAGGCAGGAGGCAGAGCAAGGCCCAGTCCTGCCCTCAAGCACTGGACGGAACCAAGTTTTGACAAGCCAAGGTGGATGGGGCAGTACAGTGGAGCAGAGTGCATGAGGAGAGCCCTTGTCCTGATGCCAAGATTCAAATCCTGCTGCCCTGCAGAGCAATGAGCTGTGTGCCACCGTAGAAATCACTATGGTGTGGTGACTGCCAGCCTGGGCAGCGAGCCGTGGTGATCCATCACCTCCATCACATGAGCAGGGTGCAGGACACAGCCACACACCTCACTGAGGGACCCTTGGAGTGGCTGGAGGGGCTGTGCCATGGATGAGCCCCCTTGTAGCCCCCGGTCCTGTCCTCCCCTGCAGCTATTCCTGCTCACAGCACTACTGTTGTTCAACTGGAAGGGCCTGGTCCAGTCCCTGTGTCCCTGGTGCCGCCAGGCTCTGGCTTCCCTCCAAGGAACCTCAACTCTGCCCCCCTGGGCTGCCCCACACCCTGATGTCCACGCTCACTCGGCTGTGGCTCTTCATTTCTGCAGTTGTTGCCAATGGCTTTTATCCTCCTGCCACCACAAAGGCAATGATGTCCCCATTGTATCCTGGCACTGCTTGAGAAAGGCTGGAAGGGTCCAGCCAAACCTGCTCCCTGCCCACACAGCTGATGTGAGAAGTAAAATTCCCCTGGGAGCATCCGAGCAATGCTTGAGGCATTTCTGGTACACACAGCAATTTGGAAAAACTTTACTTCCTCCATGTTGTAGCCACAGAAATTAGAGAATTTATTTTTTTTAACAAGAAAAACCTTTTTCATTTCAATTCCTCCAGACTAAACCACTCCAGCCTCCTGCAGGAGATGCCCATGGTGGCATGGGTGATGGTCCAGCCCCACCACCTCCCAGGCCAGGCTGGGTTTCTCCCCCATCACTGCCCATGTAATACAACTATGCTTTCCTGCTTCTGGCAATTAGCAGCTGGAACCCGTTTTCTGCAAACCAGATGCCTGAGAGCCTTCAGCTAGCAAACACTGCTCTGTTGGGGCTCAGGAACATCCCTGGTGCTCAGCCCAGCTCTGTTGCTACCTCGAGCACTCTGTCCACTCCCCTGAGCACTATCCAGAGAGGTCAGGGAATATTTGGTTGTGTAGCTGAAGCATTGATGCAGAGAGCAGCTGTGGAGGGTATGGCACTCCTGCACGTAGGAGTCAGGGACTGTCCACCACATCCGTCCCCATCAGCATCTTCCCTGGCCCTGCGCCTGACTGCTCGTGTCTTGCCTGCCCCAGTGCCTCCTTCACCTCTGCTCTGCCCCTGGGTCTCTTCTCTGCAAGTTTACAGATTAAAACTGAGTATTTTTGAGGCTTTGCATCTGTCTGATTGTTTATTGCGTGAGAAATCCCTGCCCTGGGTCTGCGACGTGGGAGGCTGCTGCACACAGGCACTGCAGGGCGGCCAGGCCGGGGGGCCCTGGGAGCAGCTGGGAGGAGGGGGAAGCACCCATGGCCCCTTCCTCCCTGGTGGGGGGAGGCTTTCATTGCACACTTCAGACAGACCAAAGGTGAGAGGGGAAGAGTAAACATGGCCTGTTAAATTAAAACCAACCTCCTCCCCTGCTGTTCTCATGGTACGGAGTCCAGCATTCCCCAAATAACTCTGTCTTCCCACCAAAGGCATTGCTGCTGCCGCTTGGCTGATGTCTGCAAAAAAATGCTGGGTGGCTTCAACACAAACAGACGTTGGCTCTTTTCTCTTTCCCTCCTCCTGCCTGAGCTCCTTTAACTTCACTCCAAGATGCAAAGGGCAGGAGGAGGCAGCTGGGGCGCAGCGGTCCTGCCTGTGCCCTGCCATCCCGCAGGCACTATTGGACCAAAAGCAGCTTCAGCTGTTTCCTTTGCTGCTGCCTTTCTTCCTTATCACGGGCCCTTGCTCAAACCAGCCTTGCTGGAGCTGGGTTTTGTTTCCTGCCAGGGTACCCAAAATGTGCTCTGCATCTGCCCTTCCAAGAAACTCGCTCGTGGGGCTGTGCTGCTCACACCCCCTTGCCAAGGGGATGGCTGTGACACAGGCAGTAGATCCCCCGGTCCTGGGGCCATACCACAACACGCTTGCCCTGGTTTTCCTCTCTGCAGGCATTTGCTGCCGGCCGCCGTGGGATTCCTCCCTGCCGCTTTTCTCAGGGCCGAGCGGCTGCGGGCGAATGCTCAGCCGAGTGGAGGAAACAAATGAGCCCACCCTGTGCTCCCAGCCGGGTCCCACGGACCTGCAGCACAGCCACTCCGAGCACACGGGGGTTCCTCTGCCGCTGAGCTCCCCGAGCAGGGTTTTGGGGCAGAGCACTTTGTGAGAGACATGTCCCATGGCATGCAGCTGTCCCCTCCTTGCTTGCCTGTCTGCAGCTCGGTTTAACGTGATCCTGGCTGCCCTGAGGACCTTTGTTCAGGAACTTCACCCAGGTCCTGCACTGGGAGACACCTATGGTACCTCTGTGCCAGCCTCTCTGGGACAATCCAGCACCAGCAGCCCTGCACGGCCGGAGCGGCCCAGGCTTGTTGCTGCCTTGCTCTGCCCTGGCTGAGCCCAAAGCCCAGGATTTCACACACTGATGATCCCCTGCAGTTACTTCTGCTCCTCAATCCATGAGCAGAGAACACGGAGCCAGGGCAGAGCAATCCCCTGGGGTTCCCTGCATCTCCCCCCACTCGGGCCCCCAGCTCCAGGGTGCTGAGCAAGGTTCAGAGGCGGCTGGGGGAACAGGGCTGGGGCTGGGCTCTCATTTCCACTGCAAAGCGAGTTACCTGCCCTCTTCCCGGCCCACTTCCCCACGAAATTTCGATCTGAGGATTTTATTTTACTGTCGAAGCTTCAAGCACCCCTCCACCCTGTACGTCGGAGCAGCGCTGGGGCCGACTGCACCCTTCGAGGACTGTGCGAGGGTACAGGACGGACATTCCCCGGGAGCGCACCCGGTGCATGAGGCGGGGCGGGAGCAGCCGGGAGCGTCCCGCCGTGAGGGCCGTGCCAGAGACGGTGTCCGGCCGATCTCCGGTGTTCAGCGAGGATCGCGAGTTGCCGCGGGGCGCTCGGCTAGACGCAGAGAGAGGCGGAGGTGGCTGCGGGGGGTGGCCCCGCATAACCGGGGAGCGCTCGGACCCCAGCGGGGACCCGCCCGGGCCCGCTGAGGAGACCCGGCCCGGGCCCGCTGAGGGGACCCGGCCCGGGCCCGCTGAGGGGACCCGGCCCGGGCCCGCTGAGGGGACCCGGCCCGACCCGGAGGCGCCGCGCCCAGAACGCCCCACACGGGGCGAGAACTCATTTGCATACCCGCCCCACATACATTTGCATGACCGCACCTCCTAATTTGCATAATCACGCCCACAATTTAATCCTTATTTGGGCAGGCATCATCCCATCGCGCTGTCCCATTGGCGGCCGCCGGCCCCCTCGCCCCGCCCCCTATATAAAGCGCGCGGCGGGCTCGGTGCCGCGCAGTGCGCTGAGCGCGGCTGGCGGGACGGGCTCGCTGCTGCTGCCGCCGCTTCCCTCGCCATGAGCAGCGGCGCGGGCCCCGCCGCCCGGCTGTGCCGCCTGGAGCGCGGCCCGGACGGGTACGGCTTCCACCTGCACGGCGAGAAGGGCAAGCCCGGCCAGTTCATCCGGCTGGTGGAGGCGGGCTCGCCGGCCGAGCGGTCGGGGCTGCGTGCTGGGGACCGGCTGCTGGAGGTGGACGGCGAGAACGTGGAGAGGGAGAGCCATCAGCAGGTGGTGGAGCGGATCCGTGCCGCCGCCGGCGCCGTCAGCCTCCTCGTCGTTGACTCGACGGCCGAGGATCAGCTGGCGAAAGGCGGCGGGGCGGGCGCGGAGCCGCCGGTGGTCGGTGGGCAGGCGGCCCCGGTGCCGGCCGAGCCCGCGGCGCGGGAGCCCAGCGGTGGCGAGCAGCGGGTAAATGAGCGGCCGGGGCACTGAGGCTGGGAAGTTTTCGGGACACAGGCTGTTGTCCGAGGAGGAGGGGTCGCGACTTGCAGGCGAGCGAGCGGGAGCCGCTGCCGCCGCGTCTGCCCTGGGCGTCGTGTGTGGTTTCGATCTCGATTCTTTCTTTTTTTGCTTTGCTTTAAGCGCAGCTCCCCAGAAGCCCCGGGTCCTGCCGCGCCCGACTGCTTTGCCTTTTTTCTTTTAAATATTTTTTTTTTTTTTCATCTTAATGGTCCTTTCTGCCAGCTGTTTCAGTGACGGGCAGGGGCAGGTGGGCACAGGGGGTGCTTGGACCCATAACTGAGCCCCTCGAGTCCTGTAGCCCTTCAGCCCATCCCTGTGCTGCGGGAATGCTAAAACGGGGTGAGAAAAGCAACAGGGCCAGCTTTGACGTGCAGCTGAGTCCAGGACTGGACTGAGGGCGACTGTCACTAAACCACCCCAAAATACAACAAAAACCTTTGGCAGAGGGTGTTTTTTGGGGCTGAGACTGCAGGTATTGGTGGTGGTCACTCCTGCTTTGAGTGTGTTGAGGCTCTGCTGTGGAGTGGAGATGGCAGAGCCCTTCCCGGGCTGGGGGCTTTATCTTGGCAGTCAGTCCCCACGGATGCTTCCTAACTCAGGAATGTCGGCCTTAAACACGCGTGGGAGTGAGCAGTTGCACAAACAAAGTGATGTAGAAAGGTGAGGAATTGAGAAACAGCTGACCTTTCATGCCCCAAGCGGTTCCTAAGAGACGGTCTGGGAGATAATGCTGCTCTTTATTTACCCAGCAAAGACGTGTTTGTTGTTACAACAGGCATGTGGATGGCTCCCTGGGCAGCAGCCTCTTGGTGTCCCCAGTGTGAAAATCCTTCTGGGGAGATCTTATGACCTGTTCCCAGAGAGGTTGGTGCAGTGGAGCCTTCCCAGTGTTGATGCTGAACCCCAGGAAGACCTTGATGCTTCACTGAGCTGTTGACACATAGGGTTTTGCTGAGGATTCGGTGGTTTTGAGCTGTGTCTCCTGTGCTAGGCTCTGATGCTGCCCCATGCAGGGAGAACATGCCTGCTTTCCCATGTGTCACAGTGCCAGTGGTGCCTCAGGGCTGGCAAGACTGTCTGTGCTCTGCTTTCTGCTCCCAGACCTCTCCATGGGCTGGGAAAAATAAAAGGGATGTTGTTAATGCAGCTCAGGTGAGTCCCCTGCCAGGCTTGGGGGCTGAGGATGTGTGGTCCCCAAAGAGGATGGAGCCCTCTCATGCTGTGGGACCACTGCCTGCTCACTGTGTTGGCAGGAGTGATGGAAGGAGCTTAGGAAGCTGGAGATGCCCCACAAGATTTTGGAAGACATCCCCAGCTGGTGACACCTGATGGGCTCTGGGGAAAGCCTTGGCTGAAGATTCCCCACAGTCTTGGGGAGCAGGCTCAGGGCACAGCTCACACACAGTTACCACTGGCGGTTTCTCTACTAGTGGTTTCTCTCCTCACTAGAGCAGGAAGTGGCTGACATGGGGAGACATTGCCACAAGGCCCCAGACAGTTTCTCAACAGGTAGCAGCAGGAAATCTTGCAGCTGGGGGCAGGGCCCAGTGGAAAAGGCAAGTGGGTTAAGAGATCGCCCTGGCCTGGCACCCGTGAAGCAGGGTGGGAGGATGCTGGGCGGGATGCTGAGCCAAGCTGGAGCAGGCAGGAAGGGATTTCTCTCCGGTGAGGCAGGAGCACACTGCTGTCCTGTTCCCAGACACTGGCAGGCAACTGGTGCCGGCTGCTCCATCCCCCCGCAGCCCCATCCCATCACTGTGGGTTGGTGGGATTCCCTGGGATCACAGGGGAAGTGGGACATTCACATGTGTCAGAGTCCTGTTTGCATTATTGGGCTGGACTTGCCTTTATTTGTTTAACAAGCCTGGAGACGCTCAAGAGCTGGGAGAGCTGCTTGTGGTGAGCAATGTTTAGTATCTCCCACCTTCCAGCAGAATCCATTCTCTCTCCAAACTATACTGAGTCCTGCAGCATTGGGACTGCTGGGGGGCTCAGACACCCCCACAGATCCCTGAGGCAGTTGTGAAAGATGTGTAATGGGCTCCTTTTTCATTCCTATCAAACCTTGAGTGTGCAAATCCCCCTGAGGCTGCAGTGGAGGTTTTGAGCCTCCCTGGGGAGCTGATCCATGCACCCATCTGCAGTGCTGAGCCAGCGTGGTGACAGTTTCACACCTCTCAGGTCAGCCCCATTTCCTGGGACCCTGTGCCGTGAAGGTGTCCCCTCACCAAGAGCTGTGACAGTTTGTCTTCCCCTATGTTTGTTTCCGGAGGCTTCAGCTGCTTGGGAGTGTCTTGAGAAAGTTTCATGCAAACCACACAGTGTTCCCAGGGCAGCACCTGGTGCTGCCAGCACAGTGCTCTGCTACCAGGGCAAGGCATTTACTACCAGCCCCGGGCTTCCCTCTTGCAAATTTAGTGTTAAATTAGAGCCCTCCCTGCCAACAAGGCTCATCCCTCCTTGTAAAACCTGTGAGAGCCTCCCAGGGCTGGGTTTCAGAATGTAACAGGGAGTAGTTCCCCTGGCACTGGGAGCATTGCACTGGGGTAGCTGGTGTTTAATTAGGAAATGAATTAAATTTCCTCTCAAGGCAGCTGCATGAAAAGCAGCTCCAGTCGAGCAGGACGTGACAGGGATGCTGCAAGGAGGCTGCTTTGCATCCCCTTTGTATGAAGCCCGAATGTGTGCGCCAGATTTTGGGACCCGTGTGAATTTGCTGGCCCAGGCATCCTCAGAGCTGTTGTGTTTCTCTGAGTAACTGGGAATGTTGCTGCCGCCAGCAGGCTTGGTGCTGCTTGTAGGGCTGCAGGGAATTTCCTGGGACTTGAGGCTTCACAAGCTGTCCTGAAATTGCTATTGAGGGGCTGGAAAATGGGGAGTGAGTTCTGACATACTGTGCAGCTGGGGTCCCCACAACCCTGGGATTGCTGGTCCTGGCAGGTGCCTGAAGGTGCTGCAGAGGGAGAAGCATCTCTGTGTGCCCCAAATCCTGTTTCAGGGTAGGAAGAGCAGCGTGATGCTGCAGAAGTCCTCATCCCAAGCGGGCATCTCTGCAGACAGAGGCCTCTCTGCATTCCCTGAGTGTAGAGGAGAGGCATGGGATGTCTGTGCAGGGGGCTGATTCCAGCTTCCCCCCCCTGCCCTCCCTGACAGAGGTTGTGATTGCTCGTAAGGAGGCTCTGCTGGCTAATCCCTGTCCCAGCGTGGTGGGAGAGCTGCTGGCTGTGCAGGACAGGATGCAGCAGCTTAGAGAAATTAGGGGCATTTCCGCTGCCCAGCTCCGTAGCCACGGGTCTTCTCGCATGCCGGGTGTTGGCCCAAAACCCTCTTGCCTCACGTTCAGCCCAAAGGGGACTTTGGGGCTGGAGGGATGCTCTGTCATGGGGTGTTTGCCCGTGGATGGGCAGGATACGACCGCTGGAGGATTGGATGCATTTGTTTTCCTCTCTGGGAGGCGGAATGGTGGCTGCCTGCAGGGTTTCTGTGATTTGGGGAGGGTGCAGGCAGCCTGGCACGCTGGGCTGGAGGAGCTGCCAGCTGCTGATGGGGGGATGCTGAGGGTCTGGGTCGTGGCTCAGCTGGGCTGCCCTCGTGCTGAGTGCTTCTGCCTTGGCTAGCTGCCTTTGCAGGATCAGTGCCTCCCTCACTGCTGTGACCTACCCCTGTGTCCTGAGACATCTGTCCACCCTGCAGGGCTTCCCATCCCCCCAAAAAATTCACGGCACCAGCATCTCAGGGAGCCCAGGCTGCCAGGGCTTTGTTGGTATGGGTGGGAGCAAAGCCCTCCCTCCTCCTCCTTGCCCGGGAGCGCTGCCAGTACCGCTTGCTGGGTGCTCCCTCTGGCTTTGTCCTGAGCTATCGGCGTGGAGTAACCCCACACTGATGCCAAGGGCACTGGGAGCGTGGGTGCTCCAGAGCCTGAGCCCTTTGCTCAGGGTCAAGCCAGGGCAGGGATCTGGGGAGGTGCTGCCTTCCTCCAGGCTCCAGCAGCTCCTGTCTTTAGCCCTTATTTTGGGTATTGTCTGTCCCCATCATTGTTTGGGATTTCTGTCTGGGTGGAAGATGCTATCACACCCTGTTGAACCTGCTGCCACCTGGGGATGGGGGGGTGGAAGGGGTGAAGTCGAGAGGGTCACAATCCTCCACCCAGCTGGGGAATCCACAGCTGGGCTGTTGCACTGAGCATGTGAAGCTGAGACACGTGGAGAGCGAGTCCTGCATGCCAGTGCTGAGGCATCTCAGGATCACCTTCACTCCTGGCAGATGTGCTGGGTGCTGCCTGCACCTCCCTTCCCAGGGTGGCGGCCAGACTTGACCGTGAAGGAGGGTGTTGTGCAAGAGGATGGGACTTTATCAGGGCTTTATTGCAGTGTTTGACTTAGCAGTTGTAAATGTGTCACCCCAGCCTGTGTGGGACCCTGTGCCACACCAGTGTGTCACATCTGGGGTGTCAGCACCCCAGGGTCCAGTTTTCCCTGCAGTGGGCAAAGGTGATCTTGTGGTAAGATGCAAGAGTGCTGTGCAGGGGGCAGAGAGCACCCCGGTGCAGGTGTGCCTGACAGGGCCTGACTTCAGTGATGTTGTGGGTACCAACACAGAGTAAATGATCTCAGATGAAAGATTAAATACTTGCGCCCTTGGTGAGGAATATTCCAGCAGTTTGAGTGAGGTTGACTGCTGGGAGAGCCCAACCAAAGCCCAGCTTCTGGTGGTCAAGATAGGATCAAACCATTTTATATATAAATTGTAGAAGCAGTATTGGTTGCTAGGGTCAGAGCAGTTCTGATAGTGCCACATACAGGTGTCTGGTTCAGGTCACCTGGTTCCTCTGATGCTTCCTGGACATCCCACTCCCTGCTGGGTGAGCAAAGGCAGTTCCTGTGTGCCAGACTCCCAGGGATGCTCTTGCTTCTTCCTGCTGCTCACTGTGTGGGGAGCTTAGAGGGCACCAAGTGGGACAAGTGCATGGCTGTGACTGCCCCAGCAGGGTTCCCTGGCTTCAGGTACTGGTGGATCCACAAGTCAAGATGAAACCAGGTGCAGATGAGCTAGGTGTTGCCTCTCAGAGAGGTGAGCATCCCAGTTGCATCGCCCAGTGGAGCTGGTTTTTGTTTTGCAGTCCTACAAGGTCATGCCAGGGCATGGAGGTGCCTCAGCATTACAGCTGCTCCATCTGGGTTCTGCTCTGTGTGCCTCTTCCCTGCTGACAGTGACTGTGGGGTGCTCTGGGGTGGGGGATCTCCCTGACCCCATGGCTGGGTTTGCGATGGAGAGGGGCTACAGTTGGCAAAGGGGTGATGGAGGGGACCTGTTCAAGCCCCTGAGACCTTTCCAGTAGCCAAAGCTTCCCCAGTGGGATGGGGTGGAGTGTGGGTGCTTCCCAGCAGCCTGGGCTGTGTTTCCTCCTCCACCTTCAGTTGCAATCTTGATCCCAAAAGGAAGAGCGTGGTCTGGGAAAACACACATGATAACATGTTTCTTTAATGTTTCACTGCAATTAGTGTTCTCTGCACCTAATTAATTAATTAGAGCCCAGGGTCATAAGATGTTTGGCACCCTACATCCCATCTTGAGGTGTCAGTGCCCACAGATGGACACCCAAGGATGGTGTCCCTGCCACTCCAGCAGCTGTCTGGGGTTCCTGGTGCCACCCTACGATGCTGGGGACCCCAGGAGCCGTTCACCCTAAGATTGTTCCCATTGCAGGAGGAGCTGAGACCTCGGCTGTGCCACATGAAGAAGGGCCCAGATGGCTACGGCTTCAACCTGCACAGTGACAAGAGCCGCCCAGGGCAGTATGTGCGTGCTGTCGACCCCGGCTCACCGGCTGAGGCAGCAGGGCTGGCCCCCCAGGACCGCATCATCGAGGTGTGCTGGGGTGAGGGGAGCTCTGAGGGGTCTCTCTGAATAGCTTGGGTGCCTGGGAGACAGCTGCCCTAGGTCAGGAAGGCACGCAATGTCCCTGCTGCTGCTGGTGACTCACAGCACAGCCACCCGACCTGCACCAGCCTGCAGGTCCCCACCCCGGGGTGCAGCACTGTGGAGGGCTGGGAATGAGCATTAATTAGCTATCTGGGGGGTTAATTAGCAGTAGCATTGTCCCCGGGATGCCCCTGGGGTGGGGCAGGCTGGGGACAAGGTGCACGATGGTCACAAGTCCTGCTGTCAGGTGTGACCAGGGTGGGGATAAGCTCAGGTTTGTGCCAGTGGGATGATGATCCATGAGAGCAACGAGCAACTGAGCCCCAGCCCTGCTGCTCACCAGGGTGTGGTGCTGCTGCCTCTTCTGGGGTGAAGCTTTCTGGAGACCATGGCATGGCACAAGGGTCCATGTGCTGCTGGGAATTCCCTGCCAGCTTTGCCCATTCAATCTCATGCCAATCACTCAAAGGAAAATCTACTTTTAATGAGGTTTTTTTGGCTTCATTGCTAATCCCTGCGAGGCTGTGAATGCCTGTGGGAGCTATGGGGTGGCTGTGCTGGGATTGTGACTGGTTCCAAGGTGGGTATGTGATCACTCCATGGATGTCCCCCGGCTCCAGTGGTGATGTGGTGCCTGCAGGTGAATGGTGTGTGCATGGAGGGCAAGCAGCACAGTGATGTGGTGGCAGCTATCAAGGCGAGTGGTGATGAGACCAGGCTGCTGGTGGTGGATGTCCTCACAGATGAATTCTTCAAGAAGTGCAAGGTGGTGCCCTCAGAGAAGCACCTGACAGGTAGGCTGGGGCCTGTGCTACTGGGAGGGGTTTGTGCCACCTCTGCTGGCTCTGTGTCACCTTCTCACCAAACCTAAGGGTGCTGAGCTCTGGGAGGTGGTCTTACCACCCTCAGGCCAAGCAGAGTTACCTGGCTTTGGTGTCTCCCTGCCTGGCCAAAGGCCCCATGCCAGGCTGGTGGGGCTGACATGGGCACGTTTATGGCCCTGGGTTGCACTTTGGCAAGGTTTATGGCTTGGGGAGCAAACAAGCATCAGCTGCCCTTTGCTCTCCTCTGTGGCCCTCTCCCCAGGAGGATGGGGAAGGGGGCTCACTGGGCTCCACATCACAGCTGCCATCATGGGGATATGTCTGGCAGCATTCCCTTGTGCCACGGGGCTGGCTGCAGTGGGTGGTTAAAAAACTCAGGACCTGGCCACACCCTGGGCAGTGTTGTGTGAGCCTTGGCCATGGTACAGCCTTGGCTTGCCCTCCATTGGCAAGGGGTCAAAGCAAACACATCCTCACCTGATGCTTATCCCACAGGTCCCTTGCCAGAACCAGTTGCCAATGGTGATATCGGGAAGGTAAGAGCCTTGTCTTGATTTTAATTCATCTATGCCCATCTCCAGTCAGGGACACTCCTGTTCATGTCCTCTCTGCCCATGGGTGGGTGATGCCACCAGACACCACAGTGGTCTCAGGCTGCCACTGGGAAGGGAACTGGTGTCCTCCAGAAAGGGGGGTGCTTGTGGTGCTGAGTGTCGTGGAGGTGGCTGTTTTGCCTTCTGATGCTCTGGGGTTGGGAGCCCTCATGCTGAAAGCAGGACAGTAGAACCAAGCTCTGCAGCTACCCTCCTTCTTCTCCTCCTGCTCTTCCTAAAGCCAGGGCAGTCAGGCCGGAGTTTAATCCTTCCCCGCCCTGGATGGGCAGCGCTAGAGGTATTTATGTGCCTGGAGTTTACAGAGGATTATGTGTGAGGAGGATGGCCCCCTGGATGAGACTTGCAGTTCTGGAGGCTGTTCTCAAGCCCCAGGGCTGGAGCTCACACTCCCTCCCTGCTTCCCCCCAGGAAAATGGTGGAGAGCCACGATCCAACTCGGTGTCTGAGAGCCCATCCAGCCCGGCGCCACTGGCCATGTCCCCCAACTCCAGCGAGACCCACAGCGAGGTAGGGCTGGGAGTGCCGGAGGGGGACAGTGGCTGGAAAGCAGGAGCTGGGCTGAGCCCCCAGCATGGGGCTGTCCAGGGGACACACAGTGGGGCTGACACCTCCTCTCATCCCCAGCCTCAAACACAGGAGGGTGATAAACACCATTCAGCATCTGGCTCCCTCCTGGACCTCGACATCCCGCTGGCTGTGGCCAAGGAGCGGGCGCACCAGAAGCGCACCAGCAAGAGAGCACCCCAGATGGACTGGAGCAAGAAAAATGAACTGTTCAGCAATCTGTAAAGGCCCTGAGGCAGGGTGAGGGTCTTCTAGCCCTCCCCAGCCCCATATCCACCTCTCCTGCACTCCTCTCTTCCCTGCCATGGGCTCCTGGTGGAGATGTGGGGCTGCTTCCTACCACCCTGACTCAAGTGCTGGGGTTTGGTGGCCACTGAGCATCCCTGCAGAGCAGTTCTGGGACACGGATGCTGGGGGTGCCCTCTCCCAAAAGCTCATCCCCAGCGTGCTTCTCCAGCCCTGCCTTGAAGCCCTGCACACCCTGGTAGGCACAAGCAGGGGTTTGGGAGGGATCAAGAATTTGGGGTGGCCTGATGCCCAACACTCCTGGTCCCTACAGTCCCCACTGTTCCCTGTTTTTTTCCCTATCCCATCTCCATTTGATAGCCCCCCAAATTATCCTTTAACTGCAAAATATGAGGCTTTTAGTGTCTTCTACCATATCCCACCTGCCCAGCCACTGACCACAGCCAGGGTGTGTGACCCTGACCTGGCAAGCTCCGTCCACAATGACTCTGTCCCTCTGCCTCCTCAGCTGCAGGGAGGGGTGCAGGTGTCCAGCATTGGGAAGTGCCCAGCACTCTGCCCTGGGGCAATTTTGGGAGAGGAGAGGGTGCCTGGAGCCAGCACAGCAAGCAATAATAGTCTCCTTTGCTCCCACACACTCCAGGAGACAGAGCCAATCAGGGTTTGAATCCAACACTGTTTAATTTAAAAGCTTCTTATAGACTTTTTTTTTTTTTCTGAAATAAGTGTTTTTCCAATCACTTTTTTTAAAAAACTTTGTTTTGTGGAAATTCTTCCTGTGGGTGTTTTGTTTCCATGTGCTACAATCAGGTGTTGTTGTACTGTTGAGCTCAAGAGAAATTCTGTTTACTGGAATAAACCTTTCTGACTTCACAAGTCTGGTTTAAGTCTAAATCCTTCCAGAGCCTGAGGGGATGCAGAAGGTTTGCTGTGGCCAGGGGCTTAGGGGAAAGAGAGGTAACTGGGGGACACTGGGCCTGGTCTGGTTACCCCTCAGCACCTGATGGGGACAGGTTGAGGGGGCTGGGGAGGCACCAGCTGGTCCCGGTGGGGGTTAATGCCTCAGGGTGATTAATGGGCTTTAATCCCCTGGGGAGTGCAGGGGAAGGGGGGAGGGTGAAGCAAAGCTCTAATCTGGGTCTGCCAGCCAGGCTGGAGGGCAGTGGCTGTGCTGGGGGAGCCCAGATGTGCCCCCAGTCCCTATAGGGGTTTTTGGGATGAGCCTGGGTTGCACCTGGGTTGAGGGAAGGCAGGGGGGACCCATGAGGAGAGGGGTGCTTGTCCCTCTGAATGAATGGACATAGCCCTGGTAGCTCAGCAGGACAAGGCAGGGCTGTGCATTGCCTCTGTCTGGTATCTTTGCTTCCTCCCCTTCTGCACACTCTTGTTTTGTGCTCCAAATCTGCAAATAAACTTCTACCTGGGCACAGAAATGGTCACAGATCTTTGCATCTCAAATGACACCAAGTGTCAAAGTGCCACCAGATTTCCAGGGGATGTGCAGGCTGTCACTTCCTCCTGGAAGCTGGGGGAGCCCATTCCAACCTGTCTCATCCTCCCAAGACATGTCCTCTGAGGGAAGGTGAGCCCACATCCCCTATTTTCCCATCCTCATCCCACTGGGGCAGCAGGACACTCCTACCTGGCACGGATGCCACAGGGTGGGGCAGCCCATGCAGGGCAGGAGTGGGAGGCAGCCAGTGGGTCCCAGCAGCATCTTTTGCCTCTTGGCCTGCTCAGTGCAGCTGGGCACTGGTTCCCTGTGGGAACCCTGTTTGAGCTGTACTGGGACTCTCCCCCCAGCCTTTGGGGCGGGCTGAGCTCCAGGACAGACCCAACTTTGTTTTGGGTTGCCAGGGAAAGGCTGTTCCCAGCCGCCTGTGGAGCCGGGGCAGCACCGGCATTGCCGGGGACCGGGGATGCCAAGCAGGGCCCTTGCTGGCTCCAGAGCAACCAGCTGGGCATGGGGAGCTGCGACAGGAGATCACTCTGCCCCTTCCCCCTGGCTGCAGAGGCTAAAAGAAATTATTTTTCCCACCTTGGTCGGGTTTTAGGGGAGCAAATCCCAGCCAAGCTACATCTCTCCTGCCAGTTTGGCTTTGCTCCTCTGGCAGAGGGATGAGATGCTTCATGGAAGGAGCACCAGAGCCAGCAGTTCACCCAGCAGGTTCTGCAAATCTTGTTCTGGAGGACAGAATCCATTTCTGCCTGCAGCAGGTGATGAGGAGCAGGAGGATTAGTAGCCCTTGTCATGGTAATCCCAGCGGGAAATAGAGCTGCTCTTCACTTTATTACCACACAAAGCTTTCACTACAACTAAATCCACACTAAATACTTGTTTAAAATGCCATGATACACTGTTCCCACGCTTGGCTTTAATATTAGTCACAGGAATAATGTATTTACATTAGCTAAAATTGGAAAACTAAAGCCCCCAGGCCCTAAAAATATAAGCATGGCAACACTAAAAATTCCACAGACTGCCAATCTCCAAAACATCCCTGGGCAAATCTGAAAGTTATTACCTGATCCTCCATTACTTAAACAGATAATTTCTGGTCTAGGGTTAGCCATTAAAGCTGATGTTACAGTAGGAAAACAGGAACATCAGTTATCCTTCTTACCTTCTGGTCTCTCCTCTTAGCAGCTTTCCTGCTGTGGACAGTGTGTGTGTGTGGACAGGGCAGGAGGGGTCAGGCTGAGTAACTGCACAGGGAAGTTTATCCAGTGGGAGTCAGGCAAGTGCCTCTTTTTCATCTGTGGATCTCAGATCTACTGCAGCAGAGGCTGGATAACTCCTGCCCTAATATATCTGCCTAATATATCTGCCCCCCAGTAAGAGATATTTCCCCCACATTCATCCTTATCTTTATGGAGAGCAGAAAACGGAGTCTCCAGGCTCAGCAGAGCAAGTCCTGAGCTGGTGGAAGAAGGAAGCTGTCTCCTTTCAGTATGTTCTCCTTGCTTTCATC
Organism: Cyanistes caeruleus; assembly: GCF_971803275.1. Classification (NCBI taxonomy): domain Eukaryota; kingdom Metazoa; phylum Chordata; class Aves; order Passeriformes; family Paridae; genus Cyanistes; species Cyanistes caeruleus. The sequence goes on along the minus strand of NC_141719.1, from coordinate 5,622,610 downwards.
AAAGCAGCCAGGGAAAAAGAAGTGCAACAGCACTGCTGGCCTGAAGTTTTCAGATCTGGAGCACAGCCCTGAAGCTAAAGGGGGTTTGTCTCAGAAGTCTCATGCAGATCTCACCCTCCTCACCACGGCAGGGCTCAGCTCTAGTCTTGATCAGCCAATATCAACAATTTCCATCACATTAACTTGCCCTTTGTTTGTGCTCACCCACATCTGGGCTTCTCCCTGCCAGGACCCAGCAGTGCCCCTCTGCAACCTACCAGACCCCAGGAAACTGGGTTGAAAGAGTCTCTGCTGTCCTTTACAACTTCTAAACCACTTCTTGAGCTGCCAAAGAGAACGGCTGAGCCCCACATAGTGCTCAGGCACCTCGGATTGTTGTGATTTTTTTTTTTTTTTTATTTCAAGAATAAAAAAGACTGAGCTGCCAGTATATGAAACCTGCTTGCTGATGAATCCTGATTTAAAAGCAGTGGGAGAAGTTTCTTCTTGTCCAGGAATCAACTGCTGGTGATTTTAGGATCTGTTGGAACAGCACATCAAAGTCAGAGTCATTCGTAGCCAAACCTGTGAGTTAGTGGCTGTTCCCCAGGTCCAACTTTCAGGCAGCAATCCTGGCTGGCTGAGCAAAGTACAAAGTTGATAAGATGACAAAGCAGCTGAAGGAGACAGATGAAAACAGTTCCAATGTTGGCTCACTGGTGTCCTCCACACCCAGACCTTGCAACAACGTCCAGATTCTCCCTGGAAACCCAGGTGGTGTCTGGAGGTGTCTGTCAGGTGTCCAGCACCCCAACTGGCTGTTGCAGCTCAGTGTAGCTCTTCTTCTCCACGTGGTTTGTCTGCTCCAGGAGCCACTGTCTCTCCTGGTCGCTGACATCCAGCCTCAGCGTCACCTCCTGGAAAATGCTGCTCACAGCAACCTGCAGCACACAGAGAGAAAGCAGCTCAATCCCAGCCACAGGGCAATGCTGCTCGTATTCTCTGGGGAGATGGGCTGCTACTGCACCTCCTTAAAGTGAAGCTTTTTGAACATGCAGATACTGGCTTCATTATCCTGACCGATCTTAGCCTCAAACTTGGTGATCCCCAGTTTTCTCACTCCTGCAGGAGAAATCAGAGAGGCACTTCTATTACACGTCACATCTATAAAAGCACAGGACTCCAGTTGTGGGGCAGATGCATCCCTTACTACCCTGCTTGTATCACTGGGAATTATGTGCTGCCAGATCCCAGACCCACCACACCCCTGTTCCCATGCACTGAGCCACCCTCACCATAGGCCATCATCAGCAGAGTTGCCTCCTTGCCAAACCCTCTGCCACGGAAGCTGGGCTCTGAAAGAGACAGCAGAGTCAGCACCCAGTCAGGGGAGAAAAACCAGCCACACCAGACACTTCTCAGAAGAGGCTGTGACCTGGACACACCATGGACTGATCAGGGCTGAACAGCCAGGGTAAAGTAGAATAAAAAGCTGATGCAGGAACATCTGTCAACATCTGTCTGCAGCACACAGCCACAGTGACAGAGCCCCAAGCTATGAAGCAGAACTTAACCTGCAATCATGATTTCAATCTCGCCTACAGTCGGGTCCTCGGCGTTGTTGAGGAAGAGATTCACATCCCCCACCATGGAGTTCTCCTCCGCCTGCCCAGGCCAGCGCTCTGAGTCCAGCACAATGAAGGTACACTCTGGGGAAAACAAGAATGTGGCAGCATATTCAGAGTGTGCTAATAATTATTCATAAATTACCAAAGAATTAAATTAAAGGTGTGTAATGGACAGGGGAACAAGAGTTTTCATGTGTTAACAGCAAGGAAGAGTTAATAATTTGGCTTCCCACACCAGGTGTGCCTGTTCCCACCTGCAGAAATGAAAGAAATACTTGGAAAAACCCGTTGTGAGGGTGACACAGATACCAAGACTAGAAACAGCCTGTGAAAGAAAGGGAAAACTTTCTTCCCATGTCTGAGGTCTCTGTGCCTTGTCTTACTCAGCAGGAAGTTGGGCCAAAGAATTGTTTGGTGCACAAGAAACTGAGACTGAGTGATTCACCTGGTCCATGCTACTGCTGCTCTGAGTAAGGTTTTTGATGCCACCTAAGACAAATGCTCCAGACTGAAGTCTTTGCCAGCTTCAGTATTTTCCAGCTTACTAAATTTCTACCAGGCTTTTATAGGCAGTGATTCATTACCTGTAGGAGAGTCAGGGAACCAATTCAACCAACACACCTCAACCAGGTGGTCATAAAATAATTCAGTTAATCTAGGGGAAATACAACCTCCTTCACCTTTTTTCAGCAATCAGACCTGGGGAGTGTTGGCTGTGCAGGAGTGATGCTTAATGTTTTTTAGCTCAGCACAAAATTCTGTGCAAAATGAATCACTAGTCTCTGGAAAACTGCATAAAAAGGACACAAACAGCTCGAGGAAGTGGATATTCTCCACTTCCCTGAATATATACCAGCTGTAATGAGAAAAACAGTTCAAGCTGTTGTTGTAGAAAATCTCACATCCCCTCTGGTTTAGGGGAACCCACTCACAGGGCACTCCCAGCTCATTGTGGATCCTTCCCAGAATGGAAAGGACCTGCTCACCATTCCCACCCTCCTTCAGAAAGCACTCCACATGCTCACTGTCAGCGTCCTCCCGCCAGCTGCGCTGCATTTCGTACTCCTGCTCCAGGCTAAGGGGCTCCGAGGCTGTCAGTCGCTGCAGCTCCTCCGACTGCATCCACTCGTGGTACCTGGCAATGGACCGGGCCCCACATCACTGCCCCAGCTGCAGCACCAAAGGAGGATCCCTCCCAGTGCTCTAGGGGTCAGGACATCACAAAGCAGCTCTGAAAACACCAGCCCGGCTTTTGTGGTGACTTAAAATGTATCCACAAGCCTCTCTCCCTTATGTAATACACCACTCTGGAAATTTAGGAAGTTTGCCCATCCTGTGGCTTTGTCTGGAGTGCCCAATGCACACCTGATGTTTTTGAGTTCTGGTGCATTTCATCCCGAGCGACACTGACACAGCACCTCCTGGACACTGACAAAACACTAATGCTTTGTTCTGATTTACTTTACAAACTGTTGGCACGCCTAACTTATCAAACATCCACCTGGCTTTACACGAAGCTTTGCCCTTCCTGCATCACCAGGGAAAGACCTCAATGAACAGAGTGCTGTGTTCACTCACAGCTAGGTATTTCCAGCGGCACAGGTGAAGTTCTCCCTGACAGCAGAGCTGGCACAGAGCACAGTCCTGACAGGGCTGGTGCTGCCGGGCACGGAGGGCACCTCACTGATGGGTTCCCAGGGGGAGGCGGGCCATGCAGCTGGCAGACAACACCTTTCCTGCACCCAACACCGTCCTCAAGGGGAGAAGCGGATCACACCATGCAGGAGGGTCCGAGGAAGGCATGGAGCACGTACCGGGGCACGTGTGCAGAGGTGTAGGGCACCAGCGTCACCTTCTTTCCTCGCAGCACCGTGTCCTGGTTAATCTTCATGGCCTCTGCACTGAGAGAGAGACCCAACACCCCACTCCGTGTCTCCGGCGAGGCCAGAGGATGGGCCAGCGTGGCCTGACGCCTTTCGGGAGCGAGAAGCAGCTCTCACTGTCCGTATAGCCCAAGTCACACCAATATCCCCGTATTAACACAGCCGAATCCCGACGGGACCCCCGCGGCTGGGGGGCATCCGGGGGACCCCAGACTGAGGGGGATTGGAGCGGGAGGTCACGTGTGCCCGCCTTACCCCTCCCACGCATGCGCAAAGATCCCGCGCCCTCTCTCATCTACGGAATGCATGACGTCATCGCTCCGCCCCGTGTGACCCCGCCCCTTCCGTGCAGCGCCCACGTCCCGCCTCCCCACGGCCCCGCCCCCATTGCCTCGCCCGTGGCCCCGCAAGGCCCCGCCTCTGCCTCTGCCCCGTTCCTCCCGTGGCCCAGTCGCGATCGGTGCCGTCACCCTGTCCCCGCCTCTGCTCCGTTCCCGCTCCGCTTCTGCCTTTCCTGGACGCGCCCCTTTCCCGCACGGTCTCGCCCCCTCTGGCCCCACCCCATTTTCCTGCCACGCCTCTTTCTGGACCGCGCCCATTCGCGCTCACGCCCCTTGTAGGCCCCGCCGTGTCTCCGCCCACCCCCCGCCCCTTACCCTCACCCAATCGCGGCCTGCGCCTTCGCCCCGCCCCGCGAGCCGGTCACGTGCACGGAAGGCCCCGCGCTCGGTCAGCGCGTGCGTTGTAAGTGCCCCCGCGCGGGCGGGGGCGGGGCTGCCGGCACGAGCCGCTGCCGCCGGTGAGGGGCGGGGGCGGCCCGGTGGGCCCCGGGCGGGACGCGGCCCGAGCCTCACAGGAGGTTTGGGGACAGCGTGGGCTGAGGGATGGGGAGGGGCTCAACAGGCGGGGACAGGCCTGGGGAATGTCCTGATGTGGGGGGCTCTCTGTGGGGCGTGGGGAGTCCCCCTGGAGAGGGCGGGGGGGAGCACTGTTCCATCTGTGGGACGGTCCGGGGGGAGCCAGGCCGGGGTAGGATCGAGGGGCTCTGGTGCCCTCGGTGGGGCCTGGGGTCGGTTCCCTCCGCTGAGGGAGGGGGCCTGCACGGGGACACGCTGTCCCCGACCGCGTCCCACAGTGTCCGTTGTCTTGCTGCTTGCTCTGTGTTTGCCAGGCTTGGCTTCTGCGTTTTGAGCCGAGGTTTGTTATAAAAGGTGGCGTTTGAACTCTTCCTCTGAGGCTGGTCTAGTTATGACCTCAGTGAGCTATATTGCCTGTATTCCGCATGGGTGTACAAGCTTATAACTGGGTTTTTTAGTTGAGTTCAGCTTGTGCTGATGATTTGTCCCAGTTGGTGTGGCTGATGAGGAGCACATTCACATAGAAGTGTGAAGCCCTTAATTCAATTATGGCTAATCATTGCCACTGAAGACTTCTAGGAGGCTTCAGTTCCCCCATACACGTCTAGTTGGTTTTTTTTTTTAAACGATTTAAAGTTTCCCAAATGCTTCTACTTTGGGAATGTTGGTGCATGAAAAGCATCTTGGGGTGTCTTTTAATAGGGCAAGTATTTTCATTTGTCTACTTATTTCTGTATTTGAATTTAAGAGGAGTGATTTTAGGCTGGTTATTTGATTTGCAAGAGGCACATGTTTGCAAGGATTAGTAGCTGCATGAGAAGCAGCAGTTTGAGATCATCCTCAAGGCAGTAATTTTTCCTCTTGAGGTTTAGTTGTCTGGAACAGCCCCTCTGGCTGTTTAGAGAAGATGAAGTTTGGTCATCACATGCTGTGAAAGGGCAGGGCCTTTTGGTTGCTTTTCAACCAGTTTAACAGGTATGAAAACTTCTCACAGAGTATTGAACCAAGTGGTGCTGGTGAGTGGGATCTGTCTGAAGGGCATGATCCTGCTGAAATCTGTTCAAATACCAGAAAGCTGATATGCCAAAGCTAACTTGTAAGTTTTTCCTTTTACCAGCAAAGATAACACAGTGTTATGATGTTTCCCTAGATTAAAGGTAACAGAAGTTGATAACACCCTCCCAGAAATACGCTGTTGGCTTTGCTCTGGGGTTCCCCTCCCTCTCCAGGATGGCAGGTGGCATCACTGACACTGGAGAGCTTTACTCTCCCTATGTAAGTTCCACTACTTGAAGCTTTGGTTACAGGTTGTTTTTCAAAATTGTCTTTCCTCAGCATTGTGTTTGCAAGTCTTACTTCTTCATGGACATAACCTCAGCATTTCAGGAGATGATGGAGGTCAAAGGGTGGTTAAAGATGCTTAGTGTTTGTAGTTATATGGGGTTTTTTTACATCACAGATCACTTTTCTTAAAGTAAAGGGATGATGTGTATTTAAAGTATAGATCTGAAATTGCTAAAAAGAGCTTCATGTCCCATACCAGCTCTTCATCATTCTGCCCAGTTTTTTTAAATTTTGTTAATGTTTTCATCAACCCAAATTGTCATTGGCATAAACAGGGGGGACTGGGATATTGAAACTGTCCCACTTTCTTCCTTTTTGTTGCTTTATATAAATATTTCCCCTGAATTTCTCAAAGTTTACTTAGCTGCAGCTGTTACAGTAATTTGTTTTATACCACTTTGCTGAAAGTAATTAAGAGGTTTCTACCCTGCAATGTGGTGTCCTGTGCAACTGCAGAGTAAATTACTGCTTTCCTATATTACTGGAAATACTGGTTTTCATAGCCACAAGTCTTCACAAAATGTCAGCTTTTAAAAACAGCACTTTGTAACACTTTTCTTTTTTTTTAAGTGAACTCAAATTTAGAACCAGCCCTGAAATCTGTGTGTTGGATTTTCAATGCTTTAAAATTTTCATCTCCATGTTAATGATAAAATGTAGAAGAAAGTAATATTAGGCTGTAGAAATAGGTCACAACTGAAAAAATGGAGAAGTAAGACAGTAACTGGGATGTCTGGACCCTCATGGATTAATGTCACCTGATCTTATGTTCTTACGTTGTTATGCTGGTGCTGCATGAATTTCCTAGAGTAATCTCAAAGGCTGAGACTCTCCTCTTTCCCTAAAGATGTCTAACCAGGCTGAACCTTGCAGGCACCATTCTCATTTCTGCTTGACCAAAAGAAAATGATCATTGTGGGATGTTCAGCAAAAGATGAATTTGCTGTGCATATGCCAGTGAAGTGCTCTCAGGGTCACTGGGGAATAGTTCTCCTGATGTTAATTGCTCCATGCCCAAGAAAAGTCTGCTCATACACCACTCTTTACTGGCTTTCCTCTGGAGGGACTCTGACCTATATTTAAAAAAAAACCAAAACACTAAAGCACAACAACTCTGGCAGTTTTTGATCTTGAATTGAGCTAAATGCATAGTGTGGGGAGTCCTGTGCAAGTGCAGAGTTCTCTTTTGTCTCTGGACATTGGAAAAGCTCATTGCCACAGAAGATAAAATCTTTTCCCTTCAGGAAGTAAAATCCCTCCTTTAGAATATGTTCAGCTTCTTACTGAAAATAAAAAAAAGTAAAATGGCAAGCAGGCTTTGAATTAGAATTCTCATTGGATATTTCCTGCTTGACATAAATAAAAGGTCCTGAAAGATACATAGTCATAACTACTTGTGTTCAGGTTAGAAAAAAATGGAGAGACCCCAGCCCACAGCACAGACCTTCTGGTAGAAGGCAGTGATTTGAAAACAAACAAACAAACAAAAAAATCTCATGTATTTTATAACTTTACAACCTAGAGAGAAAAAAATAATTTGAAATAATTAGAAAAATGGAAGGATATATCAGTTTCTCCAGAAATGTGCTGGCACCCACATTGTTCTCTCTGGATTTCGGTCCCCTCCTCCAGTTATTTATCACATGGACTTGTTTTCATCCTGCTGGCTCAGGGATTGCCCTCTCCATCTAAATCAGGTTGGTTGTGAGGTGTTTTGGATGATTCCAGGCATACTCTGATGCTGGATCATGTGGCTGATTGCAGGTTGGCCTGGTGTATATGTTCAACCTCATCGTGGGAACAGGAGCCCTGACCATGCCCAAGGCCTTTGCCACAGCAGGGTGGCTTGTCAGCCTCATCCTCCTGATGTTCTTGGGATTTATGAGGTAGGATGTGTGTGTGTCTTTAGGGGACTGGGAGGTTCAGCTGGGTGTGGACAGTGTAAAGACTTTTGCTGTTTTCCTGTGTGCTCTGTCCCCCTGCTGAGTGCTGGTTTCTGTGGTGGTGTTGTGGACCTGATTTAGAGGGATGTACTTCCTGCCTCTCTGGTACATACCATTTCCTGACTTATGGGGAGGACTTTTCCTCCAGTCCAGAGTCTTTTGGGATCTGTATCTCAGCTACCTTTTTGACATTGTCTTCATTATGGATACATTCCATGCTTGCTTCTGTCACAGGTCAGTTCCCCAAACACCAACCAGGTCACAGGTGGCACAGAGTCAAGTCTTTGCTTTGTGATTTGCATATGTGTAAGTTTTCTCTTGGCTTCTGGCAATTCTCTCACAGCTGCAAGAGTGTCAGGAACACAAATTCCTGTATAGCCAGGCCTGTTTTAGCTCCTCCAGACCTTTGCTGCTCAAGACCTTGGAGATGGCCTCCTGTTTGTTGAGCTGGTTCACTGTGAGCCCCTGCCCAGGTGCCTCCCTTCTGGAGCAGCAGATGGAGCTGAAGGCTGTGGATACAGCACTGAATTCTAAGGAGTTACTGCTACAATTGCCATCTTCTGGTGGGCTGGGAATCCCTGCTTGCTTCTTGCTTGGTTTTAATATAAAATAAAACAAAATTCTCTCCTACCATTTGTACAAATGGACTTTTGAAGTGCCAGCTTTTTCAGTAACCAGCTCTGCCAGCCTGAACGTGCCTTTGGTTTGGAGACAGAGCCTTTGGGATCTGTTCTGTGCTGCTCTTCAGGGACACTGTATGGTCAAATGCTTGTGAGTGCCCCACCTCAGAGCTGGGTGCTGCAAAGGCTTGGTAAAATGATATCTGTGGTCTTACCAGTAACTGGGAGCTTTAGAAGCAATTCCTTTTAGTTACTGTCATAGAGTGACTTTGTGATGCTTGTATCCCCAGTCATGTTGTTTGTTATGTATTAAGTTCTGCACCTTTAAAACTGGCTCTGAGAGTGAACGGGGGGGAAAGAAGTGTTCAGTTTGTGTTGAGAAAGAGCCCTCACTCCCCCACATCCTGCTCCTGGACTCTGCTGTCTGCAGCGGGACAGAGCTCTCCTTTGCTGTTAGTTTTAGCTAGCTGAGGCAGAGAAGTTCCCTGGACTGTTTTTTTTCCTTTTTCCTTGAATCTGTTCAAACCTGCTCTGGACTGAAAACCCAGACAAACACAGGAACTCACGCCTGTGGCCCACCAGGGCCTGGGCTTTGGCACGTTCCAGTGCCAGAGGGACTGAGACTGAGCGAGCTGGGCTACACCTCATGACAAGCACTTTTCTGGATGTGCCATCTCTTTGAACAGCAGGAGGTTTTATTGTTTAATATTATTCAATTTCTGTTAAGTAAACAGTTTTTTTCCACCTTTCTCTAAGGAAATCTTTTCCCAAACCAGTTGGGGAAGGGGCTGCTTGAATTTGCTTTCTGGTGGGACCCCATTTGGAGGTTTTCTCCCAAATTTGCCCTAAACCAGGACCATTAGTTTAAAAGTATAAATTAAATATGTGGAATTCAGCACCAGCAGACCATCCTTCAAGGTCAGCAAGAGAGCACAAACCTCCAAATCTGTGCACCAGAACTGCACTGGATTAAGCTGAGAAGACACAGCTCAAAGTGCTGCATGCCTTGGGAGCTCTGTTGCTTTTATTTTGGTACTTGTGACTTCCTCATGCCCACTGCGTGCCTTTGGTGCAGGAAAAGCCTGAGCGGAAATTGCTACACAGGCCTCAGCACTTTTATTCTTGTAAAACCAATCTCTTATTTGAGCTTGATAGGTGAGTCCAGTTCCTGAAGCAGTGAGAAGCCACTTTAAAGCCTTAAGTAAGATTGATTTATGGGGGTTTTAAAAATTATTGATTAATATTATAGGGCTGGTTTTAGCTGAGATAATGATATTCTTTCCATCAGTGGGTTTCCCTGTCTCCCTGGACATCTTTTTCACTGGCCTCCAGTATTTGTTTGCATGTGTAATATGTGATGTGCTCCTTGTTCTTGTATTGCTGCTTTGGTTCTGATACCATGTGTAAGATTCTTTAAGAGACCAGAGTCCTTTGCCATGAGCAAAGATTAGAACTGGGTTTGTCCTAGGTTCTAAAAAGAGGAAGGAAACTTGCTTTCTTGCAAAGGTCAAAGTTCTCTTGTTGCCTTCAACACACAGGAACACCACAAATGTGCCTTCCAAATATCTAAAGTGTCATATTATATCTGAAAGTGTGTTATAGTTTACTGTATATTGTGATCTGTTTGAACACCTGAATCTCAAGAGCAAAAGGGAGCAATAAACTGAGATGAAGCATTATGAAAACAGTGTAGGGGGGAGCTGGTAAAAGGATTGTTTTGGTTTGTTTGTTTGCTCCTACAAACAGATGGGAATTATTCTCCATCTCTCTTCAGGGACAGTTCTTGACTATTACTGATGATCTCAATTCTTCTCTCTGTAGCTATATGACTACGACCTTTGTGGTGGAAGCCATGGCTGCTGCAAATGCCCAGCTGAGATGGAAGAGAATGGAAAAACGCAAGGTTTGTGTGAGGTTTAATTCTCCTTTTCCTCCTGTTGTTCTGTGCATTGGATTTTCCTGGCATTCCTCTGCATCTTTGCCTCGTTACTAACTCTAAAGAAATAAATTTCTACTGTACTTAACTTTGCCTTATAAAATATAGCTGTTAGTTCCCTGTGGGGCTGCTCATTAAATACAGGATTTTCTGCTCCTGCGTTGAAAAATCTCTTGTGCTGTTCACATTTCTTACTGATCATGCTCTCCTTGCCCAGAAGCACTGCTCAATGAATGTGGAGGGGTGGCAGCCAATATATTGGTGCTATTTAGAGTGTGCTGAGGACTATAAATCCTTGCTGATCTCAGGTCATTTTACTGGGACAGGCTGGGATGTCCTTGCTGTTACTTGGGCAGTATCCCAGGTTGTGGACAGTTCTGAATTATATCCTTGCTGTAAAACTTACTTGTGGCTTTACTGGATCAGAGGGAGGCATAATTGTTTGCACTGATTTAGACCCCTGGCTTGATGTTAGTTGGATGGAGTTAGGAACTAGGCCTACTTGTGCTGGCTAGATATGCTTGGATTTATTTTTATTTTTCTCCCAGTTCTGCAATACTGCAGATCTGCCTGAAGTTTCCAACTTCTTTGTGTCACTTATCACTACATGAATTGGGCAGTGTTGCTCTCTCTGTGTGTGTGTGTGTGTGTGACCTGGGGCTGGCACAGCAGAGCCTGTCACTCACTTCAGCCTGCTCTGCTTGTGTCCTCCTCTTCTGCCCTCCACAGCATCCCCTGGGTTCCCTGGTATTGCCTTTGCTTGCATGTCCTTCCCTCCCTGTTTGGGACCTTCCTTTGAGTGTCTGGAAGTGACCATGACACTGGGGGTGTCACAGCCTATGCTGTGGGTAGCAGATACCTCAGCAGTGGTCTGGTCTTTTCATCCAGGAGGATGATGAAGATGAGGATTCTTCCTCTGGAGTGTCTGACAGTGATGTTCTCCTCCAAGATGGCTACGAGCGAGCAGAGACACGGCCTATCCTGTCAGTTCGTGAGTATCCAGTTCATACTTTCACTGGTGTGAGGCCTCTTTGCAGACAGTGTTCCAGTGGACTCACCCTTATTTCCACATGCTCTCATCCCAAAGTCCTCAGCACTTGCAAGATAAGACTCATTGAGAATTCAGTTTGCCTTCTGCAGCCTGATACAGATCTTTTCTCTCTAGGTCACTAAGATGAGAACATCTTATTTTCAAAACACCTTTAAACTAGCTTCAGCAGAGTAATTGGCCCAGTGACTGCAGCTGCGGAGTTGTACATACTGTCCTTCAAACTGCTGCTAGAGCTTCCCAAGTATCCAAGTAATGTGGCCTCAGGGCTTATTGGAGGCACTGGTTGAAACACTTCTTATTTTTTAACTTACAGAGAGACGTGGCTCAGCCAATATCTTTGAAATTACTGAGAGGGTGGAAATGGGCCAGATGGCTTCCATGTTTTTCAATAAAGGTAAGTGATGAACATTATCAGAAGTCCCTTTGAGTCCTCCTGCACGTTGTGTGTATGGCTGTTCTGTAAATTTGTATGCTTCTCAGTGTGGGTTTGCATCCTGAGTTTGTGATAATTCCACCCAAATGTGCTGTTCCTTCTCTCTGTGGACTCTATTCATCCTCCTGTGTGGGATTTCTATAAAGTATTTATGGGCCAGGTAGGCCAGAACCTGCTGTGGTGGGTATGGAACCAGCAAAACACTGCAGGTTATGGGAGCAGTTTCTTGACACAGGCAAATGTGAATGCCTTTTCTGACTGTACTTCACTTCTGAACTGCATCTGTCCTTTGTTATCTCCATTGTCTGAAGCAGTTGAGCTTGGCTATAGTGTTTTCTGGTTGCATTTTGGTTGTAGCATTTGAGAGTAAGACATTCAGGCTTCCCTGAGCCTTGTAAACAGCAATCTGAAGGAGAGAGACTTCTGATAGGAGCTTCTAGGAATTGTCTGCATCTGGGGAATCATCAAGAGTGCTGGGACATGAACTGCTGAAGAGGTCCCTACTGAGGATGTGATAGACAGCTGGCTTGTCTTTTTGCTTTTAAATATCTTTTGCATGCCAGGGAACAAACTTGTAACCCTGCTCTAATAAAACCCAACCTACTGCTGCATGTGATAGAAATGCAAACCATCGTGATGAGGATTCTGAAACCTGCAAAAAAGGCTAATGAAATACTGTGCAGAGCCAGATCATCGTCAGACACCATGGCTGTGCAGTTTTGAGCCTGTCAGGCCCTGTTTTTTTCTGGAAAGTGATGTTTTCCCTTGTTTGCTGGCTACCTAGCAAAGAGGTGATGGAAGGCTAGGTTTTTTCCACTGCATTACATCAGTGTTATGCCAGTGAAAAGCTGTTGCCTCTGAAGGACAGCTGGGCTTAAGAAATGAATATTCTTTGAACTTTATATTTTGATTTTAAAGATAATTGGAAAAAAAAACTTTATAATTTTCCTGCATGCCTCTTCTGTGATTTTATAGATTTGAATCACTTAGGATTATCAAAATAATACACCTGGGACTCGGCTGCCACGTTTTTAGTCAGAGAAGTGAAGTGTGTCAGAAACATCTTGTTCCTGGTCTTGCCTGTATCACTGAGTTGTTATGACCTTAGGCAAGTTTTCTTGCTTGTTTCCTTTGCTGTGTGTAAAATATGGTGAACACATCCCCATCTCTTGATGTTCCTCTGAGGAGTAATGTTTGAGAAGTGCTTTGAGAGCAATCATATAACAGGGTTTAGCAGTATTGCTGAGGTTTGCCTGTGGAGGGATGGGGATCACAGCAGTCAGAGTGTTCTTACAAATTTCAGGAGGCCCCTTCTTTGCATGTGCTTCACAGGGGAGCTGGAAAGAACCACCAGAAGTCAGGCAGATTCTGGGCCTCTCTGGTGCTCAGCCAGTAGAGGGTGCTGGGAATATGTGTCCTCTCTCCATCGGCACTGATTTAGCTTCCGAGCAAAGTAAAATAAACTGCTTAGTACTCTTAAATCTTAATCCCTCTTCTTAATGTTGCTTTAGCCAGTTATCTGATTTCTGTGTTAGGGATCCTCCCCAGGGTCTCCTCAGCCCATCGAAAGGGATGAATCCATCTGCAGGAAGGTGTCTGGAACAGCTGCAGGCCATGGTCTGACCCTACTTGTGACTTCCAGATGGGATGAGGTGCCCACAGCCAAGGCCCTGGGGCAGTTGTAACTCATATTCTGTTTTTCCTTTGTTTGAGCTCAGCAGTAAGCTGCATCCCTGTCACTGGTTCAGAGACACCCTCTAGCTGGCAAGTGGCTGCAGAGACAGACAGGTGAAGGACCTCCCTCTGCAGGTCCCCGTTGAGGTGCTCCCTCCCCACAGCTGCACGGAAAGGGTTTCAGCCAGGGCAGCTGCTCAGTGACCACTTAGTGCTGAGAAACTGGGCCACACTGGGGAATTCCCAGCTCCAAGCACCAGCCTGTGAGGTTTCACAGCCGGTAAATGTCTGGGTGTTTACTCATGATATACAAAATAGGGATCCAAACCCAAGGTGATGGAGGGCTTTACAGCCTACAGAGGGAAGGCTGATGAAAGCTGTGCAGTAGACCTCAAAACCCCTGATTTCTAGTGAGTTCTCTGCTCCTTTCCCTTGGCTGATTTTTATTTTCAACAATCTGACAGAAGTTGAATCTGCAGTCCTAGGAGGTAAGCTGGGGATAAATCTCAATTTCAGATTGTCTGCTTTCTTAAAGGGAGCTGACTTAGGTTTAGGCTGTGAGGAGACTGTGTGCTCTTTTGAAAGAGCTGGCGCTGAAAAACTACTTTTTTCCTTGATTTATTTATTTTATTTTTAAATGTTGGGTGCTTTCTTCTAGGACTGAGCAGTCATTTATTGCAGTAATAGATTCTAGGCACATCTATCATGCTGTTTCCTCACAGGAAGTAATTGCTTTTTTTATTCACCCCATTTTGTGCCCAGTAATGAAAGTATTGATCAGGGAGGGTCAGCAGCAGTTTATAAAATAACTGTCGCTAAAGTCTTCCTGTCTTGGAAAGGATGAGTTTGGGAAAGGAGTGTCACCTGTGCTTCTTGCAGACAGAGATGTCTGCATTGGAATGAGGGTGCTGCTGTGGTCATGTCAGCTTTATTTTGTGTGTGGGGAGGATCTGAGTCCTGAGACCAGTCAAAGATCCCAAAACAGAATATCTGTCTGAGTCTGCGAAGTCCTGAGCTTTGTGTCCCTGCAGCTTCTGCTGTATGACAGATATTTTTTAAAACCTTCAAACCTTCTTAATGGGAAATTGGAGAAGACTGGTAGGTAGTTTGTTGCTGTCTCCAGAACAACTCAGGGACTCCCTAACTGTGAAGACATCTTTCACAGAGCAAGGGGAGAACTATATTGAATGATCTGACAATTTCTGTAGTAAGTCCATTTGTCTCCAGTAACAGAACTAGAGCACTGATTTAGTGTGCTACTGTACAGAAGCAGGGAAGTTCTCTCAGTGCTTTCCTGATATGGCCCTTTTCATGTTAAGCAGGCTCAGCATATGGAATAAGTTATTTAAACAAAGGAGAATGCCTTATAATGCTTCCTGACATCCAGAGATCCAGGGGCAATATGATGGAAGAACATGGTAAAGCTTTGGAGCACCCAAACACTGTAGGAATGAGTCCTCATTCCTGCATCGGTGTTGTCCTTGTTTGATAGCTCTCACAGCTGTGAGTGTGAGGTTGGATCAAGCTGCACTGGGATTAAGCATCAGGTGGCATCACAACTTGAAAGTATGGGCAGGTTTCTTGAGCTGTTTTCCTTCAACATCAACTTCCTAAGTTAAATAAATCTGAGGCTTTTATTCTGTAACTCATCTGACTCTGAAATAAAATGTCTTCCAATTTGTTGGTGAAGTGCTTGCAAGAAGAGAATCCTGGAGTCTCATTAAGCATTTCTTTATCCTTTTAGATTTTAGCCCTTCCCACCAGTATCTTGTTGTGACTCAGTAAGGCTGTTCTGTGCACCCAGTTAATTTGTGTAAGATTTTCTTTTATAGGTGAAGGCAGGGTAATCTTTAAATTAAAAACAATTTAAAAAAAAATCACCAAAAAAACAGAGTAAAAACAGAAAAAAATTAGTAGGGGCAGGAATAGTGTATGTGGTAGCATCAGGGTAAGTGAGATGCAGAAACAGGTTTAAAATTTTGCAGGATTGTACTTCGGCTCAAGTTGCCAGTGGTAGGGAATCTCCCAAAGCAGCTCCATTTCAGGCCATTGGAATGTGAGCTCTGCAGCACCAAATCCCAACAAATCCATATTGTGAAGGTGCTGCAGGTTTGCAGTCAGAGGATTTGGATTCAACAGAGCCTAAAAACATTCTCTCTGCATTTCACTTTGTCAGGCTATGCTCACACTGAGAGCATCACCTGGATGTTTGCCTGTGGCTGCTCAGAGCTGACAGCTTTGTCTGGCAGGTGACTTATATGAGACCTGTTGGTGTTGACTGCAGGATGGGCTTGAACTAGAGGGTTTATTTAGTGTCAGTGCCAGGTATTGAAGGAAGCAGAGTGGAGCTCTGAGGCCCCTCATGCCCCATCAGTTCCTGTTCCATGGTAAGTTCCCTGAGCTTGGGTGGAGTTTGATGCAGAAACTATGGATGCAAATGGTGATTAAGATCTTAAAAATTTTGTATATTTGAAGTGCAAAGAGCAAGAGTCTCTGTGTACTCTGCTGAATTTGGACAATATTTTCTTTTTCTGCAGTGGGTGTCAACCTCTTCTATTTCTGCATAATTATCTACCTCTATGGAGATCTGGCAATCTATGCAGCTGCAGTGCCAGTATCCCTAATGCAGGTGACCTGGTAAGTGTGCTTACTTCTGTGGGGCTGTGTGCTGCCAGGGAATGGGGCACACTTAGGGTTTGATGGGATGATAAGTCTGACTAGGATCAACTGTACTTACCAAAGTGTGGGGTGGAAAAATGACTCAAGGACAGCTCCTCTCTTGTGGGTAGGAGGTGAAGTTGTTTTGTATTCCCCGCCTGAGTGCCTGCTGCCTGCCTGCAAAGTTGCTGACCTGATTCCAGACAAGTCCTCAGGTGGAAAGTATTTCCAGCTTCAGCACCAGACGTGAGACTTGTTGCTCCATAGTTTGATTGCAGTACTCTGCAACATGTAGCCTTCTCTGTCTCTTTGGATAAGTAAGAGTGGAGGGGTGTGATGCTTACTAAGCCTAAGGCCGGTGAGTGGTGATGGTACATGGACTTATCTCTGGTCTGGGAGTGGTGCCTTTCTCAAAGAAACAGATAATAAAGGAGATTAGTTTGATCAAATCTGGGCTGGATTTGGACTTTTTATCTTGAAAATGAAAAACCTTAGCAATCCATAAAAGACCTAAGCTTACTACCTTGATGATTAAATGATGAAACTTGCAAATAATTGCAGGCAACTTAAGAATTTGCCTTTAAATCTCTGGTACTCAGTGACTTGCTGTGTTACATAGTCCAGAAAATCTAAGGCAGTGAGTGTGGTCAGGGTCAAAGAGGAGGATTGGCCTCTGCTCATTCTTCTTTCTTGAATGCAGAAGAAAGGGGAGGACATCTGCTAGGAGTTAATTACTGTCTTTTGTTTCTCCCTGCTTTCCCAGCAGTGTCACTGGCAACCATTCTTGCAGTGTTGGAGATGGCACAAAGTACAACGACACAGACAAGTGCTGGGGGCCAATTCGAAGGATTGATGCTTACAGGCTGTATCTGGTGAGCTTCTAGAATCGGGATGACCACTGTTGCAATTTAAACTCTGCTTCTAGTGCATAAGGATTTTTCGTTTTTCCTTGTAGAATTAATGTAGTTCAAGTGAGCAACAGAATATGAAAGTTTTGGTTGAGTCTGATTCTTTTGGCCAAAAACTCCCTCCCTATTCTTGGTGACATGGCTGTGTTTGAACTTGTTTGCTATCAGAACGATCCTTATGGTTTTGAGTTTGAGTTCTGTCCATCTTGGTGTGTAGTTTTATGTTGCTTAACCAGGTGAGATGTTTTTGCCAAAGGCTGGGTTTTTCTTCACTGGGCTTTTCAGTGACTGGCTAAGTAATATTCCTTGGGGATAATTGTTGTCAAGATACTGAAACTTAAACTCACTTGAATGCTTTAGAACATAAAATACCCAGAGTTGGAAGGGACTCAGAAGGATCATTGAGTCCATTCTTTATGTGAATAAAATTGTTAATACTGTAGGAGAATCTGTTACTTGAAAGATGATGGAAACAACCAGCTTAGACAACATTCAGTGCTATACACTGCCTTAGTAATAGCTTTGTCTAGTTTAGGATTGTCTATTGCATCTAGTGCTGTGCTGGGGTTCTGCTCTGAACCCAGGGTTTACCCAGAGGATGATGAACATGGCTTCTCTAGAGCCTGGGGAGTGCTGAGTGCTTGTATTTGGAGACAGATGTCGGGAGGGCAAAATGGGAGGAGGGAAGGATGCTAGTGCTGCATAGTGTGGCTTCTGTTAAGGGTCTCAGTGAGAGTTTTAAGTAAAAGGAATGAAGGTGGCTTCATGTGTGCAGAGAAATCCAGAGGTAATTTTGGAGTTAGTATATTTTGAACATGCAGTGGGTCACATCCAGTGTTACTGCAAAAGGAAGAGCTGGGCTTCAGAAATATTAGTGAATGTCAAAATCTAGTTAATTATTTAAGAGAAACATTATTGCTTTATTAAATTCTGTCTTGGTCTGTTTCTTTAAAACTTCTAGAAGATTGAAGATTTCCTTCCTGAATTTCAATAACTCTCCCTGACCCAGCAGAAGGAGCTAGTCAGAAAAGGCAGACATGCATTAATTACTGCCTGTGTCTCTCGGACATTATGTCTATAATTCATGAAGATAATTGTTGTTAGGACTTGCAAAATTAAAAAAAACTAAGACTGTGTAAGCATTAGACTTGCAGTCTGTGTACATAACTCTCAGAGGAGCTTTTCCCTCTGCTTGTCTTGTGGATTTGGAGAATAAATATCTCCAAAGGCTTTGCTAGTGGTTAATCCTTTCCTGCTCAGTCTGGGATGAACTTCAATGTTGTTCCCTGTGCCCTCTTAGATGGAGGGTGGGATTGTTTGTGGGAGAGCAGACCAGTCTGTAGTGGTGGGGATCAGTTCTCAGAATCACTATTTTCAGGATACTTCTGGGTGTCACCATTAAGTTCTGCTTTTCTTTTAAAAGTCTAATGCCTTTTATTGTGTGAGGATGGGAGTAAACTGGGACTTGTTCTGCCTCCAGGTCTTCTGGTTCCACTCCCTGCTTGACCTGTGTGATTTCATTCTCCAGAAAACAGAGAGGATGGTGATCTTTAGAGAGGGATAAGGGGTGTAATAATTTATAAAACACTCAGACCACAGTACTGACCCTGGCTTTAATTTTGGGCTGCCTCTGAAGGGGCTGTGCTGGCTAATACTTTTCATCTGCTGTCCTGGTTAATATTTTTCCCACTGTCCTGTTTGCAGTGTGGACAACTAGTGACCGGTTGAACTCTTAAACTTTCTGAGAGAAACCTGGGAATGGGAGCACAGGGCAAGGAAGTCACTTGACTCCAAGCAAAAAATTTAGTAGTAAACCATTGTAATTATCTTTACACATTTTGTCCAAGCTTCTTGTGTATAGAAGTAGAGTTTTGAACATGCCAGAAAAGCTGAAACCTGCCTGTCTGTAGGGGAAAATGCAACATGAAAGTGAGGAGGGGAGAGATGCATCAGGAGCACAGCTTCTCTTGATCCCAGGGGATCATACCCATAGAGAACTATTCTGTTTTCTTAACTTTCTCTTTTGAACTCCTGCCTGATGGAATAATTCAGGTTCCACGTTTCAGTGGACAAACAAGGTCTCTTTTTCCAAACAAGTTCCCCTGTGGCAAGGGGACAGATGGACACTGTGATCCCAAAAGAAAGCAGCTGAGTTTTTAGATCAGCCCTTTTGTCCTAGATGCCTGCCTCTAGTTTTCCTCCCTTATCTTAGTACCGTATTTAGGTTTAAGTGACTTTTAGGAGGAAGATGTGTGGATGTAACTGAAACTTCTTGCCCATTCCAGTGAAGCAGTTCTTTGGAAGTAGTGTTATATTTCATACTCTGAGCATGACCCTACAGAAAACCTATTTTGGAGGAGAATAATCTATTTGAAGTTTTCTGGACAAATGGTGCCAATGGGAGCTGCTTTGTGCTGAGTCCCACCAATCTGCCAAAGACCCATGCTGCCTTCCTCCTGTCAATTTTTTCTCTCCCAACACCACATTTTCTTTTTAACAAAAAACCATTTCAAACATTGATTCTTCAAGCTGGGGATGGAGAGAAGAATAATGATTGACATAAAAATCCTTTTTCATGCCTTATTGTCTAAAAAGGCTTCTGGAAGCTGTGTCTGCTCTGATTACTGTGAATGGAAGCTGAAAACTATGTACATAATGAGAATATTTAGACAGATTAAATTCTTCTCTTGAGACTTGCTTGTCTGTGCAGCATCTTTATTGCTGCTCCAAGATTTCACACCTAAGCATGTCTGCAGAGTCTTCAGAGACTGCTAGGCCCCTATTAACCTTTGTCTGAACAAATGGTTGTCTCACTTCTTGTTTATAAATTGCTTTGGAAAATAAAAACTTTAAAAACAAATAAGTGAAGGTAAGTGCAGAAAATATGTAAATAGACTTTTTGTTCCTGTCCCATCACCTGCTGCTAATATTTGCCTCCTTTTTGGGACCATAAAAGACCTGGGAGGTTTGAAGGGTGAACCTTGCTGTGCTGTTCCACTCCTGTGAAGGCAAGACCCTGCAGGACAAATTTTCTTCCAAGCAAGGCTTGTGCTGGGCAGCCCAGTGACCTTGTTTAAGGCAAGCAGTGATCACAGTTAAAGCAGATCGATGGCTTTCTATCTTTGCTTCAGACCCATTGCCACCCTGCCATGTCCTCAACAGCTGGAGTGACTCCCAAGTCCCTTGGCTGTCTCTGGCATTGCTGAGGACAGGGTCACGTTCTCTCAATGCTGAATTCACACTTCAGTGCAGCTGCTTTATCATGCTCTCTGTATGTTCCACTGGGCTATGCTGGGGAGGTCGTGAGGAAGGGGTAGCAGATTTAAGTTTGAGATCTTTCATCATAACATTTTCTTGTCTTTCTGTCCAAGTCATTAGGGAATGTGATATGATAGTCCCTGTTTCTAGAAAGCAGATACTGAGATAAAAAAAGAGATTAAATCCTGGGGATCAGCAGCCATTCAGAGTGTCTGATGCAAACTGTGTTCATGGCCTGGCAAACAACGCTTCTGTTCTGAACCACGGCAACCATTGGGACTAAAACCTCTACCCTGTTCTCAGCCCTCCTCTTCTGGCAATCTGGGACATGGTGTCTTCCCATGATGGAAAGGAAATGGCTTAAATTCTCAAGGGGAGCTGTGTGCCTTTCAGAAGAGGCCCTGGCACAGGTACTCCTGGTAGCCTGGCTCGGTAGCGCGTCAAAGCCACCAGGTGCATCTGTTCTGTCTGAGTCTCCGTTGGTTTTTTTAGCTGATTGAGGAAAGGACGCGGCATCCGCTTGTGCTGGTTCACAGATGCTGCAGTATCACAGGCAGCCCAGCGGGTGCAGGCCGGGCGAGCATGGGAGCGCAGATGGTTTAATGGAGATTATCCCAGTTGGAAACGTGCTTGTGCAGTGAATAAAATGAGCGGGCTCACAGGTGCTTACTGTCCCTCTTCAGGAGGGGACAATGTCACCCCGGCCTGACACTGATCAGTGACCAGAGCAGGGCTGGGCTGCAGCTGTGCGAGGCTGTGCAGGGGGGTGAGGGGGTGGTCTGAGGACACACAGACTATTGTATGTGTTGTATTTATTGTATTGTATGTATTGCTCAGTAATGGCAAAGGCAAAGGCTGAACTGGTAAGTGTTGATGTGGATCCTGTCAGCCTTGGCTCGGTGCTGCCTTCCTGTTCAGCTCCGGCTGCAGGCTGGAGTGCTGGGCTTCGTGTGCCTGCTCTGTGTGCTCTGCTTCCCTCTGTGGCATTTCTCCTTCCTGGCTCTGCCTGTGCCCTGCTCTGGGTAAAGGTATGTCAGATTTTTATTGTTGAAATAGATCTTTCCAAATGCATTTACCTGCACTGGGGCAGTTTTATCAGCTTGTTTGGTACATGATGCTACATTGTTGCCTCCCAGTCCATTGTTGGCTTCTGTAGATTTCTTTTTTTTGGTTGGTTGGTTTTTTGTTTTATATTTTGCCTCTCAGCAATGATATGAGAGGAGCCCTCATGGCAGTACTTGAACATCCATGTTTGATCTAAGCTGTCCGTTGCCAACTGGGAGCTGGAGCAGTGCTGCAAGCAGAGTGCTTCTTCCAAGGGCACCCAGGTTTTTACCACCTTTCCCTTTGCAGCAAGTGCTTTTCCTCTGCCCTCTCTTCCTTAGCTGTGCTCTGCAGCAACATTCAGTAACAAATGGGTCACAGCTGCTGTCTCCTGGATATTTATTCTTAGAGGTCTCAATGTCTAGAGACCTTGAAAACCTGTGGTGGGGAAGGAAGCTGCCTCAGTGGCAGGAGCTGGACCAGGGAGGGCTGATTTCACAACACATCAATCAAAAAGGTTTGGAGTGCTTGTCCTGGGCTCCCAGAGTGAGGCAGTAAAAAAGAAGGAAAGCTGATAGAAGTTTATCTTGGTGGTGTGAAGTCATCATCTTGTTTAAATAAATTGCTTAAACTGTAGCATTGTTGTGTTCTAGGTTACTTCAGCTTGCATTAAGGATACAGCAGGACTGGGGCACTATTAGCTTTTCACCCTGCATGTCCTATAAGAAGTTATTCATGGTAAGATCTTCTTGCCAAAAATAATCTTACATTATATTCCTTACCACAAATGCTTTGATGTGGTTTACTATGATACTGATGTAGAAATAGAAAAAAATGTACAAAAAATGCAGCTGCTACTTCTGTGCATAAAGGCAGTTCTGAAAGCCTTCAAAATAAGAAAAAGCTTTTTAAGAGTCCAGAATATTGTACCATTTCTGTGTGTGTAGGTCACCTGAGTTTTGAAGCATCGCTGTGACACAAGATGATAGCACTGCATTAAATATCAATATCAGTAGGCCAAATTGTTATAGATGCCCCTCAAATACAGCTTTGCTTGGCTAAAAGCCCTGTTTCAGACTGGAATCTTCTCATGCCTCTTGTCTACTCAGCCACCAAAATGTAAGGTCAGTTAAGTTGTTGCTTCAGTCTGAAGTGGCTGAAGAGGGATAAGAGCCAAGTTCTGCTAAAATAAATGGTGTCTGGGTGTGTGATGGGAAAGCAAGTCTCAACTCTTTTTATTGTGCAACTAATAGGTTGAAATTGGCACACAGCCTTGTCAATATGGCATAAATCCTGCCTCCTTCATCCTGGTCCATTCTTCCGTGGGCTCATCAATAAATCCTTTCAATTGCTTGCTCATCATATGCCTGTGACAGATAAACTGGCTCTACTGGAGGTTGCCACATTCCTTGTGTTTCTTAATGCAAAGGGATCTTCAGATAATAACTGGCTTTGTGAAAAAGAGGTTCCTCCCGAGCTGTCATGAGGAGAGGCAGATGAGTGTGTAGTGTTGTGGATGTGAAATATAAACTTGTTGTACCAGTGACCTCAGAGCTGGATGGGTGCAGCTTCTGATGGGTGATTTTTATTGCTTCCTTGTAACTGATGGCATTTTGAGTGAAAGGAACAGCAGCCAGAAGGCAAACACTGGGTGAGAGACTCAGCCTTTGGGACCAGACTGAAGCAACTGCAAGACCACGCTTTGAAGCAACTAACATTAATGGATTAGCTTGTCTCTTTTCACTGGAAAATCAATATTGCAGGGGGCTGGAATGTGTTTTCTGTACAGAGCTGTCTGTTTACTTCACAATGAGAAGTGGGTTTTTCCTAAGTAGAGCTTGGGTTGCACTTGCCGCTTGGACGCTGAGCTTTTCCAAAGGATCAATCCTGCCCCTCTGGCACCTCCAGCAGGCTGGCAAGGGCTGTCTGGAAGTGAAGGGTGCTGTGGTGCTGCTTGAATACGTGGCCAGGTGTGCTGCAGGTGCTACCAGCCCTTCAGAGAAGCAAGGTGCAAGAGATACAGAGATAAAATCGGCAGAGGCCATCAGTGAGCTCAGACACTCTTGGCTTTCCCAAGGAAGAATATCCTCCACACTTTAGTGCTTGATTTGACTTCAGTGCTGTTGGATGGTGGTCATGAAGCTTGGAAGCAAACCAGCTAAACAAACTAGGTGAAGCACTGGGTTTAGATAGATCTCTGTTTGCTTTTCTGCACATTCTGCAGTTGGGAGCTCATCAGAAGTGATACTGGGCTGAAACCACAGCCCTGCTGCATAGCAAGGCTGGGAGACCACACTGCTGCTTTCCCTGAATAAAGCTGTCCTTTGGAGTCAATTCACTTGGGCAGCAAGGCACCAAAACTGACACTGTTCTCTCCTGATAGTGGAGACCACTCTCTCCTGAATAGGGCAGGTGTCAGAACTAATACATGTGATCACCCGCTCCCTACACCAAGTGGTAAAGGTTTAAAAAGGGCTTTTAAAAATGCCTTTCTTTGATTAGGCTGTTCCAACAGAGCCACAAATCTTAGGTTTTCAGAACATTTACAGAAAATAAGTAATAAATACATTTCCCCTGTGCAGTGTTACTTTTTGTAGTGATTGTGACAGCATCCTAGGAGCCAGAGTTGGAGAAGATCTGTTAAGTCAGCTAAACAATCCCCTGAGAAATGCAATATAAGCCTTTTTCTTAACAGCATATTTTCCAGTATTCTGTTCGGTGCTTTAGCACCAGCTTTGTTTTTAAACAGAGATCTGACCTTGCTGCCTGATTCACATCGGTGTTTTCATTGAGCAAGACAGCAGTCTTGATCTCTCATCCCCTGAAATTACCATTAATTCCTTACTATACAGGTAGAAAGTACCAGGGCTGCAGAACTGTTCAGTTCTGCTGCTATGAACATTATCAGAAACTGTGGAGGAGAGATCTGGACAGACCCATCTATCTTTTTACTCCTAAATAAGTCTGCAACTTAACACCATCCTAAATTGCACTGTATGTCTGAGTGAGATCACTGACGCTCTTGTCCAAAAATGTGGATTTTTGGACTACATCAGCAAATCCCATACGTAGCTCATGCTTCTGTAAGCAGGTCTATAAATACAAATAATACAGCTGGGATTTATCTTGTAAGTTGAAGTCGGTATAATGCTCTGGGGCAGAGCTGATCTCCCGGGCCTGTTGCACCTGTTTGGTTTGCACTGTGTAGGGAAGAAGGCTGGAAGTAAACAGACACCCCACTAGCCCCGGGCAACAAGGCTTTATCTCTTCTTTTGTGCTAAGTAGTTTCAAAGTGAGGGACTTCCCTTCAGGCAACTCCTGCATGACACAGTTCAAAGGATGATGCTGCCCCTGAAGCTACATCCTCCAGGCAGCTGGAGAACCCTGTGAAACTCAACTGAGAAGTTTGTAGGGGGAAAAAAGTAAAGAGGACAAATAACGGTTTAGTGGTGGAAGCACTGTTGGTGTTGTGGGAGACAAGGATTTAGTGGCCGTCAGGAACATTCATCCTTGCTGAACCCAAGTACCTCCTAACCCTGGCAGCTTGTAGCTTGACATGCTTGCAGGGCCCTCTGTGCATCCGTGTCATGCTGGTCCACATCTCCTTTGCTCTGTGCTGTCTAACCCAGGGGCTTTTGTAGTCAATATAAATATTGTTGTAGTTGCCAATGCCCTGCCAGGAGAGGCTACAAATATGCAGGAATTTGGGGCTGTATTTGTGTATAAAGATGATGCCCTCACACTTTCTTGGAGGAAACTCATTAATCTCTCATACCATGCTAATGAATTGGGGAGGCAGAGAGCAACTCCTCAAGGTCACCCAGTGTCAAGAAGGAGGAAAACTCCACTTCCGTATGCTGTGGGAGATCAGAGCAAGCTGGTGGTGGGGGGTACAGCCAAATTTGGCTCTGCACCTCCTCTACTGTCCTTCCAACTATCACAAGCCAAGCATTCTGCTTTCCTGCATCTATCCACTTTGCTGCTTCCCTCCTGCTTGTTCAGATATGCAATTAGGAGATGCAGAATAAGGGGGAACCAGGGGTCAAGGAGGCAGTAAAGTGATTACAAGATGCTGCAAACGCCTGTGCCATAAATACTCCAATGATGAAAAATTAGATGCCAGTCACCTCGGGGTTATTGTTGGCCTCTATCTCTCTCTTGTGAAAAATGATAATGGAAGTGTATTTACCCCAGAGAGTGTAAGCTTGCCGCTGGCTGTGATCCTGCATACCCCAGGTATGCCAGGAACAGAATCCTTGCACCTAATGACTTTCTGAGAACACTTTGTGCCTGAATTACTTCAATTTAAGTGGAGAAAGAACTGGTATTTGAGGGTATTCTTTCCAAAGTGGAAAGTTCCTGGTGCTCAGAGATTGACCAGCTCCAGAAGCAGGCTGAGGCCCTGAGTAAGGATAGAAGGATGGGAGAGGAGGAGAGGAGCTCCCTCAAATACTGCCTTGCTGTCTGTGTGCTGCTTCTGCCTTGGCTACAAGGTCCTTGTGGAGGCTGTCCAGTTCATAGCTAGTTTTTGGTGTGTTGAATGACCAGCAAGATCAGAGCTTAGGGAGCTGGGATGACTACACCTTTCTGCTGGTAGGCAGTTAGAATCAAATGCTGGTGCTGGGCTAGAGCCTTTGGAAATCTCTAGATAGTATTCAGATCTACTGAAGTTGGTATCTTTGGGGATGCAAGCGCTTCTTTTCATCCCTTGCAGAAGGGATGCATTTTGGAAGACGCATTAGGATTACTGTGGCAGTGAACAGGAACTGTAGGAGGCAGCATCCAGTTTAAATGGTGCTGTGGGTGAAAGGCCACTTTATTTCACTGGCAGTAAGCAGCCTGGCAGCAGCTGAGGTCTTAATTCCTGGAGGATACCTCCTCCCTGCCTAAAGGAACTGGGGAAGAAGGTGGGTAAGGGCTCCTCAATGCCAGGAATATGCCTGGTGTGAGTTATGATTATAAAGCTCTGCCAGGTGTTCCAAGAGCAGCACGTTAATTATTTGAGCTGCTGTGGCAGCTGCCTGCTGTACCGAAAGCATAACTGCCCTTGTTTCTTCAGCTATAAATATTCCTTGTGGATCTTTTGGTGGCTGTGGCCTCCCTCCATTGTGACTTCCTGACTCTGCAGGGGATCTGGAGGTTAAAATCCCTGTTGCTGCTCGACTTCTTTGGGCAATCCTTGTTCTGTGGCTGGTTTATCTCTTTTAAACCAGCTCTGAGCTTCATAACAGCTTGTCTGCTGATAACTTGCTGCCTATCAGCATGGCAGCCCTGCCTCCAGCCTTGAGAGGCTGTGGATTTTCAGCTTTTTTTATTTTTTTATTTTTTTTTAGCTCTTTAAAAAGCTCCTTCCTGAACAATCAGACTCTTTCCATGTATTTATAGTTGTACTGTCCACTGCAAGAGGTAAAGCATTACCAAGGAAAGCTTGGATTGCTGCCCTTGCTGATAGGCCATCTGGCTCTGTAGCTTGAGATATGAGCTCATGTAGGACAGAAACATGGCCTTATCACCCTGGTGAAGGGGATGAGAGATGGCAGAGAGGCCACCACGCTCAAGACCCTTTTCTCTTAAGATGTTTTAGCTGAAAAGAGATGGGGGCCCCAGCAGGAGTAACTGGAGCCCACCTTGGGGTAGTGCTGCAGTAGCCACAACTTGAAGTGAGTATAGAGGAGCTTGCAGAGGCTGCAGGCGTGTGCTGGGAGAGCTGCAGGTAGGTCTAAAATGTCATGAAGCTGATTTCTTTATTTAGAAGTTCCAAACAAGAGTGGGGAAAGCAACATGCATTTAATATTTTTCTCCAAAGTCAGCCCTAAAAATTCCCAGAGGGTTTGAATAGAGCACCAGTTCCAAAGGAATTACTAAAGGTCTGGTTCAGCATTCCATCCAAGAATAAAACCTCTGACCTATGCTCATGCCAATAAATCCAGTTTTGCTTTTTGGACTTCTCTTCTTCTATATGTGACTCAGTCTAGTGGAAGGCACCTGAGGTGGGAACAGAGTATCCCAGTTCCCTGATATCTTGTTTGCTCTCTGTACTTGTGCAGTCTGGTTTTGTTGGATTGTTTCATCTGTCCCTTTGAGTGCTCATCTGAGTTGTGAAATAACTCTAAGCTCAGGGACGTCTTGCAGAAGCAGAGCGAGTGTCAGAGTTGCCACTTCTGACAGCATGTAAGAAATGTCTGCCTTTTCCTGCCGTGCTCAAGGAGACTTTCCTTGCATCTGAGCACTGAATCAAGCAAAGCTTCCTTTGGGAAGTGCTTGTCCAGTCAAGCCTGTATCTTCTTGTACCCACAGTCCAGTATCAAGCACTCAGCTCTTGGCTTTTTGACACTGCAAAAGTGTGAAAGTCTACCAAATGAGTGATCACTCACCAGAGTGATCTGTTTTATTAAACCAGTGCCTTTTTAATGAGCTCTTATCTCCCCCCTTTTTAGAGTAGGGTTATTTGTTATGCTGTCTTGTGGGACAGAGGTACCATTGCTCAGCAGCAGTGAAATCTAAACATAATTATCTGCAGGGATGGAGCTGGTGCCATCTTAAAGTGAAGTTTGTCTGAGATGTTGTCACTTCTGTCAAAGGAAAGCAAGAACTCCAAGGAATGATACAGTTTGGGGTGGGTTCTAATTTTGAATGAGGGTGTGAAAGGCAGGGAGGAGGAAAGGAAAAGGCAGGGTGGCTGGGGGCCCAAAGAGATGGATATCTAAGGAATGGACACTACAGCACCTCTTCTCCATCTTCACATTAAAACTGAGGGATCATTGCTCTGTTATCTGAAACATCATAACTTCTCATTGGTATGATAGCCCTGTGCTGCACAAATGATTTTATTCAAAAACTCTTGCACTTTTTGTGCTGCTCCTGGCACATTTGCTGCATTTAACAATTATGGTCTCACTTTGCTCAGGTACATACCCTGCTTCTGCCCAATCTTTCTAAAAGTTTCAAGGCTCTGAATCAATAAGAAGCAATAGCTACTGTTTTTAATTCACTACTTGGCAAGCACCAAAAACAGATGCAGTTCTTACAGATGAGTTTGTGTAGCATGAAAACAAGCAAGTTCTGAGGACAATTATGGATGAGGCTGGTTTTTCAGATGGTCCTCTTGCAAATGTATGCAGGCACTAGCCACAATGCTGTAACTACTGTATCTAATACATGAATCAGCCACATTTTGGATGTTAATTGTGCTTCCTGAGCTGTATTGGCTGCTGCTGTAAAAGCCACATGCTGAGCAGCAGATGAATGCTATTGAACTGTACTG
Source organism: Cyanistes caeruleus (assembly GCF_971803275.1). Taxonomy (NCBI): domain Eukaryota; kingdom Metazoa; phylum Chordata; class Aves; order Passeriformes; family Paridae; genus Cyanistes; species Cyanistes caeruleus. The sequence continues at coordinate 5,594,130 of NC_141719.1, read as the reverse complement.
GTTCAGAGTGATAGATGGACCCTTCAGGTAAGTAAAGAACCCATTTGGTCAAACAGCCCTCTGAGTGGCTTAAAGCACGTCTGTATGATCTGAAAGACTCCTGGCATTAGCTGGCCATCACTTAGTAGTTGAGAGCTCTCTTGGTGGCCCTCTTGGCTGCAACTAAGCTGATAAAAACCAACCAGATGTTCTATTAACGCTTGGTCTTACTCTTGCTTTTATAAGATAATCCAATAAACAAGGTTATGTAACCAAGTTTTAACATAAGAGCTTTAATAAAATATACTTTTAGAGATATATAAATATATATATAGAAATATATTCCAGGCAATGGTAAGCCCTAGTTAGTTCCCCCGTGGCAAGAAGACTCGGGTTGACCAGCCTGCTTTTTTCATTTTGAAATACTGAGAGCTGACAGGTGCAGAGGCTGGGAAAGTGGTATCAGCTGAGTTTCCAGCTCAGGGAAGATCCCAAACCTTGGTGCCTGGGTTGCTGTGGCTTGGCTTGGTGGGAGGAACCTCCCAGGGGTTGAGCAAGCTGATGTGCTGCTTGTGGCTCCTACTAGCCTGCAGGGAAGAGTGTAATTCAGGATGACAAGCTGCTGTTCTTTCTTCTACCCTCACTGGTTTCTCATTTTTTGACTGGAAATGTCAGTAAAAGCAACAAAAACACAGTCTTTTTTAGTCATTGGTGTGCTGGATTTTCATGCTCTTTTTCAGCATGAGAAAGGAAGAAAAAAATAAAGAATTTTACATTTACATGCTGTGTGTGGATTCTATATACCCTCCACTATGAGCCTGGTGATTTACCTGGCCTTTCCCATGTAATGGAGGAGCTTGGAGGGAAATGAAGAAATCACTCTTAATAGCCAGTCCTGTGCAAAAGCACTGTAATGGTTCCTCTCTGTCATCCTGTGAATTTAAACAGCATTTAATAGATTCAGTTCTCCTCCTTAGCTGAAGAAAGCATTCCTTTACCTTGTTTTAGTTTAGCAATGAATCAGCCCCCTATACCTGCTTGTTTGTGATAAACCATTTCACTAGCAGAACAATCTTAATCAAAGCAGACTATGCCCATTCTTCCTTCAGTGTGTTTATTTGCTGAATCTTAGGAAGAGAATGATGAACTCCTAGAAAATGCCTCAGCTGACTCAAGAGGTGAACTGGCAAACTTGGGAGGGTTTTTTTCATGTGCTGGGGCTCTGCATATTTGATTTCTGACAGGGTTGACTGGTACAGTTTTCTTTGTAGGTTTTAGATTGTTTGAATTACATGTGTAATGAAGTACTTAGTGAATTAGTTCCCTCTGGGTGAGACTGGAGCTTGGAAAACATCAGATGGAAAGTTTGGCTATATGTCTGAGGTGCTTATTTAGGCTTACTTTTTCCGTAGGGAAAAGTTATGAAACTAATTAACTTAATGGGTTGGAAGAGCATTGAGGTGTCTGGCACAGCAAGGTAGAGGAAGTAGACATCTTCCTGCTAAGCACTGTAGTCACTTCTCAACCTTTTGGGATGTGTTTTTAGATAAGGTTCCTGGTCTTGGGACTGTCCTAATGGTTGATGGTGAGATCAGCTCTAATCCAGGGACTGAGTCCTTGTCCTCATGTCCTAGCTCCTTTTTCCTGCCCTGTGCTCAATCCTGTTGATTTTCACAGCTTCACTTCAAAATTATGTTGATCTGGATGTTTAAAGTCCAGTTCTGCACAGGCTTCTTCCAAGCAGTCCAGTGTGTTCTGTAGCTTCCTTTCCTAAAAGTGGTTGGCACAAATCCCTGCAAAGCAAGGCAGTCTCATCTCATTGCAGGCCTTAGCATTGTTTGTATTGATCCATGGATATTCATCTTGGATCACTGACACATCACTGGTGTCAAGTGGAAAAAATAATACATTTCTATTGTACTAGAATTAATCTCTCACTTGGCTCCTTTGGACCAGGATCTGGTTAAGAACAGAAGACAATGATCATCCTAAAGGATGGGGGGGATCATTCAACCATTCAAGCACAATTTATCTCTTCTCCATGAATTAAGCAGTAATGGCCAGAGAGGAGGAGTTAAAAACCTTGCTGAATGGATTTGGTTGTTTAAGGTGCTCTGAGGACTGGAGAAAAACAGCAAAAGGTAAAGGACATCCAGGTTCTTCTAGCACCTGAGGATGCTTTTTGATGCTTTTCAACAACTGAGCCTCAAATCCACCTTGACGTGTCTCCTTTCCTCTGTGGGTGAGGCAAAGCTGGGTTTCAGAGCCAGCTGCTATGGTGCTTAGCAATTTAGTGTCAATCCTTGCTATGGTTTGAGGGGCTATTTTGCCAATTGGTTCTGGAGCATTTATTTTGCCAATTGGTTCTGGAGCATTCTCATTTTCAGCAGACACCTGTTCCTTAATTATCGCATCCTTAATTATCACAGTCCGTCTCTCTGTGTTTAGCACTTTCTGACACAGGAGCTATAAACTGATTTGAAGGGAGGTTGCGTTGAGCAGTGTTGGGACAGAAGGTGGAAAGAAATTAGTTATAAACTCAAGAATACTTGTCAGTAAGACATTTGGTGTCAACTTTTGTTTGCTTTGGGCCCTTGCCCTGCATCACTTTTCAATCAAAGGTTTATTTAGTCTGCTGGAGATTGTGCGCTGCTCTGGGATGGAGTGGCAGTTCCTAGTGGGCAGGAGAGTGGAGTTGAGGTCCCAATTTGAAGAAAGGAACAAGAAGGAGAAGAGTAAAAGAAGGTTTGTAACTGACTGGTTTGCTTCTATGTTAAAACCTCAAGTCCCATAACTGTTAAACTTGATTTGGCTTTTAGTCTTGCCAGTTATGCCTGTGGCATTGTATTCTGTGTGATTTCAGTGTTTCCTCCAACAACCATCAATTGCTTCACAAATCTGAATTCTGTGCATGCTTCCTGTCCTTTTGATTTTAATCTGAGCAGTAAAAGCAAGAGTTGGTGTAAGCAATGGTCTCTGATCAGAATATGTCCCCACCAAGCAACATGTCAAACCAAGGATTCTTTCCCCTGCTCCCCTTCTGGGTTTACTTTTGTCACCTGAGAATTTTTGTGATGCGAGGCATTTCCAATTTGCCTTGCAGATATTCTGAAACTGTCTCAAAAAAGGTTTCTTGGGGTTGTGCTATTCTTAAAATAGCTTGGATTCTGTTCTGTCCTGACTCTGTTGAGGTTGACAGAGACCTTGAGGCTTGGCAGACCTGCCCCTTTGAGTCCCAGTTCTTCATTTCTGGTGACACCTTTTCTTGAGCTGCTTTAAGAAGTCATGGAAAAGAGCAATGTGTAAATATTAATGTTGAATATTTCTCTTTAAAAATCTCTTTGGGATGCTCTACAAACCTATGTTGTGCGTGCTGTGGCTTTCTAAGCGTTGCCTGTTTACAGCGTTTGAACCTGTTAGTGTATCGCTAGCTGGTGCCATCCCATGGAGGACAGGCACAGCTCTCTTCTCTAACGCCCATTTAGTCTCCTTCTCACTCAAAGTATTTCAGTCTAAGTTCAGACTGCAGCCAGGGTCTGTTTCTTGCAGTGAAGCCTGTTCTCTCTGGGGTAGATAAGGCTCAAGTGGTGCTTAGTGCCTGAGTAGAGGTGACAGTGCTGCACAGGATGTGTCACCTCTGGGCATGGGCTGATAGCATGATTGCCTTGAGTGCTCTAGGAGGTGCTAGAAGAAACTCTCATAGGAAGCTGTGCAGTCCAGATTCTTAGGATGGATCTTTGTTGGATGTATTTTGCAGCCCAGCTGGAAGAGATGCAACAGGCTGGTGCTGCAGTGTACCCAAATTTAATTTGTCCCATCCCTGGAAGTATTCAAGGCCAGGTTGGACAGGGCTTTGAGCAACCTGATCTAGAGGAAGGTCTAGAACAAGATCATCTTCAAGGTCCCTTCCAACCCAAACCATTCTGTGATTCTGTGAAACACTGGTCTCTTAACAGACATCCAAGAGGGCAGTGAGGAGGTTCTTCATTGAAGAGCCTTTACTTTCCAGACTGAATTAAGTTCTCTCTTATGAGTATCTGATGACTTTTTTTCTCACTTTGCACAGGTTTTCAGCTTCCAAGAGCTGAACTGTTACACTGTAGCTTCCCACTGTCAGTTTTTACATGTATAAAAAACCCTCTATGTTTTACACTGGTGCCTTAAAGCATGGAGAAAAAAAGCTCTAGGCAGAGCTCATCCATTGCTGTTGAGCCTGGGATATCCCGAAGCCACCCCATCAATGTTAATGGAAGCAGACTGGTGAGGGCTATTGCTGTTCATACCTAAACTGAGAATGTACTTGGGCAAAGAGGCCACAGTTTAATATTTAATGTTCCGTAAGGCTGCACTGAGAGCTTTTACTGAAATGTGTCAGTAAAGGAGTGCTGTTGCAGTGATAGCAAACAGCTGAGAGCCAAGAGGATGCCGAGCTCCACTGCTGCCCGAGGCATGTCCTCTGATACCCAACAGCTTACTTGACCCCATGGCTCTGCCAACTTAGCTGTAAAATTAAGCAACAAAGAAATCTTCATGACAAACGGACATGTCTAGAGGTAAATTTCCAATGCAAGCTTTGTTCTCCTGATAAATTCATCTTGCTGGCAGAATTTCTGGTTTTTAATCTAATATGTGATTTTTGTTGTCCTTTCAGGCAGCATTCACGCTCCTCCTGGGTCCTTTCACCTTCTTCAATGTGCAGAAGACCAAGTATCTTCAAATCATGACGTCCCTCATGAGATGGATAGGTGAGTCTTGGCAAAGGCTCGGCCACCTCTTTACCATTGATGGAACCTGAGTCACGCCGCTGACGCTTCTCTTTGGCAAGATCTTGTTTGGAAGCAAGTGCTTGTCAAAACAACCTCTTTGAGGACAATTGTGCAGGCCTAATAAATCTTGGAGGAGAAAGGTTTTAGTCTAGGATGAAATTTCTGATTAAAACTAAACAAATTGTTCTCAGTCAGACACGGCTGGTAAATGAGGTTTTAGTCTCATTTGTATGAGGGGCATAAGAGGTTTGGCAGACTTTCCTGTCTGGGTCCTTGCAGTGATACCCCCCAGCTGGAAGTTTCTCATTCTCACAGAATATGCACAATAGACTTTGGACAATCTTTGTTTTGATCTGAGAGGAAAAGGCATTTCTATCAGACTTTTCACCCTTAGTTTTATCATCTGCTTGCATTTATTTTCCTCGGTTTTCCTTTATGGTAGGATGTGCTCCATTGGAAACCCCCAAACCAGGAAGTCCTGCTCCCAGGGGTTCTTTCCAAAATATTGCCAAGAACTTCTGGGAAGACAGATCAGTTCCTTAAAGGGGAAGAAAGACATTACTCTTTTTTTTTTTCCCCAATGCCTTTGTCATTCAAAGATGCAGCTGCCTCATATCTGGCTTGTGTGTAAATGCCCTTAAAGGCAGAGAGGTGTGTGTGGGTTGTGCAGATTTATGTTCATGTTTGTCTATTTTTGTGTCACCTAGACAGAGTGACTGATACTCAGGGCTAATAAAGAGCATTTCTGCAGGTTAATGACCAGCATTTCTGCAGGTTAACAGTCTCCTGGTGTGTGGATCCAGACCATTCAGACACAACTCTGTTTATACCTATCACTGGAATAAGAAGAAAAGCTGCTTCTGTAACTATTTTCCATTACACACATACTCTTGACCTGACTGCAATTGGGTATTGTCTCTTCTCTGTGAATTCATCCTTATTGGAGGTGGCTGGCAGTCACTGCAGAGAGGTAGAGATCCTCTGTTCTACAGAATTCCTGAGATGGGCTTAAGCAGTTGACACTCAGGAAAATTAAGTTGGATTTTAAGCTCTCAAGTCTCAGATGTTGAATAGTTTGAGTTAATAAATCCTGACTTTGGATGGTGTGAAAATCCTCAATGCCTGTTTTTCTCCTTTGTTGTCTGAGCACATGAAAGGTTTGAAAGCCCCCCCATTCTTCAGAGAAAGAGGTTATCTCATTAAGGGGTACTAAAGGAAATGAAGAAGTTTTGCATGGGGTTTTTTGTTGGTTTTTCTTTTCTTTTTCTTTAAAAGAGTGATCTCTGCTCAGCTGACTGGCCTGATTCCAATCACCCTGCCTCCTCTTTCCTGGTAAAGACATCAGTCAGACCTCATCCTGTCTCTGTGACAGTCTGATGCCTGCCTTATCTGCCATTGCTTTCCCTTTAGCCAGCTCCTTCCAGTATGAGGATTGCTAAACCTTGGCACGATGGCAGAACTGTTCCTTTCTTTCATGGCTTGATGGAGAGGTATAAAGGCAGTGTTTGGAGAAGTGTAGGGGAAATTCATGCTTTAGCCTGATTGATTCCTGCATCAGCACACTGGGGAACAGCTGCCCCAGATAATGATAGTTAATGACCCTGACAGCACCTCAGTGGCTACTTAGAAGAACAGATTCCATATGTGTACAATGAGGGATAGATTTATTGGGAAAGACAATTTGTCAAAAATCCACGTGATGCAGGGAGCAGAGAAAAGCTCTTGCTGCAGATCCCGGGGTAAGGATCAATCCCCTACTGCTGAGATTTGTCAAGCTGGCTTCTCCCATGTCCTCACATCACTGCTGTCCCCTCCTCCAAAAGCAGGGCTGTGAGTTAACACAGGTTGGTGTTTAGAGAGCTTAGATCCTAAAGAATGGTCTTGGGTAATGTTTTATGGTCTTCTGGACTTTCCCTGCCTGCATGCCAATGGCCAGATGTGAACTCTTTGTCCTGGTATGCACTGTGCTTTTCCTTCACCTTCCTTGGTTTTAGCCATGTGGTGCTGAGGGTGGTTCTGCAAAACATTCTGAGCAGTAGAGCAACACTGCAGCTTCCCACCTACCTGTTTATGTGTGGAGGAAAGAAAACCTTCCCATGTAGACATTGGCTTGCTTATTCAGCTTACCTGTGCTCATTGGCTTGGTGTGGATGGGAATCTGACCCATGCTTTGCATCATGATTTGAAAAAATCAAGCCTCCTGAGCTGGGAGGTCAGTAAAGACTTTTTGCTTCCCACAGGACCCACCACAGACCCTTCTTCCCAGCCCAGTGGAAAGTCCCTAGATTTCAGAGCAGAAGAGGCTGATGTAAAGCAGCACTGCCCCAGGTGTACTGGTGATTCAGATGATAGCAGCTGAGAGGATGGTTCTTGGCAGCAGAGAGAGCTAGCTGTGTGTGAAGGTCATTTCTGCTGGTGTTTGCAACAGTGTCAGCCTTGCCTTTGAAAGTTGCTTTCCCTCTTTCTCCTGATCTAAGTGATAATCAGATGTCACCAGCCTCTTCCAGAGCCTTGTGCTCATCACAAGCAGCACATTGGCTATCAAAGCCTACAGCAGTTTCATTCCACACCTCACAGATAAAAAAAAGTTCATTCTCTCTGTGAAAAATAGGCTTTAACACTGGGATCTGAGCTGGAAATTAAAAATGGGCCAGTTCAAAGAACGTGGAGATGTTCCAAGGATCAGCCCTTTATCTGGCGTCCTCCCAGGATAAGGGACTAAGCCAGGACAGGCACCTCTGAAGCCTATGAAATCAGAAAGCTGAAGGAGGAGCTCGCAAGCTCAAGTGTTGTGCTGCTTGAGAGCCCAGACAGATGGGTCCTCCTTGTCTGGGCCTGTTGATCATGGACAGCTCATCTGGAAACAAGGCTGGCATGGCAAGACACTTCCCTGCCAGGATTGATTGGAGCACAGAGGGTGGATCTGTGTCTGCAGGTGGAGTGGGGCTGGTAGCAGAGGAACCGAGGAACTGAGCTGTTGCCAGTCGTCTGAAGAGTAGCAGCTTACACACTTGGCTGCAGAACTGATTGTCACTTGGCATTGGTGAGTGCCAGTGGTTAAATTCAGTGCAGCAGTTGGTGCTTGAACTGCTGGCCTTATCCTTGCTTAGAGATCTCTGTACTCCAGGAGCTGGCAGATGAGTAAGGCTTTGCCTACCTGAGTTCTCATCCCTTTCCCAATGCAGAAGCTCTTCAGACTGCTTTGTCAGCCTTTTGCAGATACCTAATCTGCCTTGGGAGGTGGAGCAGAGGCACCCTAAGGGGTGCAACAGGGAGCCTGCCTGCTGTGCTTCCTTGGAGAAAGGGCCAGTGAACCAGTGAAAAATAATTTGGTTTAAATCCTGGCAATGGTTCCTACAGTGAAGCCTTGTTTTGATTTGCAGTTAGAACTATGTTGGCTCACCCAGCTTTGGGGCCATGTGAGTACAAATTGTTCCTATGGGGTGAGGAGGGTCCTTCCCCAAAGTGCAAGTCCTGCCTTCCTTTCAGCTCTCTTCCACCTCAGCCTTGGGAAAGTGTAGAGCTGTCATTAGGTCAATTCCTTTACCAGTTTTGGAGCCTGTTTCCAGGCCTTTTACAAAGTTATTGGATCAGGGCTTCTTGCAGAAGGCTAAAGCCATCAATAAATGTAGAGCTGTTGGTATTTCCAATTCTGCTGTTTGGATTTCAGACACTTTTTTTTTTTTTTTTTTTTCCTGGAGGGTTTAAATCTATGGGGAAGATGGATTGCTCTCTAAAGAGAGTTGCTTATCTAGCTGGTTTCTTCCCCCCTCTCATTTCTTCAATCCTGATCACGTGAGTGCTGTTAGGGGTGAGCTGCTGAAGGGCACAGCTCAACAAGAGGGACTGAGCCAGGCAAATCCCATGCACCTCTCACAGGAGAGGGGATACAGCTCACTGGGGCACAGCCCTACCTCTTTATTATTGGATTATATGGGATAATAACTGTCTAGCAGCATCATGGGATAGGATATGGATTAGGAAAGATAACAAAAGGACAGCGCTTGGTGGAGCTGAGCAGCAAACACTGGGCTATTGTGTATTAAGCAGCTAACCCGATTAATTGCTGCCTGTTGCAGCCCAAGATGCCCAGCTCTGTAGGTGAGGACTGCTGGCTCTAAAGACATTGGTAGTGTGATTATCGCTGCTGTCTTTAAATTGTCTCTGCCAAATGTTCCCAGACAGCTCCCACGTGGGGCCTGTGCTCTGTGTGCTGCTGATGATGCTGTATTGTAGTTATTAGAAAGTATTGTATTTTAATGAAGAGATAGTTTATAGAGTAATAAACTTCTGGGTTTGGTTGAACAGGCTCAGTTCCCTCTCCCTGTTGGATCACAGCACAACTATTCAAGTAAATGCAGCCCTTGAGACAGAACCTTCCCAAACCTGTCCAAACAATGATCTCACAATTACATGCTCAGGAGTAAAATCTCTACCCCAGCTCTTTTCCCTGTCCAATAAGATGGAGGGAAAGAAGACAAGAATTGCTGGGAAGTCTATGTCAAGCCCTTATTTTCTTCATCTCATCCCCTTCCAGGCTACTTGGTAGAAGGCTTCTGGGGCAGAAACTAGGAAAGGGCTGTCCAGAGCATGCTAGTGGGGCTGACTTTTTTATCTTGTGGTTTCTCAGGTAGTTCTGCTCTTTCCATCAGAGCCCTGCTGTTTACAGCACTGCTCTGCAGAGAACTGGTCTCAGACCATCTCACCTTGCAAGCAGACTCAGGTAACTGTCACTGCCATCCTTAGCAGCAGAACCACCTGTGCTGCAGAAACCTGGAGTCACTGTGCTACATCCCTTCAGGTGCTGAGACTGACAGGTACAGAGGAGGCTGATTTAGGAGGTGGTCACAGTTATCTGAAGTCCTGAATTTCCAGTCTCCTGCTGAGAAATTAGTCTGCCAGTGCCCACAGTCCTCAAGGTAGGTGGCCTCTTTTCACATCAGAAATTGAGCTTTCTGCAAATAGCTTAAGGAGGGATCACTGTGATCTCTGCCCCTCTCCTTTCACACTGCAGGGCATACAGGAGGATGAGGGAATTGGACTGTAAATCAGGACACTGTTGCATGTTCATTCCGACAAGCTGCTTCAACAAAGTTACTTCATGTTCTTATATCCCTTTTGGAGCAGATGAAGCTGCTGCCAGAGCACAGGGTAAATAATTCACTAAGAGAAGTGAATATATTTATGAAGAGTTAGTTAAAATGCTGTGCTTCTGTCATGCCTGCTTTTGGAATTGTCGGCTGAGGAGCTCATTTCAGTGCTGTTTGTGGGGGGCAGTGGGGTGAAGCAATGCCTGTATGAGAGAAGGAGCCTTGTGAGCTTCAGACACAGATGGAGAGTGATTTGCAGTACTGGACAGGACCACTGAGATCCTGCCTGAGGAGCTGATGCTCCTGAAGAGAGCACTTTTTTCAGGTAGCAGGAGACACTGATGGGTCTGAGAGCTGAAGAAGGGGAGTTGGAAATGTAAGGGCCCATTCAACCCTGCAAAAGGGTCTGGATGACAGTGCCCACCGAGGTTTTCAGAGTGGGGCTGTGGCATGAAAAGCTGTTTTCTGTTCAGATTGGATGTTGGCAGAACAAGATGATAAAAAACTTTGCTGTGCAGGGCCCAAGGCAGGATGGGCAGGATGTGTCTGAATCTGCAGAGCACCAGGATTTCACAGGACACACATGCTCTGCAGCCAGTGCTTTCCAAAGCATGCACAGCCATAGTTTGGGCTCACATTGACACCAAAGTGTGTATTATTATCTTCTCTCAGAAGAGTAAATTCTGACATAGACAAAGAAGTGACTGTCAGAGCTGATAGGCCAAGCCAACAGCAGAGCTGAGAACAGAGTCCTGGTCACAGAGATTTTATAGTTCTTCTGCCGAAGGTGACTGGCAGAGAGAGTACCATAAACTACGTGGGTAATTTTCCATCAGAGGCAAACAAGCCTTGCTGGCTGCTCTTTCCTTCCCATATGTTGAGAAAAAAACATCTGTGATAAATGCCCAAGTGCAGGGCCATTTTTCCCCTGTGAACTGTTGCTGGTGTGCAGATGTCTGTGGGACCAGCTGATGTGGGCTGAGATGGGGTAGCTATGCGGGTTTCATGACAGCCATTGTTACCACATTTGGGGAAGCTACTTGTAAATCTTGGTTATGGTGTTGCAAGCCTGATGAAGAAAAGCAGGGAAATTATACCCTTAGAGCAGAGAAGCTCCACTGAACTTTGGGTTGCCAAAAAGTCCTGGTAGTACTTGTTTAATGGAATTTCCCTTTGTGGAGAAAAGGAGCTCCACCTGGCCCAAGGCAGCAGAGTCTGAGTTGACTGCAGCAGGAACAAGCCAGGCCTGGGGGAATGGAGGTGCTTGAGAGGCTTTTTTTTGCCTTCTAGGTGAGCTGTGTCACACTTCTGTGTATGAACAACAGTCCCCTGCCATGTGGACCCTGCCTCAGGCTTTGGGGCAGGGAGGGTAACACTTTCTGGGCAAGTCCCTGCTCTCCATTAGAGGAAGGAGCCACAGTGATGTCTCACAACTTTTGCTCATACCTTTCTTCTGGGAAGTAATTTCCCTCCTCTTTTCCTTCTGATGTTTCTCTCCAGAGAATTGCTGTCTTCTATGAACGTATCCATCTTGTTTCCACACAGTCTCTGCACTCATAAATCCTTCATCTTCCTAGAGATGGTGTTTTAGGCTCTGTCATTGTCAAATCCGATCCATAACTACTCCAGCTCCCACATCTAATGGAGCAAACCTGGTTTTCATGTTACCTCTTTACTGTCAATTCATATAGAAACCCCCTCTGAAGGTTGGAGAATTTAATCAGTTGCTGCTCTGGAATTTGTGGAGGACTGAAGGTCATGAACAAGTGGCAGGATATAGCTTCTGCAAGAGAAACCGGCTAAATGAGTTTTAAATTTAAAAATCAATGTCTTAATTTCAGATACTTTGTTCTGCCAGCATGTTGGACTCCAGCTGTGCTTTAATACTTCAATTGCCACAGGATCCAGAATGCCTGGTGGTTCCAGAGTTGCACTGGGCTCTTCAGCTTGCTCACATCACTGCTGGCTCTGAGAAGGGGCACTAACATCCTAGAAAGACATCAACAGGGAAGTAGACAGCACAAGTGTCAGGTGGAGATGCAGAAGGTAACACTGACTTGACATGTTCCTGGGCTATTCAGTGTGTACAGAGCAGATGCTCCTGTTTTTATGCCCTTTCTATGAAGGAGCTGCCTAATCTTAAACTAAATGAGATCTGTTCTTCTGTTTAAGAGTGGCCTGCTGTGTTTTGACTTGATACAGGATTGAGGTGGGAAGAAATCTTCCCCTTTCTAAAGAAACTGGGTTTAGGAAGCTCCTGAAAACATCTTCCTCTTGGAATCCATCATGCTGCTTAATGTGTGAAAAGGGAAGCAAACGGTGTGTGTTGGGACAGGGTGATCCATTATCATTATTTCCTGGCATATTGATTCTCTGCTTGGACAGGAAAGCTCTGTCACACCGTCAGCCAGTGGTGACTGATGGCCCTGCCACAAACATGTCATGGCACCAGCTCAGACAAATGGCTGGGGGGTAGGGGAGCAGCCAGGCATGGGGTGGCTGCACACCACTGCCCTCCCTGAAAGGGGTGGCAGGCAGGCATGGTGATGTTCTTTCCAGGCTTTCATTGTAGAAGGAGGAATGGGAGCAGGGACAGGACTGGAGAAGATGTGAACATCTCACAAGTACCACGTCTTGCAAGGATGCAAAGGGGGGTTAAACCAGAAACTCATTCTGAGCATTGCTTCTTGCAGGAACCTACCATGACAGGGCAAAAAAATGTGTTTGAGGCTTGGACTTATTTTCTTTTCTGCAGTAGCCTTTCTGCAGAGAGATGAAGCTCATGTACAAACACCATTTTTCATTTACAGAGGTGTTTTCTCCGACTCTGTAAAATGATCCTTAAGCTCAGAATGGCTAAATTATCTTCACTGCTTCTCTGCAGCTCTGTTATGTTTCTATCAAAATGCACAAAAATGTATTTCTTAATATCCCCAGACTCCCATATTTCCCAAACTGTACTACTTTGGACATCAGCTCATCCATATTCATCCTTACTTCACCTGCAAGAACCAGAGCAGAACTGCCCTCTCTCTGAATCAGTGTCGGAGTCAAGCAGGAGAGGCAGCAGTAGCTGACTGCAAAGGTTTGCTTTATCTGAGAAGAACATTTGTTCCTCAAACAGTGAGGGAAGCAAAGAGAGTCTGCAGGAGAAGCAGTTGGATGGTTGGAATGAGATTCATCACAAGTTTTCCTTTATGGCATAGCCCCTCTTTTATTTTTTTCCTCAGTCTTACTTAGATCCTTCACTAGAGATGATGCTCAAACATCTAGAGCAGACAAGATGAGACAAGAAGTGGCCTCTGTGCCTTGCTGGCTGCCAAACCTGTGGTGTGGGGGCTTGGAGTGGGTTGTACACTGTGGAAAAATCAGGACAAGCAAAACCCTTGATTAATAAAAACAAAGCTTAAAGCAAATTTTTCATGTTAGCAACTAACAATCCATAGTGCCATCAATGTTGACCTTGCTTTGTGGCTCTGGGTACTGTTGATCATGGTCTGAGGGTGTTTCATCCCTAGAACACATTGCTTGTGTCCTCTGTTCTGTGTGGAGAGGAACACATCAAGGTTTTTTTGTGAATCCATGTCTTCCTTCACCAGGATCCTTGTGGTGAAAGAACGCTCTTGGACAGCTGATGTGACAACAGTAGGTGACATGAAATAGTGTCGTGTGACTGCCTTCAGCCTGCTGTCCTGAGCAGGGGATGTGAGTGGGAGCTTTGTGTGTGCCTGAGGATCCTGTCCTGCCTCTTTTCTGCTCAAAGCTGCCTGTCCATCAGCCTGTCATCTTCTTTTCATTTTGACTTATCATCCAAACCATATCTAGGTTTCAGAGTTTCATTTTTTGGCTCGCCTTCTCTCAGGGACAGAGAGATAAATTTGACAGGCAAGTGTTTCAGCTCACCACTTCCAGGAGGGAGGAATTCTTCTGCCTCAGGGACTGATAGAAAACAACCATGGGGCAGGGCTTTTGTTGTCCTCTCTGAGGCTGGAATTGTGCAGGGGAGGTATCCAGTTTACCCAGCACCATTTCTCTCAAGGATCTAGCATCTGCAGAGCATCAGTTCTCAGGCAGGGAAAACAGAGCTTGCCTTGTTGGAAGCAAAACTAGTTTGGATCTTAGTATTGGATCCTCACTCCTTGTAATTTTAATAAATTTCTGAAATACATATTTAATGAAAAACAAATGTATTAAATTCTAGTTGCTTAAGCCAAAGGCCGTCCATCATTTATGGAATCCACAAGAATTCTGTTCCTTCAGTGTTCCCTGCCAGAAAAGCACATGCCAGGGCAGAGGAGAGTCTGTGGGAGATGCTTCAAGGATGGGGTTCCTGCCCGAAAGTTCCCCTCACCTGGTCCTGTTTGCACTGGTGCAGAAAGTGGGGCTTTGAGCCAATGGTGAGAGTGGGCTTGGGGGATGGAAATAGGTCACTCATTACTCTGTTGAGCAGAGCTTGAGGAGATTCACTGTCGAGTGTGCAGGGGAAGAGGTGTGAGACTCCCGAGTCACAGCCCACATACAGGAGCAGCTCAGGATGGGGCTGCAGAGCCTGACCACCTCTCCCAGGCAAGAAGGAAAGGAACAGTCTCAGCACATTTCCAGAGCTGCCCAACCTGCTTTGCCTTATTACTCAGGGCATCTTTTCCTCTTCCTTGTAGCCTGTGCAGCCCCAGGGAGTGCAGCCATGTCACATCACCTGGAACACAGCTCTTTCTGGGTCTCTTGCTGAGCAGATATGGCTGGCAAGCATCTCTTCTCCAGGGAGCACTGGGGGAAGCACAACAACTGTACCCCTGTTCACAGTGCCCCTCACCTGCTGGGCTTGAGTGAAGGCAGGGGGAATTGCACACTCACAGAGCAATGTGTTGCCTCCCATAGCTCTCCTTGACTGCCCTTGGGGGAGGAAATAGAGCCTAGCACTCCCAAAACGACCTGGCCTTGTGGCACCATGAGGGAATGGATCTGCTGCTGTCAGTGTGGTGTTTGGGAAGGGCTGGTAGATGTGCCCTGTCACTTAAAAACAGTTGGAAGCGAGAGGTTTCCTGAGGTAGGACAGGATGGAATGCAGCATGTGGCTTGGGAAGGGTTCAGCATAGAGCTGGTGTTTGCTGCAGGAGAATGTGAATTTCTGAGAGAGGTTTTGGAGAGTGCTGGGGGTGTACGGGAGGCAGTGTTCAGTGAGGTTAATCTGATCTTGCTGGGCACAAGAGAAGCAGCATTCACTAATTAGTTTGTAACTATTTTCCCTAGTCCCATCCCTGGCAGGGTTTCCCATCTCCAGCCACATGTTGTGGGGAGCAGGGCTGGGCACAGAGTAAGCCCCATGGTGAGCCTGCCCAGCTCCTAGCACTGGTGCCAGCCTCCTCCTATGAACCTGAACTGTGCTCTGCTCTGTTTAATTCCTCTGGATTTATATTAATGACATTGGTAGTTTTCTGTAGTAGTTGTCTCAGCATTTTGTTGATTTTTTCATTACCTGATAATTCATGGCTCTGTTCCTGTGCCTCAGACTGGTGCAAGGACAGCTCTGTGCAAGCCACAGTGGCCCACCCATTGCAGCACCAGACTGTAAATCTCACTGCTTGCTGCCCTGCCAGGCAGGTCCTTTTCTACCCATTACTTGTTAACTCCAGCAGCTGATGATCATCTTTTCCAAGTTGATGCAATTTTTGTGACTCCAGAATTAGTTTTCGGCTGCTTTTATATGCCATGCTAGGAATGAGAGTCTCACAGTAACTGCTCTGGCTCAAATTTCCACCCCCAGAGTAATAAGGGCATTAGCCCAATCTCCTCAATTCATTTTTTCCCTGGCACGTTGTTATTTGTAATAAGCTTTGTAAAATGTTGTTAAGCTTTTTCCTGACAAAAGTAAAGGGTAGACGAGCAGACTTTTTGTCTAGAAACCATGAATTTTAATAGCAGTCTTTCAGTGCTGCTTTAGTCCCTTCCAGACTGGCTTCTACACCCTGGGATTAGCTACAGACAGCCTGTTCCTCCTGCTCAGGAAATGGCTGGCTAGTTCTTGCTCTATCATGCTTGACAGATCCCAGGGACAGGAAAGCTCGCTAGTAGCTGCTGCTCCTGTGCACATAGGGGAGGTCTTGAAAACAACAGTCCAGTTGGAAAGGTGCAGGAATATTACTGGGGTTGACTGGAGCCAAGTCAGAGCTTAAACATCTCACAGCCTTTTTGAAATTAAGATGCTCAATCAGTGTGTGTGTGTGTGTGGCAAGACGTCTGACATGGATGTGAGAAGCATCCATGGACCAAAACCCTTGAGGGCTTAAGGTTCACCAGCCATGTCAGCCTTCTGCTTTCTAAGGGCTCAGCACAGCCCTGTGCTCTTGGGGGTGGGAGGGTGAGTCCCTGTGGGAAGAAGACTGGAGAGAGATGCCTGAGCCCATTCCCTTATCTGCTGAGTGGCATTGACAGCAAATCATTATTAATTCCTGTGCACCTCACCTTTTATGTAGCACCCTCAGATAAGGTGGTGCATCAAAGAGATAAGGAGATGCTCTTGCATAGCAGGAGAGAGCTGGTGCCAAGACTGACGGTGCAATGGGAGGAGGTCATGGGGAGTGCAGGCCTGGGCTTGACCTGAGACCTTCTCTCTCTCTCCAGCTTTCATCCTCATGATTATTCTGGCCCTCGTCCGCATCAGCAGAGGCCAAGCTGAAGGTCACCCGTCCATGGCCCAGCTGTCGGGCATCCGGAACCTGTTTGGGGTGTGCGTCTATTCCTTCATGTGCCAGCACTCCCTGCCATCCCTCATCACCCCCATTTCCAAGAAGAAGCACGTCAACAAGCTTGTGCTGCTCGATTACATCCTGATCCTGGCATTCTACAGCCTCCTGTCCTTCACTGCCATTTACTGCTTCCGCAACGACACCCTCATGGACATGTACACGCTCAACTTCACCAACTGTGACATCATCAGCATGGCCTTCATTCGGTACTTCCTGGGCCTCTTCCCTGTCTTCACCATCAGCACCAACTTCCCCATCATCGCAGTGACCCTGCGCAACAACTGGAAGACCCTTTTCCACAGAGAAGGGGGCACCTACCCATGGCTGGTGGATAGGATTGTCTTTCCTGCCATCACGCTGATTCCCCCAGTGCTGGTGGCTTTCTGCACCCACGATCTGGAGTCCTTGGTGGGGATCACGGGAGCCTATGCTGGGAATGGGATCCAGTATCTCATCCCGGCTTTCCTCGCATACTGCAGTCGGAAAGACACTCAGCTGGTCTTCGGCAGTGGGACTGTGAACAAACACCTCTCCCCTTTCCGGCACAGCTTCTGGATTGTGTTCGTGCTCATTTGGGGTTTCTCTTGCTTCGTGTTTGTGACTGCAAACATTGTCTTGAGTGAATCAAAGCTCTGATGAGGGTTAGCAGCGCACTCCCTCTGGAGCTCCAGAGACTCCAGCATTTCCGCTCCCCCTCTGGAACTGTGCAGTGAGGGGGAGAGGCAGTATGAAGGGAAGTTTCCAGGCTGTTGGCATGATGACACAGACTTTCTTCACTCCACTTTGGGTGTGGATGGAGTGGACTCAGCCTTGTTACAGTTCTGGTTCTCAGACAAAGCCTTGGCAGCCTGCACCGTTTACCAGTGTCCAGCCATTCCTGCCTTTGGCTCTGTCAGAGCAGCACGTTCTCTGTCTGTCCCTCTGTGGTTCTCTGTGTGCTGCAGGTCTCAGCACACAGGAGAGACAACCTTGGCTGTGTCACTAAATGTCAATTCTCCCAAAGGCAGGAATGTGCTGTGCAGAATCCAGCAGGAGTTTGGGATAACTGAGTCTCTTCTTTCTACTGAGACTCCTTCAGACCAACCTCCTGCGCCAACTGAAGGAAAACATAAGGGTGGAAATAGACCTAATTCAGAAGGAAATAATTCTGTGCTGTTACATTTTCTTTTTCTAGAAGCATTATCATGTTCGTGCACATTGCCTGGGATTGGGGATCTTTTGCTTAGAGCTGGATTTCTCCAGCCTGGAAGTTTACCTTCACACTTCCATCCTGTTCTGTGCTATGGTAGCTCAGTTGGGCAGAGCAGTGCCCCTCTGCATGGAGGAATACAGCTGTTCCCACTGGAAGGAAAATCAGCCTTGCTTCCCTCAGCACCGGCACATGACTCGATGCTTTTCAGCGGCAGAGCCCTTCTCCGTTTCTCAGCTTTGCCCGGGGCTGGTACGAGCAGGCAGGACCTGAGTGCAGCGGCCGGGATCAGTGTGGGCTGGGGAGGTGCTAATTACCCAGTCCTGACACGCCAGAGGCTCCGGCTGTGCACACTGATGCGTTCCCGGCTCCCGTTGGGTAATTAGCCTTGAAACAAGGTGGGTGTTAACTCAGGGGAATGAGCCGGTGCCAGGAGGAAGCGGCTGTGCCCTGGCTCAGCCCTGCCTGCAGCAGCAGAGCTCCCGAAACAAGGAGTAAACCCTGAAACCCTGGTGCAGCTGGGCTCGAATTCCCTCTCTTGGCTTTCTGCACAGGGTTAAGGTGGGCTTGGGGCTGCTCCTGCTCTGCTTCTTTTGTAAATGGGCTGCCCCTACCTTAGGCAGCTCTAGGAGAGTCTCTGCTTTTAGGATGACTGTGGTCACTGTAACACCACGCTTTGTCACCGGGTCCTGTGTTCAGAAGCCCTGGGGCACAGATCATACGGTTTTTCCTGACAGAAGGAAGAACTTTAAAAGTTTTCACCTGAACTATTTTAAACTGTCTGTTATCAGAGCAGGTTCAAAGCCAGGTGCATGTCAGATCCTCCTGCCCTCTGCGCTTGCTGCAGTATTAAATGTCATTGCTCACTAAAGCAAGCTTTGAACTGCAGCTCTTTTTAATCAAGCTCTGTTTTCAAGTAGGACTTTCTGGTTTCCATATGACCTGAAGTGCTCCTCCTGGGGGAATATGCAAGTACCTGGAGCTGTATAAAACCACTTCATGGCTTTTAAAGCAAAACCCTGCACCTCTCAAACCTGAGCACTGCCACTGTGTCCTTGCTGAGCTGCCTGGAGAGAATCTGGAGAGACTGTTCATCTTCTCTCCAGCTTGATCTTAAACAGACATTGGCAGCCCCTGCTAGTGAGTTTAAACTTCCAAGTGCTCCTGGGAATCTGATGTGGCATCTTCAGTACCAAATTAAGAAGGTATTTTACAGGTATCTGGTGCTGGTGTCTCGTTTAGGAAGCAGTAGTTTGGAGGGCAGATTCATGGGGCAGCTGAGCTGGGAGCCCCCTGCGTGGGAGCTGGACAGAGCTGGAGGGAGAACTCAGTGCTGATGAAATGAGCCTTTGGAAACTGGAGAGGATGAGGGGGCTGTTCCTCTGCACACATGTGGGTTAATGGAGAGGCTGAGGGTTGTCTGCCCTGAGCTGCCCATGCATTGCAAGGCCCTTGGCTCAGCCCCTGCCCTCCACATGCCTATTTCAGTCTCTTGCCTTCACATTTCATTGCAGCCAAGCAACAGGGTTCTCTGTTATTTCATCTCCTTTCACTCTGCCTTCCCTTCTCAGGAGGGAGGGAGTCCAGCCTGGCACCCTCTTTCCTGCCATCTCTTACATTTAAAGATGTGCCTTTTCTTCCTTGGCCGTGTGTCCCTCTCTCCTCCCCAACAATATGTGACAGTGACTTCTGAGGGGCTGCACCTTCAAGTGCTGCTTGGATCCAGGTTTTGGATGCAATGGGGTGCTGAGGGCTTGTGTTCCAGCCCCAGCCTTTGCTGTGGTAGCTTACTGGGAAGGACTGTGCTCCCCAAGGAGCATGAGTGCTTCTCAAATAAATAACCATGAATTCCTAGACGCCTGCTGTCCTTGCACAGCAGCAAAACAAATATATCCGAGGAATTGGGGTGATTAACAGAAAGAAGCTCTACAGCAGAGAACATTTTTCATATAAAACATGACATAGCAATGCCTTAAAAATTACTGGAGAAAGCAGGAAGGGGATGGTTCAGTGCAGCCAGCACTGGCTGGGGGGGGGATGCTGGGTGACCCCATGGTGCAGGGCATAAGCTCTCTCCTCTCACTCATCATGAATAAGTCTATTTTTATTTGGCCATTATCAGCACTAACAATTCATTATTGCAGATTCGCACATGATACTTTGTCCTAACTGTAATTAGTTTTTTTAAAAATGGGATTAAAACCAATAAAATGCACATTATACATCTGGTTTAGTCTGACTTCTTTTTCCATCCTTTTCTTCCTCGTGCTTAAGCATGGAGCAACTATTCCTGGAGGGAATGGCTGTGATGGATGGGGCTGCAGGCCAAGGAGAAATGGCAAGTGAAGAGGCTAATGGAGACCCTTGCCTCTTCTCTATTAGCCTCCTGCAACTCTGGGTGCTGGCTGCAAACTCAATGAAAACATCTGTACTTTCCCCTTCTCAATTACGGCTCCTTACACTTAAAGCCAAACAAATTGAATTGCTCTGCTGCCTCAGGCTGCAAAGGCAGTTTCTGCCAGCAAATTTATTATCACCATAAAGCGCAGCTTGATTTATGTTAAAATATTAAAGCAGATCTTTATGATGGAAATAAACACTTTCTGCTGTGATTCTCTCAAAGTACCTCACAAGCAGCAGCAGATTTTGGGGCTTGGGCTGTAAATCTGAGGCCAAACTGGCATTGGGGAGAAATTCAGTCTGTTGCAGCACTTGGAAGAGCAATGGCCAGGGAAAAAAAAACTTTGAACCTGAGAAGAAGCTTTAGGCAAAGCTTCACCACCATCAAGGAGCCGCATGTCCCTGAAGGGATTCAGCTGTTTGAAGGTTTGAGGAATGTGCTCAGCAGCCTTTCCCCTGGATGGATTTGGGCAGCCTGGGAGCTGTCGGTGGCTCAGGGAAGGACCTGCTGCAGGGTCTCAGCTGGGGAAGGTTTTGTGCCATGGCTTTGCCTTGGCAGGAGGCAGGAACCAGGAGGTGGCTGCACCTGCTGCTCCCTCAGGCATCCTTGGGCATGTCAACTGTCCCCAGAACCTTCTTGGCCCTGTATATGTCCTGATTTGTGATTTAACCAGTTCCCTCTGCCCTAACCTGAGTCACCATCTCCCCACAGCAACACCAGCATGTCCTTGCCCACTGGAACCCCTTCCCAGTGGCTGACCTGTGCTGGCCTGCTTTGCTCCCCGTCTCCTCATCAGGATGGGTCTTACAATGCTGAGCAATGGGGCAGTGAAAACAGGACCTGCTGTGGAGATGGCAGAGCTGGCAGAGGTGGGTCTGGGGGGACACTGCCTGCCCCCAGCAGTGGGGCTGAGCCACAGAAGTGGGTGCCCAGCAGTGGTTCAACTTTATTTCTCTCTGCTTAGCAGCACACAGCCTCCCAGGGTGTCCCAGGTGCCAGAGCAGGCTGAATTAAAAAGTGATTGATTAGACAATTTCACCAAAAAGAAATAATATCCCTCAATGTCTGTTAAACACTACCCAGCCCCTCTTTGGAAAGCCTAGCCAGAGGGTGCTTCCAGACTGCTGCTTCCCAGAAGGTTTGTCCCTGGTGTACCCAGAAGCAGAGAAATGCTGCAGAAGCAGCTCAGTCCTTCCTTGGTCCTTGAGGGTCACAGATCCCAGTCCCTGGACTGGTCATGCCTCCTTTCCCACCAGTGCCCAGTGCCTAGCACCAGGAAAAGGAGCAAAACTGTGTTTTTCCATCCCAACTGGCATGTAAAGATGGTTATGCAAATGGTGGTCAGGGACCTGGGCATTCACATGGGGCACCCAGAATAGCTCTGGCCTCACACTGGGTGCTGACACCCAACCCTGGAGTCACTTCCCTTGGGAGCATCCCCTACACCCCATTTGCCCTGTCCCTTGATGTCCTCAGCCTCCTGCAGCAAAGCCCTTCTATAAAACATGAAGCAGCTCCATTTGGCCTCTGCTGAGTCACCAGAGACATCACTAATTAATTTAAAACGTGGGTTGGGGATTTTTGATACTTATTTTTTCCCTTTTCTGCTCCCCTTTGCTGTCACAGCCCCAACCTCAGCTCAGGTTTGACTGCCTCTGTGTGTGCTGGCTTCCTCGAGCCAGAGAGCCACAATTTCAGGGAAGGTTCCCAGGGCCACACTGAATATTCCTGGGGACCAGCCTGTCACTCCAGGGGCATCTGAGGCACTCAGCTGGGAAGAGCTGCCCCAGATGAATGGGTGCCATCACCTGTGGCAGCCTGGATCAGTACCCTCCTCTTCAACCGGATTTATTTATATATGAGTTTTATTTATGGACCAGCACCTCCCACCCTCGCCAGGAGGCTTGGAGGGGCTGCCAAAGACATTACGAGACAATTGCTATGATAAATAAGTAAAGGGAATTAAAGCGCCGGCACCAGTGTGTGTGATGGCAGCCAGGCTGGGGGATGGGGCAACGGGCTGGATTTAACCCCAGACAGATGGGTGGGTTGATGGGCAGATGGATGGACAGCGAGATATTGCCAGTGCTTTGGAGCCTGGACCACACATAGCCGGGCCCTTCTGGACCACCCTGGGGTTTTGCAGCCATCCCTGGGGCAGGGCTGGGTGTCCTGGAGCTGTCCCTGCCATCGTCCCCTCGCTGTTACTGGCCCCGGCTGCTTGGGGGCCGCTGTCAACCCCCAACAACTGCGTTTTAATAGGGGGGAGAAAAAATAAATAAGAAAAGAGCTCTAGAGCAGCTTCCCGGGGAGATGTTCACGGAGGAAGGCGATGCCAAGCCAGCTGGGAGAGGGTTGGCATTTCCCTGGGACAGTCTGCCAGTCGGTCACGGGCAGCTCTGTGTAGTCCTGATGGTTCTGCTCTGGGATGGGGCTGGAACTTCCCGGCAAAGCCCTGGCTGCAGCCCGGGGCCCCGGAGCCCCAATTCCCATTCCCCAAAGGCCCTCTCCCCTGCCCGAGGCTGCTGTGAGTCACGGCCGCCTCTGCTCCTCCCCAGCCTGGCAGGGAAAGGGCTGTGAGAGACGTACATGAAAAGAAGAATTAAACCCGGCTCATCTATCACACCTGATTTATGGCTCCGTCAGCCTGGGAAGGTGGGAGGAATTTTTCCCTTTCTCATTCCCCACAGCACACCTTCCCGGGGTTGCTGTGCTGAGCTGAGATCCCGCCAGGCTGCGGTTTGCAGCCGCGACAGCATCACTCACTGACCCGAGCCCAGGGTCTCAGTGCCCAGCACCCCAAAGCCTGAGCAGGGGCATGGACCCCAGCCCCGGTGCTCGGCTCCAGTCTCTGCACAGGCTGACGGCTCCTAATTAACCCCTCAGAGCAGTTGCCATTTTCCTTTTCCAGCTTTCCTTTGCCGGTGGGACGAGCCTGTGCCGCGGCTCATCAGTAACGGGACAAGAACGGAGAGGGGATGCACGGGACCACGAATATTCATGGGAATCCATGATGCCAGGGGCAGCCTCGGAGGATGGAAGAAGGGTCCCCAGGCAGCTGAAAATGTCTTTTTAATGACCTGGACATGGCGTTTCGAGTCCTTTAAATGAAACCAAAACGTGACGGCAAAACGGCGGCGATGCATTTGGCGTCCCCGATGCCAGCCCCGCCTGTAGGAAGAACTCGACCCAGCATGTACCAGCCCTTGCCAGGCTCCTCTGACCCCCCTAAGAGCTCACCGAGAGCCGAGAGCCGCTTGGAGCATCCCGCTGCGGGCGGTCAGGATCCCGGGAGCCCGGCCGGGAGCCGCTGGCCGGGCAAAGGGCAGGCAGAGGGGTGCGGACACCCCCCTGTCCCCCGATCACACCTCCGACTCCAGGCTGGAGAGCCGCCGCCAGGACCCGCCGGCGCAGGGACTCGCCACCCCGCGGGCCACCAGCGGCTCCCTCCTGTCCGCCCCCACCGGCCGCAGCAAGGCCAGCTCCCCTCGCCTCCCGCAGTCCCTGCAGCCGCTGTCCCGGCGTCCGGATCCCCGCTCGCAGGGGTGCAGGCCGGGGGGCTCCCGGGGCGGCGGGGACCCCCGCACGAGGTGTCTGGCGTACAGGGGCAGGTTGGGGTACGAGTTCATGCAGGCGTGGGGAGCGCACGCCGGCACGGCGGCGGTGGCACGGGGGTTTTGCCGGCAAGCCTCCCGGTAGGACGGCAGCCTGGTGACGGGCGAGCGCGGTGGCAGCCGGCCAGTGGCCTGCGGGCAGCGGGAGCCGCAGCCGTAGCCGGGCTCGCTCTCGGGGAACAGGTCGGGCACGTCGGGGCGAGTGGCCCCGCAGCGCCGCAGCCCCGCCGGACGCCGCTTCTCGCCGCGCTCTCCGGGAGCCCTGGCCGAGCTCGCCCACCGGCTCAGCTTCTCCCGCTCCATCACCGCCGCCTCCGGCCGCGCCGGCTCGCCCCTGGCTCTGCAAGTCCTGCTGACTTTGGGGAAGGCTCCGCGAGAGCAGGATGGAGGCAGGAAGGCGCTGCCCGCCTCCCGCTTCTTCTCCGCTGCCGAGAGCAGCCGGGGCAGAGTCCCTGAGCCCCGGCGAGCCCCGTCCCTCTGGAGCAGGGCCGTGTTTGGCAGCCGGTCCCCCCGGGCCGACGGCCGCTTGTGCTCCCTGTAGATGTCCGGTGGTGGGAGGTCCCTGGGGGTTGTAGGGGGCGGGAGGGGAGCCCCGACATGGTTCCCCACCAGCATCTGCTCCCTATAATCCCCTCCTGGAGCAGTCTTCACCAGGAGGTGGGGGAAACCCGTGAGGGCTTCATCCCCAACACAGTCACCCCGAAACTTCAGGGGGTGTAGCAGGTGGGGGTGCTCGTTTGCCTCTCTCCAGTTCTCCTCCCCGTGCAGACGGGACTCCACGGGGATGGGCTGGGGCAGCGGCAGCCCCAGGGGAGCGCCCTTGGCAGCGCAGGTTCTCCCCAGCCTCTCTGCGGGGCCGGGGGGCGGCCCCCGGTGTGCGCCGGTGCTGTTCTGCACCACGAGCTGGGGTGTCCTCAGGGAGAAGGTGGTCTGGAGGCGCTCGCTGTGGTTGCTCCAGTCCTCGATGGTGCGGGTGGCCTGCTCCAGTGAGCCGCCTACACTGGCCGTTGTCACCATCTCCTTGGCTGCCTGCAGCATTTTCAGCACGTTGGCCTGGGCTGAGCTGGCAGTGACATCGGGTGTGGGCACCCGCCCAGGGCTCGACATGGTCTGCACCCCATTGAAGCAGCTGTAGATGCCCTGTGGGGAGATATGGGAGCCACCTCATCGTCAGCAAGGTCAATGGGGTCCTGCCCCCGTGAGCCCACCCTGCTGAGCTGAATTCATGCTGCTGAGGCTGAGGTAGCTTCAGAGCACTGACACCCCCTCCCCAGCATCTCCAGCAGTTGTCATTGTGGGCGGCACCATCCTTTATCACCCCTTTCCCCAGGGATACTAATAAGGATGTGGGGTCATTCTCAGGACTGAGCCCCTTCCCCAGAACCTGGCTTTTCTCACCAAGATCTCACATCAACAAGAACATCTCCAGTCCTTCCCACGAAGGTCAAAGGACAATGCCCACCAAGCTGTGTCCATCCCTGTGACACCGTGTAAAGACATTTGGGCCCCTCAAAAGCCCCTGTGAGTATCCCTCACCCTGCTGATGGCCAGGAGGAAGTCAAGCTTGTGGGACTTGGGGACGGAGTGACGCAGCTTCCAGTAGACAAGGTGCTCCCAAGCAAAGACCAGCAGGCTCAGCCCCATGGCCACCAGGAGCATGTAGAAAACCCCAGCCATGTTGTCAATGTCCAGCTTGCTGCTCATCACCTCATTCTTCTCATTCTGGCAGATCCCTGACAGCCAAACTGTCTCCAGCTTCTGGGTCTCACCTGGAACATGCACAACAGTGCAGGGAGTGAAAATCCACCCCTGGGATTTTTTTGGGATCTTCCCAAGAGCATCCCTGCCCCTTTCCACCTTACTGTGGCTGGAGGAGGATAAAGAGACCCCTGAGCTTCTGGAGCTACAATCAGCTAATGCTTGCTGTTGCCATTGGCCTGAGCATCCCACCAGTCACTCGTCCCTCTCCAGGGTCCTCTTCTGACTCTGTCCCCCACCCATGTGCCAGCCAGCCATGCTTACTGTCCTCTTCCCAGGCTTCTCCTCAAGAGAATGTTGTGCACAGCCATCTCCAGGATTTTACAAGCCCAGAGGGAATAACACCCACAACATGCAACGGATTTCATACCCCCTGAAAGGAGCTGGTGAAGTCCCTCAGTGCCATCCTGCCATGAGGATGTCAGCCGTGAAGGCTGCACAGGGTCTGAGGACCAAAGTCCTGTCCCCTGGGTTAATCTGCAGGGCAGGGGTGGGGTGAGGATGGGGACAGGGCTAACAAGAAGCTCATGCAGGCACCCACCATCTCCTAGGAACTGGAGCAGGGCCAGGTCGATGGCCCGCTTCCAGCGCGAGTCCTTCTGCAGGGCGATGCCGTAGCCCGTGGTGGCAAACACCTTCCCGCTGCCGATGGTCACCAGCTTGCAGCCCTCGTCCTTGCCTGCCATGTAGTTGAGCACTGCTGCGTCGTAGATGAAGGCATCCAGCTTCCTGCTCCACCAACAGGAGGAAGGGTGAGGGGGGGTCTGAAAGCCTGGTTTTGGGGGGAGGACTGTGCCTATTTGGGGAGCTTTATCCCTTTCAGAAAGCTGTAGCCCATCTGGAGGAGATTCTACGTGTTCTTGGGGGTCTCTGACCCATCCTGGAGTGCTGTAACCACACTTGGAGGGGAAGTACCCTTTGAGGGGAGTTGTGTACCACTTGGGGGAGCCATGCCCCATCTGGGGTGAGCTGCATCCCTTTTGAGTGGAGCTGTATGAAGCTGTACCCCATCTGCAGCAGGTTGTGCCCTGTTTGGGGGTCCTGTACTTCATCCAGGGAAGATGCACAGAGGCATACCCTGTCTGGGAGAGCTGTACCCAGCCTGGGTGGCTCACATCCAACTTCTGGGGGGGTTGTACCCCAGTTAAGAAATCCCTTCTCCATCTGGAAAGTCCTATACCCCATTCCAGGGAGCCATAGTTGTTTGGGGGTGCTGTATGCCATTTGGAGGAGCTCTGAGAGCCATACCCCATCTGAGGGTTCACACCCCATCTCAGGGAGCCATACCCCATTTTGAGGCTGGTGAGGGCATCCTCCACAGAGCGCTGGTTGTACTTCACCATGTGGGTGTGCATGTCGGGGTAGTTGCTGCGGATGTTCCTCTCGGTGCTGCCGTTGGGGACAGTGCCAAAGCGGAAAGGTGGGTACTGCTCCTGTGGCTTCTGGAACTGCAATGTGGAGCCCCAGGGGGTGGCATCACACAGTGCCCATGTCTTTCCATGTCCCCAGCATGTCCCCTCCCCACTGCCAGCCCTCTCTATTCATGCATTCATGCCCAGCCAACTGGCAGTGATGTGCAGCTCCACACACACCATTGCCAGTAACTTTAAGAGGTTATTTTTTTTAGGTATTTTTTTAGGGTTCCCACCCCAGTGATCAGCCCCACCTTCCTGTCACTCAGCCCCGACACAGTGTCAATGTACTGCTCCTGGATCATGAAGGCAGCCAGGTTGGCTGTGTAGCTGGCGAGGAAGATGACGGCGAAGAAGGCCCAGATGAGCACCATGATCTTGCTAGTGGTGCCCTTGGGGTTCTCGATGGGGACTGAGTTGTTGAAGACCAGAGCCCACAGCAGCCACACAGACTTGCCAATGGTGAAGGAGGGACCTCCTGGCCCTGCAGGGACAGAGGGGAGAGTTGTCAGCCCAGCCAGGGACGTGTCCCCCTCTCCCACCTCCCATCTCCCACCTCCCCAACTCACTCTTGCCGCTGGTGAGGTTCTGGTTGTAGCCAACAGGGCTGAAATACTCAAACACGAAGACAGTGATGGCCACCACAGTGAGGCACATGACAAACATCATGACCCACACAGCTGGGCTATAAGGCTCTGCAAAGCAAGCAGAACTTAGTGAGCCTCCAACAACAGCCCATGGTCCTCTGAGGACTGCCAGGAGCCCTCCTGGATGGATGGGGCTCATCCTGCATATTGCCCCTCCTTGGAGAGGAGTTGGAGGCTGGCAGCACCATGGCCAAGCAGTTCCACAGGGAATCAGGAGGGAAGGGGGTTGCTGCAGAGCTGGGGGGTGCAGCCATGCTTCCCTGCCTAGACCAAACTGGGTTCTCACCAACAGGGAGGTGTTTACAAAATGCTGCTCATCTCCAGGGTCACTGCAGGAGGATTTCCCATGGGATCACAGGTTGTCCCCCGTGATGGTTCTGGCTACAGGACTGTGCCTGCATCAGGTACAGAACCAGCCCCCCAGCCCTGCTCAGCCCTGGGGAGAGCCCCCTGTGAGTGGGGACAGGCAATGAGCCCCTGCCTGCCCAAGATGATCTGGGATGGAGCAGCAGGAGCGCTGGGGATGCATCTGAGCCATCAACACGCGGCCGCCGAGGTCCATTTGTCAGCATGTCCTTCGCTGTCAGGGAGGAGAGGCCTCCCCTGACGGAGATGTGGCTCATTAGCACAGAGTCAGGAGACATGGGGACATGGGGACCTCAGACCCTGGCCCTGCAAAACCAGGGCAGGATGCTCCATTTGTCCCTGGGGCTGGTGAAGGTGACCCTGTTTCCATGGGAGTTTGGGCTCTGTGGTGTGGGGGGAACAGGACGAGGAGGATGTGCCCAGGCTGATGATCCCACCTTCCATGCATCCCTAGCACCCACCTGCATCCTCCCCACACAAGAGTGCAACGCCAGCTGAGCTGGGACATTGCTGCTGTGCCCTTGCCGAGAGCCGGGAGCTCTGCCCGAGCTGAATTTCCTGACGACCTTGGCCAGTCTCCTCCCCTTCCTAGGCTGCAGCTTTGCTGGTGTAAAACTCATTAAATAAAACTTTTAGCACTGGTGGTTTCCTACACTTGGCTTAACCACTGGCTCTGGTGACAGTGGCAGAGATGGGTCCCCAAAGCAGAGCTCCAAGCTGGCAAATCCCCCCACGTCCCCATCCTCGCTCCTGCACACAAAAAATGAAGAGGAGAAAACCACTGAGCCCAGCCTCAGTCTCCAGCCTCCATCTCCATAATAAAAGGATTACTCAGGCAGGGGAGGAAGAAGCCCCAAAGCCGACAGCACAATCTCCTTCCCTTATGGCTTAGGCTTTTTTTTTTTTCTTGAAAGTTATTAAAACTGAACAATATTTCCAATTTGCATTTGTGGGAAGCATGGGATGAGCCTGCACAAAGACAGGGGGACACAGGGCTCACCCAGGAAAGCGGAGGGGGACACGGTGCCATTGCTCCGGGCCACCATGACGCTGATGCCTGTCTCCACAAAGGGCACAGAGAAATCCACAATCTCGGACCGCTCCTCATTGATGGTGAGGGAGCCGATGGCCATGTCTGCACGCTTGTAGTACACCTGGAAAAGGGGCAGGTGGGCTTGGGATGGGCACAGGGACAAGCAGAGGGACCCAGACCACTTTCCTCGGGCATTTCCTCATGTCCAGCATTTCCAGCTTGAACTTCTGTGTTTGTTTTTTTTTTTTAAAAAATAATATCTTCCTAAGTGAGCAGTGGCACACCCCACCTGCTGTGGGGTTGTAAGTGTTCATCTGACTCCTCCTCTAAAGAGGAGCTCATGCCAAGCTGTCTCCTGCCCACAGTCCCACCACAGACCCCATCTTCACCAGGAAAGCCCCAGGTCGGGGGTGAGTGGTGCCCTCCAGGGAGTTTCAGAGTGGGGAGACCCCACTGAGCCATGCCCATCTGTACCTCACCAATCATGCCATTCCAGACCCCACGGACGATCTTGCCGTGTTTGCCATTGGTCACCAGGTAGAGGTCGTAGGAGAACTTCACTGCCTTGGCCAGCTTCTTCAGGATGTCGATGCAGAAACCTTTGCAGCACAGCTTAGTGTAGGGATCCACAAGGCCATTACCACTGGAAACATACCAGGAAAGATGGGCTGGACCAAACAGAGATGCTCTGAGCACCCCGGACATCACAAGCCAAAGGAGTGGTGGCGAGAATTGCCGAGCTCCATGTCCCTGCTCACCTGTGGGAGGAGTTGGTCTGCTTGCGGCAGGGCACGGTGTTGCGCACGCAGACGCCCGTGCTGGGGTCTGTGTTCTCCACAATCACAAAGGGTCTCTCCTCCAGGGTGGCCACTGTCAAGTGGCGGTTGTCGACCACGGGCTGCATGAAGGAGCCGTAGCGGGGCCACACCGGGTACTTCATGTGGATGATGCCTTTCTCCCACTTACCCACCTGACCCCAAGGGAGAGCACATGGTCACCCCAGTGAGGGGCTCTGGGGGTCACATGGCCATCCTCCCACCTTTGGGGCTTATTCCTGGTGAGCCCCATCTCAGCATCCCTTTCCCCACACACCTCTGGACCACTGGGTGAGGTGTTTCCTCCTGAGCCCCAAGCTTCACACTCAGGTGAGCACAAACCTGGCCAAACTTTACCCAAAATACCTTCAAACTACAAAAAAACCTTCCATACATCTTGTTTCAGATCTAGTTGCTTGCCTGCTGTTTTCCAGAGGTGGACATCTCCATTTCTGGCTTTTTTTTAACTTATCAACTAAACTGCAAGGGAAAACTGACAACTCTTGGCAGAGCTTTGCTGCTCATCATTGCTTCAAACCCCCACCATGGCACATGGCTACTTTTGGGACCAGCCATGTAACTTTTGGGTTTTTGCATGGTACAACCCACCCCAGGGTGGGACCCCAGCTTGTGCATGGCCCCAGGCTCACCCTGCCCAGCCACCCCATGGTGTGCCCATCCCAGGGGGCCTGGGGGTCCTACCATCTCCCAGAGCCGGTGCTGGTTGAGCGTGATCACCACCATGGTGGGCCTGATCAGGTAGCCACCTTCATTGAAGGAGAAGTCCCGGTGCTCCCATGTCACATTGAGGAGGTGCCTGGTGGAACACAGAGCCTGTAAGCCCTGCTCCTCCTCCTCCTCCACCTTCACCCAGGCTGCCAAAGGTCCCATGGAGATGTGGGGCTGAGAGCTGGGGACCAGCTTTAGCCCCTATAGCTGGAGAAAGCTCTTCCAGCAAGGAGACACCTAGGATGATGGCTCACTGCAGGGCTGAGAACAGACAGACTGCCACAGCAACCCCAAGGTGCCACAGAGCTATGAAACACCATGGAGACCTCTGGGGGTCCTGAGCCAAAAAAAAACCATGGGAAAAGGCAAGGGAGATGCTGGGAGATCTCCGTGGAGATTCTCCAGGAGAATCTGAACAAAAAAGCGTGGACTACCCGCTGTAGCCCTCAGTGAACATCCCCCTTGCTGCCCACCTGCTCCATCCCCCTTCTCTCCTGCCCTCTCCCCTCTCCCCCCATTCCACACCCATCCCAGGGAATCCTTGAGACTCACCGGTAGAAGCTTGTGTTGGTGTTGGTGGCTCTGGTGGGGGTCCAGCAGTCCCGCCCTACCTCTGGGAGGTAGCCATGGGCACGGAAGAAGCTGGCTGCCCCCATGGCAATGATGGCCACGCCGTCTCGCACCTTTTGCCGCAGGCTGAGTTTCCAGCTCTCTGTCACCACACTGATGAGGCCGACAGGGAAGGAGGAGGGTGGCACCTCCATGTTGCCCACTGTCATGCTGGGCACAATCCAGACATATCCTGGCCCCACAAGCCCAGCTTGTTCTGCCATGGAGAAGAGATACTCGGCCTCCTCTCGGGAGCAGTAAACAATGAGGACCTGGGCATCGATCTGGCGCAGGAGCCGCTGCGTCCTGGAGCTGCTCTGCTCCTGGCTCATCTCGAAGGTGAGCACCTCCTGCAGCTCCCAGCCGAAGTAGCTGGCATCCGTGAAGGAGCGGATGACATCCAGGAAAATGTTGTAGCCTGGGTAGAGGCTGGTGATGACAGCAAAGGAGCCCCAGTCGTATTCCTCCAGCACCTTGAAGATCACCTGCATTTGTTGCTCAATGGAGACACCCAACTGCAGGAAAGCTGATCCGGGCTCCTGTGGGAGAGAGATCAGGGGCTGCTCTGGCATCATGATCCAGGTCTCCTGCACCCATGCAAGCCTCCTTGAATTTGCCATCATGAAAAGTTCAAGATTGCCATGAACCAGTGCCGTCCATGGGCTGGAGACACCCAAAATCAGACTAATCCTGCTCCAGAGAACTTCACCCCATGCAAAGTGTCAACTCCTGCAGCCTCACATGCATTTTTTAGGATATTGACCGAAAATTCCTCCATCCTCCAAAGGAGATCATCAGTTTTTCCTTAAATCAGGAGAAGGAGGTGGGCAAGAGCTCTGCCAGGAGCATAAATCCCATCCCTGCTCCATCTCACTACCTGCAGCCAGAGCCTGTGTGGCTCCTTCCCTCCTGCTCCACCTCCCCAGCCAT
The DNA here is from genome assembly GCF_971803275.1 of Cyanistes caeruleus. Lineage (NCBI taxonomy): Eukaryota > Metazoa > Chordata > Aves > Passeriformes > Paridae > Cyanistes > Cyanistes caeruleus. The sequence continues at coordinate 5,562,046 of NC_141719.1, read as the reverse complement.
CTGGCCTCTCATTAGCAAACCTTAATTGGTCTGATTCTGTCTTAAATGATTCAGCGAATGGCAGTTTCTGAAGGTCACGTGCAGGCAGCAGGGTTTTGCCACCCAGACCCCCTCCACCTCCAAAGAAGTAGTCTGGGGTGAGCCCCAGGGAATCCCAGACAGGGAGGAGGAGACAGATCCCTCCACTGACCCCTGGAGAAAGCTGCAGAAAATCACCCAGACAGCAAAGCCATGGATATTTTTCCATTGCTCCAGGCTCCATCTGAGCCCTCTACACCCGCCTGAGTCCACTGCACCAAGCAGAGCCCACTGCACTCACTGCCACCCACCCACAGTGAGCTCGAGGTGCTCCACAAGCACCAGAGGATGAGATGGTAGGGATGGGGAAGAGATGTGGGGGTGCAATCCAGGGGGAATGGACCCCAAACCATTATGCAAGAAAAGCAGAAAAGCTGTTCCCTGAAGAAGGGCAGGATCTCCACCCACAGGAAAGAGCAAGAGAAACCTCTCCAGCATCCAGGCTGGGCAGGGTGGGATAAGCCTCTATGAGATAACCCAAATCCCCACACCCAGGACCCTCCAGGCTGACTCCAGCTCTCCCAGACACCAGCAGTTCCCAGTAGGCAGGGGACAGTAACTGACAGTGTCTGATGGCAGTGAGGAGCAGAGAAGACAGAAATCCTGTGTCAGCCGTGGTGCACCTGAGATCACGGCCACAGCTGAGCAAGGATTCCTCATGCTGCCCACCCGGCCATTCCCAGGCTGGATCCAGCCCCAACAGGGCAGGAGAAAGGTAAGGTTGTGACAACCCTTCCACTGCCCCAGTAGCCCCAGTGCCACCAACCCAGCATCCCGTGGTGAGCACAGGAAGCAGCACACCAGGGAAGATCCTTCCATAGAGCATTGAGGTCCTCTCTCACACCCCATTAACAGGGCCCCTTCTTGAAATCCCTGCTATGTCCCACCACCCCTGTCAGCAGCACTGCCACAGCCACTGATCCACCATTCCTGCCCCTGATCCCAAAGGCTGCAGCCCAGCAGTTCCTCTGCCCTCCAGCATTCCACGTCCTCTACTCACCCCGTTCTAACAGTTCCTCACTTCTCTCATGCCCCCTGGAAATACCAAGTGAGTACCTCACCTTTGGGGTCAGGACCACTGCAGACCCGCCACTGATGCTGATGATGGGGACCTGGGTCTGGGACGAGATGAAGTCAAGGATCTGGGCCACAGCCTCCGTGCCCACGTTGTCTTCAAAGACAATGCCGTGGATCTTGTGGCCGGCGAGGATGTCGCAGATCTGGGTGAGGAGGGTGCTGGGGTTGGTGTTGTTGACGACTACAGTGATGGGGTGGATCTCCAGGGGCATGTCCAGGAAGCTCTGGGAGCTCAGGCGGGAGCGGATGTGCAGGGGGTAGGATGTGCCCCCAAACACCACGGCCACGTTGACCACTGGCTCCTCAGGGCCTGGCAGCAGGATGTCTGTGAAGGCAGCCGAGCAGCCCAGCACCATCGACAGTAGCAGAGTGTGTGCCGGCGCTCTGCCCATGTCCACCAGCGTGTCCCTGCCAGCACAGGACACAGCCCCTCGCATCCAGCCACACACCAGGACCCCCAGCCCCACTCGCCCCAGCCCCCTCCACTGCCCTCGGGCATCGTCATTGAGGGTTTACCCCAGGGAACGAGGGGATCCTCATCCCTTGGACACTGGATGTGCAGAAGGAATAACCACAGGGTTGTACTCACCACCCACTGTACACCTCAGTGCTGTGTCACTTGTCTCTAGTCTTATCAACCACTGACTCTTCAGAGCCAGTCTCTGCTTCCCACCACCACCCTGTCCCCATCTCATCATCACTGCCTCCCTCCCACTGCCCTCCCACCCCATCCAAGAGCCACCACTGCTACACTGGCCCACATCATCCCTTCAGCCAGGGACAGGGATAGCTGCAAGAGGTGCCAGGAGGGGCTGTCAGCTCCTTGGTGCCTCTCTCTGCAGCAGACACCTTCAATATTCAAAAGCTTTGCCCTTGAGGGATAGTTCAGCTCTGCACCCTGCTTGTTGAGATTTTGCAAATTACAGTCACTGAAGTAGCTGGTTCTCTGCCTGTCCCCATGTGTGTCTCCCTCCCATCACCCTACCTCAGCCTCTTCTCTGCCACAAAATCCCAAGCAATGCACCTATCTGGCTCCATATCTCCAAGTTTTCCCTCCAGGTTTTCCATACCAGCCTTCAGCTTTCCTTCTTCTTTACCCCAGTGTGTGTCCCCTGCTGGCGGTGCCAACCCAGATGGGACACCCTTCACACTGTGTCTCTGCTGGCTGCACCCCAAATCCAGGCTCTCAGGGGCTGTTTGGGCACATCCTCTCTGCCAGGTCCCCAGTTCTCCACTGCCAGTGGGTGCTCATGCCGCAGCAGTTGGGGTGACAGTCCCTGAAGGGGGACACATCCCTGCCCACAGTCATGCACCCCTGTGCTGGAGTGCACCTCTCAGAGACCACCAGCAAAACCAGCCACCCGTGGCCAGGGGTATCCAAGCCCCTCTGAGCCTCATTTCCCCCAGGGCTGCCACCCTCGTGCCAAGCTGGGCAGCAGGGAGGGTGACAAGCAGCCCTCCATAGTGGCACCAGCCACGCACCAGTGTTGCTTCATGCAGCAAGGTGCCAGCTGGTGCTAAGAAACGTCACTCGCAATTAAAAGCTGCTGTTGCTTAACGTGTCTCCAGCAGAGCCAGATGCTCCTCTCGCTGAGTCCCGGCTGGTTTTGGAGTCTGGGCTGCCCCGGTGACCTGCACCCCAACACTCCTCTGTGCCGCAGTGGCGGACACCCTTTCAGCACACTGCGAAAATGCCGCCAGCATGTTGGACTGAAAATGCGGGATATAAACCCAACAGCTCCTGGGCTGGGCACCCTGCAAGAGCTGCTCGGTGCAGATTCGAGCACTGGGGCTATCACCTCCAGAGAGACAGGGAGCACAAACCACACATTTCCCATGGCTACCAGCAAGTCTCGGGCACCTGTCCAGGCACTGATGCTCAGCAGGCAGCATCTCTCTCAACCAGGTGAGTTTCATCAGGGAATCATCCACCCCCAGCACCCACCATCACCCAGGGGGTTCACCCTACCTGACTGCATCCCCCACCCCACTCCACATCACAGCTGGCAGAGCTGCAGGAGCCACAACGCCACACCGATGGCCGCAGCCAGGGCCCCTTGGCCAGAGAGGGCAGCAGGTGAGTCATGCCATGCTGGCAGTGTCCCATGCTCCGCCACGGCCAGCTCAGTGGCAGGGCAGCCTGCACTGCCTGCTCCTCACTGCGAATTCCCAAGTATTTTTAGTCCTGTGATAAATAATTCATCAGGAATCGGGCATCAGCTACCCGAGCAGAGAGGATGGGGAGCAACACGCCACCCAAAACAAACAGAACCACCCTGCCAGCAGCGCTGCCCATCCCAGCCCTCCTCAAGGACATTTAAATATACTCTGGGCCCTTCTGGTGATTGATGGGGTTTGCTTGTGCCAGCCCTGGCACCTCACCTACTCCAAGCCCTTATTCTCCTCTTCCTCAACTCAGCTCTTGCCCAAGCTCTGGAATCTCTTCCAGTGCCGAGTAATCCAGGCACAGACTAGTGGTCATCCCTTGTGCTGCCAAGCCCTGTCACCCCCTGCTCCTGGCTGTGACTGGGGACAGGCTTCAGCAATCTGGTTTCCCATGGATGAAGCCACAGGTGGAAAATATCCCCATCCCTCACGGCTGGAACGCAACGGCAGCAACAGACAGGAGGTGGGCATGGGCTCATCCCATCAGCCAGCACTGAGACAATCAGGGCAATGAATTTCCATCTTTCCCAGGACTCTGGTGCCACCACACAGAGTCAGGCTGGCTCACCACAGCCTTTGGCGGACACGGAAGAGGACGGAGGGTTTTAAAGCCAGGGGCTTATGGCTGGCCAGGGCTCCATGTGCAGGTTGGAGACAGAGCTGCTCCAAAATGGCCAAATTTGGGAAGCAAAGGGGAACCACCTCCTCCAGCCAACACCATGCATTTTCAGCCCATTGTTTCTCGCACTGAGCTAGAGCAGTTCAGGAGAATTTGGGATTTTTGGGGTGACGACAGATTGCAGGAAAGTAGTGGAGGCTGAGGAGAAACTGAGCCCATCCTGGAGCCCCGGAGATGGGGCTGCTCTTGGGCTCAGCACAACACAGCAAAGCCCCTGCTATCTTCAAAGAAAATCCACATTTTCCCACCACTTGTAGGAAGCACTGCAGAACTGGTCCCTCAGGAAAAGACTTTCCCAAAAGGGAGGTTTTCCAGCTGGGTGAAGGGCCAGTGGCCAGTGATGGAAGGTAGCCATGGCCAGGAGCTGGGCAAGGCAGTGCCACCTCCTTGCAGCCTTCCCAAAGACCAGAGGACACCACAGAGAAGCTTGGTGGCTTTGGCACTTGTGTTTTGTTGCTTTGGAGTAGTTTTGAGCAGGTTAACCACCTTCCTAGGCATAACTTCCCCTGGTGCACCAAACTCACAGAAACCTCATGCTAAAGGCACCAATAGAACCCCTACCTCTCACCAGACCCTGAAATGTCATTTTAATGCAACAGGGAAACTTTGCTCCTCATTTTATGTCTCCTTTTTTGCCCTTACTCTTCCCCTGCTCCAAGAGAGGGAGAGCTCATGCAGATATTTTGACCTCAGGAATGAGAGAAATAAAATTCCAAAATGCAAAATATCATTCAGGAAAGAGAAACCTTATCTCCCCCCACCACCACCACCAAAAAAAAAAAAAGAAAAAAAAGAAAAAAAAAGCTTCCAAGCCTGAAATCAGAGGGAAAAGGCAGCCTGCGCCAGGGGATGGGGAGCTGCTGCTGATGGACGGAAAGAGCAAAGCCAAACCTGGCAGGAGCCATGTGGGGAGGAGAGGGGGCACAGAGGAGGCCACCGGGATATGCCAGGGCTTGTCATTGCCCCCATGGGGACACTCCTGTGGAGCCAGGAGACCTCCATGAAGCCCCTCAGAAAGAGAGAAAGCAGCAAACACAACTCCTCAGCATCCCCGTCCCCATGCAGGGGAGATGACTCGGGAGAGAGAAACACCGGCAGCTCCCGGCAAGCATCGTCTCCTTTCAACCTTCATCCGTCACCAGCCGGCATCACCCTCCTCTTCTTCATCACCCCCCCTTCCTCTCCCACAGCTCGGACAGCAACAGTTGCGGCCCGGGGGCTGCGGGCCGGGGCGATGCTGAGGGCCCCGCACACGCACGCACCGAAACGCAGCTTAAAAAGGTCGAATATGGATTAACCAAAAATAAACGCCAAGTGTCCTGCCTGCCGCTGGGTTACGCAAGGTGGCGGCGGGGGACACAGGGCTGGTGGCACCGAGGGAGGTCTCCTCAATTTTTCCTGCCTCCTGCACCCCCAAACCCCCCCAGAACAGCGCCCGGGGTTAGGGCTCATTTCCGTCCCACGCCCGGGATGGGGAACAGGAGCTCAGGGGATGCGGGGGGTGGCTGAGGTAGGGGAAGACCCCCACCCCACCCCAGCAGAAACAGCCTCGTCCCTAAAAGTTGCTGGCGGCGGTGGCGGGGCGGCAGCGGAGCCCGTCGGGCCCCGCTTGCCCCCGGCCCGCCCGGTACTTACGGGACCGCCGCTGCTCGGTGCCTACATGCCCCGCGGCTCCGCCGGGGCTCGTCCCAGCGGGGACTCGGCTCTCCCAGAGCTTCTCCTCCTGCGGGGCAGCCCCCCGGGGCAGGCTCGGGCCCCGCCGCGGCTGGCGGGGGGCTCCGGCGGCCGCCGTCGGTCCCGGCTCGTCCTTGGCGGCGGCGGCGGCGGCGGCTCTGCAGCGGCGGCTGGAGGCAGGGACGGCAGCCGAGGAAGGAGGGAGCGGAGCGGGTGTGTACGGGGGGGGGCCCGGTGGCAGCAGGTGTCTCGGCGACCTCCGAGCCCCGGCAGCCATCTCCCCCCGGCCCGGGAGCGGCGGCGCTGCCCGAGCGGGACGGTCGGGAGCAGCGCAGGGGAGGGATGCGGGGATGGAGGCTGGGGGAGCCCGGGGGCGGTGGAAGGACAGGACGTGTGTCCTCCCGCCTCGCCGCAACTTCGGGGCTGGCCGCCAGCCCCGGGGGAAGGGGGGCGGGGGGGGACGAGGGACGGGCAGCCCTCCCTCCAGAAGCCGGCCCGCCTCTCTTGGCGCCAGGGCCGGCCCCGGTGCAGGAGAGAGAAGGGAACAAGACCCCTTCCTTGCCTTCGCCCCTCTCCTCCATCTCCAGGAGCGAAAACCCATGGGAAAATGGCACAGACGCCCCCGCCGGGCACTGCCCGTCCCTAGCCCCGCTGAGGGCTGGAGGAATGCGGCTGGACTCATTCCCTCCGCCAGTGTCTTCCATCCCTTTCCTGACTGAACTGGTGGACACTGGCCAGCTGCCCACCATGGTGCCTTCCAGCCGGTGCGGGACAGCCTCAGGGTCCCCATCGGTCACAGGGAGGGGGGTGACACTGAGCAAAGCCTCCGCAGGCAGCAGCATCCTCCAGCTGTCGCCAGGGCCAGTATTAAAGCATCAGCTGATCCCGCAGCACTGGTTTAGAGCAAGCCAGACTGGGGGACGGGGGACGGGGGGGAAGAAAAGGGGAGAGATGCAGTAAAGGAAGGGGGGAGACGGGCAGGGGCCCTGCTGGGGCTCCCTTGTCTCAGTGTGGAGCCCGCTCTGCCCCAAAATGAGCCAGTGGCTGTGAGCAAAGGGACTACGGCTCTGGCAGGACCTGGCAGAAGTTAGAGCCCAATTCAGACCACACCGTGTGGGGCAGATTCTCCCAAACCTCCCCATGTCCCGTCTCAGAGCCCACAACACTGGGCATCACCCCGAGAGCACCTGCCCTCTCCACCGGAGCTGCGAGCCAGCAGTGCCCGTGCCCAGGCACTGACTGCCCTTCTGCCTTCCTCAGGGACAGATCCTGGCTCGGGGACAGGGCCACCCAAATGGGTTGTTGGGTGTCTGCCACCCAGGCTGGCACTGCAGCCACCTGCAATAGCATCCTCGTGGCTGCTGGGCTTGGAGAGGCCATTTCCACAGAGGTTTCAACTTGCCTAAAAACCTTCTGTCTGTGCTTAGCCATGAGCTGTCTGATGCAGGGAGCTCTCCACAAACCATCCCTGGTCCCTGAGACAGCCTGGCCATCTTCTGTCAAAAAAAAGAGGAAAGGGGAAAATGCATCTAGGGCTACATTTTAATCCCTGTAAAGCAGTACCCGCTCTCTCTGCAGGAGAGCTCAGCCAGATCTCTGAGGCTGCTGCAGTGTGAGAGCTCAGGGCAATGGGGAATGCAGGATCTATCCTATCCTGGCTACCTGCTGGCCATGTCCTGCTCCCCCAGCCTCAGGCTGCCCACCTCTGCCTGGTTTTGGCATCACTGCCCACTCTCTTGCCCAAAGAGAGGTTTAAGGGTTGGCAACAGGTCCTCAATGCCTCAAATTTTTCTCCCAGGTCAACAAAAGAGCTGATTTTGGGTTTAACATTGAAGAAGGCAGTGGCTTTATTTAACCCTTACTGCTGCTTATGATCCAGCATGGCAGGGCCTGTGGGACCAGCTTTCCAGGAATCTGGTCCTTTGGGGCTGGCATAGAAGTGCTTGGCTGTTCCCATGCCTTTATTACACCTCCAGCAGCTCAGGGTCTTCATTTTTCTCTCCCAGGACTGGCTGCTCTCTGCACTGGATCCCTCAGAGGGTCTTGGCTCACAAATATTTCCCAGTAGAGCTTCCAGGTTGATTGAGGGGGGCAACAGTGACCCCACACTTGGGACAATCCCCAGCTCCACCGTCATGTCCATGACTCCCCAGCATCCCCATCCCATGGGACATTTAATCCCCATCACAGCCCAATCCCCACACATGAGACAGAGACAGCCCCAAGTCTGGTGCACATCTGGGCACAGCTGGGAGGTGTCTGCAGTGGGGACAAGCAGTGGAGGGCAAGGACTGGTGGTGACACTCTCATGCCAGGCTCCCCAGACATATCTCCTCTCCACTGGGTCCAGTGGCTGGCAGTGAGCAACTGCCCTGAGAGCCCAGCTCCAGTTTTGCAGTTTTCCTGTCAAAGTCCTTCAATATCTTAAAAACAAAACCCCCAATGTTTTTCTTTGTGAAAAGGCAGTGAATTCCCAAATCTAACCTGCTGCTGGGTCTGGGTCACCAGACAAGATGCAGCTTGTGGGGACTGTTCTGCATCATCAAAAAAATGTATTGGTGCATTTAAACACCCAAAGTCCTTTCTATATTATAAAAATAAATAAATAAGAATAAAGAAAGAAGGAAAAAAAAAATTCTCTGATGACTACAAAGGTCCAGGATTGGTGGGGACAACACAGGCACAAAGTATCTTTCCCCACTTTCATCTTCCTCCTTCCCACAGCTGTGGTAGTGGCCCAGTGTGTTACCCTCAGCATCCCAGCTGGTCCCTTATCCACAGCACAGACCAGCAAAAGGGAGCCCAGCCAGCCTCTCCACCACCTCGTCACCTTTCCCTGGTATCTCCTCTTGCAGGAGGCTCTCTAAGCAGGTTGATAAATGCAAGGCACGGTGCTCCAACAGCTCCTGGTGTGCAGCCACCTCCTGCAGGGAAGAGCTTGCTGGCAGCCAGGCCAGGGGAGCAGGGGGAATGTGGAAGGGTCATGTTGGGACCCTGATGTTTGTCCAGGTTTGCACTGGCCCAGGCCAACATCAGTCAGAGAAGTGCCCTGGGTTCCTCAGAGCCCACTGCAACCGCACTGGCATCTCACACCCTAAACTGGGGTAAACCTCCACATCCTTGCCCCAGCCCCCCCCCATTTCAGTTCCCTCAGAACTCCAGCCTTGCAGAGCCCCTGGGAGCTCCTACCTCCTGCATGAACCTGCACCCCAGACTGTATTCAAAGCACCCACCCCCAGCCAGGAAAGCAGCACACCAAGGCTTTGGTATCTCCAGCTCTGAGAGGCAAACCCCAGCATCAGCCTCCTGTTCCTAGGAAAGGATCAGTGTAAGGCTTCTAACCCATGTCCATCCTAGACCAGGACTTGGGGAAAGAGAGGACCTGCATCTGTGCACTGCCAGCACAAAGCCAGAGCTGTCCCTGGAAAGGGAGGCTGGCATCTGGATAACACAACCCTCCTGGGCTGACATCAGATGCCTGCAGGTCCCACTGCCAAAGCTGAGTCTTGCAGGTGACACTTGTGACACATGAGATTTGGCCATGGACCTACACCCATTCCCTGCCCTGCACTCATCCTGGCCCTGCATCCATCCCAGTCCTTCCTGTTGGCTGCCAACTCCCCCTTTCCAAGAAGTCTGGCCAGAAATTAAGAAGGTCTGAGTCCAGGGGCTCCTATTCCTGTCTCTGTCCTGTTTGGTCTCCCTTAAGATGTAAACAGGTGTAGATCTTCCTCCACCCTATACTAACTTGAGCTGACACCTCCCCCATCTGCTCTATCCACCAGAGAATTTGGGTTTCAGTGCTTAAATAATCACATAGAGTTGGCCAGTATCTTGGATCCCAGCAGCCATAAAAGCAATCAAGGCGGAGTGGAGCAAGGAGAAAGGTGGGACAGAAGTCATGGGGATGATGCTGCGCATGCCTGGCACAGATCCAGTGCAGGTCCAATCTGGCACAGCTACACTCTGCTGCCACCATGTCCTACCCTCACAGTAATTAAGGCAGCAAAAATAAACAGGGATGGTTTTATCCCTGCAGGTGTAATTCCTCCCCCTGGGGTGGTGTGTGTCTGCAGGGCTGCCCCAGAGGCAGGGGATGAGGCAGACAAAGCTGCTGGAAGTGGAAATTTCCCAGGAAGGAAGGATATAACTTCTTTCTGGGGTGTAACTCGCCATCATCCGCCAACAACTTTATCTGCTGCTGTCGTATCCCTAAATAACTCCTGGAAACAGCTGCTTGGAGTTTGCATCTCCTACACCTCTGCTCCTCTCTTGACCTTGGGAAATGGGCTCATGCAATTCCAATTTCCAAAGTCATTCATCCCAAGCAGAGGGAAAACATCTGGACTTGCAGCTCCACTACGTGACCCTGCACAACCCTTCAACCATGAGCCAGAGTCTGGCAAGCACAGAACCCTGGCAAGGCTGAATCTGTAAGATCAGGTGTGGAAACCATGAGTCTGTGGTGGGCCTGGAGTCAAGGATGTTCTTGGGGTCCTCTGGGAGAAGGGATGATGTTGTCCCTCGGATGAAGTGGCTTCCTGGGCACAGTGGGGCTGGTATCCTGCTCCAATGACCCCGGAGCTTGGTACACCAACACGTTCTCCATCCCTGCCCAGGGCTGGGGACGGACACGGAGGGGACGAGCCGTAAGGGATGTGCCTGGGAGAGCAAGCAGTGAGGGTAGGTTGAGGCAGGGGCCGGAGCTGTGCTCAGCCAAGGCGCTGAAGTCAGCACTCTCTGGAGCCATCTGTTCCCGGCGAGGTCCCGGCTCGCCCAGGCTCCTGGCAGCGGGTGCCGCAGTTTGGTGATTGACGTGGTGAGAGGCCGGCGTAGAGCCGGACGGTGCCTCTGCGCCACGCCAGCTCCGGGGACGGGGCTGGAAAATTCTGTATTAGCCACGGTGGGGAAAAGCCTTTTCAACCATTTTTCTGGTCGCGTGAGCTGGCTTTTAAACAGCAACACAGCTCCTCAGTGTCAGGCCAGAGATGCGACTCAAGCTTCTTTTTCCCTCATTCCAGAGAGCAGGAAACCTCCTGCTTTGTGGGCTCTAAATTGGAAAAGGCCAACCTCAGCAGAGAGGCAACTAGCAAAGCAAGTGAGAGATCTGCACTGGTCTTCTGGGAGTAACTGGAAAATGAAACATCAGTAGGAGTTTCTGGGATGTGTCAGACCTGCTACTCCAAGGCATGAACCCATGGGCAGCCCACGAGCCCAAGGAGCTGGCCTGGACAGTCTTCAGACAGGGAAACTGAGGCATGGCAGTGCAAACCAGCAAGAGGAAGTTGCAAAGACCCAAATGCAGCCATGCCATCACCCTGCAGTGTGACGAGCTCAGCCCCGTGCCAGCCTGGCTGCCTTGCAGAGAGGCACACAGGAGACAGCAAGGAGAGCGAGGAGCAGGGAGCCGTGTCCACCAGCTCCCCCGGCCATCGCTCACCACATGCTGACCTCCAGCAGCTTTGTGCAGCCTCATTAAAGCTAAGCTGAGCCATAACTCATCCAAGCAGGGCAATCCCCATGCAGAGCTGGCAGCAACGACTTTCAGTGTTTCAGGTCTCTTTCCAACAGCAGATGGGTGTCACTCACAGCATTGCCTTCCCAGCTCCTCACCTGCTTTAGAAAATGGCCTTGGAGCTGCTCCTGTGGCACAGGAGGAGAGCACAGGGCGAGGGCTGCCCTGTCTCACCTCGGCGGCGGGGACACTCCTGGGGCAAACACGAGGCTGTTCATGCCTAAAAGCAGAGCCCGAATGGAAGCGGGGGCGTGCGAGGGCACCCCAGGCTGGCCGGAGCCCCGGCGGGCAGCGGGAGCGCTGGGACCCCCCAGCCCGGGGGTGCCGCTCCGGGTCACCGCTCCCGGACAGCGCTCCCGGACAGCGCTCCAGGGTCACCGCTCCAGGGTCACCGCTCCCGGACAGCGCTCCAGGGTCACTGCTCCCAGACACCGCTCCAGGGTCACTGCTCCAGGGACACCGCTCCAGGGTCACCGCTCCCGGACAGCGCTCCAGGGTCACCGCTCCAGGGTCACCTCTCCCCGGTCACCGCTCCAGGGTCACCGCTCCAGGGTCACCGCTCCAGGGACACTGCTCCAGGGTCACCGCTCCCGGACACCGCTCCCGGACAGCGCTCCAGGGTCACCACTCCAGGGTCACAGCTCCAGGGTCACCTCTCCCCGGTCACCACTCCAGGGACACCGCTCCAAGGTCACCGCTCCAGGGTCACCTCTCCCCGGTCACCGCTCTAGGGTCACCTCTCCCCTATCACCGCTCCAGGGTCACCGCTCCAGGGTCACCGCTCCCAGACACAGCTCCAGGGTCACCGCTCCAGGGTCACAGCTCCCGGACAGCGCTCCAAGGTCACCGCTCCAGGGTCACCGCTCCAGGGTCACAGCTCCCCGGTCACCGCTCCCGGACAGCGCTCCAGGGTCACCACTCCAGGGTCACCGCTCCAGGGTCACAGCTCCAGGGTCACCGCTCCAGGGACACCGCTCCAGGGTCACCGCTCCAGGGACACCGCTCCCGGACACCGCTCCAGGGTCGCAGCTCCAGGGTCACCGCTCCAGGGTCACAGCTCCAGGGTCACCGCTCCCCTGTCACCGCTCCCCGGTGTGGCCTCCCAGCGCCACCTAACGACACCGGGGACAGGGACCGGGGACCTTCCCGTGCTGCACGCATCCCGAGGAGGAGCGACGGTAAGGACAGCGGTGGGAGGCTGAAGGAACCAGGACACGGGGCTGCGGCCTGGGGGCTCAGGCAGCAGAGGAAAGGGAGCTGGAAGTGTTGAATAAGAATTTATGTGATTGTAACCAGCCTCTCTCTGCCCATGAGGCTCAGTCATCTGTCCCTGCCCTTCACTGACCTTCACCATGCCACGGTTTTCCCACAGACCAGCTTTAACCCCAGGGCCTTGGCCAAGTTCAAGGCTGAGCCAAGTCACTCAGCTCAAGCACTCAAACACAGCAAAGACAGACACTCGTGTTAATCTGTTATCACTGCCCAAAAACTACCCTGAAGCATCCTCAGTTTGGGAACAGTCACATGCCAGGCTCAGCACGAGCACAGTGGTCTTTAACATGGCTACAAAAGCACCTTGGCATCAACATCCAAGGCGATGTGGAAGAAAATCCTGGGGAGGATCCATCTCCTCCCTTCCCAAAACCTTCAGATTTGATGCAGCCACAACCCCTTTGCTGTCCCATTCCTGGCTACTCTGCCAAGCTGAACTGCTGCTCCCCGTGGCAGGTGCAGCCCCCCTCGCCTCCACACCCCTCTTCCCAAAGCTCTGATTCACCTCAGAACCCAGCACTGATGTAATCTCCTGCTCGAGTTCAGTATTAGGACTGCATGAGCCGCAAGACGTAAGGACAACCACATCACACAAACAGCTGTTCCACAAAAGCTTTATTGCTTGTTTGAGTACGAGTTCCCATTATCACATTTCCTGAGTTTCTTAATGAGCTTTCAAATGAGATTTAAATAGAAAAGGATGGGAGAGAAAAAGGGGAAAATAGGGAGAAGTCAGAGATCTCCCTTCCTTGAGATGAGGTGGGAGAACAGTGCCCTGTGGGCAAGTCCTCTGCTGTGAGAGAGGGCTGGGCTGAGGTGGAGGTTGCCCTAGCTTGATTTCCCCTCTGCCTCCATCCCAGAGGCACTGTCACTGTCACCATTTCCACAGGCTGGGGAGGAGGGGTGGCAATCCTGCAGTGCTCTGGCAGGGAGCACGGGGGGGTCGGAGACAGCCAGGGAAGGGGCCCCGCTGACGCTGCCCCTGCGCCACGGATAAAGAGGAGATTACAGCTCACGGCTTGTAATCTGGCTTAAAACCTGACACCGTCACCGTAGGCAATCTGGGCTAAGAGAAGCATTTAATAAGCTTCAAAACACACAGGCCAAAAAAACATAACCCCACCAGCTAAAGGAGAGAAAGAGCTCAAGGCACTGCTTGCACCAATCGGCACTTGCAGGTAATGATGGACACAGGATCCCTCATGATCCAGAACAAGGCAATTACATGGTTGTTATCCCAACTGCCCCACAAAACAGAACCCAGCCTCTGCTGGGATTTAACTGTGGGAAGCAGAAAGCAAATGAATGCCCTCTTCTGCTTGTGTAGAGCTCACAAGTGGAGAGCACCTGGGGCTGCCTTGCCTTGGGATGTCGCAGGAGCCACAACACTTTGGGTGCTGCTCCAAGGTTAAGGCAGTGGCAGACAAAAAAGCCAGACTCAAGTTGCAGGTCGATTTTATCTTCCCTGGAAGGGTTTATTTAAAAAAAGCAATCATTATTAAAAGATGCCTGCTCTGGCATGAATGACAAGGCAACAAAGCCATTTGGCTTGTGGCTCAAAGGGGAGGCAGCAAGACACAGGGAAGCTCCTCCATGGACCTTGTTGTGTGAAAGTGGCTGGCCAGGAGTCCCCCAGGTACACACACACCTCCCCTCAGTGCACTGCACGATTCATTAATGCTTTGAAGACAGACAGGAAAGAATCATGCCCAGGAATGGCAGCTGGCTGCAGGGATGTGAGGCCAGCCAGCAGCCTCTGGTCTTGAGACTTTGGGAGCCCAGAGTTCATTGTTATCAGAGAGGCTCCAGTGTCACACACCCCTCCAGAGCCACCAGCAGCCCTGGACACAAGCCCTGTGCTCCCAGACCCACTGGTGCTGCCAGGATGGTACCACTGGAGCAGCGCCACGTTCCCACCACTGCTGCCTTAGTGACCGATTATCTGCAGCATCTCCACAGGATCCACAATCTTCTCCCGGGGTTTGCCAGCAGCTTTGCCTCTTGCCACTTCAGCAGCATCAATCTTCTCCCAGTCCGAGAAGGAAACAGGACGGACCCCTGGGTGATGGTGAGAGACAGGAGAGAGAACTTAACCAAGCAAGAACAAGTTCAGCCTCACCACTCCATTGGCAGGGCCCTGATGTGGCAGCAAAGCTGCCCTTTTCTGACACGGTGTCAGAGCTCAGCCTCACAAAGGAGAAATAATTTCTAACGCCACAAGGAGAGGGGTGGAAGGTCCCAGTCGGCTCGGATCAGTCAGACCTTTGTGAGCTGTAACAACAGCGAGCACAAACCACCTCAGGACAAAATGCTTCCAATTCACTCTTAAACCACAGACAGTTTTAAGAGGCAAAACACACACATACACACTTTAATTGAATGTCTTTAAACACAGCTACAGCAGATTACTCTCCTGGGCATTTTAATCTTTCCCCTAACTTGCTTGGAAGGATTACTAGGAAAACCACTCAAGAGCAATAGCTCACTGTCTCGGCAGCTGACAGTGACATTTTACTCAAGGTCTGTGCTGCTTTTAATGGCCCTTCCCAGAAAGTGGTCATTAACCTTAGCAATGACACAGATATTTGAGAGAATTCAAGTCCTGCTCTCCCTGGGCTTTGGAACATTGAAACAGCAGAAAAATCCATTCCCATGGCTCAGACTCTGCTCCCTCACAGATCCAGGAGGAGTCTGGCTGTGTTGAACCTTCCTGCTGGCTGCTACTGAGCCTCACACTGACCTCGGCTGTGCAGGATGCTCTCCACAAGTCCAAAGCCTTCTCTGGAGGGGGATATATCCAGCACACCCCCCTGGAGATCCTCCAGCACAGACTGGGCAGTGTCAAAGCTGTCGTTCATGGTGGTGATGATCACGCCTGTGGGTCCTCTCTTCACCCACCCGCTGCAGTACAGACCTGCAGGGGCACATGGAGCAGAGAGGCTCAGGTCAGCACATGACCCTGGATCCTTCTGGCTGAAAGTTCCTGCCCTGTTCCCCACCTTGGTGGTGTGAACAGACCCTTAGTGCTGTGGCAGGAATTTGTGTACATACAGATCAGCACTAAGCAGCTGCATGGGCTGTGTCACTTTAGTAACAGGATGCAGTAACACCCCCATGCTAAACCAGACAACCCTAAAAAGAGATGGAGACTGGCCAGCTCTTAACCCCTGATAGAGGCAGCACATTTCTTCAGTTTCCACTCTCAAGGTGTGCAATATCCATGCCCTTGGTGAATGAACTTCCCACCCCAAAGCCCCCCAGCTGTGCTCAGAATGTCCCTGTGGATACAGACCTGGGACACCCTCCACCCTGCCCGAGCTGTTGGGGATGACCCCACGCTGGCTGTCGAAGGGCACAGCTGGGTCCAGCGGCAGGCTCCGGTAGCCAATACTGCTGAGCACCAGCCC